>NC_141071.1:48504838-49704838 GCF_041138505.1 Cibotium barometz | reverse complement strand
GTTTAATTATTCATTTACAAAAACTCATAGAATTTAAACATAGAATTTAAGAGAATTCTAATTTTGATATAAAAATTCTTTATGCATCTATTTATGCATACACATCAACTTCAATGGAAATAACACTTTAAAAAATCCTTTTATGCATAAATTCAAATTTAATAGGAAGAACTCTTGTCTTTCCACATTGTTCCACATCAATCCTCATTTATTTCATATGTATTCCCATTCTCATCACATCATTTTCCATCTCATCACATCTTTCCTCATTGATCCGCATCACATCTCATTCACTCACATCTCGATTCACACGACATCACATCTCATTCATGCACATCCTGATTCACATCACAGCACATCTATTCACGTCCATCACATTCATTTACATCATTTCCATTTACATCCATCACATCACATTCATTCATATCCATCACATTTATTCATTCATATCCACCATATTCATTCTCATAACCATCCCATCACATACATTCTATCCAAATTATATCACATCACTTCTATCCACATCATATCTCATTCATACACATCTCATCTCATTCATCCACATCCATCCAATCGTTCACATGTACGACTTCTCACATCTATCCATACATTCATATCTATCACTTCACATCCACATATATTCATGTCACATCACATCTCTTTACATCACATCACATTCTTTCACATCAACACCCACATCCATTCTTTCACATACATCCACATCCACTCTTTCACATACTCATTCATGTCCATTCTTCACATACACATTCACATCCATTCTTCACATACACATCCATATGCATTCTTCACATACACATTCACATTCACATCCATTCTTCACACATACACATTCACATCTATTTTCACATACACATTCACATCCATTCTTCACATACACATCCATATCCATTCTTCACATACACATCCATATCCATTTTCACATACACATTCACATCCATTCTTCACATACACATCCACATCCATTCTTCACATACACATCCATATCCATTTTCACATACACATTCACATCCATTCTTCACATAGACATTCACATCCATTTTCACATAGACGTTCACATCCATTTTAACATACACATCTATATCCATTCTTCACATACACATCCATATCCATTCTTCACATACACATTCACATCCATTTTCACATACACAATGCATAAAAATCAAATTTAATAAGAATAACACTTTTATAATAAAAAATTTCATTATGCATATTTCTATGCATAGAAATCAAATTTAATAAGAATAACACTTTTGTAATAAAAACAATTCTTTTATACATCTTTCTATGCATAGAAATCAAATTTAATAAGAATAACACTTTTGTAATGAAAAAATTTCCTTTATGCATCTTTCTATGCATAGAAATCAAATTTAATAAGAATAACACTTTTATAATAAAAAAAATTCCATTATGCATCTTTCTATGCATAAAAATCAAATTTAATAAGAATAACACTTTTATAATAAAAAAATTTCCTATATGCATCTTTTTATGCATAGAAATCAAATTTAATAAGAATAACACTTTTATAATTAAAAAAAATCCATTATGCACTTGGATCATAGAGACAAATGCTTTTTTCCTCATTGAGAGACAGAGCTGTTGATTCTTTTCCATAGAACAATTTTTATTCGGGATTTACTTCTTCTATCGTACCATAACAGAAGTGAGTCTCATTTTAGGGATCCATCAGTCCAGCCTAACCCCATCCAGTCCCATGGGTTAGCCAACCGCCCAACCACTGTAGTGATGGGATCCGTTTAAGAATTTGGTTAGGTTTTGTTCCCGAGTACTAGGGAAAAGAGTTCCCAATCCCCCTAGTAGCCGGATATTCATGCAAACTTAAAACTAGTCACACCACTTACACACCTAACACCAAATTGCCTTTCTCACAGATTCAGCTGTCTTTAAAACAATCTTTTAATAAAACTATATTATCACTGATCATAATCCTCCAAAATATCCGCTTGAATTCTCATTTCCAATCATTCCTTCATCGGTGTACCTATGGCATCATTGGTAACTAGATCGCTCACCACGTGTCCACTCAGGGGTCTTTTCGATAGTTCCTAGCTCATAGTACCCGACAATATAATCACTCATAAAAATCAAAATGGAATCTCCGTTGAAGATTTAGCTAGATCAACCAACAAATCCATATAAAAGAGCCATGGACTCATCCGTTGAGCCAGCAAGGTCAATCAACCAGATCCATGCTCGAATTCAGAAAACAACTCTTACGCCTTGATCCAAAATATCTTCCACGACGTACGTGTGGGTATCTTTGGCAACCCATAGCCCGAGCACCGTATGGTCAGCACCCTCTAGGATCCTTCACATCACCTAGGCCGCTTCCTTGGTCCCTCATCCACCGTACCGAAAGCTCACCATTTAAATTGAACCGAGGCTGGTCAAGACCTCGGCCGACCTTGCTACACAAGACGTCCTCCATTGACTCTCCACTGTCAGCTGTTGCAACTTTATTAGTTAGGTCCATGACCTCATTCACAAGATGGTCAAAATGCTTCCCCAGCATTCTTGACATAAAACAGTCATTAAAAAACAAGTCATAAATACTAATCATTGTTTATCACCATGATCAATCCCATTTTAGGATTGTTAACATGGTATCAGAGCTAGGTTGGCTCTTGGTCATGGTGATTATTATGTATATTAGCTTGCTTATGTGTTCATATGATATAGCATTATTTTCAGTTTATTATGGAAAAAATATGCACACTCATATTATCATTTGGATTTGCATTTGTGAGGATTTGAGAGATATTTGGAGATGCCATTCTTAAGTTTTAGAGAAGATTTGTAACAAGGAGGTTGCATAGAAGCTACAGCCCAAGAGAGTTGCAAATGGGAGTTTTGCAACATGGAGAGCTTGCTCATCATCAAAGAAGCTGAAAATGGAGATTTCAGCAAGTATGAAGACTATGGAGTCTTCGGTGTCAACAAGGAAGCTGCCAAGGAGAAAAAGGTGTCTCAAGAAGGTTGGTTTTGTGAAGTTTTGCCTCAAAGTTTTGGTTTTGAGCATGGAAAAATGCTCAATGATAAGGGTTGCTATGTGATGGGATGAGTGGATCCCATGGCTCTTGCACTTTGGCAAAGAGCATGTGTGGAGGTGAAAGGCTTGTACAAGCAAAGGGAAAGCAATTGTGGGGGCTGGTTGGAGCCCAAGTGGAGAAGATTTTTCTCATTGAGTAGCTATGAAGATGAGGCAAGTTGGAGAGTGCTTCAATGGAAAGCACTATGTTAATGCAAATTTTTGGTTTCCGTTTGTGATGGACACAAAGGCATGAGCAAATGATGAGTGCTTTATGGAAGGAAGCACAAAGGAGTGCACAAGGGTTATGCACAAATGAAGAACCTTGGATAGCATGCAAAGAAGAAACATGCTCATTTGGGAACTCGTGATTACCATGATAATGCCTCAAGACAAGCAAGAGGTAGAAGCTAAAGAAGAAGCAATACTCGAGAGCACAATAGCTACTAGCAGAGCAGCGCATGAAACATTGACAGCACTGTACATGCACAAGAAAGTGGAGGCACAGTGTGATGGCTACAGGAGATAGTAGTGCAAGTATGGAGCCAGCAAGTATAGGAAGAAAGCAACAAACAGCAGCAAATAGGAATGCCTCGAGAGAACTAGCAGAGAGAAGATGAAGAGAAGAGAACACGAGTCATCGCTCGCAAAGCAAAGGGAATCATCGCAACATCTCTATTTATTTTGCCATCACCTCCATCATGCCAGCTTTGGATCTTATAGAAGAAGAGGTAGTGCGGCCAATCGCAGAAGAAGAGAAAGTGAGCAACGTCTTCAACAAGCCTTAGTGAATGCGAGCAAAGAAATCATTCTTGAGGTAAACTCTGTGCACCTACGTTTCAACTTCATCCCCTCTGACTTCTGAGAGCTCGAGAAAGCTTCACGCGCAAAGGTACAACCAAGATTGCAAAGGGCAGAGCTGCACCAGTCAGAACAGCAGAGCGAGAGAGGGCAGAGCTGCACCAGTCAGAACAGCAGAGCCAAAGAGCCGCTTGTGAAGAGAACAAGCGAATAGAGCTTGTGCAAGAGAAAGCTCAGAAGAGCTAGCAGAGTAGATCAACACTAGTTATGTGGCGAGCACAGAGGTACTAGAGGCCATGGAAGTTGCACGTAGATGAGGCATGAAGAGGAAGATGATGGTGGGTCTTGCAGTAAAGGATAGCGGATGGCATCATTTGTTTAGAAGACTTGATTTCAGTAGAGCTGCGTGCGCATAATAGGAGTGGGTCCGGAGTAGCAGAGACGTAATGACTTGAATTAATTCATAATTTTATCAAAACTCTTAATTCATATAAGAGTAGATTCACACACCCACTCTCTTTTGGGACCTCAAGACCATGTTCATATGGAACATGCACTTCAATTCACACACATGGGACCCCGGATGCAGCCAAAAGCAAAAATGAAAGTCACACACATGGGACCCCGGATGCAGCCAAAAGCAAAAATGAAAGTCACACACACAAAAGCTTTAATTGCCTTGAAATATCAGGGAATATGAGTATTGACCAAAACAGTGGAAAAGGGAGTGCCACATGGATGATGACGTGTAAAGTGGGATAAGGCTAGGGAGCCTATATCACTGTATGGTTCATTTGAGATATGCAAGCAATAGAGATCTAGTGTTGAGTGTGCATTCTCTCTCTCTTCTCATGGAGTTCTTAGTGTGGTTTAATCCACCTTAATTATATTTCTTAATCATTGTCTATCACCATGATCAATCCCATTTTAGGATTGTTAACATCATCCACTCGCATCTATCCATATCCACATCTCATCTCATCACATCATATTCATTCACATCACATATCACATCTATCCCAATTTACATCACATCACATATCACATCTATCCCAATTTACATCACATCTCATTCACTCACATCCCGATTCACATGATATCACATCGCATTCATGCACATCCCGATTCACATCACATCACATCTATTCACGTCCATCACATTCATTTACATCACATCCATTTGCATCCATCACATCACATTCATTCATTCATATCCATCACATTCACATTCATTCATTCATATCCATCACATTCATTCATATCCATCACATTCACATTCATTCATTCATATCCATCACATTCATTCATATCCATCACATTCACATTCATTCATTCATATCCATCACATTCATTCATTCATATCCACCACATTCATTCTCATAACCATCCCATCGCATACATTCTATCCACATTATATCACATCACTTCTATCCACATCATATCTCATTCATACACATCTCATCTTATTCATCCACATCCATCCAATCATTCACATGTACGACTACTCACATCTATCCATACATTCATATCTATCACTTCACATCCACATATATTCATGTCACATCACATCTCTTTACATCACATCACATTCTTTCACATACACATCCACATCCATTCTTTCACATACATCCACATTCATTCTTTCACATACTCATTCACATCCATTCTTCACATACACATTCACATCCATTATTCACATACACATCTTTATCCATTCTTCACATACACATTTACATCCATTCTTCACATACACATCCATATCCATTCTTCACATCCATTTTCACATACACATTCACATCCATTCTTCACATACACATCCATATCCATTCTTCATATACACATTCACATCCATTGTTCACATACACATCCACATCCAATCTTCACATACACATCCATATCCATTCTTCACATACACATTCACATCCATTTTCACATACACATCTATATCCATTCTTCACATACACATTCACATCCATTTTCATATACACATCTATATCCATTCTTCACATCCATTTTCATATACACATCTATATCCATTCTTCACATACACATTCACATCCATTCTTCACATACACATCTATATCCATTCTTCACATACACATTCACATCCATTTTCACATACACATCCATATCCATTCTTCACATCCACATCCACATCCATTCTTCACATACACATCCACATCCATTCTTTCACACATACATCAACATCCACATCCACATCCATTCTTTCACACATACATCAACATCCTCATCCACATCCATCCATTCATTCACATCTATCGGATTCACATGACATCTCATCACATCTATTCACATCACATCTCATCACATCTATTCACATCACATCTCATCACATCTATTCACATCACATCCCATCGATCCATTCATTTACATCTATCTGATTCAAGGTTCGAGTCGAATAAGATTTTTCCTGAACTATCTTTCTCGAAAAGGTTTGATAATACAGTTACTATTTTACTGAATTTCTTTCCTTGAATATTCACTTTAGTGATTTCTAAATTAGTTACAAATTCCTATGAGGAATAAATTAATCATTTATCTGAATATTTCAATCTCGATAGATTTCTTGAATTTTCTTTTTACAATCCATGTGAATATAAAACGATAGAAATTTCTCTCTTAGAGTGTTTAATTATTCATTTACAAAAACTCATAGAATTTAAACATAGAATTTAAGAGAATTCTAATTTTGATATTAAAATTCTATATGCATCTATTTATGCATACACATCAACTTCAATGGAAATAACACTTTATGCTATATATCTTTGGAAGGTCTCAAAGAGTAGATTCCAAATGCCCAAACTCTGCTCATTTCTGAGTTGATTTACAAAAATTTCACCAAAGTGAATGGTAGTGTAGTGTGTGGTGGGTGGTGGAGCAGTGGTAAGGGAGAAAGCTTGATGTGATCATGGTCCACTTCGAGTGGACGTGTGGGGATAGTGAAGTTGGAAATAAACAATGTCATTTCCATGGAGCCTAGGATATAATCCATAGTATTAGACCCTCCTCGATGTGGAAAGCAAGTGAGTCCCCCTAAAATTAGCCATTTACTCATACCGTTATAAATAACAAGAGTGTGTATGGATCCCAATTCCAACATGTGTCTACCATATCTTGTGATAGCCTCACTATCTTGAGAGATGTATTGAGCCCTTGTATATCCTCTCAATCAAGTGTGTGAAGCTGTATGGGCAATACACTTTGTATTAATCTATACACTTTGTATTAATCTATACACTCTCTCCCATAATGTAAGAGTGCATAGTCCACATGCTTATGAAGCATGTCTAATCACACTTCCCCACTTAGGGATGGAATCATGTCCCATCATACTTCCTCGCTTAGGGATGGAATCATGGTTCCTTCGAAACAAGAACACATATTCAATCATGAAGTCTGCCACGCTAGGTCAGACTTGTCCAAATTATATTTATCTTCAATTCCCTGCACTTTGATTAGGGTTAAGGTTAGGATTTGTCACGAACATAGGCGGATGACAAACTACAACATTAAAATAGCTTCATGAAGTTGTATATTAAGAGACCACGAGAAAAGTGTGATATCGTATTGAATTAACCACGATAAAAGTGTGATATTGTGTTTACACATAGTGAATCAAAGCTATTGTTGCATGTGTGTGTGTGCGTGTGTGTGTGTGTGTGTGTGAGAGAGAGAGAGAGAGAGAGAGAGAGAGAGAGAGAGAGAGAGAGAGAGAGAGAAGACTTGGAAGGAAATGGAAAGGAATATTAGAATTAAATATTTCTATTTGTAGAGTCTATAGAGAGAGTAAGAGACACACACACACATACACAATAGTGACAGTATGAGTAAGCAACAAATTTATGAAATGAAAAGTTTAACAATTATGCATGCCATTTACAATCTTACAAATTTCATACCAGTGAGAGAACCATTTCAAGAGTAACAAAACAAGTTTAAAAAATGATATGAACAAATTTCATTAATATTTTTAAATCTTAAGTGAGATTTAGCCATTTCAAACACATATACACAATAGTGACAGAGTGCCATTTCGTTTTAAGAGTAACCAACAATTTTATTAAAGGAAAATTTCAACAATTATATATTGCCATTTACAATCTTATAAATTTTATAAATAGTGCGAGTAAGCCATTTCAAGAGTAACCAACAACTTTATGAAAGGATATGTATAAATTTTATAAATATTTTTAAATATTAAGTGAGACCATTTCAAACATACATATACATAATATTGAGAGTAGGCCATTTAAAGAGTAACCAACAAATTTATGAACATGGATGGTTGCCATCAGCGCCATAAGGAGTTGAGGAATTCCATTAGATTCTATAATTATCCACAGTCTATCTCACAAACAACACAACCCTCATAAACAGTGGAAACCCTAATATGCTTTCACACATTATACATAGGTGAAAGTGGATTCTGAGCCCAAGGGCCAACCCCATGGAGATGGGGCTAGTTTTGTATTTATCCACCCCATAAATAAATTTTTTTAAATCCATATATATATATATATATATATTTATCATCCAAGCCAGTGTTAGCCTAGTTGTTAGGTGGTTTGGGTTGAGGGTTCAACCCCTTCTCTATGCTACTAGATGATGCCTTGCCCTTGCTTGAAAGAAAATCCATATATATACCATCATATATTAACTAAGCCAGCCTTAGCCTAGTTGTTAAGGTGGTTAGTTGTCGCTCGCCAGCATTTTTTAAAAAGAAAAAAATTCATACATTAGTAAAGGATCTTCATCCTTTGATGGTAAGTCCCACCATCAAAAAAAGCATCATAGTTTAGTGTCAAAATATTACTCGATATAAGCATCGAAATCTAATTTTAATCCCATATCTTTTGGCAAACTATTTGGTGTGATTTTGTTGAAGTGGTTTTGGTTCTTGTTGGTCCCAACCAACAAAAATATGTTTATTCACATCCATTTTCACATACACATCCATATCCATTCTTCACATACACATTCACATCCATTTTCACATATACATCCATATCCATTCTTCACAGACACATTCACATCCATTTTCACATACACATCTATATCCATTCTTCACTTACACATTCATATCCATTCTTCACATACACATCCATATCCATTCTTCACATACACATTCACATCCATTTTCACATAGACATTCACATCCATTTTCATATACACATCTATATCCATTCTTCACATACACATCCATATCCATTCTTCACATACACAGTCACATCCATTTTCACATACACAATGCATAAAAATCAAATTTAATAAGAATAACACTTTTATAATAAAAAATTCTATTATGCATCTTTCTATGCATAGAAATCAAATTTAATAAGAATAACACTTTTGTAATAAAAATAATTCCTTTATACATCTTTCTATGCATAGAAATCAAATTTAATAAGAATAACACTTTTGTAATAAAAAAATTTCCTTTATGCATCTTTCTATGCATAGAAATCAAATTCAATAAGAATAACACTTTTATAATTAAAAAAATTCCATTATGCATCTTTCTATGCATAACCAGTGCATAAATACCATTAAGCTTTTACAAAGGAGGAGGCTTCTATTTATAGGAAAAAGTGAGCCTCTAACCAAGCAAATTGATTCTAGAATTTTCCAGATCAGTTTGGTCAAATTTTGACCATTTTTGGGTCACTTCAGCTTACTTTTTGGATCTAGTTTTGAAATAGGAGAGAGGAGAGATGAAAATATCTCATTTTATTGATTAAGAATTGGGGGTAATGATGAGAAAAAGGCGCCTAATTCATGAGGGGAGATCCCCACACTGAGGTGTCAAAATTCAATTTTTTAATTCTTTTCTTTGGTCCTTAGTCCACTCTTCATCTTATGTGAGAATTTACTCATTTTTGGGAGAGTTTTTCTTTTATTCTTCAATTTATCTCCTCCCTACATTTGGATTAATCTTATTGGTCCATAGGAACCTTAATTGGACAATAATCTAGTTTTTTTTGAATTTCTGTTTCAGGGGAAACCATTTTAGACACTAGGAGGATTTTTATATCCAAAAATATCTCAATTTTGAATTACCTCCCTCTAAACATTTTCTCTCTCCAGGCCAAAACAAGGTAAAACAGGATCTTTCTTTTATTTTAGAGAGGGGAATAATTATAAGATCAAAAGGGGAGGTTCTTACACTTGCACACCTCAAAAGCTGGAGGGAGGAATCTTACAAATAGGCTCAGACACCCCCAAGCCCCAGGCCCACATAGGAAGAGCTCCTTGGCCACCACTGCTAGCCTGCAGAAGCCGCCAAGAAGGCCGCAGAAGAGGAAGAGGAGCGCCAAAGGCAAGAATTTCTTAACAAAAGTTTATATGAGACCCCACCCCCTAACAGATTCACGGAGATGTCTTCTCATGTGATCAGTCTGGGCCTTCCTCCCCCAGTGACACATAGAATACAATCAACACTCTCCGTTTTAGGCTCACATAGGTAGTTTCCGTTTGCAGCCAGAATTATGCAGAGAGCATCCATGCGGTGCGCGGAGATGTGCCTAACTCTGCCCCATGAATTTGCCAACATGGCATGAGAACTAATCCAATAGATGATAGACTACATCTCTCGATCATAGCAAGAAGTAGCATAACTTTCACAAAGGAAAATGCTATTAGCCAAAGCCCAGGAAAGAGTAGTGTTTGAGGAGTTATACTAGACCAATGTATAGTTCATGGAGCTACAAAAAAAGTTTGACCAACAAATAGAGTAGCTGGGCATGGCTATTAGCAGAATCACTGAGATCTAACAGGTCGACCAAGCCCATGCACCGGCCATGACCGCACACAAAGAGCTCATAGTCATTGAAGGACTACATCAAGAGGCCATGAGTCCAAACAACAGAGGATGCTCTAGCTTGCACCACCGCAGATTTTGCAAAGCATCGCGACTTAACAGAGGCTACCATCCATCGCCTACATGAGCAGCTTGAGATGCTGATGAGGCCCGGGTCGCCCAGCCTCCATCCACTCCATCGGCTCCTTTGTCCAACTCGTTTGACCACAAGGTGGATGCACTCATGGAGACTGCCACCACAGAGCTCCCAAACCCCTTATCAGCTTCTCGATTTGAAGTTATGAGCCACTTAACCTTCTCCAACATGATATATATATATAGAGAAGAGTCCTCTCCTTCCCATAGTATACATATGCTCTATCCAAGCTCCCCATAGATAGCCTAATTCTCATCCCTGATTTTTCCTTGCAGGGGCTGCTCACCTTCCAACACCCTCACAATCACTTTGAACTCCCCTTCCACCTCCTTCAAGCCACCCTCATAGCCTGGAGTTTACTACTTCCATATGGATTTCTTGTCGCCACACAGCCCAATTTGATCTCATCGATTTATCTTTACCAGATGGCATCTACCCTTACCCATATCTCCCCCTCATCTTGAGCAAGGCATTGCAGTACCTTTGCACAACTGGTTGGCACATTGTTCACGACACTTAATTCTCCTGACTGAATGATCCTCTACCACCCTACTCGGTGTCTGGCTTACTCATTCTCTACCACCGTTGCTTCATTGAGATTGAAGTCATGTAGGACACTAAAATATGCCAGTTTGACGACACCCACATTGCCTTTCCATAGGAGTACAGTGAAGCTGAGGCTGGCGCCGTAGTCAATTTTTTCTATGCTCATGATCCTCAGGCTGCTGTTGCCACTAGCCCTGCCCAGACAATAATGCTGACGGTGCTGATGGGCAGGATGGCTTGCCTCCTCCACCCCCACGATCGTCTTCACCACCACCCCTCCTCCCCCATTAGGCTCCTCGTTTGCATCTCTTCACACACAACCCCCACCCAACCACTACCCTCAAGCACCTCCACTCTTCCCCTTTTTGGTGCTCCACCTTCTTCTCCTCCCCTCCTTCACTTTCCCACTCCACCTCCACCTCCACCTCCACCTCCATCACCCACACCCCCCTCCACCTCCACCTCCACCTCCACCACCTCCACCTCCACCTCCATCACCCACACCCCCCTCACCACCTTCACCATACCTCAACTTAGGAATGCACACAGCATTCCGGGATATACCCTCCACCTCCGCCAAACCCCCACCTTCTCTCGATGCGAGCCTCACCACACACCCTTCATCATCATCGACACCCCCTCCACCCCCGTCGCGCTGGCTCTGCCACCCACCAACCCACCACTCAAAGAAGGGGAGATCCTGCCCCCACCACCACCATTCTGAGTGCGAGGAAGTTGACCCTCTGCCAAACCCTTTGAATTGGCCAGATCCTTTGGACCGCACAGAGTTCGAGCAGGCCATCGCCATCCTGTGTGGTTGACAGCTCCAACATCACCCCATCACCCACATCACCGACCGCCTCGACATCCATTTCCTTTGCTTGTACCTCGACGCCGCCGAGCACACGACTTGGCTGCATGATCACCCACCCTGAAGCCGCACGACGGATACCACCAGCCCCACTGGCTACTGCTCGTCCCCATCGGCCAGTGCTCGTCCCATAACGTTTGATCTCATGGATGAGCAGCTGGCCTGGCAATGAACCCTTCCTCAGTAAACCCTTCATATGGGATGTCTACTATAAAACGCACCCCGCACAGTGAGGATTAGCTCAAATTACCTTCCCATTCAAAGATGGTGGGCTGGAAAGATGTTCCACAATAGAACCCGAAGTTGCACTTCAACTTTCCATGGTTCGTGCCCCCATCACCACAACATCCATGTATTGAAGAATCCATGGTCCGGCACTTCCACGAATTCATCCTGCTGCCTTTTATGACCAAGTCCTCGATGCAACGGTGATTGCCACAATCCAATTCTTTAACATCATTAAATCACCTTGCTAGAGTCCTTCCCAACATGGGACCATTACTTCAAGGGAGCCCAAGGCCTTGCCTTTGACATCAACAAAGGGCCCACACTCAAGCAGTTGTTCAGCTACTACAAATGAGTCATGTGTATGCCTGCTTGGTGGCTCCAAACTTTTGAAGACATGATGGAGATGACCTTCTGGCGAGCTACCGCATCTTCCATCATGCCCTTCCTGCTCCTACCTAGCGCCGAGACTTCCTCCACACTTACTCTATCTACTACAAATAACTTCTTTGACCAGTTCTGAGGACAAACCTGCAATCGGGAGGGGGTATGTTAACCACTCTGGTTCACATGACCTTATACATGGCTACTATACCTCCTTTGTAATTCATCTTTTTGTAATCGCACTAAGCACTAATTGTAAAAGAGACATGGGATGACTGAGCTTACAACTTGTGTAATGCCAGTCATAAGGAATTGATGTACATAGAGCTAGTTAAACTAGAAAGATGACTAGTTTTGGGCCCCCATTTGTAATTGGGCGACTGTACATTGTAAATATGAGCTCATGTATATAAGACATTAAATTATTAAATAAGAAAGGGGACAATCCCATTTGTCTCAATTGAGTCTTGCCTTCTCTTCCTCTCTCTCTCTCTCTCTCTCTCTCTCTCTCTCTCTCTCTCTCTCTCTCTCTCTCTCTCGCACGCGCGCTTATGGTGGCTTGCTTGCTTGCTTGTGATGCTTGATTTCTTGTGATTGTTGGTGTATGTGAATAGGAATGGTGTTGCTCTCCCTTCTAACCTTCACTCCCTTCTCATTGCTCTCCACCTTGTCTTGTTTGCATACAATTGGCATGAGGTAAAGGTTGTGCTCTCTATAGCTCCTTCCCTCTTGCTCCTACCTAGCTTGCTTGGATCTATCTTTGGGTGACACAAATAGAGTGTAGAGTGAGCCCCTAGCGACCTCACATCGGGGAGTTAACCCTTATAGGGTTGGCCAAGTGCTAGTCACCAGATTCGACCCTTTCATCTTCTTCTTCTCTCTTGTGCTTGTGAGGTAGTATGTTAATCCATTATTGTTGAGAAATGTAAACGTGGTGTGTATGTGGGAAAGCGCCCTAGAGGTGCAAGATATTGTGGCAAGATAAGAATGCCACATGTAATATTGTATGGTGTGTGGGTGCTGACCAAAAGAGTGGAAAAGGGAGCATGGATGATGATGTGTAAAGTGGGATAAGGCTAGAAAGCCTATATCATTGTATGGTTCATTGTGATATGCAATAGAGTTTGTGTTGAGTGTGCAATCTCTCTCTCTCTCTCTCTCTCTCTCATGGAGTTTTTAGTGTGGTATAACCCACCTTAATTATGTTGCTTAATCAATGTCTATCACCATGATCAATCCCATTTTAGAATTGTGAACATGGTATTAGAGCCAACTTGGGCTCTTGGTCATGGTGATTATTATGTATATTAGCTTGTTTGTGTGTTTGTTTGATTAAGCATGTTATTATGGTTCATAAAGAAAAAATATGCACACTCTATTATTGTTCTCTATTTGCATTTGAGAGAGGAGTTCAAAGCTGCCTATGAAGCTGAGAATCAAGATTTCAGCATTACGAAGACTATGGAGTCTTCATCAAACATCATAGAAGCTACCCAAGAGAGTTACAAATGGAGTTTTACAACAAAGAGAAGATTTGCATCAAGGGAAGATGCAAAAATGGAGTTGGAGATGGAGATTTATGTCATCAAGAAGCTACCAACAAAGTTTTGTGAAGAAGGTAAAAGTGTGATTTTGCCTCAAGTTTTTGTTATTGAGCATGGAAGAAGGGTTGCTGATTTGTGTAATGAGAAGATCCCATGGTTCTTTGCATTTGGGCAAAGAGTGTAAGAGGTGCAAGCTTGTCAACTTGGTGCCAAGCTATAATGGGCTGATTTGTAGCTCATGTTGGAGCATGTTGAAAGGGCATGGCTCACAGAGTTGTTCATGGAAGATGGGCAAAAATGGTGGAAGCACTTAATAGCTTTCACATGTTTGGCACCTAGAGATTTCTTGTGAGAAATCTAGTTGAAAGCACCCTTAATGTTCTGCATGCAAAGAAGGGGAGCATGTAGAGTTTGATAAGCTCATTGGTGAGCTACAACAGCCATTGAATGGTATGAAAACCTCATGAGGGAGGTTTTACTAAAGTGCAGCAAGTGGAGTTGCACACATAGCTCATTTGGAGCTGAAATGGAAGCTCACAAAGATGTTAGTTGGTGATGCAAGAAGAGACATGTTGGGAAAATAAGAGAGACCAGTAGAGACAGAATGCGTAGAGCATAGTAATTGAAGGGTTCCATGAGAGCTGCAAAGGCTTTGAGAAAAAGATAAGGTAGCCAAGCTATAACATACAGCTATGGCGATAGTGTACAAAACACAGGTTGGTAGAGAGTTTTTGGCTATGGCAGATTCCTAGAACCAAAAGACGAAGCTTCAGTTATGGTAGAGCGCAGTTCAAAGAAGGCAACACAGGCAGTACCGTAATTAGGATTGACAAGAAGGTGCTTGAGACCACCAAGGCTAGGAAGAAGCCTGCATGCAAGAAGCTAAAGGCTAAGAAGAAGCTTGCTGTGCAGGCAATAACACCCAAGGAGTGCGGTGAGAGGAAGAAAAAGCGGTCAACTCCATTGAATGTGACCACAACCTCCACAGGTTCAAGTCCTGTGCGAAGGCTACATCGGAAAGGTGTAGAGCTCAGAAGATGCAGGTCGCAGCTGTAGCATCTATAACGTGCCTCATGGCAGTGGATTGATCCAACGAGCAGCGTAGGTCCATCCAAATCGCAGACGTTGAAAAAAAGATAAGGCTGTTTAAAATAAAAAAAAATAAAAAAAACGTGAGCCTTCTCTGCCCCGGCAAGCGGCCACCTCCCTTCACTATTGCGCTCCTCTTGAGCAAGGATAAGGTTCAAAAGTAAGTCTTAAAAAATTGCCTTACTAATCTCCCATTCACATAATTTTAAAGCATTGTTGACAAACTGTGAAAATAGTTTTTAAGAAGATGTTCACACACACATGAGGGTCCGCTGCTGCCCGACTTTGGCCAAAAGGCTTTGTAATTTTTATTCTCACCCACAATTGATGATGGGTAATCATACTCAAGCCTGCGTGCTCAAAACATTTTTTTTTTTTGTATTCACCCATTGGTATGAGGGTCGCCCTGCTCGAGCTCACCTAGAAGCTCGAAATGGTTGTCGTGTGATGTGTGCATGAGCGATGCACATGTGAGGTGCATGCGCATGGGTTGGTTCCTACCCGAACTTCTACATTCAAATCGGACTCAATGGTTCCGCTGTGAGCGAGTTGGCTCAAAATGGACTTGGTGTCTAAGATGGTAGACACGCGCACACATGATTGGTTGATGGACACTCCAATGTATCATTGAGGGGGAGTGTTGAGAGGTAGCGATTGCGGTTGTGCAATGCTACATTGATGGGTGATGGGTGAGTTGTGGAACACCTCGATTAAGAGGGGGTGTTGAGAGATGTAATTGTGGTGTTGTGTGTATGTGGGAAAGCACTGTAGAGGTACAAGATATTGTGGCAAGATAAGAATGCCACATGTAATATTGTAAGATCCCTGTTCCCACCGAGCAACGGATTCGGGGTACTGGCAGCGGAAGTAGCGCTTCTTGCGCGGGACAGGGGTCCCACACTCGGGGCCTCGCCCACGGATATCCGGATAAGAGACTAATCCGTCGGTTGTTCCAAAACCGAACCCGGAAAAACTTCCTTTACCGGAAAGCACGGGCGATTCCACCAGGATAACTTTTTACTCTAACGGAGTCAAGATCATTTCTGATTGAGATGATCCGATTACATCTATAAGATACTTAGTCAGTTCAAGGAAGAAACTTGCACTTGGATCATTGGGATCAACGCTTTTTTCCCCATTCAAGAGGCACAGCCGTTGATTCCTATCCATAGAACAGTTACTGTCCGGGATTTATTATTTTTTTTCTATCGTAAAAACAAAAGTTTGAGTCTCGATTTACGGATCCATCAGTCCAGCCTAACCCCATCCAATCCCATGGGTTAGCCAACCGCCCAACCATTGTAGTGATGGGATCCAATTAAAAATTTGGTTAGGTTTTGTCCCGGGTACCAAGGAAAAGAGTTCCAAGGCCCCCTAGCCGGATGTTCATGCAAAATAAAACTAGTCACACCACTCACACACCCAATATGAAATTGCCTTTTTCAACCAGATTCAACCAGTTTAAAACAATCCTTTAATAAAACCATAGTATCATTGATCACCATCTTCCAATTTATCCAATTGATTCTTGATTCCCATCATTCCTTCATCAGAGTATCTATGGCATCATTGGCAACTAGAACGCTCAGGAGCCGTTTCGATAGTTCCTAGCCCATAATACTTGGCAATATAATCACTTAACAAGATGGACTCTCATTGAAGATCAGCAAGATCAACCAACAGATCCATATAAGGAGCCATGGACTCATCCATTGAAGACCAGCAAGGTCAATCAACCAGATCCATGCTCGATTTCAGAAAACAACTCCAACTCTGTTCCAATATCTTCCTCGACGCACGCGTGGGTATCCTAGGCGACCCAGAGCCCGAGCACCGTATGGTCAGCACCCTCTAGGATCCTTCGCAGGTAACCTAGCGCTTCACGCATAGGCCGCTTCCTTGGCCCCTCATCCACCGTACCGGAAGCTCACCATTTTAATCGCACCGAGGCTGGTCAAGACCTCGACCGACCTTGCTACGCGAGACGTCCTTCATTGACTCCCCGTCAGCAGTTGCAACTTTCTCATCACGACCTTAATCACAAGACGGTCAAAATGCTCCCCCCAGCATTCTTGACATAAAACAATCATTTACAGACAGCATTTACAAACAGCATTTACAAACAGTTTACAATACAATTTCTATTTTAACTTTCATTTTTCCACATTATCCCTCCTCAATCTACATTACTTATTCCATATTCCATTTATATGTATACTCATCCCATCACATCATTTCCATCTCATCACTTCAGATTCCCTCACATCACAATCGTATATTCACATCCATACATCCACAACTATATGCGTACATTCACATCTACATGCATACATCTACATCCCTATGCATACATCCACATCCACATTCACATTCACCTCCATACATCTACATCTACATGCATACATCCACTCCACATTCACATCCACATCTATACATCTACATCTACATGCATACGTCCACCTCTACATCCACATCTACGTCTATACACCTACATCTACATGCATACATCCCCATCCACATCCACATCTACATCTATACATCTACATCTACATGTATACATATACATCTCCATTCACAACTACATCTACATGCATACATCCATATCTCCATTCCCATCTACATCTATACATCTACATCTACATGCATCCATCCACCTCCACATCCACATCTACATCTATACATCTACATCTACATGTATACATCCACATCTCCATTCACATCTACATCTATACCTCTACATCTACATGCATCCATCCACATCTCCATTTACATCCTTATCTACACATCTATTTCTACATGCATACGCCCACGTCCCATGCATACATCCACCTCCACATTCACACTCACATCCATACATCTACATCTACATGCAACATCCACATCTCCATGCATAATAAAATTCTTTTAATTAATCTAGGATGATAGTTCCTAGAATATGGTAGGAAGTCCTCTTTTTATGCTTTGAATGAATTTATTTTATGCGTAATTTCTATAAAAATTTTGCCATAGCTCCGCTACTATGACTGATAAATCTCAATTTTTTTCTAAGGGATAAAGCTCATTATTAAAGAAATAATTAGAATGGTCTCTAATTGGATCATCAATCCATAATGGTCTCTAATTGGATCATCAATCCATAATGGTCTCTAATTGGATCATTAAGAAAACAATTAGAATGGTCTCTAATTGGGTCATCAATCCATAATGGATTGAATCATCAATGTGCATAAACTAAAAGCATAGCAAAAAGCCATTAATTTGGCCTCAAGCATAGCTTAATCTTGGATTAAGGAAAGGCTTTATGAAAAGCTTCATTTGGATTGAGAATGGTTCATGAGTATGACCATTTCTTGAGTGAGAGAGAGAAATTACATAAAAACCATTAGAATTTAAACATAAATGGAATTTAACTTCTATAGCATTTATTAAATTATGTAACTCTTCACTACTATTCACCAATTAACTTCAATAGCATTTAAAAAACCATACCAATTAAACTTCTCAAGCTTGAGAGGGGTTGAGAAGAGAGAATCATTGAGAAATTATAGAAAGATCAAAATTCAATATACTTACCTTATAATTTGCTTGATTCTTTATTCACGGTAGAGGTCCCCAACCAATCAATTGGTTTAGTGTGTTGATGGAGCCACCAATGGGGATTGAAGAAAGAGAGAAGTATCAAAAACTAGTGAATTATTAAAGAATTCACAGTTCTTGGCTTAGGTAGAGTAGAGTAACAATGCCTAAGACACTTTATATTTTGGCTTAGGTGGAGTAGAGTAATAAAGCATAAGACACTCTATATTTTGGTTTAGGTGGAGTAGAGTAACAAAGCATAAGACTCTATCTAATTTGGCTTAGGTGGAGTAGAGTAACAAAGCATAAGACTCTATCTAATTTGGCTTAGGTGGAGTAGAGTAACAAAGCATAAGAGACTATATTTTTTTCAACAAGGGGAGGCTTCTATTTATAGGAAAATTTGAGCTCCTAACCAAACAAACTGATTCTAGAATTTTCCAAGTCAGTTTGGTCACTTTTTGACCATTTTTAGGTCACTTAAGCTAACTTTTTGGAACTAGACTTGAATTAGGAGAGAGGAGAGATGAAATATCTCAATTTTTATGAGTTTAAAACTCATTCAAGCATGTGAAATATGCACCTCCTTTAAAGAATTCCCCTTCCTTACATATGTGTCAAAATTGCATTGCTCATAGTTTTTTACTAATAAACCTTGTACATTTTCAACTCTTCATCTTATGTGAAATATGCACCTCCTTTAAAGAACTCCTCTTCCTTACACATGTGTCATAGTTTTTTTACTAATAAGCCTTGTACATTTTCAACTCTTCATCTTATGTGAAATATGCACCTCCTTTAAAGAACTCCCCTTCCTTACATATGTGTTTATTTACTAATAAATCTTGTACATTTTCAACTCTTCATCTTATGTGAAATATGCACCTCCTTTAAAGAACTCCCCTTCCTTACACATGTGTCATAGTTTTTTTTACTAATAAGCCTTGTACATTTTCAACTCTTCATCTTATGTGAAATATGCACCTCCTTTAAAGAACTCCCCTTCCTTACATATGTGTTTATTTACTAATAAACCTTGTACATTTTCAACTCTTCATCTTATGTGAAATATGCACCTCCTTTAAAGAACTCCCCTTCCTTACATATGTGTTTATTTACTAATAAACCTTGTACATTTTCAACTCTTCACCTCATGTGAGCATTTACTCATTTTTGGTTATTTTCTTTTTTTACAATTTGGATTTATCTCCTCCCTACACATGGATTGATGCTATTGGCCCATAGGAACCTTAATTGGACCATAATCAAAAAAATTTCTGAAAATCTAAACCCTTTAGACTAAGGTTCTTTATACCTATTTCCAATTAACTCCAATTGCACATTGGAAAATTCTTTTTGAATTTCTGTTTCAGGGAAACTTATTTTAATAAGATGAGTTATTTTTTTATCCAAAAATATTCATAATCTGAATATTCTCTCTCTAGAATAATTTTCTCTCTCTAGGCTAAAACAATTAGAAACAAGGTCTTTATATTTCTGAAGAGGGATTGATTACAGGGGAAGATACTAGACATAAAAAAGGGGTTGGGGGAGGAATCTTACATTCTACCCCACTTAAAAAACGCGAGATGTCCTCATCTCGCAACTTGGAATAATTTCGCAAGATGCACGAATATGAGACTTAGAGAAAAATTTTAATCACGAATAACCACCAAGAAAAGTCTTAAAGAGAGCAAGATTCAAAATAAGAACAAGATTTAAACTTTATTCATTCTCGGAACTTATACAGTAAAGATAGAGAAACTCTTTACACTTCCATAAGCCCGTCCATCATATGGTCACAAAAGCAGTCCTCACAAGCTGCACAAGTATAGGGTAACTCATCTATGGGAATGATTCTGCTGGTTATTGCCGCACCTATCTCAGTGGTATGAGGTGATCTAACAAAAGGACCTCTGAGAGGCAAGCCAAAAACGGGGTAAAGGCATATCTTCTCATGAGGAAGAAAACACGCCAATAAGAAGACCCGCTCAGAAAACCCAAGATGCCTTGATCTCATGACGCAGTAGTATCGGGGATCCAAACCCAAAGCTTCAATAACCATGGCCAAGCGGACATTGTTACGAAAGTGCTGCTGACCCCAGGGTGTTACCCTAGTTATGTTTTGATAGGTCCGCCATTTGGTCTGCGCTACAAAAGTTCCTAGGTGAGGAAAAAGTGAGCGCTCATATTGTTCTATAAAGTCTTTCTTCACAGACTCTCTTGCGTCTTGAAGGTGAGAAATCATCATGGATAAAACTAGTTCTTGTTGCCAAGCCATGAAGGAGATTAAGAAAGAAAGGAGATTGATGGGAGTAAGATTACTGTGAGCGACAAGTAAAAGTTACGACTTATATAAAGGAAGGAGCTAGCGTAACCTAGAAGCCAACGGTAACTTGCCACTGAAGTTTTACCGTCTTTCCATGATTTGAGTTTGACACATTTTTCTATAGAAGGCATTAAGAATTTTGAGATGAGGGAATAAAAGAAACTTGTAGGCTAAGTCACCTACTTTCATTGAATTCAGATATAAGGGTCACAATATCTGGGGGATAACTTCTTATACTCCCCAAGAGATAAAGAACTTCTTTTGGGCCGTACTCGAATGAAAACCAAAACCTTGGTATCCAAAACACCGATTCTCACTTCTGGACTCATTGTTCTAAAGCCTTAAAACAGGTGAGACTCCTGAGAAGTATTCTAGGGAAAGGGTCTTCCTTTTTTAAACAGAAACTTTCTTTTACTTTAGAGAGGGAATAATTATAAGATCAGAAAGGAAGATTCTTACCCCTGTATGCTTCGAAGGTTGGGGAGGAATCTTACATTCTACCCCACTTAAAAAATGCGAGATGTCCTCATCTCGCAAACTGGGATAAATATCCCTTATATAGAACTCATCATTAAATAACAATTCATTCAGATTATATCATTCATATCTTTAACATGATAATGGTCCATTAGACCGAAAAATTTCCTTTGGAACATTCCTTCACGAGAATTTCAGTCAAGTAAGTTCTCAATTTGACATCCCTTAACTCGATCTACCGGTCAAGTATTAACAGTAGCAATCTGACAGCACAACCCACTAATCTCATAGTGATTTGCTGAATTCGTTATCATCTTTCTAGTTATGAATATCATCACAGGGACTCGTCCCATTCCCCCTCATTGAGGTTTCATTATATTTCAACTAATTTTTAAAAATCAACATTTTTCAATCAGCATTTTCAATCAGCATCCAAATCAATTCATCAATTCTCAAACAGAATTAAAAATCATATCAATCACATTCGAAATCATCATCTAGATAGCATTAACGCTTATAATTTCAAGTCTTAGATTTACTCGTATATACTGTCAGTAAAGAGCTGTAGTATACTCTCGGTATATACGGGTAATCACGGCCCTTGGAATTATAAGGTAAATACTATCATGTCTAGGCCTCAAGCAAGTCAGGGATTCTATATAATTGTGGTACTTCCATCTGAAGACCCAATTACCAAATTACGAGTTTCAGTTTGAATATCAAATTGTATGAATTATATCACACAATTATAACCTTTTTGTGTTTCTTGATAAATTTTTGACATATTTGTCTTCTCAGGTGATCTTTATTAACCAAAGGCTCTGATACCAACTGTAAGATCCCTGTTCCCACCGAGCAACGGATTCGGGGTACTGGCAGCGGAAGTAGCGCTTCTCGCGCGGGACAGGGGTCCCACACTCGGGGCCTCGCCCACGGATATCCGGATAAGAGACTAATCCGTCGGTTGTTCCAAAACCGAACCCGGAAAAACTTCCTTTACCGGAAAGCACGGGCGATTCCACCAGGATAACTTTTTACTCTAACGGAGTCAAGATCATTTCTGATTGAGATGATCCGATTACATCTATAAGATACTTAGTCAGTTCAAGGAAGAAACTTGCACTTGGATCATTGGGATCAACGCTTTTTTCCCCATTCAAGAGGCACAGCCGTTGATTCCTATCCATAGAACAGTTACTGTCCGGGATTTATTATTTTTTTTCTATCGTAAAAACAAAAGTTTGAGTCTCGATTTACGGATCCATCAGTCCAGCCTAACCCCATCCAATCCCATGGGTTAGCCAACCGCCCAACCACTGTAGTGATGGGATCCAATTAAAAATTTGGTTAGGTTTTGTCCCGGGTACCAAGGAAAAGAGTTCCAAGGCCCCCTAGCCGGATGTTCATGCAAAATAAAACTAGTCACACCACTCACACACCCAATATGAAATTGCCTTTTTCAACCAGATTCAACCAGTTTAAAACAATCCTTTAATAAAACCATAGTATCATTGATCACCATCTTCCAATTTATCCAATTGATTCTTGATTCCCATCATTCCTTCATCAGAGTATCTATGGCATCATTGGCAACTAGAACGCTCAGGAGCCGTTTCGATAGTTCCTAGCCCATAATACTTGGCAATATAATCACTTAACAAGATGGACTCTCATTGAAGATCAGCAAGATCAACCAACAGATCCATATAAGGAGCCATGGACTCATCCATTGAAGACCAGCAAGGTCAATCAACCAGATCCATGCTCGATTTCAGAAAACAACTCCAACTCTGTTCCAATATCTTCCTCGACGCACGCGTGGGTATCCTAGGCGACCCAGAGCCCGAGCACCGTATGGTCAGCACCCTCTAGGATCCTTCGCAGGTAACCTAGCGCTTCACGCATAGGCCGCTTCCTTGGCCCCTCATCCACCGTACCGGAAGCTCACCATTTTAATCGCACCGAGGCTGGTCAAGACCTCGACCGACCTTGCTACGCGAGACGTCCTTCATTGACTCCCCGTCAGCAGTTGCAACTTTCTCATCACGACCTTAATCACAAGACGGTCAAAATGCTCCCCCCAGCATTCTTGACATAAAACAATCATTTACAGACAGCATTTACAAACAGCATTTACAAACAGTTTACAATACAATTTCTATTTTAACTTTCATTTTTCCACATTATCCCTCCTCAATCTACATTACTTATTCCATATTCCATTTATATGTATACTCATCCCATCACATCATTTCCATCTCATCACTTCAGATTCCCTCACATCACAATCGTATATTCACATCCATACATCCACAACTATATGCGTACATTCACATCTACATGCATACTTCTACATCCCTATGCATACATCCACATCCACATTCACATTCACCTCCATACATCTACATCTACATGCATACATCCACTCCACATTCACATCCACATCTATACATCTACATCTACATGCATACGTCCACCTCTACATCCACATCTACGTCTATACACCTACATCTACATGCATACATCCCCATCCACATCCACATCTACATCTATACATCTACATCTACATGTATACATATACATCTCCATTCACAACTACATCTACATGCATACATCCATATCTCCATTCCCATCTACATCTATACATCTACATCTACATGCATCCATCCACCTCCACATCCACATCTACATCTATACATCTACATCTACATGTATACATCCACATCTCCATTCACATCTACATCTATACCTCTACATCTACATGCATCCATCCACATCTCCATTTACATCCTTATCTACACATCTATTTCTACATGCATACGCCCACGTCCCATGCATACATCCACCTCCACATTCACACTCACATCCATACATCTACATCTACATGCAACATCCACATCTCCATGCATAATAAAATTCTTTTAATTAATCTAGGATGATAGTTCCTAGAATATGGTAGGAAGTCCTCTTTTTATGCTTTGAATGAATTTATTTTATGCGTAATTTCTATAAAAATTTTGCCATAGCTCCGCTACTATGACTGATAAATCTCAATTTTTTTCTAAGGGATAAAGCTCATTATTAAAGAAATAATTAGAATGGTCTCTAATTGGATCATCAATCCATAATGGTCTCTAATTGGATCATCAATCCATAATGGTCTCTAATTGGATCATTAAGAAAACAATTAGAATGGTCTCTAATTGGGTCATCAATCCATAATGGATTGAATCATCAATGTGCATAAACTAAAAGCATAGCAAAAAGCCATTAATTTGGCCTCAAGCATAGCTTAATCTTGGATTAAGGAAAGGCTTTATGAAAAGCTTCATTTGGATTGAGAATGGTTCATGAGTATGACCATTTCTTGAGTGAGAGAGAGAAATTACATAAAAACCATTAGAATTTAAACATAAATGGAATTTAACTTCTATAGCATTTATTAAATTATGTAACTCTTCACTACTATTCACCAATTAACTTCAATAGCATTTAAAAAACCATACCAATTAAACTTCTCAAGCTTGAGAGGGGTTGAGAAGAGAGAATCATTGAGAAATTATAGAAAGATCAAAATTCAATATACTTACCTTATAATTTGCTTGATTCTTTATTCACGGTAGAGGTCCCCAACCAATCAATTGGTTTAGTGTGTTGATGGAGCCACCAATGGGGATTGAAGAAAGAGAGAAGTATCAAAAACTAGTGAATTATTAAAGAATTCACAGTTCTTGGCTTAGGTAGAGTAGAGTAACAATGCCTAAGACACTTTATATTTTGGCTTAGGTGGAGTAGAGTAATAAAGCATAAGACACTCTATATTTTGGTTTAGGTGGAGTAGAGTAACAAAGCATAAGACTCTATCTAATTTGGCTTAGGTGGAGTAGAGTAACAAAGCATAAGACTCTATCTAATTTGGCTTAGGTGGAGTAGAGTAACAAAGCATAAGAGACTATATTTTTTTCAACAAGGGGAGGCTTCTATTTATAGGAAAATTTGAGCTCCTAACCAAACAAACTGATTCTAGAATTTTCCAAGTCAGTTTGGTCACTTTTTGACCATTTTTAGGTCACTTAAGCTAACTTTTTGGAACTAGACTTGAATTAGGAGAGAGGAGAGATGAAATATCTCAATTTTTATGAGTTTAAAACTCATTCAAGCATGTGAAATATGCACCTCCTTTAAAGAATTCCCCTTCCTTACATATGTGTCAAAATTGCATTGCTCATAGTTTTTTACTAATAAACCTTGTACATTTTCAACTCTTCATCTTATGTGAAATATGCACCTCCTTTAAAGAACTCCTCTTCCTTACACATGTGTCATAGTTTTTTTACTAATAAGCCTTGTACATTTTCAACTCTTCATCTTATGTGAAATATGCACCTCCTTTAAAGAACTCCCCTTCCTTACATATGTGTTTATTTACTAATAAATCTTGTACATTTTCAACTCTTCATCTTATGTGAAATATGCACCTCCTTTAAAGAACTCCCCTTCCTTACACATGTGTCATAGTTTTTTTTACTAATAAGCCTTGTACATTTTCAACTCTTCATCTTATGTGAAATATGCACCTCCTTTAAAGGACTCCCCTTCCTTACATATGTGTTTATTTACTAATAAACCTTGTACATTTTCAACTCTTCATCTTATGTGAAATATGCACCTCCTTTAAAGAACTCCCCTTCCTTACATATGTGTTTATTTACTAATAAACCTTGTACATTTTCAACTCTTCACCTCATGTGAGCATTTACTCATTTTTGGTTATTTTCTTTTTTTACAATTTGGATTTATCTCCTCCCTACACATGGATTGATGCTATTGGCCCATAGGAACCTTAATTGGACCATAATCAAAAAAATTTCTGAAAATCTAAACCCTTTAGACTAAGGTTCTTTATACCTATTTCCAATTAACTCCAATTGCACATTGGAAAATTCTTTTTGAATTTCTGTTTCAGGGGAACTTATTTTAATAAGATGAGTTATTTTTCTATCCAAAAATATTCATAATCTGAATATTCTCTCTCTAGAATAATTTTCTCTCTCTAGGCTAAAACAATTAGAAACAAGGTCTTTATATTTCTGAAGAGGGATTGATTACAGGGGAAGATACTAGACATCAAAAAGGGGTTGGGGGAGGAATCTTACAGGTGATGGGTGAGTTGTGGAACACCTCGATTAAGAGGGGGTGTTGAGAGATGTAATTGTGGTGTTGTGTGTATGTGGGAAAGCACTGTAGAGGTACAAGATATTGTGGCAAGATAAGAATGCCACATGTAATATTGTATGGTGTGTGGGTGTTGACCAAAAGAGTGGAAAAGGGAGTGCCACATGAATGATGATGTGTAAAGTGGGATAAGGCTAGAAAGCCTATATCATTGTATGCTTCATTGTGATATATGCAATAGAACTTGTGTTGAGTGTGCAATCTCTCTCTCTCTCATGGAGTGTTTAGTGTGGTATAACCCACCT
This sequence comes from Cibotium barometz, assembly GCF_041138505.1. Lineage (NCBI taxonomy): Eukaryota > Viridiplantae > Streptophyta > Polypodiopsida > Cyatheales > Cibotiaceae > Cibotium > Cibotium barometz. Next base: position 49,677,466 of record NC_141071.1, on the reverse strand, counting down.
TAATTATGTTCCTTAATCAATGTCTATCTCACCATGATCAATCCCATTTTAGAATTGTTAACAATCATCAGGAGTTCTCTATGAGGATGGGATATAAGTACAGGTACATGGGTACATAGATGTAGATTGGGCTAGTATGGTGTCCTAGATAGGAGATCTAATAGTAACTTTATGTTCTATCTTGGGATTGTTGTTGTTAGCTAGAAGTAATAATTAGTATAAAGGATGAGTATAAGAGTGCTACAACAGAAAGGTAGCTTGGTTGTAGAAACTACTTGTAGATACAGATGAGCCCAAGGATAGGGATGTTGTCATTATTGTGACAGTATGAGTATCACACAATTGGCCAGCAACCCAACATGTCATGCTAGGATGAAGAATATTGAGGTGCATTATGCATTATCATTTTATGAGGGAGAAGGTTCTATCTAGCACCACAAGTGATTAGATTTGGCTTATCTCAGCCTAGAGAATCAAGTGGATGGCATCTTCATAAAGGCTATGGATACAAAGAAGTTCTGCATGTTTAGAAACTTATTTGGAGTGTAAGGTATAGAATTGACCTTGAGGGGGAGTGTTGAAATATTGAGCTCAACTAGTATGGATATAGAAGACATGCCATAATGACATTTATGCTATTAACATGGTTGGTGAGATTATGGTTGATATTATGGTTGATATTATGTCAATGGTTTATATCCTGTGTGAAAGCAACTTTGGCTACTAAAGTTATGGCATAGATGTTATAGCACCGGCTCATATAGCTAGGTTTACACTATGGACCATGTATGTTTTAGTAATAGGATAATTCTCCTTATAATATGTACTCTTATCTTTCTATTATGGCTATGGGGAAGTGAAGAAGAAAGAAGAAAATTCAGCCACCCATCTTTCTCTTATGTGCTTGTCTACTCTTATTCATGTGTTGTGTGTGTGTGTGAAGAAGTTTTCTTGCGCAAGGACTAGGAGCTCAAGCTCACCCACTCCCTTGCATTCTTCTCAATCAAATGTTCACCCTTTGAGCCATTGCAATATAATTACCTTTGTCTATCCTTTTGGATAATAGACAATCAAAAGGGAACCACTTAAAATTCTCCCTTTTTTGGTAGTGTTATTGTCTGATGTGTGTTATAGCTCTGCTTTACTTTCTCTCTCACACATTTGTTTCACGTTTATTCTTACCTATTTATCCTTTATTCTCTCTCTCATGCATGCGACTTATTCTCTTCTTTACTTTTTCATTCTCTTCTTTACTTTTTCTATCATGAAGGTGTTTAACATTTATTCTTTCTCCTTTATTCTTGCCTTTTTCTCCTTTATTCTTTGACTCATGCATGTGCTTCATCTTTATTCTCTCATGAGTGTGTTACAATTTTTCTTTAGTCTCTCCTCAATCTCGTTTATTCTCTCTCTCTCTCTCTCTCTCTCTCTCTCTCTCTCTCACACACACACACACACACACACACACACACACACACACACACACACGCACACGCGCGCACACACACACACGCACACGCGCGCACACACACACACACACATTTTAGCTTCCTTGTCTCCTCTATCTTCTTTATTCTTAACTATGTTAACTTTATCTCCTTTATTCTTAACTATGTTACCTCTATCTCCTTTATTCATTTTTTCATGCGTCTTTGTCTTTTTTATGCTAAATTGCACAAATTTGATCATTTTTTTATGCATCTTTGTCTTTTTTATGCTAAATTGTCAATTTTTATCCTCATGTATTTATATCTAAAGTATCTAGCTAGGTACTCTGGGTAGAATGGGACAAATTTCCCCAATCTACCCCATTTTACCCAAAAAAAACATTCTCACGGTGTCAGTATTTGTGCTGGTATAAGGGTCGATTGCATTGATATTTATGCTTATATGAACTTTGGTGTGGCGGATGCATATATCAACGATCTAATTAGAGCTAGTGTCAGTATAAGCCTCGGTATGAACGTCGAGCATTGATGTTTATATCAATGTGTATACTGAGGGTTCAGTACTGATGCTTATACCAATGTCGCGGACAATTTTTAGGGGGGAAAAAACTAAGGCTGAATTGTCAGTATATGTGACGGTATTAGGCTGATCTCTTATCCGTGGCCCATCGTTTAATCAAAAAGGCGGCCCCTTACCAGCTTATCGTCGCAGGCCAACTTTACAAGTAAGGCAAAGACAAAATCCTAAGACATTGTGTTCGGGAAGATGAATATGTCTTCCTCCTTGAAGAGGCTCACTTTGCCTATGTTGAGGGACACTTTGCAGCAGATATATCACTGATCACAAGGTTCTCACAGCTCGGTTATGGTGGCCCACTTTAATGGTTCTACTGAGTATGTCAAATGATGTGATGAATGCCAGCATGTAGCAATTCCTCGTTTCAAGGATCACATTCCCCCCTGGACCCCATCTCGTGTCCTTGCAACCATTTGAGAAATGGGGTATAAACTTCTTAGGAACCATCACTCCGACGGGCAAGGAACAAAAGTTGTCAGTTGCACTTTGGGCTTATCAAACTTCAAGCAACCAATGCTACCCCTTTTAGTTTAACTTACGGTACTGAAGCGGTCATGCCCATGGAGTTCTTAGTCCCCAATCTACGTGCCGTAGTGCATGAAAAACTCACCAAAAATACCGTAAGTAGTCACTTGTTCGAGCTTAAAAAGCTTGACGAAACATGCCTTTTTGCAGTCTACAATATGATTGTAGAGAAGTTAAGGCACAAACAATATGATTGTAGAGAAGTTAAGGCACAAACAATGGTTTGATGACCTGCTCAAGGATAAACAGATGAATGAGGGAGACATGGTCCTCTTATTCAGTACCAAAACACACAAGAAAAAGCTCAAGCTTAGAGGCTTAGGACCTTTCCTAGTCTCTGAGATAACACCACAAGGCGTTTTGCACATTGAAACACTTGATGGTGTTGAGATGGCTAGTTACTTCAATGGTAGCAAACCTAAACGCTACCACGGACATCTCATAGAGGCCACCTTAAAAGCCATCCTTGATAAAAACAACGAAAGAAGGACCATGAGGATATGAAAAAAATTGCGCAAGAAGAGGCCAAGGCAACGCAAGCCAAGCTTAGGCAAAATCATATCATGGTCAACATGGCCCAAGTGGTCGACTTCGAAGAAGAATATTGGGAGGTGAAGCCAGCTTGGTTGTGGTTAAGGTTTGTCCAAAAATTAGCTCTTGTTGATAGAGGGGCTAGTTACAATTTGATGTCATATGAAACTTGGTGTTCCCTTAGGGAACCCACACTAAAAGAAATCCCTGCCCACTGTCACAATAGTTGCCTTACAGCGTGTTCATTGCATTGGCATAGTTACACTCTTATTTCATATTGGGAATAATCCCTTGGAAGGGAAGTTTTATGTGATGCCACATTGAGTGGGAGACACGGACTACGATCCTACAATTGGATTTGGTCCAAGTTAGGATTCTTATGATAGATGAGGAGCCAATCCTTGCTGCTTTCCTAGGCCAAGCACTCCCCACTCCACCACCCACTATCATTCAGTCACCTCACCCCTACCAATCCATCCCCCTAAAAAAGAGGCTGTTACTCATGCCAACCACACAAATGCCTCTCACTCCCACACCACCACCATACACAGCAACACCCCATGCTCAGATCGCCAATCCGCAAGCTACTTCCCCATCAAGCCGCACTAACCCAACTTACAAATTTAACACCACTAACAAAAGTCCCCAACGTTCATCAACTCACCTTTGGGTTTCTAAGAAGCTCCTTGTAGGACAAGGCCACTATGAAGGAGAATCACTCTTGTGGATCTCTAAAATATCTCACCGCCCCCCTCGTCCACAAGCATCCAAAGCGTCTTGTCCCTCACGTGCAATTTGCCAACCTCAAGCCTACAGGGTACCTGGAGTGGTGTAGGTCCAAGAACACTCCATGGAGTTCTACCCCCAAACCAGACCCTCAATGTCAACCTCCAAAATCAACTCTTTAATAGATCCCAAAGCCTCTTCTCTGCACCCAACACTTCTATGAAGGAAATCCTCACATTTGGATCCCCAAATCTCCCCAACACAAACCTCCACCTTGTGTCACCCAGTCGTCTCCTACTAGGAAATGGATGCCCAAGGCATCACCTTCCATAATGACTATTCATGAGGATAAGGGTAAGCAGAAACTCCAAACAGCAACCCCTATGCTGATGACCGAGTTCCTTTTACAAATATACCTTCAATGTCAGCAAACCCCCCACCACTCATTGTAAGGCTTCCACCACAAGGTACAACAAGGCCATCATCAGCTCCACCACCCTCAGGTACTTCCTTGCCGACTGCTCTCAAATTCCTCAAGGAAGCAACTCCCACTACCTTGCCAAAACCTAACTGGAATTGACTCCTTATCTTGGCTAATTGGGCTCGTGATCAATATAAAACCCGAAAAGGGGTGCTAGCAGCATAGCCTCTGTGTACAAAACCTGTTATACAGGGTGCACCAAAAAAGAAATGTTACAACTTTCCCACGCCCGTTTCAAGTTTTCCACGGCCATTCCCTCTTCAACAAGTTTCCATGCCTATTCAATTTATGCATGTGGCCATGCCAACTCCTTATCCAAGCCACGGATGTTCCAAATCTCTCACAAACATTCCTTCCTAATTTTGTGAGCGAACACTTGCTCTCTTACCCAATCAAGAGACGTGCCAATTTGTTGAAATCCCGCACCCATTCTCTCATATTGGCCAACTATCATGCCCGTTCACTTCACTTTCCGCGGTCATTCCTTGACAGTCGCACGTCCATTCCCTGGACTTGCTACATCTGTGAGATCCCTGCCCCCTCTATGCATCGAACTCTGGAGTGCTAGCAGCGGAAGTAGAAACCTTGCGCGCAGGGCAGAGTTCCCCACTCAGGGCCTCGCCCATGAATGTCCAGACAAGAAACTAATCTGGTGGCTCTTCCAAGACCGAGAACCCGGAAAAAACTTCCCTCACCCAGAAAGCATAGGCGATTTCTCCAGGAAAAATCTTCTAACATAGTCAATAGCCTTAACTATCCTCTGTATTCTGACCGACCCCGCGAGTCACATGGCCAAATCAAAGGAGGAACTTGCACTTGGTTTATAGAGACCAACGCTTTTTTCCCCATCAAAAGAGGCACAGCCGTTGATTCTTTTTCCATAGAACAAGGATTATTTTGGGACTTACTTCAACTATCGTAACTTGAACAGAATTGAAATTTATTATAGGAATCCATCGATGCAGCCTAACCCCATCCAATCACATGGGTTAGCCAATCACCCAACCACTGTATTGATAGGATCCATTATAAAAATTTGGTTATGTTTTGTCCCCGGGTACCAGGGAAAAGAGTTCCCATGCCCCCTAGCCAGCTCCCATGCAAAACTTAAATAGACACACCACTCACGCACCCAATATAAAATTGCCTTTTCTTAGACTCAACTATCTTCAAACAGTATTGAATAAAATCACAGTGTTTCCATCATAGTCCTCAGTATTCCATTTCCAGGGTCCAATTCCAATCATTCTTTCCTCGGCGTACCTATGGCATCATTGGCAACCAGAACGCTCACCACCTGCTTACTCAGGGGCCTTTTCAATAGTTTCTTAGCCCATAGTACCCAGGAATATAATCAATATTCCATTCATTCCTTCTTCAGCATACCTATGGCATCATTGGCAACCAGAATGCTCACCATCTGCTCACTAAGGGCCCTTTTCAATAGTTCCTAGCCCATAGTACCTAGGTATATAATCACATAAAAACCATATGGACTCTCAGTGTTGAAGATCAGAAAAATCAACCAACAAGATCCATGTAAAAGAGCCATGAACTCATTCGTTGAAGACCAGCAAGGCCAATCAACCAGATCCATGCCTGTGTTCAGAAAACAAACTCCAACTCATTTTCTTCCTCGACGCACGCATGGGAATCCTAGGCGACCAGAGCCCGAGAACCGTATAGTCAGCACCCTCTAGGTTCCTTCGTGCAGGTGACTCGGTGCTTCACTCATAGGTCACTTCCTTGGTCCCTTATCCACCGTACCGAAAGCTCACCATTTTAACCGAACTGAGGCGGTGGCTAGTCAAGACCTTGGTCGATCTTGCCACGTGAGACATCCTTCTTTGACTCTCCGTCAACTATTGCAACATCTCCACTTAGGTCCCCACCACGACCTCATTCAAAATGCTTCCCCCAGCATACTTGACGTAAAACAATCTTTAAAAAACAGGTTTCACATACAAAATAGAGTTCCAAACATAATTCCCATCTTTCCTTATCATCATTACACATCCTTTCACATCATTCCTCATCATTTCTTACCATTCCACTTCATTTCTCATCAATACATATCATTTCTCATTATCGCACATCAATTTACATCCAATCACATCACTCCCACATCAACTCACATCCAATCACATCATCTCACATCAATTCACATCCAATTCACATCCAATCACATCATCTCACATCAATTCACATCCAATCACATCCAATCACATCCAATCACATCAATCCACATCTAATCACATTATTCCCACATCTTCCCACATCTAATCACATCATTCCCACATCAATCCACACTATTCACATCTAATCACATCATTCCCACATCAATCCACATCTATTCACATCTTTTCACATCTAATCACATCATTCTCACATCTAATCACATCATTCCCACATCAATCCACATCTATTCACATCAATCTACATCTAATCACATCATTCCCACATCAATCCACATCTATTCACATCTTCCCACATCAATCCACATCTAATCACATCATTCCCACATCAATCCACATCTATTCCCACATCAATCCACATCTAATCACATCATTCCCACATCAATCCACATCTATTCACATCTTCACACATCAATCCACATCTAATCACATCATTCCCACATCAATCCACATTTATTCACATCTTCCACATCAATCCATATCTACTCACATCATTCTCACATCAATCCACATCTATTCACATCTTCCCATAATATCACTCCACATCTAATCACATCATTCCCACATCAATTCACATCTATTCACATCTTCCCACATCAATTCACATCATTTCACATCCATTCACATCCGTTCACACCCATTCACATCATTCACATCCGTTCACACCCATTCACATCATTTCATATCCATTCACATCATTTCACGTCCACATCCATGCACGTCCATTCACATCATTTCACATCCATTCACATAATTTCACGTCCATTCACATCCATTCATGTCATTTTTATGTAAATGAATCTTTTCCTTGATTCTCATAATTTGAATGAATCTAGAAACTTAGTGCATAGCCTTTTTTATTTTTCTGACAAATGAATAATGCTCAAAACTCCACTTTTAACATAAAATTTATTTTGACATGTTTTTAAATGATTGTTTTATGTCAAGAATGCTGGGGAAGCATTTTGATCGTCTTGTGAATGAGGTCGTGGAGACCTAATCTGATAAAGTTGCAACAGCTGATGGAGAGTCAATGGAGGACGTCTCACGTAGCAAGGTCGGTCGAGGTCTTCACCAGCCTCGGTTTGATTTAAATGCTGAGCTTCGGTACGGTGGATGAGGGACCAAGGAAGCGGCCTATGAGTGAAGCGCTAGGTGACCTACGAAGGATGCTAGAGGGTTATAACCATACGGTGCTCACCGAAGATACCCACACATGCGTCAGGGAAGATATTGGAACAAGGAGTAAGAGTTGTTTTCCGAATTCGGGCATGGATCTGGTTGATTGACCTTGCTGGTCCTCAAACGGATGAGTCCATGGCTCTTTTATATGGATGTGTTGGTTGATCAACAGAGATTCCATTTTGATTTTTATAAGTGAAAATATTACCGGTTACTATGAGCTAGGAACTATCAAAAAGGCCCCTGAGTGGACAGGTGGTGAGTGTTTTGGTTGCCAATGATGCCATAGGTACACCGATAAAGAAAAAATTGAAAATTAGGATTCAACCAGATATTTTGAAGGATTATGATCAGTGACACTATGGTTTCATTAAATGATTGGAAATTAGGATTCAACCAGATATTTTGGAGGATTCAACCAAATATTTTAGAAATTAGGATTCAACAAGATATTTTAGAGGATTATGATCAGTGACACTATGGTTTCATTAAATGATTGGAAATTAGGATTCAACCAGATATTTTGGAGGATTATGATCAGTGACACTATGGTTTCATTAAATGATTGTTTTAAAGACAGCTGATTCTGTGAAAAGGCAATTTCATATTGGGTGTGTAAGTGGTGTGACTAGTTTTAAGTTTGCATGAATATCCGGCTAGGGGGCTTGGGAACTCTTTTTCCTGGTACCCAGGAAAAAACCTAACCAAATTCTTAAATGGATCCCATCACTACAGCGGTTGGCTAACCCACGGGACTGGATGGGGTTAGGCTGGATTGATGGGTCCCTAAAATGAGACTCAATTGACTGGATGGGGTTAGGCTGGATTGATGGGTCCCTAAAATGAGACTCAATTGTATTATGGTACGATAGATGAAGTAAATCCCAGATACAAATTGTTCTATGGAAAAGAATCAACGGTTGTGCCTCTCAATGAGGAAAAAAGCATTGGTCTTTATGATCCAAGTGTAATCTTTTCCTTAATCTGACTATGGGACTTACGAGTGTGGTCAGATCAGTTTAGTTAGTTAAGGCTTTTGACTACGTTAGAGTAAAATTATCCTGGAGGAATCACCCGTGCTTTTCGGGGAAGGGAAGTTTTTCTGGGTTGAATCGAGGGATTAGTCTCTTGTCTGGATATCCGTGGGCGAGGCCTCGAGTGAGGGACCCTGCCCCCGCGCAAGAAGTACTACTTCCGCTGCTAGCACCCCTGAATTTGTTGCGCGGTGGGGATAGGGATCTTTCACCTCACCCATCATACGGAAGCGCACCATTTTAACCATGCCGAGGCTGGTGAAGACCTGGCAGGCTTTGCCACGAGGAGCGACGTCCCCGACGACTCCCCGCCAGCTATTACAACGAGTCTCTCCTTAGTTAATCACATACCAAATGCTTCCTCCAGCATTCTAGCGTAAAACCGTCCTTTAAAAAAATAGAGGTTCTATGCAAGTAGTTCTATGCAAGTAGTATTCCCGATTTAAGTTTGATTCCACAAAACCCTTTTCCTATAATGCAAATTTTCTTGATGAGAATCATTGATCTCTCATCAAGGTAATCTACCCATCATTTGATTGAACTTCCAACTTGATTCTTGGTGATTTTGGTTAAGGGAAAACTACTCTAACTCAACGGTAATCCATCCTATACGAGAGTATCGAGTTTTTATAAAAATACTCTTCACTAATCCAATTTTAGGTATATATCAATTTAGTGATTTATCCACATAAAAATATCTAAGAATATTCTTTCCACCAATTTATTTATCAACATTAAAATACCCTAATTTTCTAGGGGAACTATGGTGAAAATTCCTCTTTTGACATCAAAATTAATTTAAACCTTTTTTTAGTTAAAATACCATAAAATTCCTGTTTTTAATTGAATATAAATATCCATTTTTTTGAATATGCTAAAAATTCATGTTTTTGCATTTAAATGATTGAATTTCGAATGTCATGGGAATTCCTCTTTTATCATTTGAAAATTCTTATACATAAAATAAATTTATAAAAAATTTCTCTTTTTAAATTAAATAAAAATATCCATTATTTTGAATATGCCAAAAATTCCTCTTTTGGCATTTAATTGATTGAATTCCGAAAGTCATGGGAATTCCTCTTTTATCATTTAAAAATTCTTATGCATAAAATAAATTTATCAAAAATTCATCTTTTTCTGAATTAAATAATTATGCATAAATTCAAAAAAGTAATCTTTCCTAAATATGGTCAAAATCATTCTTTTTTCTTTAAATTTATAAACCTACAATATGTTAGGAGTTCCTCTTTTAGTATTATGCATAAAAATTAGATATGTATTTTTTTAAGAAAAATTTACCATAGCTTCACTGCTATTACTGATAATTTTTAAATTTTCTAAAAGAATAAAAATTTGTAATAAAAATATGATAGAAGTTTTACTTTTATGCTTAAATTTAAACTATGAATTCAAATCATAATTTTAACCATAATTATAAACATAATTATGATTATCCCACTAGATTAAGCTAATTTTCAATATTCCTCTTTTTCCAATTTGTAAGGATAACCCATTTCTCATTTAGAATGAGTTAAAGTAGTTTTTTAACTAGTCATAAACAATCTAAAAGAATTAACCATTATTTTAATAGCATAAAACCATGAAAATATCATTCTCTTAATCTCTAGCTCATCAAGCCTAGAGTTTAGTTTTGAAATAAGAGATTATCTTTGAGAAGCATTCTATTGTTAAAGAATTAGTCATAGAGATGACTATTCTTTTTGGAGAGAGAGATTTACTTAAAGAAAACATTATAAATAAGCATAAATATTAACTTTCTTCTAATTAAACTTTAAGACTCTTAGGGAAAGCTTGATTTGAATTAAAACAATCATTTAGAAAGATTCTCAAGCTTGAGAGGGGTTGAGAAGAAGAAAGTCATTGAGAAAAATTTAGAAAAACCATAAAAATCATTCTCACCTCTAAGATTGGCTTGATTCTTTCCTTCTTGTAGAGTGAAGCCCCTAACCAATCAATTTGTTAGCAAGAGGAGAAGATAACTCCAAGAGTTGTTGAAGAGAGAGAGAAGCTCCAAGCTCCCCACCAAAAGTAGAGGAAAATTAAGGGATAATAGAAAATATGATTATTTTAATGTAATAGTGGCATGGTATAGCTCTCACAGATGAGAATACAAAGGAATGAGGGTCCATTTTTAGGTGAGGGAGTCCACTAACCAAGTCCAATTGGGTTCTAGAATTTTCTAGCTTCAATTTGACTCTCAATTTGGACAAGATTTGGACCAGTTTGGCTCCCTTTGTGATCTAGTTTGGTCTAGGAGAGAGGAAAGAGAAAAATATCTGATTTTTTTAGATTAAAAAACTCAAGTAATCATGAAGAAAAAGGCACCTCCTTGATGTGGTATTCCCTCCTCTCAGAGCCTCTCAGAGGTGTCAAAAATGCATCATTTCCTCTAAATATCTCATTTTTTTAAACTAATATCTCTTAATTTTTAACTAATAAGGTAGACATACCACTCACACACCCAATATGAAATTGCCATTTTTATAGATTTGGCTTTCTTTAAAACAATCTTTCAATGAAACCATAGTATTACTGAACATAATCCTCCAAAATATTGAGTCCATTGTTTTACAAAAATATATCATCTGGACTTTCTGTTGAAGACGAGCTGGTTAACCAACGAGATCCAATATCAAAATTTAGTTCACAAAAGTAATTCCCTTCAATTCATCCGTATCTTCCTCCACGTACGCATGGGTGTCCTAGCAACCGCAAGCCCGTGCATCACCTGGTCAGAACCCTCGGGATCCTACTTAGGTGTCCTGCAGGGACCGCTTCGTCGGTCCTCACCCATCGTACCGGAAGTGCACCATTTTAACCATGCCGCCATGGGCTGGTGAAGACCTCGGCAGGCTTTGCCACGAGGAGTGACGTCCCTCGATGACTCCCCGTGCGCTTTTTACAATGAGTCTCTCCTTAGTTAATTACATACTAAATGCTTCCTCCAGCATTCTGGCATAAAACAGTTCTTTAAAAAAATAGAGGCTCTATTCAAGTAGTATTCCCGGTTTAAGTTTGATTCCAAAAAACCCTTTTCCCATAATCCAGAGTTTCTTAATGAGAATCATTGATCTCTCATCGGGGTAATCTACCCACATTTAATTAAACTTCCAACTTGATTCTTGGTGATTCCGGTTAAGGCAAAACTACTCTAATTCAACGGTAGTCTATTATTTGTGTCAAGATTTGGAATTGGTCTCACAAGGTTTTTGCTTCATTCAGATTATTCGAGAGAGGGGCAAGTAGTTTACTGGCCGCCATTCTCATAGATAGTCGTGGTCTACCAAAATTATTCAGTTTACTTCTAACTTTGATTACTAAGGATTTTCTTCAGATAAAAATCTACTGAACTTCTAATCGTAAGGAAAATTCTAACTTTATGAATTTCATTCTTTCCTAACCACAATAGAAATAAGAATTAGTCGTATACGAGAATATTGGGTTTTTATAAAAATACTCTTCACTAATCCAATTTTGGGTATATATCAATTTAGTGATTTATCCACATAGAAATATCTAAGAATATTCTTTCCACCAATTTAATTATCAACATTAAAATACCCTAATTTTCTAGGTGGAATTATGGTGAAAATTCCTCTTTTGTCATCAAAATTAATTTAAACCTTTTTCTAGTTAAAATACCATAAAATTTCTCTTTTTAATTAAATACAAATATCCATTTTCTTGAATATGCTAAAAATTCATGTTTTTGCATTTAAATGATTGAATTTTGAATGTCATGGGAATTCCTCTTTTATCATTTAAAAATACTTATGCATAAAATAAATTTATCAAAAATTCATCTTTTTAAATTAAATAAAAATATCTATTATTTTGAATATGCCAAAATTTTTTCTTTTTGCATTTAATTGATTGAACTCCAAAAGTCATGGGAATCCTCTTTTATCATTTAAAAATTCTTATGCATAAAATAAATTTATAAGAAATTCCTCTTTTCTTAATTAAATAATTATGCATAAAAATAAGATATGTATTTTTTAAAGAAAAATTTACCATAGCTTCCCTGTCTCTGCTATTACTGGTAATTTTAAAATTTCCTAAAAGAATAAAAGCTTGTAATGAAAATATGATAGAAGTTCTACTTTAATGCTTAAATTTAAACTATGAATTCAAATCATAATTTTAACCATAATTATAAGCATAATTATGATTATCTCACTAGATTAAGCTAATTTTTAATATTCCTCTTTTTCCAATTTGTTAGGATAATCCATTTCTCATTTGGAATGAGTTCAAGTAGTTTTTTAACTACTCATAAACAATTGAAAAGAATTAACCATTATTTTAATAGCACAAAACTAGTCCAAAAGTAGAGATCAAAACTCTGAACATGAAAGCCACTGATGCAGTATACGCAGCCCAGCATGAAAGAACCCTTAGGAAGGGTGCAAAAGCGAGGGTAGAGGAGGCAGAAGCGAAGGCCTTGGAGGCATGAGAGCAAGTTGAGGCCGTTGAAAGATTGGCAAAGATAGAAAAACAGAAAAGAGAAGAAGCAAAGAAGCACATCGAGGAGCTGAATCAATAGCTTTGAGATATTCAAACGGATGGAGACGATGCAGAGGATGAGCTAGAAAGGACAAAGCAGACACTTGCAAATTAGACAGCTAAAAAGGAGCTCCTCTACAAATAGCTATGTAGCATGCAGAACGCATTGAACATTGACAAAGATGATATGATAGAGAAACTGAGAAAGGATAATGCAAATCAGACAGCTAAAAAGGAGCTCCTCTACAAATAGCTATGTAGCATGCAGAACGCATTGAACATTGACAAAGATGATATGATAGAGAAACTGAGAAAGGATAATGCAGAAACCAAGCTAATGATGCAAGAAATGCAAAATAATTTCAATGCCAGGAAGGATGCAAAAGAGGCAACGAGAGTAGCCATAGTGAACGACACAATGAGAGTGCCCAATATTGACGAGATAGGTTTGATTCCCTACAATTGACCTACAATGCAGCTACCAATGCAGCTACCGATGAGCTTGCCTTTTCTCTTTAGAGTTTTGAGAAGCAGTCTCGGACCTTGATTGAAAACCAACATAGAAATGATGTCTTGGAACAGGCCTACGCAGACACTGCTAACAAATTTGAGGAGATTCAACATAGTAGCTATGGTAGAATCGGATGCAGCTTGTGCCAAAAGTCAGCAAAGTGGAGGTTCTAAAGGAGAACATCCGCACGCTCAAGATGAGAGAGGCAGGAATCAAGACGCAGATTGCTCGTCAAACTGGTCAAACTGTGATACTCATAGCCGCAATAGTTAAATTGGATGAATATCCTCTTGCGATGCGACACACCTCAAAAGTCGGAGGGAGGAATCTTACATCCTACCCCACTTAAAAAACGCGAGATGTCCTCATCTCGCAAAATTAGAGGAGAACTCTTTTCCTTAAGATCCAACTGATTCTGGGGTTCATTATAGTCTGGTGTTATAGTCTGGTGAACCCAATAGAATCCTGGGATAAAGATCCCTTATATAAAACTCATCATCAGATAATAATTCACTCAGATCGTAACATTCAATCCTTATCACAATAATGGTCCATTAGACCGAAATTTCTATCTGAACAGTCCTTCTTCATGGAAATTTTCAGTTATACAGATTTTTAATTTGACATCCCTCAACTTGATCCACTGGGTCAAGTGTTAACAACAGCAATCTGCCAGCACAATCCACTAATCTCATAGTGAATTGCTGAAGTCATTAACGTCATTCAAGCTACGAACATCATTAGAGGGACCGTCCCATTCATGCTCATTGTGGTTTTGCTTAGTTTATTACATTTCAACCAAAATTCAGGAATCTTCATTTTTCAATCAGAATCCAAATCAACTGATCAGTTCTCAACCAGAATTTGAAATCATATCAACCACATTGGAATTCATCGTCCGGATAGTATTAATGCTTATAATTTCAAGTCTTTTTTTTACTCGTATATACTGCCAGTAAAGAGTTGCAGTTATACTCTCAGTATATACGGGTAGTCACGGTCCTTGGAACTATAAGGTAAATACCATCATGTCTAGGCCTCAAGTAAGTCAGGGATTCCATACAATTGCGGTACTTCCATCTAAAGACCCAATTACCAATTTACGAATTTCAGTTTGAATATCAAATTATATGAATTTTATCACACAATTACAACCTTTTACTGCTTCTTCGTTTTTGACATTTTTGGCTTCTCGGTTGATCCTCATAAGCCAATTCGCTATGATAGTAGTTGTGAGGTCCCTATCCCCACCGCGCAATGAATTCAGGGATTCTAGCAGCGAAAGTAACACTTCTTGTGCGGGGCAGGGTCCCACACTTGGGGCCTCGCCCACGGATATCCAGACAAGAGACTAATCCATCGGTTCTTCCAGAACCAAACCCAAAAAAACTTCCCTTGCTCGGAAAGCACGGGCGATTCCTCTAAGATAACTTTTCTCTAACGTAGTCAAAAGCCTTAACTAACTGAACTGATCTGACCGAACCCGTAAGTCCCATAGTCAGATCAGGGAAAAGATTGTACTTGGATCATAGAGACCAACGCTTTTTTTCTCATTGAGAGGCACAGCCATTAATTCTTTTCCATAAAACAATTTTTGTTCGGGATTTACTTCATCTATCGAACCAGAACAGAATTGAGTCTCAATTTAGGGATCCATCAGTCCAGCCAACCGCCCAACCACTGTAGTGATGGGATCCAATTAAGAATTTGGTTAGGTTGTCCTGGGTACCAGGGAAAAGAGTTCCCAGGTCCCCTAGCCGGATATTCATGCAAACTTAAAACTAGTCACACCACTTACACACCCAATATAAAATTACCTTTTTCACAGATTCAACAGTCTTTAAAACTATCATTTAATGAAACCATAGTATCACTGATCATAATCCTCTAATTATCCAGTTGAATCTTTATTTCCAAACATATCGGTGTACCTATGGCATCATTGGCAACTAGAATGCTCACCCCGTGTCCACTCAAGGGCCTTTTCGATAGTTCCTAGCTCATAGTAACTGGCAAGTATTCACTTTAACAAAAATGGAGTCTCTGTTGAAGATCAGCAAGATCAACCAACAGATCCATATAAAAGAGCCATGGACTCATCCGTTGAGGACCAGCAAGGTCAATCAACCAAATCCATGCCCGAATTCAAAAAACAACTCTTACTCCTTGTTCCAATATCATCCCCGACGTACGTCCCCGACGTACGTGTGGGTATCTTCGGTGACCCAGAGCTCAAGCACCGTATGGTCAGCACCCTCTAGGATCCTTCGCAGGTCACCTAGTGCTTCACTCATAGGCCGCTTCCTTGGTCTCTCATCCACTGTATCGAAAGCTCACCATTTAAATCAAACCGAGGCTGGTCAAGACCTCCGCCAACCTTGCTACGCGAGATGACCTCCGTTGACTCTCTGTCACAGCAGTTGCAACTTTAACAGATAGGTCTCCACACAACTTCATTGACAAGACGGTCAAAATGCTTCCCCAGCATTGTTGACATAAAACAGTCATTTAAAAACAGATTTCACATACAAATACAGTTCCAACAATATTTCCATCTTTTCTCATCACTCCACATCCTTTCACATTAGTCCCCATCTTTTCTCATGTTCCCACAATTTTTTTTACTTCATCGATCCCTATCACATCACATCATTCCCACATCAAATCACATCCAATCGCATCATCCACACATCAATTCACATCATCCATACATCCATCCACATCATCCACATCAATCCACATCATCCATACATCCATCCACATCAATCCACATTATCCACACATCCATCAACATTTTCCATACATCCATCCACATCAATCCACATCATCCATACATCCGTCCACATCAATCTACATTATCCACACATCAATCCACATCATCCATACATCCATTCATGTCAATCCATAATATCCACACATCAACCCACATCATCCATACATCCATCCACATCATTCATACATCCATCCACATCAATCCATATTATCCACACATCCGTCCACATCTTCCATACATCCATCCACATCAATCCACACGTCAATCCACATCATCCATACATCCATCCACATCAATCCACATTATCCACACATCAACCCACATCATCCATACATCCATCCACATCAATCCACATTATCCACACATCAACCCACATCATCCACACATCCATTCACGTCAATCCACATTACCCACACATCAATCCACATCATCCATACATCCATCCTTATCAATCCACATTATCCACACATCAATCCACATTATCCACACATCCATCCACATTCATTTCATAAGTATTTCCATTCTCATCTAATCACATCTTTTTCTATCTCATCACTCATTTCATAAGTATTCCCATTCTCATCTAATCACATCTTTTTCTATCTCATCACTTATTTTCTCATTTATCCTCATCAGATCTCATCCACTTGCATCTACCCATACATCTAATCACTTCACATACATTAACATCTATCGAGTTTACATCGCATCTTATCACATCCATTTCACATCACATCTCATTCATTCACATCCCTTATCATTCATTCACATCCCGATCCACATGCTATCACATTCATTCACATCCTATATCATCCATTCACATCCCGATTCACGTGCTAACACATTCATTCACATCCTATATCATTCATTTACATCCTAATTCACATGTTATCACATCTCATCTATTCATTCACATGTTATCACATATGATCTATTCATTCACATTTATCTGATTCACATCACATCACATCCATTCACATCCCTTATCATTTATTCACATCCTATATCATTCATTTACATCCGGATTCACATGACATCACATCTCTCTATTCATTCACATTTATCTAATTCACATCACATCACATCCATTCACATCCCTTATCATTCATTCACATCCCGAACACATTCATTCACATCCTATATCATTCATTTACATCTTGATTTACATGACATCACATCTCATCTATTCATAGAATGTAAGAGAATTCTTATTTTTGATATAAAGATTCCTTACGCATCTATTTATACATAAGAACAACTTCAGTGGGAAATAACACTTTTATAAAAAACCGTTTATGTATATATTTATGCAAAAAATTTAATTTTAAGGAGAATAACACTTTTGAAATAAAAATAAATCTTTTATGCATCTTTCCATGCATAAATTCAATTTTAATGAGAATAACTCTTTTGAAATAAAAATAAATTTCTTTATGCATCTTTCTATGCATAGAATCAAAATTAATGAGAATAACTCTTTTGAATTAAAAATAAATTTCTTTATGCATCTTTCTATGCATAGAATCAAAATTAATGAGAATAACTCTTTTGAAATAAAAATAAATTTCTTTATGCATCTTTCTATGCATAGAATCAAAATTAATGAGAATAACTCTTTTGAAATAAAAACATGTTTCTTTATGCATCTTTCTATGCATAGAATCAAAATTAATGAGAATAACTCTTTTGAAATAAAAATAAAATTTCTTTATGCATCTTTTTATGTATAGAATCAAAATTAATGAGAATAACTCTTTTGAAATAAAAATAAATTTCTTTATGCATCTTTCTATGCATAAAATCAAAATTAATGAGAATAACTCTTTTGAAATAAAAATTAAATTTCTTTATGCATCTTTCTATGCATAAAGTCAAAATTAATGTGAATAACTCTTTTGAAATAAAAATAAAAATTTTTATGCATCTTTCTATACATAAAATCAAAATTGATGAGAATGACTCTTTTGAAATAAAAATAAATTTTTTTATGCATCTTTCTATGCATAAAATCAAAATTTGATGAGAGTAACACTTTTATAATAATAAAAAATC
Organism: Cibotium barometz; assembly: GCF_041138505.1. Classification (NCBI taxonomy): domain Eukaryota; kingdom Viridiplantae; phylum Streptophyta; class Polypodiopsida; order Cyatheales; family Cibotiaceae; genus Cibotium; species Cibotium barometz. The sequence continues at coordinate 49,658,901 of NC_141071.1, read as the reverse complement.
TTTTATGCATCTATTTATGCATAAATTCAATTTTAATGAAAGTAACACTTTTTTAGTGAAAGTAAAACTTTTTTAATAAATTCAATTTTAATGAAAGTAACACTTTTTCAATAAAAAACTTCTTTCATGCATCTATTTATGCATAAAAATCATATTTGATGAAAGTAACACTTTTATAATCAAAATATTCCCAATATGCATCTTTCTATGCATAAAAATTAAATGAGTAAATACTCACATAAGATGAAGAGTTGACTAAGGACAAGGTTAATAGTAAAAAAAGAGAGATATTTAGGTGAAATGATGCATTTTTAACACCTCAGTATGGGGGAATTCCCCTCATGAAGGAGGCACCTATTTCACATGCTTGAATGAGTTTTAAACTGCCAAAGAATGAGATATTTTTATCTCTCCTCTCTCCTGTTTCAACTAGATCCAAAAAGTGAACAAAACTGACCCAAAAATGGTCAAAAATTGACCAAACTGATCTAGAAAATTCTAGAATCAGTTGGCTTGGTTAGAAGCTCACTTTTTCCTATAAATAGAAGCCCTCTCCTTTGTTGAAACTCAATAGTGTTTTGCACTGTTACCCTGCCTCTCCCAAGTGCCAAAAACAGTGAATTTTACTCATAATTCATTAGTTTTTGACCTTCCCCCTTCCAAAAGATTGGTGGCCACTCTTGTTTCAAAAAAGAGTAGAACCCTCAAACCATCAAGCCAAAGGAAAGCTCTCAAATTCATTTGGGGGATTTTTCTTTTATTCTTCTATTTATCTCCTCCCTACATTTGGATGAATCTTATTGGTCCATATAAGAACCTTAATTTAAAATTTTAAAAAAATCTTCACCCCCAGGATAATGCCTCTTGAACAAATTATACTTAATTTCTAATGCACCTTCTGAAAATCTTTTTGAACTTCTCTTTCAGGGGAACTTATTTTAATAAGATGAGGTATTTTTCTATCCAAAAATATTTAAAAATTAAATTACCACTCTCTAGAAGATTTTCTCTCTAGGCCAAAACTGGTAGAAACAAGATCTTATATATTTTTGAAGAGGGATTTGATTACAGGGGAAGATGTTGGACATCTTGAGAGGCTCGGGAGGAATCTTACACCAAAAGAGTAATTCCCACTATTTTTGCATCTAAAAGAAATATTCTAATTACTCCATGTATATATTCACCTATGAATATGCATGGATATCACTGATATTGATTTCTATACATAGAAAGATGCATAAAGGAATTTTTTTAATTATAAAAGTGTTATTCTCATTAAATTTAATTTCTATGCATAAAAAGATGCATAATGTAATTTTTTTATTATAAAAGTGTTATTCTCATTAAATCTGATTTTTATGCATAGAAAGATGCATAATGGAATTTTTTTATTATAAAATTGTTATTCTCATTAAAATTTATTTTTATATATAGAAAGATGCATAATGAAATTTTTTTATATAAAAGTCTTATTGTCATTAAATTTGATTTTTATGCATAGAAAGATGCATAAAGGAATTTTTTAAATATAAAAGTGTTATTTTCATTAAATTTGATTTTTATGCATGGAAAGATGCATAAAGGAAATATTTTTATTATAAAAGTGTTATTCTCATTAAATTTGAATTTTATGCATAAAGAAATTCTCTTTATTTTAAAAAGGGTTATTCCTATTAAATTTGATTTTATGCATAAAAAGATTTTTTTAAAAGTGTTATTCCCATTGAAGTTGATTTTTATGCATAAATAGATGCATAAAGAATTTTTATATCAAAATTAGAATTCTCTTAGATTCTATGTTTAAATTCTATGAGTATTTTGATAAATGAATAATTAAATACTCTAAGAGAGAAATTTCTATCGTTTAATATTCACACGGATTGTAAAAAGAAAATTTAAAAAATCTATCGAGATCAAAATATTTAGATAAATGATTAATTTATTCCTCATTAGAATTCGTAAACAAATTTATAAATCAGTTGAGTGAATACTCAAAGAAAGAAATTCAGTAAAATAGTAACTGAATTATCAAACCTTTTCGAGAAAGATAGTTTAGGAAAAATCTTATCCGACGACTCAAACCTTGAATCAGACTATGATGACCAAGACCAAACTCTTTCATCAGTTTCGAGGAAAGAAGATGTAATCAGCTTAGAAAAATACACTCAAAATGCCCGTCAATTTTGAAACTAAGTTTGAGACCCTTTGAATTGATCTATGGATTAAGGTTACAGAATTCAAGAAATTCTGGTATGAGATTCAAAATTCCGTTCAAGAAGTTTTGGGAATAGTGATTCAAGAAATACTCATTGTATTCAAAAGAAAATCAAACTGAATACTTGTATAGAAGCCCTATTTTCTTAAAGGACTATCTTATGCCAGAATGCTGGAGGGAGCATTTGGTATATGTTTTTCTAAGGGAAGTTCGGTTGCAACAGCTGGTGGTGGGGAGTGTTCAAAGGACGGCTCACGCACGGCAAAGTCTAAAAAATGGTGTGCTTACGATGGTACGATGGGCGAGGGCCAATGAAGCGGTCCCTAAGTGAAGTGCTAAGACACCTAAGGAGGATCTTGGAGGGTTGTGACCAGGCGATGCACAGGCTCGTGGTGCCTAGGACACCCATGCGTATGTCGTGGAAGATATATATGATAGACAAAATTATTATTGTAATCTATTACTAGATCTCGTTTTGCTGACCAATTGGTCTCAACAACGGAGAGTCTAGAGTGATACTATTTTTTTAGAAACAAGGGACTGGATGGAATTTTTGAGTTATGACATCTCTACAATGACTGTTTGCCAATGGATTGTTTTATAAGTTAAAGTTTTAAAGAGGAGTGTGTGCATATCTGTATTTGAAAGCAAAAGTTAAGAAAGGCATTCAATTATGGGTGGGTGAGTAGGTGGTTGGATAGATCGGATAGGCTGGAATCAGTGGAGTTTTAATTAAATTAAAATAACAGAAATACAATTAGAATTAGAATTCGAGTATTCAAATAAAAGCCTGAAGAATTTCTCAAATGAGTAGATCAATGGCTGTGCCTAATTTCAGTTACCAAAAAAGCGTTGATTTTCTCAAATGATTAGATGAACGGTTGTGCTTGATTTTGGTTAGGAAAAAGTGTCGATTTCTTCAAGTTAAGTCAGTGATAGTTTTCCTTCTATCTAGTTTAATCAAGTGAAGGATAGTTTAGTCTCTTGACCCTGTTAGAAAATTCTTTAAGAAAATCAAAAAGGTTCCCCATTTTTCGGGCAAGGAAAATTTTCCCGGTTTTGGTTTCGCAATGACCACCAGATTAGTCTCGTGTCCGGACATTCGAGGGGGAGGCCCCGAGTGTGGGAAACCCTGCCCCCGCACAAGAGAAAGCTACTTCCTCTGCTAGCTATCGAGAATCCTCTCACAGCTGGTATGAGAGTGCTATTGTACACTTACAAAATAGCAGCAGAAATTGCCTAAAATTTTACAGTAAATCTGGGAAATTATGTTTTCACTTGTTAAGATTATGTTTGAAATGAACTTCATAAATTGAAAACTCATAGATTGATCTGGATTTTTAGATGGATACCCCAAACCTATCTAGCATTCCTCGACTCTCCTAGAGTCAGGATATGATCGCCTTTGCCCTCGAAAATCTCATCAACTCCGCTACGACCCGAGAAAGCAGAGTGATACTCGCTCGTCACTTTGAGGATCTATACTTTCCTGATCCACTAGAGCGACGTCAGCATATGTGGTTCTCTGGAGGGAGAAGTATTAATGTCAATACCAATCAACGAGACAGAGACTCAGACAGAATATCTCGCTAGCCATGATCTTGATAAGGCTAAGAGTTGTTCATTATGTACAACTCTATAATCATTCACCCTGAAATTTTAGAATTTCTTGCCGTATTTTTAAACTTCTTAGCCGCTTTATTCCTAGGAGTAGAATTACAGCACCATTATCAGTGATGAATCGTGTATATCATAGCATGTCTCCATCGTAGTATCGCCTTTTTATGCGTACGCGATTGAGGCGGTGACTTTTGGAGCCGAGACACTCTATGTATATATCAAAAACTTTTGATAATAAATGATGTTTTACAAAAGATTCCAAATTGTTTTCGTGGTTGTGAATATTGGTTAATAAAATTATCAGAGTGAATCTTCTTTTCAAGAATTATGATGGAATAATTATTTGTTTAAGAAATAAATCTCAAAAATTAAATAGTCATAAATCTGATGACAAAGTTAAGTTGACAAAAATATTGTTTTGTCACAAATCATGATGTGCGCGGCCCATGGTAGGCAGCCAGATCCTCTTACCGATGATTTTAGAGTTAGTTTCGGACGCTCATAAAGCCCTACACAGATCCCAACCTGGTCCCTTCAAGGGTGAAGGGGAACAGTTAGGAGAAGTAGTGGAAAAATGGATCGAGGCAATGGAAGAGTATTTTGATGTAACGGGTTATAAGGAGAGGAGCAAGATGGATCTCGCCAGATTGAAAATTATGGAAATGGCCAGGGTCGCATGGAGGAACCATTGCGAGACAAACCGTCTCAACCGAAATACCCAGATACCCAGATCTGATCAGATCTTAAAGCTTACCTCAAGAAGAGGTTTTGTCCTCCGAGCTTCCTGGAAACCAAAATGAATGAGTTCTTGGAACTAAAGCTGGATAGCCAGACGATTGAAGAATACCATCAGGCATTTTCCCTTCTCCTCAAATATTCTCCACTTTTGTATGAAGAGGAGCTGATGACCAGATTCATTCGATGGATGAACGAGCCATTAGACACTTTAGTGAAAAATGTAAAAGCTGTGTTACGACCAAAGAGGCAGCAAGGCCCTAATCAAAGTCAAGATGCTGGGAAATTCAAAAGCGAAGGAAGACCCTTCCCTTAGAACACTTTCTCAGGAGCCCCTCCTCTTTCAAGGATTCAGAGGGATGAGCTTAGAAGTGAGAACAGGTGTTTTGGATGTGAGGGTTTCGGTCACCAGCTTAAAGACTGCCCAACTCCTGCCATGTCAAGAGGACATGGAAGTCAAGGACCCAGAGTACAGAGACCAGCCCCTTCGTATCAGTCAAATCCGTCTTGCCAAAATCAGGGCAATCCCAAGAGGACTCCAGCTCAACCATCTGCCTCTGTTCAAAGTAGTCTCAAAACTCTCTCCTAGAACTAGGGTAACCAAAGAGAAAGAGTTCCGCCCCAATTTGCAGCAGCCAAGACCAGTTACGATAGCAGAAGTAGTGGAAGAGAAAAGAGGTCAGATTTATGCCGCGAAAACCAAGGGCCAAATTGTCAATTCTCTGTCATCCATACTCTAGCTGAGTATAAGGGTAAGCCATTCAAGCTTTTGATTGATTCAGGCAGTACTCATTCATTTATTTCCCTAGGATGCTTGCGTAAGCTAGTCTTAGAACAACAATCAGGGAAACCTATGCAAGTTGAATTGGCCAGTGGTGGGAAGACTCTTTTCACTCACCATGAAAAAGATCATATTCAGTTTAATCTAGATGGGAATATAAGTGACTGTCAGTTCAGTTTTCTTTTATGATATTCGGATTTACTCAAAGAATGCAGCTGACCATGAAGCTCACGTCCGCAAAGTTCTTGAGATTCTAAGGAAGCACCAACTCTCTACATAAAAGAGCAAATGCACTTTTTCTGTCGACCATGTTGAATACTTTGGCTTTCTGGTATCCAAAGACGGAATTTCTCTAGATTTCGCAAAATTCCAAGTAGTCATAGACTAGCCTAAACCAAAGATAGTGAAAGAAGTCATGGGATTCTTGGGATTAATTGGTTGGTATAGAATTTTTATACCTAAGTATGCTCTCATAGCTTCCCCTGTGTGACTAATCTTCTTAAGAAGAATACCCCATTTCATGATGAACTCTTAACTTCTTCAACCCAAGGGTAGATGGGCTCTTAACTTCTTCAACCCAAGGGCAGATGGAACTCCAACCTGAAGAAATCCTTGATGTTCGAGAGAAGGTTCTCAGGAATAAAATTTTGAGAGAACTATTAGTCAAATGGAAGTTCTATCCTTTTAAAGACGCCTCCTGGGAGAAAGAAGCCTAACTGTTGCAGGATTATCCCCAGTTTGTGAGATGAGGACATCTCATGTTTTTCAAGTGGGAGAGGATGTAAGATTCCTCCCCAGCCCCTCAAGATGTCCAGTTTCTTCCCCTGCAATCAATCCCCTTTTCAGAATAATAAAAGATCTTGTTTCTACCTCTTTTGATTATGAGAGAGGTAATTCAATTTTTCAATATCTTTGGATGGAAAAATATCCCTTCTTATTAAAATAAATTTCCCCAAAACAAAAGTTTAAAAAGAAATTCCTAACGTGCATTTAAAATAAATTATAATGTGCACAAAAGACCTTAGCCTAAGGGTCCAGATTTTATTTTAGATTAAGGTTCTTATGGACCAATAAGATTATTCCAAATATAGGGAGGAGATAAATTTAATTATAAAAGGAAAACCCCCCAAAAATGAGTAAATGCTCACATAGATGAAGAGTGGACTGAGGACCAAATAAAACAATTAAAAAACTAAATTTTGACACCTCAGAGTGGGGATCTCCCCTCATGAAGGAGGTGCCTTTTTTCTCATCATTACCCCCAATTTTTAATCAATAAAATGATATATTTTATCTCTCATCTCTCCTATTTCAAAACCAGATCCAAAAGTAAGTTGAACTGAACCAAAAATGGTCAAAAATTGACCGAACTGATCTGGAAAATTCTAGAATCAATTGCTTGGTTAGAGGCTCACTTTTTCCTGTAAATAGAAGCCTCCCCTTTTGTGAAAACTTAATAGTGTTTATGCACTGTTACTCTACTCCTGTCCTGAGCCATCTACATTGAATTTCTTAATAATTCAATTGTTTTTGGCCTAACCCTCTCCAAAGTGAATTGGTGGCCACTCTTGCTTCAAACAAGAGTAGAACCCTCAATCCCTCAAGCAAAAGGAGAGCTTACAAGCTTCATGTAAGCTAATTTTCTTACTTATTTACAAATTTGAAATCTATGGTTTTCTTGATTTTCATGTTTTATAGTTGATTGAATTAAATTAAAATGCTATGCCTTTGAGGAGAAGGCCACCCCCCTTCTCTTCTTTACATTCCAGACTTTCTCAATCCTAGAAAGATTAACTAAGGGATTAATTAAACTTTTCTTATTGTTTACACTATTAAATTTAGAAAATTGTGTAGATTAGAGTTCTATGAGTCTAATTTGGGTTAATTTAAGTTAAAAATAGAATGATAAAAATGAGAAATGGTCAGCCATACAAAGGAGGTTATGGCAAAATTTTCTAGAATTTTGTGGAAAAGAAAGTTTATTTTTTATGTTATTCCAAAAGAGTAATTCCCACCATTTTTGCATCTAAAAGAAATATTATATTTACTCCATGTAATTTGATTTCTATGCATATGAAGACGTGTAAGGAATTTTCTTATTATTATAAAAGTGTTATTCTCATTAAATTTAATTTCTATGCATAGAAAGATGCATAATGGAAATTTTTTTATTATAAAAGTGTTATTCTCATTAAATTTGATTGTTATGCATAGAAAGATGCATAATGGAATTTTTTTTATAAAAGTCTTATTCTCATTAAATTTGATTTTTATGCATAGAAAGATGCATAAAGGAAATTTTTTATTATAAAAGTGTTATTTTCATTAAATTTGATTTTTATGCATAGAAAGATGCATGAAGGAAATATTTTTATTATAAAAGTGTTATTCTCATTAAATTTGAATTTTATGCATAGAAAGATGCATAAAGAAATTCTCTTTATTTTAAAAAGGGTTATTCCTATTAAATTTGATTTTATGCATTAAAGGATTTCTTTTATTCCCATTGAAGTTGATTTTTATGCATAAATAGATGCATAAAGAATTTTTATATCAAAATTAGAATTCTCTTAAATTCTATGAGTATTTGATAAATGAATAATTAAATACTCTAAGAGAGAAATTTCTATCGTTTTATATTCACACGGATTGTAAAAAAAGAAAATTCAAGAAATCTATCGAGATCGAAATATTTAGATAAATGATTAATTTATTCCTCATTGGAATTCGTTACAAATTTAGAAATCAATTAAGTGAATATTCAAAGAAAGAAATTCAGTAAAATAGTAACTAAATTATCAAACCTTTTCGAGAAAGATAGTTCAAGAAAAATCTTATCCGACTCGAACCTTGAATCAGACTATGACCAAGACCAAACTCTTTCGTGAGTTTCGAGGAAAGAAGATGTAACCAGTTTAGAATAATACAATCAAAACTCTCGCAAATTTTGAAACTAAGTTTGACACCCTTCAAATTGATCTATGGATTAAGGTTACAGAATTTGAGGAATTCTGGTATGAAATTCAAATATACATTCAACAAGTTTTGGGGATACTTATTCAAGAAATACTTATTGTATTCAAAAGAAAATCAAACTGAAAACTTGCATAGAAACCCTGTTTTCTTAAAGGACTGTCTTACGCCAGAATGCTAGAGGGAGCATTTGGTATATGTTTTTCTAAGGGAAGTTTGGTTGCAACAGCTGGCGGGGAGTGTTCAAAGGACGGCTCACATGGCAAAACCTACCTAGGTCTTGACCAGCCTCCTCGGTATGGTTGAAAAATGGTGTGCTTTTGGTACGATGGGCGAGGGTCGAAGTGCCAAGACACGTAAGGAGGATCCTAGAGGGTTCTCACCAGGCGATGCACGGGCTCGCCGTGCCTAGGACACCCATGCGTATGTCGTGGAAGATATGTATGATGGATGAAATGATTATTGTAATCTAGTACTGGATCTTGTTGCTGCTGACTAGTTGGTCTCAAAACAGAGAGTCCAGAGTGATACTGTTTTTTGAGAAACAAGGGACTGGATGGAATTTTTGAGTTATGACATCTCTAACCAATGACTGTTTGTTACCAATGGATTGTTTAATAAGTTAAAGTTTTAAAGAGGAGTGTGTGCGTATCTGTATTTGAAAGCAACAGTTAAGAAAGGCATTCAATTATGGGTGGGTGAGTAATTGTGTGGTTCTACCGATTCCAGTGGTTGGGTGGTGGTGGCTAACCCATGGGCCGGATGGGGCTGGAATCAGTGGAGTTTTAATAATTAAATTGAAATAATAGGAATACGCTTAGAATTCGAGTAGTTAAATAAAAACTTGAAGAATACGCTTAGAATTCGAGTAGTTAAATAAAAACTTGAAGAATTTCTCAAATGAGTAGATCAACAGCTGTGCCTGATTTCGGTTAGGAAAAAAGCGTTGATTTTCTCAAATGATTTTAGATCAATGACTGTGCCTAATTTCGGTTAGGAAAAAGCGTTGATTTCTTCAAGTTAAGTCAGTGATAGTTTTCCTTCTATCTGGTTTAATCAGGTGAAGGATAGTTTAGTCTCTTGACCCCGTTAGAAAATTCATTAAGAAAATAAAAAAGGTGGAATCGTCCCCATTTTACGGGTAAGGGAAATTTTCCCGGTTTCATTTTTGGAATGACCACCAGATTAGTCTCCTATCCGGACATTCAAGGGTGAGGCCCCGAGTGGGAAATCCTGCCCCACGCAAGAGGAAGTTATTTCCGCACTGCTAGCTATCGGGAATCCGCCGGTGCGCGGAGGGGGCAGAGGGGTCTCACACTCCTCATGCTCCTCCATCAACTTGGAGTAGACTAGAATGTTGTCAAAAAAGACAAGAACAAATCCATCGAAGTAGGGATGGAATATATCTTGCATTAGGATGTTGAAAGTTACAAGAGCATTGGTTAACTCAAATGACATCACACAGGTGTTGAAAGTTGTCTTCGATATATCTACTTCCTTGACTCTAATCTAATAGTAGCCAGACCTTAAATATATCTTAGAGAAAACCTTGGCCCCATCAAGCTTGTCAGAAGCTCATCGATGAGAGGGATAGGGTACTTGTTCTTGACAGTGACTTGATTTAGCCCCCAATCATCTATGCAGAGATGAAGAGTGTCATCCTTCTTTTTTTGGAAAAAAAGTGGTGCTCCCTAAGGAGAGCTATTGGGGTGTACAAATCCTTTCTTAATGAGTTGGCAAAGTTTCTCCTTAAGCTCAATGGCTTCAACAAGAGACATCTTATAAGATCTTTTGGAGACAAGTTGAGCACCAGGAATTAGCTCGATCTCATGGTTGACTTCTCAAGGGGGTGGTATCCTATAAGCTTATTAAGAAATATGTCAGAGAATTCTTGGAGCCAAGAGGGTTTTGATTCTTTATTAGGTTCAGTAGCTTTGTTGAGCTTGACAAGAAAAACTTGTTCTCCCTTATGTGCTGCCTTGAGAAGATGTTTTGCTTTGACTACCCTAGACTTGGGTTTACATGTCTTTCCCTTAACTAGTACTACTTTGTCGTGCTCATTTTTAAAAGTGATACTCCCTGGTTACAGTGAATACTAGCATTGTTTGCGCAACTAACCAGTCCATCCCAAGGATCTCATCATAAATGCCTAATGGTAGGACTCTAAAATGGCCATGAGTTTGTTCACTACCCGATTCAAAGTCTAGGTTTCGTACAGAGTGGTGATATACTACTTCCTTCCCAATAGCTAGCTCTACAACCATTTTCCTAGTTGGTTTTTGATCCAGGTTTAATTTCTGTAAGCACCGTGGAGAAGAAATGAATGGGTACTGCCATAATTAATCAAAAGATGGATTGGCTTACCATGATGAGCAATTGGGGTTTGAATAACACTAAATTTCTCATTAGGACCTTGATGCTCTATCGCCGCATGGATGGTGGCACACTCTTCCTTGACCATTTCCAAGGTTGGTTCTTCATTTATAGCACACACACGGGCAATTTTCCCATGACCTCTACCATATCCACCACCTCATGCACCTTGGCGGATGGGGGTTCCATGGCCCTGATTCTCTTGACCACTTTTAGGAAAGGATGCCACAAGCTTTGGGCAGTTGGATTTAAATTGTGTGGGCTCATGTGCAATGGTAACACACACGGGCCTCTCTAGTAGAAGCAGTATATGTGCGGGGAACAAAGAGGTTAGTTGGCCAACCTCGGCTGTAGTTGGGAGCGTTTGGCTGGGGCTTCTCGTAAGATTGATCCTTAGGGTTTGATTTATGGTGAGATCTCTTCTGGGGCCTAGCTTTTCCAGACTTCATTCCAGGTCTCTTCATTCCAGGTCTCTTCATTCCAGGTCTCTTCATTCCAGGTCTCTTCAACTCCACTTTTCCAGACTTCATTCCAGGTCTCTTCATTCCAGGTCTCTTCATTCCAGGTCTCTTCATTCCAGGTCTCTTCAACTCCACTTTCCCTTTGTTTTTGGGCCAGCCTCTATAGCTTCCACTCCTTTTCTCTAGCTATCCTCAAAGCCTCTTCAAAAGTTCGAGGTCTCTTCAACTCCACTTTCCCTTTGTTTTTGGGCCAACCTCTGTAGCTTCCACTCCTTTTCTCTAGCTATCCTCAAATCCTATTTAAAATTTACAAGTCTCTTTAACTCCGATTTCTCTTTCAGCTTAGCATGAAGGGACTGGATAAACATATCTTTCAGCTTAGCATGAAGGGATTGGATAAACATATCTTTCTTTAATAAAATCGGCGGATGCTCTATTCCCAGAGGGACATATCCCATCCTACCCCCACAGGTCTTCAAATCTATCCACAAATCTATCAAACACATCTGACAGATTATGCTTCAACTTCTACATCTCCTACCACAAAGCATCTGGACATTCACCCTATTTATAATGCTGCACTAAGGCCCCTTTGATGTTTTCATAGGCGTGACCTTGATTTACTTGAGCTCTCCATGTATGCAGACATCGTTTGGCATCTCCCTTCAACAATATAGATAATAATGTCAACTTATCCTTATCTCTATCCTTACCAAAGGTGAATTTTGCCAACTCCATCCCCACTAAAAACTCCTCTCAATCCTCTCTCTACCATGACAATAGAACACTGGATACGTCAGGCTGCCATCTCCACAGCTGACAACTTCTCAGCCCTGCAAACAGACTGAAGGGTGCTTCAAAGCCCTCCTTAGTAGGGGCACCAAAATAATGATGTGTCTAAGACCTACCTCTATAGCCTATCCGAAATACACTACCATGAGGAGGGACCAATCACCTAGCACCACAACCGATCACAAACACTAAATGAAGGCTCTAGTTCACTCAGTTGATGGCCCCTAAGCTTTTGTTGACACCGGCGGATACCTAGCACTCTCCAATCCCCTTAAATAGTACATCTCACTCTTCCATATATCCTCCCAAGTCATTTCTAATCTTCGAGAGCTTAGATCTTCACTTACAAACCTTCAACTGCCCCTAGTTGACTACCAACTGACCAAAAAATCTCCCAACAGTTGACTCCAAACCCAATCAGAAAACTAATGCTGACTCCATTCAGAAAACGAGTCCTCTATACTCCTTTATGATCCTCCAGCTTCAAAAAAACTTACTAATCACAACCTCATGACCTTCATGGACCCTTTGTTGACCTTCAGTTGACCACAGTTGACACCCTCCTGACTGAACTAGGTGGAAAAACTGACTCATCTGCCTGATATGACCTGGTTAATAAACCTGATATGACCTGGTTAATAAACCTGAGACTTCCCTTACGTGTCCTCTAACTATCTCCAATCATCAAGCTACACTAATCACAAAGAGATATCACACTAAAATCTCATTGCCCCTGACAGTAGTAGAAGCTAAATCACTGTTGACTCAAAATTGACTGTACTTACTCAGCTTACTCCTGAACCCAACTAGATCAATTTTTTTCTTCCTTTATATCTTCTCACATTTCCAAACCCTCCAACACACTCAAACCAAAGATAGATCCAACATTACAGGCACTCAGAGGATTGCAGTTCTGACACACAGTTGACTAGGATCACATTCAGTCCACAAGCCTATCTGACTGTGCTGGACTGCCGACTCTTGATTTACTTCTGCTAGTCAGCATCATTGACTCACAAACACTTCCCCAAACCACATGCAAGCCAAACCAAGACTTCCTCACCTTCAGCTAATTATTTTTTATCCTTCAGACCTCTCCTAAATTTGAAACTTCTCTGTTGATACTGATTGAGTCAGCACGACTCAGTAGCAGTTCCCTATATTTTTGCCCAACACACACAGGGGTTCATTCTCCATGAAAAGCAATCAAAACCACACATGTATAACACCTTTGCACAAAAAACTTATCAATTTATACAGAACTCAAACTCCACATGCTTTATTTCTCCACTGAAATAAAACCAGACAGTCTTAACATCCCTGAGACTTGGGGATTGAACAGAAAATAGAGAAGCACCACAAAATCAAAGGACTTCAACACAAAGATCCCAATAAAACCCTATATGACAACTCTATAAAGAACTAGTAAACAACTAGAGCTGTAGCTACACTCTACAAACAACCACCAACAAACACTATAGAGAATCATTGAATAAGACTTTGAGCTAGTCCAAGTTCCAACAGATTTGCATCCTTAGAGGTCTAGGTAGGGAATTCTCTTTCTACAAACTTCTTTTTCCAAGCGTCTCCAATTCCAAGCTTCTCTCCACCGCTTCCCCTAATCTCCCCTCTAATCTCCCCTCTCTACTGCATACAAGTGTACTTTTCTTCTCTTGGCTACAATGACAACGGCTAATTTCAGTTTTTGGAAAGTGCCCATGCGGTAGTCATCTTTTCCTAAAGGTTCTAACCATACATCAATGATTTATTTCATTTTCTTGGGATAGGGTGGACATATCGGGCATTTTCTTTGGCCACAAAAAAACCTATCAACGTAAACCGTCTAGAGATATGAGGATATAACTACTAGGTAAGACCTAGTTCTACCTCACAGTGGGAGCATGGTCTCCTAAATGATTCTTAAAATCGAATCACCCATAGAGTGATCAACCTATCTTTGGCAACCTCTATTCTTGATTTCTAGAAACAATGCCTTTTTTCCCATCTATGCGAGGCACGGTCGCTAACCTAGTCCTTTGGAGTAGAATTTTCTACTGACTTACTTGCCTAGCATAGTGCGATCGATTAATTTTGTTGGAAAGTTACTCGACTAATTGGGTCCACATGTCTATAGGATGGCATCGTCAAGGCATTCCATCCTCCCAACTCACCTGTCATTTTTATTTTCTAATTAATCCTACCACACTGACATATATAGACAAGTTAATTAATTCGAGATCTTATAGGATGTTTATTAAAATAACCTTTTAACTTAAAACAATGATATAAAAATACTTTTAAAAAAGGGATTCATATATATATATAAACAAAGGTTCAAATCCAATTATAGCCAAATCTAGGCTCTCTTATCCTATGTTTTATTATGCCAATGATCTAAAATTTAGAATTCCAGTCTCCATAGACTAGGCAATCCCTTCTATGAGACCATACACCTCATCGTTGATAGTCGGTGAGAACTCAAGCTCACCTGTCGCCCTCTCAGGCTCTGTCACTTGGTCCTCCCGCTCCTCGGAGGGATGTTTACACATTAGGGTGGGCTTATTTACTGCACTAGCCTAGGCCCGTAGAACTAGGCAGAATCCATAGTTCTCACCAAACCGGCGAGTTCTAACTTTCGAATGGTATGAGGGATACCTTGGGCTGACTCCGAGCCTTGCTAACGTCATCGCCCGGCTACACAAGCATAGGAACGAGGTTAGCATCAAGGCGGGGAGAAGATGTACCTATACTTTAATTTAAGTAAGATAACAACATAATAATTCAATCCAACCTTATAAAATACGAGAAACCACATTATCTTTTCAATAAAACAACAATTTTATAAGAGATTTCATATTTTCAAAACAAGGGAAAAAAATATCATCCTTTATCTTTCTTAATTAATGCTAACATCAAGGATTAATCCACTAACCTCTTTTTAAATTATTTTTATGCTAACCTAGTCACTTTTTCCATGCAAGACTCCCAAGGGGAGAGTTGGGAATGCATTCGAAGAATTTCCTCTTCCATCGTCATGCACGCTTCTCGAGGTGGCATTTTGGCATCTTTGAGGAGGGACCATACTGTCCACCCTCTCGTAGCTTGCATAATTGAAAACTCAACGCTCTAGAGACGAATTGTGATTTGGAGTATGTTTGCTCATTACGAGCAAAAGACTCTTCCATGATGACCACCTCTTAGAGGAAAATTGTGCTTCCTTAACTCTCTTTATATTGGGGGGGGTAAATAGTAGAGTGTCATTAAGCTGAGAACAAGGCTGGTTGATGCTGGAAACAAGACGAGAGGGGAGGAGGACGACGAGGGTTCCCCCTTAAGTCTATTCACACCACGAGGGGGGGTGGAGTAGTGTAGGACACCCCCTCTACAAGACTAGAGGGCTGGCTATGAGAGCTTGGCTGAAGAGGACTACTGGAGAGAGCTTGGCTGGAGAGGGCTCCTAGATAGAGCTTGGCTGGAGAGGGCTCCTAGATAGAGCTTGGCTGAAGAGAGCCCTTGATCAGAGCCTACACGCACAAAGGCAACCTACTACTGGGCATATGGGGTGCTTAGGGGATGGTACATGCATGGGGTATGGGTAGTAAGGAAAGAGCAAAGAGGGGTGGAAAGTACGCTGTATGTGAAAAGTATGCCGGGTTGTGGTTGTGTGGGTCTGTAGAAAGAGTGGTACCTATTGGGGCAGGCCAAAGGTGGGGTACGCATGTACCTTCAAGAGCCAGTGGGGTTGCTATATAAAATCCATTGTTAGGGTAAAATTGTACGTAGATTTCAAATTTGGACTAAAAATTTTAAGATTCCAAGTAGAAATAGCTTAATTTTATTAAAATGTTGATTTTTACACTATAAAAAGGATCATAATTTCATCTATTAAATGGACATATATTATTATTGAAGATGGGCATGTTACAAAGACCCTCCCCTGGATCCAAAGTAGTGCGTGGAAGTAACAGGCTATTATGACTCGTGGATCTTTTTGAGGAGGCAACAACTCATTCAAAGAGCGACTCTATTATTGCTCCTCGCCAATAATAGAGTCACCAAGTAGAAAGGGGAAGGGGGGTGTTAAAGACAAAACCTACAAGAATACCGCCCTATGGGTGGAAATGGAGCTGGGGCAGGAAAAGAAGGCAAAAGGAACCTAAGCAGACCGTCTTCGAAGAAGGAATCATCACCCCAAAGCAAACAGAAGCCCCATGCCTTTGCAGCAAGCATGGATGTGGATACAATAAAGAGGGGGCAAGGGCAAGGTATCCAGATGTGCAGCCCACATGCATTGGTGGGCATGCCTAGGTAAGCAAGAAGAGGGCTTACGAGCCAAGAAATACCCAAGATCGCCCCATCAAGTTTATCTCAGGGGGCATAGCATTAGAGGAGGTACCATATGAAGGTGGCTAGAACAGGCCATACGGTGTCTGGAGACTGGAGGATTTGGACTCAAAGGTTGTAACATGCCCATCTTTAATAATAATATATGTCCATTTAATAAATGAATTTAAGGTCTTCTATGGTGTAAAAATCAAGGCACGCATATCGAGGTTGGTGCTCCCAAAAAAAGGGATCCCCGTCCCAAAAAGATGTCATTCGTATACCCAAGCACTTGTACAACGGCCGTGCAAGAACCAAAGGTCGACCACCCTAGCATATGGTCCCCATGGCCACCACGTGGGATATTTTGGGTATCCAAAATATCCAAAAATGAGTAAATGCTCACACAAGATGAAGAGTTGAAAATGTACAAGGTTTATTAGTAAAAAACTATGAGCAATATTAAAAATATGAGATATTTTGGGTATAATAATTCCATTTTGACACATATGTAAGGAAGGGGAATTCTTTAAAGGAGGTGCATATTTCACATGCTTGAATGAGTTTTAAACTCATAAAAATTGAGATATTTCATCTCTCCTCTCTCCTCATTCAAGTCTAGTTCCAAAAAGTTAGCTTAACTGACCTAAAAATGGTCAAAAATTGACCAAACCGATTTAGAAAATTCTAGAATCAGTTTGTTTGGTTAGGAGCTCAATTTTTCTTATAAATAGAAGCCTCCCCCTTGTTGAAAAAATATATAGTGTTTATGCATTGTTACTCTACTCCACCTAACCCAAGAACTATGAATTCATTAATAATTCATTAGTTTTTGGCACTTCCCTCTTTCTTCAATCCCCATTGGTGGCTCCAACAACATACTAAACCAATTGATTGGTTGGGGGCCTCTACCGTGAACAAAGAATCAAGAAAATTGTAAGGTAAATGGTGAATTTTGATTCTTTTCTATGATTTCTCAATGTTTCTCTCTTCTCAATCCCTCTCAAGCTTGAGAAGCTTAATTGAAATGGTTTTTGAATGCTATTGAGGTTAATTGATTAATGATATTTAGGAATTACATAAAATTGATGAATGCTATTGAAGTTAATTGATTAATGATAGTTAAGAATTATATAAATTTCCATTTATGCTTAATTCAAGTGGTTTTTATGTAGATGTTCTCTCTCACTCAAGAAATGGTCATACTCATGACCCATTCTCAATCCAAATGAAGCTTTTCATAAAGCTTTTCCTTAATCCAAGATTAAGCGATGCTTGAGGCCAAATTAATGGCTTTTTTCTATGCTTTTAGTTTATGTATATTGATGATTCAATCCATTATGGATTAATGATCTAATTAGAGTTCATTCTAATTATTTCATTAATGATAAGCTTTATCCCTTAGAAAAATTGAGATTTATCAGTCATAGCAGCGGAGCTATGGCAAAATTTTTTATAAAAATTATGCATAAAATAATTTCATTCAAAACATGAAAAGAGGACTTCCTACCATATTCTAGGAATTATCATCCTAGATTAATTGAAAGATATTCATTGTAATCATAAAGAAATTGATTTTTATATTATGCATAATTGATTTTCATGCATAGAAGTATGCATAAAAGATATTTTTTTTATATTAAAAGTGTTACTTTTATCATTTTTAATTTTCATGCATAGAAGTATGCATAAAGGCTAATTTTTTTATATCAAAAGTGTTACTTTTATCATTTTTAATTTTCATGCATAGAAGTATGCATAAAGGATATATTTTTATATTAAAAGTGTTACTTTTATCATTTTTAATTTTCATGCATAGAAGTATGCATAAAGGATAATGTTTTTATATCAAAAGTGTTACTTTTATCATTTTTAATTTTCATGCATAGAAGTATGCATAAAGGATAATTTTATTTTATATCAAAAGTGTTACTTTTATCATTTTTAATTTTCATGCATAGAAGTATGCATAAAGGATAATTTTTTTATATTAAAAGTGTTACTTTTATCATTTTTAATTTTCATGCATAGAAGTATGCATAAAGAAAAAAATTTTATATCAAAAGTGTTACTTTTATCATTTTTAATTTTCATGCATAGAAGTATGCATAAAGGATAAATTTTTTATATCAAAAGTGTTACTTTTATCATTTTTAATTTTCATGCATAGAAGTATGCATAAAGGATAATTTTTTTATATCAAAAGTGTTACTTTTATCATTTTTAATTTTCATGCATAGAAGTATGCATAAAGGATAACTATTTTATATCAAAAGTGTTACTTTTATCATTTTTAATTTTCATGCATAGAAGTATGCATAAAGGAATTTTTTTAATACCAAAAGTGTTACTTTTATCATTTTTAATTTTCATGCATAGAAGTATGCATAAAGGATAATTTTTTTATATCAAAAGTGTTACTTTTATCATTTTTAATTTTCATGCATAGAAGTATGCATAAAGGATAATTATTTTATATTAAAAGTGTTACTTTTATCATTTTTAATTTTCATGCATAGAAGTATGCATAAAGGAAATTTTTTTAATACCAAAAGTGTTACTTTTATCATTTTTAATTTTCATGCATAGAAGCATGCATAAAGGATAAATTTTTTATATCAAAAGTGTTACTTTTATCATTTTTAATTTTCATGCATAGAAGTATGCATAAAGGATAATTTTTTTATATCAAAAGTGTTACTTTTATCATTATTAATTTCCATGCATAGAAGTATGCATAAAGGATAATTTTTTAATATTAAAAGTATTACTTTTATCATTTTTAATTTTCATGCATAGAAGTATGCATAAAGGATAATTTTTTTATATCAAAAGTGTTACTTTTATCATTTTTAATTTTCATGCATAGAAGTATGCATAAAGGATAATTTTTATTATAAAAGTATTACTTTTATGATAATTGATTTTAATGCATAGAAGTATGCATAAAAGATAAATTTTTATTATAAAAGTGTTACTTTTATCATATTTGATTTTAATGCATAGAAGTATGCATAAAGATAAATTTTAATCGGAGATCGACGTAAATGAATATTCCTCAAGAAATCCATGTTTTTGAAATCAGTAAACAAATATTCATTGAAAGAAATTTTAGAAAAAAAAAAGAGAGAAATTGAGATAGTACCTTCGAGGAAGGTAATTTTAGGACCTAAACTCTGACTCAGACTATTGACCAAGACCTAATTCCTTCGTCAGTTTCAATCAATGACGATGTACCACTTCAGGAAAAATGTACCCAAATCACCCACCGAATCTGAAACTAAGTTAAGATTTGTGATTTTGATCTAAGGATCAAGTTAACAGAATTCGAGGAATTCTGTTTAGAATTGAGAACTGGATCTAGAAGTAATGAGATACGGATTTAAGATATACTCATGGTATTCAAACAAAATCAAAACTGTAAACTTGCATAGAAACCCTGCCTTCTTAAAAGACTGTCTTACGCCAGAATGCTGGAGGGAGCATTTGGCATATATGTTTATCTAAGGGAAGTTCGGTTGCAACAGCTGGCGGGGAGTGTTGGAGGGACAGCTCATGCGGCCAGGCTTGCCGAGGTCTTGACCAGCCTCGGTATGGTTAAAATGGTGTGCTTCCGGTACGATGGACGAGGGCCGACGAAGCGGTCCCTGAGTGAAGTGCCAGGACACCTAAGGAGGATCCTGGAGGGTTCTGACCAGGTGATGCACGGGCTCGCGGTGCCGAGGACATCCATGCGTATGTCGAGGAAGATATTATATGATGGACCTATGTTTTTGTAATCTATCACACTGGATCTCGTTGTTGACTCGTTGGTCTCAACGGAGAGTCTAGAGTGATACTGTTTTGTTGAGAAACAAAGACTCAATGAGAAATTTTGAAGTATGACATGTATAAACCGTAAACTGTTTATCAAGGATTGTTTTTATTAAAGTTTAATAAAGAGGAGTGTGTGTGTATCTGTTTTCTAAAGCTAAAGTTAAGAAAGACATTTTAAATATGGGTGGGTGAGTACTTGTTTGGTTCCACCGATTCCAGTGGTAGGGTGGTGGCTAACCCATGGGCCGGATGGGGTTAGGCTGGAATCAGTGGCGTTTTAATAATCAAACTGGAAAATATTAGAATTACGCTAAGATTCGAATAGTTAGACAATTCCCTGATAAATTTTTCAAATAAGTGGATCAACGGTTGTGCCTGACCTTGATCAGGAAAAAAGCATTGAATTTACTAAAATGATCAAATTATATTAGTGATAGTTTCCTTCTATCTGATTTATTCAGTTGAAGGATAGCAAAGAATTGTTCACGTTAGAAAAACTTTCATTTAAAAAAAAAAATCCATAAAGGTGGAATCGTCCCTGCTTTCCGGGCATGGGAATTTTTCCCGGTTTTGTTTTTTGGGAGTGACCACCAGCTTAGTCTCGTGCCCGGACATTCAAGGGCGAGGCCCCGAGTGAGAAACCCTACCTCGCGCGGAGGGGCATAGGGATCTTACAGTTGGTATCAACTGTGAGATCCCTGTTCCCACCGCGCAATGGATTCAGGGTACTAGCAGCGGAAGTAGCACTTCTAGCGCGAGGCAGGGTCCCACACTCGGGGCCTCGTCCACGGATATCCAGACAAAAGACTAATCCATCGGTTTTTCTAAAACCGAACCCGAAAAAACTTCCCTTATCCGGAAAGCACGGGCGATTCCTCCAGGATAACTTTTTACTCTAACGTAGTCAAGACCATTAGTGATCAAACTGATCCGACTACACCTATAAAGATACTCGGTCAGATCAAGGAAGAAACTTGCACTTGGATCATTGGGATCAACGCTTTTTTCCCCATCAAGAGGCACAGCCGTTGATTCCTATCCATAGAACAATTACTATCCGGGACTTACTTCATCTATCGTAATAACAGAAATTGAGTCTTGATTTACGGATCCATCAATCCAGCCTAACCCCATCCAGTCCCATGGGTTAGCCAACCGCCCAACCACTGTAGTGATGGGATCCAATTAAGAATTTGGTTAGGTTTTGTCCCGGGTACCAAGGAAAAGAGTTCCAAGGCCCCCTAGCCGGAAGTTCATGCAAACATAAAACTAGTCACACCACTTACACACCCAATATGAAATTGCCTTTTTCTTAACTTTAAAACAATCCTTTAATGAAACCATTATGTCACTGATGACAATCCTCATAGTCTCGGGTTGAATCCTTATTTCCAGTCATTCATTCGTTGGTATACTTATGGCATCATTGGCAACGAGAACGCTCACCACCTGTTCACTCACAGGGGCCTTTTCCATAGTTCCTAGCTCATAGTAACCGGCAATATATTCATATAATAGAATGGAATCTCCGTAGAAGATCAGCAAGATCAACCCACAGATCCATATAAAAGAGCCATGGACTCATCCGTTGAGGACCAGCAAGGTCAATCAACCAGATCCATGCCCGGTTTCAGAAAACAACTCTTATTCCTTGTTCCAATATCTTCCACGACGCACGTGGGTATCTTCGGCGACCCAGAGCTCGAGCACCGTATGGTCAGCACCCTCTAGGATCCTTCGCAGGTGACCTAGCGCTTCACTCATAGGCCGCTTCCTTGGTCCCTCATCCACCATACCGGAAGCTCACCATTTAAATCGAACCGAGGCTGGTCAAGACCTCGGTCGACCTTGCTACGCGAGACGTCCTCCATTGACTCTCCGTCAGCAGTTGCAACTTTAACAGTTAGGTCTTCATGACCTTAATCCACAAGACGGTCAAAATGCTTCCCCAGCATTCTTGACATAAAACAGTCATTTACAAACAGTCACAAAATACAGTTTCTATAATGAACTCTCGTCTTTCACATTATCCACTCTCGGACCACATTACTTATTCCACATTCCATTCAATGTGTACTCATTCTCATCCATTCACTCATATAGACTACACATTATTTCACATACACCTTCACATTCATTATTCTACATAAATATCCATGTTCGTACGTCCACATCATACTTCCAATTTCACATTCATACATACGCATCTACATGCATACATCCACATCCACATTCATACATCCATACTTCCATTTCCACTTCCACACATCCACATTCACATTCATACATCCATATTCACATGCATACATCCATTTTCACATCCTCATTCGTACATCCACATTCGTATCTACATCCATACATCCACATTCACATACATACATCCACATTCGTATCTACATCCACATTCACATACATCCACATTCACATACATACATCCACATTCACATACATACATCCACATTCGTACATCCACATTCACATACATACATCCACATTCGTATCTACATCCATACATCCACATCCACATCTTCGTTCACATTTACATCCATACATCCACGTCTACATACATACATCCACATTCGTATCTACATCCATACATCCACGTCTACATACATACATCCATTTTCACATCCTCATTCATACATCCACATCCACATACATACATACACATCCGTATCTACACCCATACATCCACATCCACATCCACATTCACATTCATACATACACATCTGCATGCATACATCCACATCCACATTCATACATCCATATTACATCCATTCTCACCCTAACACATCCCATATACATCTTATCCCATCAGATACACTCTCTACCTCATCCCATACACATCTTAACACATCCTAACTCATCTTAACACATTCTATCACATCCTAACTCATCTTAACACATTCTATCACATCTCATACACCTCTTATCATATCCTATCACATCTCATACACATCTTTTCACATCTCATACACCTCTTATCACATCCTATCCCTTTCCATACGCATCTTATCACATCTTATCACATCTCATACACCTCTTATCACATCCTATCACTTCCCATACGCATCTTATCACATATTATCACATCTCATTTAAAAATCAATCTTTTATGCATCTTCCTATGCATAAATTCATTTTAAATGAAAATGACACTTTTGAATTAAAATTCATTAAGGAAAAGCTTTATGAAAAGCTTCATTTGGATTGAGAATGGGTCATGAGTATGACCATTTCTTGAGTGAGAGAGAGAAGTTACATAAAAACCATTAGAATTAAGCATAAATGAAAATTTATGTAATTCTTAACTATCATTAATCAATTAACTTCAATAACATTCATCAAATTATGTAACTCTTCACTACCATTCATCAATTAACTTCAATAGCATTCAAAAAACCATTCCAATTAAGCTTCTCAAGCTTGAGAGAGGTTGAGAAGAGAGAAACATTGAGAAATTATAGAAAATGATCAAAATTCACTAATTACCTTACAAATTGCTTGATTCTTTGTTCACGGTAGAGGCCCCCAACCAATCAATTGGTTAAATATGTTGATGGAGCCACCAATGGGGATTGAAGAAAGAGGGAAACTCCAATTTCTTCAATTTGGAGAGAATTTTAGAGAATAGTAGAAACTAGCATTATTTCAGCATAACTCTAGTATAGTAAAATTCTTTCTTTTTCTTTCAAAGGACTCATGTTCTATTTATAGGAGAGGGAAGCTCTAACCAAAGCTAACTGAATTCTAGAATTTTCCAGATTCAGTTTGGTTGAATTTGGACTAGATTTGGATCTAGTTTGGTTACTTTTTGATTCGGTTTGGTTCCATTTTTGATTCGGTTTGGTTCCATTTTGATTTGGTTTGGTTCAAGAGAGAGGAGAGATAAAAATATCACATTATTTTTGAGTTTAAAACTCATTCAAGCATGTGAAATATGCACCTCCTTTAAAGAACTCCCCTTCCTTACATATGTGTCAAAATGGAATCATTATACCCAAAATATCTCATATTTTTAATATTGCTCATAGTTTTTTACTAATAAACCTTGTACATTTTCAACTCTTCATCTTGTGTGAGCATTTACTCATTTTTGGATACCCAAAATATCTCATATTTTTAATATTTCTCATAGTTTTTTACTAATAAACCTTGTACATTTTCAACTCTTCATCTTATGTGAGCATTTACTCATTTTTGGATACCCAAAATATCTCATATTTTTGATATTACTCATAGTTTCTTACTAATAAACCTTGTACATAGTCAACTCTTCATCTTATGTGAGCATTTACTCATTTTTGGGTATCTTCTTTTACAAAATTGGATTTATCTCCTTCCTACACATGGATTGATGCTATTGGCCCATAGGAACCTTAATTGGACCATAATCTAAAATTTCTGAAAATCTAGACCCTTAGGCTAAGGTCCTTTATACCCATTTCCAATTAATTCCAATTGCACATTGGAAAATTCTTTCTGAATTTCTGTTTCAGGGGAATTCATTTTAATAAGATGAGATATTTTTCTATCCAAAAATATTCAAAATCTGAATATTCTCTCTCTAGAATATTTTCTCTCTCTATGCCAAAACAAGCAGAGACAAGATCTCTTATATTTCTGAAGAGGGAATTGATTACAGGGGAATATGCTGGACATTTTGAGAGGCTGGGGAGGAATCTTACATTCTCTCCCAACTGTGAGATCCCCGTTCCCACCGCGCAACGGATTCGGGGTACTAGCAGCGGAAATAGCACTTCTAGCGCGAGGCAGGATCCCACACTCGGGGCCTCGTCCACGGATATCCGGACAAAAGACTAATCCGTCGGTTTTTCCAAAACCGAACCCGGAAAAACTTCCCTTATCCGGAAAGCACGGACGATTCCTCCAGGATAACTTTTTACTCTAACGTAGTCAAGACCATTAGTGATCAAACTGATCCGACTGCACCTATAAAGATACTCGGTCAGATCAGGGAAGAAACTTGCACTTGGATCATTGGGATCAACGCTTTTTTCCCCATCAAGAGGCACAGCCGTTGATTCCTATCCATAGAACAATTACTATCCGGGACTTACTTCATCTATCGTAATAACAGAAATTGAGTCTCGATTTACGGATCCATCAGTCCAGCCTAACCCCATCCAGTCCCATGGGTTAGAGCCAACCGCCCAACCACTGTAGTGATGGGATCCAATTAAGAATTTGGCTAGGTTTTGTCCCGGGTACCAAGGAAAAGAGTTCCAAGGCCCCCTAGCCGGAAGTTCATACAAACATAAAACTAGTCACACCACTTACACACCCAATATGAAATTGCCTTTTTCTTAGCATCAGCTAACTTTAAAACAATCCTTTAATGAAACCATTATGTCACTGATGACAATCCTCATAGTCTCTGGTTGAATCCTTATTTCCAGTCATTCATTCATCGGTATACTTATGGCATCATTGGCAACCAGAATGCTCACCACCTGTTCACTCAGGGGCCTTTTCCATAGTTCCTAGCTCATAGTAACCGGCAATATATTCATATAACAGAATGGAATCTCCGTGGAAGATCAGCAAGATCAACCCACAGATCCATATAAAAGAGCCATGGACTCATCCGTTGAGGACCAGCAAGGTCAATCAACCAGATCCATGCCCGATTTCAGAAAACAACTCTTATTCCTTGTTCCAATATCTTCCACGACGCACGTGTGGGTATCTTCAACAACCCAGAGCCCGAGCACCGTATGGTCAGCACCCTCTAGGATCTTTCGCAGGTGACCTAGCGCTTCACTCATAGGCCGCTTCCTTGGTCCCTCATCCACCGTACCGGAAGCTCACCATTTAAATCGAACCGAGGCTGGTCAAGACCTCAGTCTTCCTTGCTACGCGAGACGTCCTCCATTGACTCTCCGTCAGCAGTTGCAACTTTAACAGTTAGGTCTTCATGACCTTAATCCACAAGACGGTCAAAATGCATAAAATCAAAATTGATGAGAGTAACACTTTTGGATTAAAATAAATTCTTTATGCACCTTTCCATGCATAAATCTAATTTAGTAGGAATTACACTTTTAGAATAAATGAATTTGTTATCTAATTTATGCATAAAATCATTTATGATGAAAATCACATTTTTAATATAAAAAATATCTTTTATGCATACAAATCATTTATGATGAAAATTACTCTTTTAATATAAAAGAATTTCTTTTATGTATCCATTTGTGCATAAAAATCATTCATGATAAAAGTAACACTTTTATAATAAAAAAATATTCTTTTATGCATAAAAATCAATATGATGAAAGTAACTCTTTTTGTAATAAAAATTATACTTTTATGCATTATTTTATGCATAAAAATCCATAATGAAGAAAGTAACACTTTCATAATTAAAAAATTATCAAATAGTATCTTTCATAGAATTAAGTTCTATTGAAAATCATTCTTTTATAAAAATTAATCAATATGCATCTTTCTATGTATGAATGAAAATGACACTTTTAGAATACTCTAACGATGGGGATTACTCTTTTTGATTAATAAAAGATAAATTTATTTCACAAATTTTCAGAAAATTTTACCATAACCTCCTTTGTATGATTGACCATTTTTTAAATTTTAATTCACTAAAATTAATTAGAAGTTCACCAAGAGTATTTAAATCATTCTAGTGTAAACATTTTCTACTTATTTAAGAGAGATATTATGAAAAAATTTATTTTATCCAATACTCAATCATCTAGGATAAAGAATGGTTGGATTTACTAAAGAAGAGAGGGGAATGCCTTTTTTCAATGAGGCATAACATCATTTGATTTTAGAGAAGACAAAAATCATAAAAAACCATAAAAGAAATAGAAAAGAGAAGAATCTCCAACTTACAAGATAATTTGAGAGCTTTCCTTTCGCTTGATGGTTTGAGGGTTCTACTCTTGTTTGAAAACAAGAGTGGCCACCAATCTTTTAGAAGAGGGAAGGTCAAAAACTAATGAATTATGAGTAAAATTCATTGTTTTTGGCACTTGGGAGAGACAGGGTAACAGTGCAAAAACACTATTGAGTTTCAACAAAGGAGAAGGCTTCTATTTATATGAAAAAGTGAGCTTCTAACCAAGCAAACTGATTCTAGAATTTTCTGAATCAATTTGGTCAATTTTTGACCATTTTTAGTTCAGTTTTGCTCACTTTTTGGATCTAGTTGAAATAGAAGAGAGGAGAGATAAAAATATCTCATTATTTGGGAGTTTAAAACTCATTCAAGCATGTGAAATAGGCATCTCCTTCATGAGGGAAATTCCCCCATACTGAGGTGTCAAAAATGCATCATTTCATCTAAATATCTCTCTTTTTTAACTATTAACCTTGTCCTTAGTCTACTCTTCATCTTATTTGAGTATTTACTCATTTTTGGGGGATTTTCCTTTTATTCTTCTATTTATCTCCTCCCTACATTTGGATGAATCTTATTGGTCCATAGGAACCTTAATTTAAAATTTTAAAAAAACTTTCACCCCCAGGATAATGCCTCTTAAACAGATTATACTTAATTTCTAATGCACCTTCTGAAAATATTTTTGAACTTCTGTTTCAGGGGAGCTTATTTTAATAAGATGATATATTTTTCTATCCAAAAATATTTAAAAATTGAATTACCACTCTGTAGAAGATTTTCTCTCTCTAGGCCAAAACTGGTAGAAACAAGATCTTTTATATTTTTGAAGAGGGATTTGACTACAGGGGAAGATACTGGACATCCTGAGAGGCTGGGGAGGAATCTTACAAAATCGATGACACTCTTCGCACCTTTTAACAAACTCGATGGCATCCCCGAACAACATAGGCCACCATAGTCCTGCTTGAAGCACCTTTGCGAGCTATAATCTCTCCAGCGAAATGTCCAGCTATCCTTGAGTGTGCTTCATCCAATATTGTGACAAACTCATCTTCCCGCACACATCTCCTTAAGACATTGTCCTTACCTATCTTGTATAGTTCTCCACAAATTCATTGATAAAGTGCAACCAGCTTAACAAGCAGCCGCATTTTATCTTTGTTTCAAGGGTCATTCACGAGAAACCATAAGCTAGATAATCTGATATTTCTTTGCTCCATTCGGGCACCATGTCTAGTTTGAACAAACAAGCATCAGGGAGGTCATCATCAACACCCGTTATTGCCGGTTCCCCATTTGGAATCCTTGACATATGATCGGCCAACACATGCTACGTTCCCTTTCTCACCGTAACCATGAAGTCAAATTCCATTAGTAATAACAACCAGCGTGTGATTCTTCCCGTGGTGCAAGGCTTGTTCACTAAGTATAATTAAGCCTGATGGTCCATAAAGAATACAAATTTGTTGGTCAATAAGTAATGTTAATACTTCTTAACAGCATAACCCTTCTCATTCTATGGGAGTATAATTCACCTTTGCATTATTCAATTGGCGACTAGCAACGCAGACTGGGTAGTCCAATTTAAACTCACCAAGTTGTGCCAATACGCATCCCCAATAGCAAAGTTTGATGCATCGATGTGCACACGAAATATAAGTTCCCAATTAGGTGGTGTCAGAATTGGCATGCTAGCTAGTGCTTGCTTCAATCTATCATATGCTTCTTGGCATTCTTCAGTCCATTCAAAGATAATGAGTAGCTAATATAATGGTCTGGAAATTTCAACATAAAATATTATGAAGGCGATAATACCCAACGTGGCCCATAAATCTCTACATACCTTTGTAATTAGTGGGTGGGAAAAAATTCCAAGATCAACCTGGCCTTGCTGTCATTAGCAGAAATAGCATTCTTAGAGACAACGTCCCAATATCACACCATATTTTATCCAAAATTGGCACTTTAAAAGGTTTAAGGATATACAATACAATCGACATCACTCAAACACTGGTCTATCCATCGAGAGTGTGCACACAGATCATCAATGAATACCTCCAACCACTTTTGCGAGTACTCCTTGAAGGTTGTGCACATCAATCTATTGGAATGTTGTTAGGGCATTGGTAAGACCAAAAGGCATGACTTTGTAAGCAAACGTCCCCCACATTGTATTGAAGACCTTGTCTTATGCTGCTTCGAGCGCTATAAACACCTAATTGTAGTCTGAAAATCCATCTAAGAAGCTGTAAGCTTCTTCACTAGCTACTCTCCTAAAACGTGTTCCATATAAGACAATCGGTAATGGTCCTTCGTAGTAGCTGCATTGACCTTTTTGAGATCGACACAGACCCTAAGTTTCCCATTCTTCTTTGGCACCATTACGTAGATTGCCAACAATCCGTATGTTCTATCTCGTAGATGAAATCTGTAGCAATGAGTTTATCAACTTTCTCCTTTATAATTGCCGCATATTTAGGATTCATCCGGTATGGCTTTTGCCTGGTTGGTGTCTTGATCTCTCCATGACTGGAATCGTATGTTGCACCACTTTAAGTGGTACACCCTTCATCTCTTTGTAGTGTGACGTGAAAAATTGATATCTTTCATTGTCAATTTTGTGCATATTTTGATGGTTTCTCAATGGTAATAAGGTGAAAGCTTGTCCAAGAAGATTGTGGCGCCCACAATGCAATAACGGCGTGGTGATGCGGCGGCTTGGCGGCTACCCCGATAACAGCATTCTATCTTCAAATATAATGGTTTTACTTGATTTAGTGCACATATTGTAAATGCCACAAGTATGCTTGATAAATACTTTGGTATGGTAGATAGGCTAGTGATGTGGAAAATAAAAGTGGGCCTTCATGCTCACATGGATTTTTATTGTATTATTAATATGGTATTCACCATAAGGCTACTTGGGGAGTGTGGAAGGCATGTGGAGGAGTGTGTGTAGGTGCATAATTGGGAAAGATTCTTCTAGAATGCCTACATGATGGAAGAGGAGAATTCCGCCATGTGTAAATGGGATCTCCACCTACATGCCACTTAGACTTGGCTATTATCTCATCACACCTTTAAAGTCAAAAAGTCTTCAATTTAATAATCAATAGAAGACTTAGCCTAAGAGGACAATTGATGGTGACATCTACCCTTATGTCACTGAAGGGTTGAAGATTTTTATGTTGTAATTTGTAACAATGGAAGAGAGGGTGATTCTCCACCTATAAAAGGAGCCCTCCTCTCCCTTTCAAATCAAGGAATGAGCCTCCTCAATTGAGCATTTTGTGTCATTGCCATTCTCTTATCTTTCAAACCCCTATTCAAACACTCTCTTTACATGTGAATGTCTCATTTAGCATTAGCTCCTCATGCTTAACCCAATTTTGGACCTCTTTGATGATTCATGATAAGTGGGATAAGGAGTTATTATCTTGGCGGGCCTGTGACTTCTCAAGGTAGCCCTTGCCTTATTGCCGCCCTCCTTTGGAGGTACCAATGTGAGCATGTGGAAAGACTTTGGGGACCATAGGTAAATCTTTACGATTGTCCGCTGAGCAATGTTAACCCTTACCCTCTAGCTTGAATCATGAAGGAGATGAAAGGCAAGAGGCTATGTGAAAATTGAGGTTTCATGCAAAGAGAGAGAAGTGCAGTTTTTGTGGTCCAATACCCAAATTTCAACCGGTAATTACTCATCACTCGGGTGTTGGTTTCTTAAATTGATCATATGGCTAAGAAGCTCTTTCTATGCTCTTTCCACTTATGTAACTAATTTCTTAATCCCTTACTTCATTGATGATCAGAATTTCTCCCAAAGTTGCTAATTTTAAAAAGTCATGTACCCACCCCTCTGCACCTGCAGTGCCCAAACGCATAAGAGAAGAAATTCAAAAGAAAGATTAAAGAAAACATTACACTCCTACCGTTAATGTATCAAGGCAGCAAGAACACTGTTGTTCTAATCATCAAACTCTCGCTCCCTCGCCTGCTTGTACTCTGAACGTCAATGTGCAACCAGAAAGTAATCTACCCACCAGTGCATATTCCTGCAGGCGGAACTTTGACGTAGGAAATATACCCATGCGTCAAACTTCATTGCAAGAAAGCCTACATCAAGGTCGGCTCGATGATGCACAACTCGCCCTTGCTGAAGCGATTTACTTTTCTGGGAGTGCTATGATGATGGTGAACGAGAAAATTGGTGAGTTTGGACCAGGGTTTTCACCACCTACGTACCATGCTATGCAAAATGATCTATTAGAGAAATGTTATGCGCAAGTAAAAGAATGTGTACAAAGAATAATTCTTAGCAATATAGAGCTTTCTGGATGTAGTATAGTAAGTGATGGATGGTCTAATGTACAAAGAAAACCATTAATTAATATAATGGTTATTTCACCTAGAGGTGAGACTTTCATCCGTGCCGTGGATTTTGCTGGTTCAATCAAAACTGGGGCTTACATTGCTCAAGTCATTGGCTCTGTGATAGAGGAAGTGGGTGCCCAAATGCAAAGAATTGCAAGAATGCATCCAAAATCCTAAAGTGACGCTATCCACATGTTTTTTCGGTAGGCTATAATACTCATAGTTTGAATCTTGTGTTAAAAGATTGGTATAAAAGTGATGATACCAAATGGTTTGCCTCAATCGTCGACAGTGCTCGCCAGCTTGTGAGATTCATGCTCAAGAGACAGAGAGTGTTAGATATTTTTCGACCTCGCATGTCAGTTATGTTAAAGCTTCCAGCGGAGACTAGGTTTTGCACTCACTTTTACACTTTGGGTCTCTTCTTCGAAATAAAGATGTATTTTGCGAAACATTTACATGCATTTCATGACTGGGAGAGCACTCAACTTGAAAAAGTGAAAGAGAAAATCAAAGTCTTGAAGGCAGCGCTTACGAGAAGAAGTTGGTGGAACAGTGTGATGGATGCATACCATGTAATGATGCATGTTATGTATGCCGTACGAAGTCTTGATCAAAGAGCGCCTAATCTCGGGAAAGCATGGATGCAATGGTGGACTGTCCAGCGGAGTTTGGAGTGTCCTGAGAAATTAGAGCATTCAGTGGTGGAAAAGCAATGGCGTGTACCATTCTCCAGTAGACAAAGAAAAGTCCTATTGAAGTACTTTCATGCTAGATGAATTGGAGCGCATTCACCACTACACAGTGCTGCTTACATGTTAGATCCTAAATATTGGAATATGGATTTGATGTCCAACGTTGAGGTGGTGCAAGATTTTTATAAAGTGGTAAATACTTTTTATAATAATGTTGATGATCGTGTAAAGTGCATAAAGGAGATGACCTCATTTCGATTGAAAGAGGGTTTATTTTCTAACTCCCTTGTTCAACAAATGGCTAAAGAGCAACCTGCATGGAAGTGGTGTGGATGATGAATGATGGTGAGCATTATGCTTTATTGCGCAACCTTGCGATGAAGGTTCTAAGTCAGTGCTCTTCAAACTCAGGCTCAGAAAGAAACTGGAGCATGTACAAATATATTCACAGTAATATTCACAATCGACTTCTTGCAGATCCAGCAGATAAACTTGTTTACATGTATTGCAATGAAAAGATCTTGCGAGACATTGAAAGCGAAGAGTATGAAGAAGATATGCCCAGAGGCATGTACGATTGTGATGATGTAGTAGACGAGAACTTTGATGTTGGACGCACGTCGTGTAAACAAGCTTTACAGTAGTGGTGGAGAAATGGACATTTTGTGGAGGGTGAGTTGTCGTCAACATGGCTTGCATGGTGGGAAGTGAGTGCAATGCATTGGAGTTCTTGGTTTTTGACACAAGACAAAGATGGTCCTTTCTTGCCAACCACAAACCTTTCTGAAAACAAACATCTAGCATGAGAGCAGCTGTTGGTTATTATAAGAAGCAATTGTCTTTG
Organism: Cibotium barometz; assembly: GCF_041138505.1. Classification (NCBI taxonomy): domain Eukaryota; kingdom Viridiplantae; phylum Streptophyta; class Polypodiopsida; order Cyatheales; family Cibotiaceae; genus Cibotium; species Cibotium barometz. The sequence continues at coordinate 49,626,013 of NC_141071.1, read as the reverse complement.
TACGAGGCTACTACTGCTAACCTTTCAATGGCTATGTTGCATAGTGCACACAACAATGCATACTTGGTGGGTGGTTATACCAGGATTGGATCGGGACTACAAGAAATCAAGGAGCGCTTCCTTTCAAGCAATGTTGGGGTGTCAACGAGCAAAAGACTAATTGACTTGCCCATAGTTCAATGGCAGAGGCTAATTTGGATTGCCCAAAAGTGGACCAAGAGCAGAAATCTATGTGATGTAAAAGACCTATCTTGGCATCTCTAGGTGTTGTGTTAGATAATGATAGCCATAGGCTAGAGTACGTGACTGTGACAATTAACAAAAGAGGACCACCTGTTCTAACACCTCCAAAATCCATGTTGCCTAACAATCAAGAGAAGAAACTAGTGAAAACACTACGGGGGATAAGACGGACAGAGCCTAAGTCTAAAGTTACATGCTTTGGATTTCTACAAGACACAAAACAGCGTTGCAGTGCCCTGATTAATCCACAAGGTGGACCACAACAAGGTGGTGTGCCTGCGCCTTGTTTTTGGGGACAACGTACTTACTTGGGACATGATGGTACCTTGGGTTTTATTCGGGGAGGGATTTGTATGGTTCTGTGTGCTAATGTGAATACACATTGCTAGAACGTGGACACTAAGTGGGTGATTGCATCACATGGGCCCGCTCTAGGTGTTTAGCTAGTTCTTGTAGAAGGTACAAACCTTACAGCGGAGGAGGTGGCTGATTTAGAGAGAGAGTTGCTATTGATGACAAGTAGCACCATCCCACAAGATCCAATATCGATTGTAGGGTTAGTCCTACCAACCACTAATACATGCAAGCTCATGTAGGCCTAAGTACCGGGCTAGTAAGGTTGTCCGGTTGCGCAAGAGGCTTACTAAAGAATTCAAAGCGAATGTAAAGAAAGGTTTTTTGATTTTAGCTTGCATTGTTCGAGAAGACATTGTCGTCTGTAATGAATTGCACATGTTATGTGAGCATATAGGGGTTGCGTGCTTCTGGGTGAATTACTCTTGTTCGGATTTGCAAAAGAGAGAAGCAAAGCATGAGATTTACCTCCCTTTGCACACATATGTATTATGTTTTTTTGTAAGTGCTAAATCTTGATGTGGTTGTGCATGAGTTTATGCATCAGCAAGCTTTGACAAAAGTGGAGCTGTTTCAAGCATTGTTTGGTCATTGCTACCATGCAAATGTTGCAGAGCCATAGGGCATTGTTGGATGTCTGAATATGCATTGACAAATTTTGGGGTGCTAACTACAAACGCATGGCAAATGTTATTGGTTTCCCGTTTTTTGGTCTTGGGAGGAGAATATGCGTAGCATTAACTGCTGGAGTTCTATTTTTTGGGTTTCCTGGTTTAAGGTTTCTTGTTGTCGCTAGACTTTTTTCTTCAATAGAAGTTAAGATTCACTGCTTGAGGTTTCCTGTTGTGGTCGAGCTTTTTTTCCCTATATAAAAATTAAGTTTGTGGTTGGACGATCCAACGGTGATATATTCACAAAAAAATACAACAAGTGTCTTCATGTTCATTACAAATCATTGTCTCATTGCTTGGAATGCGCTCTCACTTGTTCCCTCTTTCGATCCTCGTGCATGAGTAAGTGCATATTTTAATGAAAGAAAATAAGTTCAGTACATTCATAAGGTTTGGTTTTCTTGAGAAGTTCAGTGAGATAATGTGCCTTATATGCAAAATTATGGATAAACTTGCAATAATAGCTACACAACCCTGGAAAAGATCGTAACTCATTAAGATGCTTAGGTCATGGCTATGACGCAATAGTTTCTATTTTCTTGGGATCAACATGGATTCCCTTAGCAGAAACTGTATGTACCAAATACTCAATCTCACTTTTTTTCTTTAATATGTTCCACCCAAATCGCCCAATTCGAACGGATGAACCTTACCAATATTCCCCGTATGTTTCCGTTCACATAATCCTGAGTTGGAAGATTTTCTTCCAACAAAGAATCGCCCTCTTGTTTGGAGCTGCAAGACTGGCAGAAATTCTTACTTCTCCGGAGCCTTTCATCTTTCCTTCCATGAATTATGATCTCACCTTTGATGTGTATATCTTTATCTTAACCTAGGGAGAGAAAGGGAGGTGAGGAGGCTGTGAGGTTTCATACAAGTGTGTTTTGATTCTGAGAAGTGACCGAAGTCCAAACCCCAACTTCGCGTCACATCTTTTGGTGGAGGCGGCGGGCAAGTTTTACTTAGAATTATTCGATTTTAACCTCAAGGTCCCGCAAGATTAAAGGAAAGTTATTTTGAACAAGTAAAGTTCCCTTGTTTGCTACTCATCTTTTGGTGCAAGATGTTCAACATTCCGGTGTTCCAAGGATCGGAAGGAGAAGACCCGGGGAGTTATCTCCGAGAGTTTAACCGAGCATGCCGCTTGACGGGTTGGTCTATGAAGGAGAGGGCAGAAACACTCCTAGATTTCTTGGAGGGTGTGGCCTTAACTTGGCATGAGGCTTTGCCAGAGGAGTCCAATCTTGAATGATTGGACTCCAATCTTGAATGATTGGACTCCAATCTTGAATGATTGGGAAAGGTTGACCAAAGCAATGAAGGAGAGATTTGGGACAGTGGAGTCGCCAAATGCTTTACTATTGCAATTGGATCAAATTTTCCAAAAGGATGGAGAGTCAGTTTCTGCCTTTTCAGTGAGGTATGAAGCCTTATTCATCAAATATCAACAAGCTGCTTTACATGTTGTTGCTTCTTCTTCTTCACCTTCTATGGAAGATTTTTTAGCAATGGAGCACCTTAAGATGAGCAAGTTTATCAGGGCTTTGGATCCCCGCTTACATGGAAAAGTTCTTAGCAAAGATCCCACTAATTTTAAAGAGGCTCTTCGTATTACTTTGAAGAAGGAGGCCACTCTTCATATTGAGTCCACATTCCAATCTACTCCGAGTCTGCCGACCCCACCACCACGAGTAGAGATAGCGTCAACATCTCAGGTACAAGCTCCATCCTTGGATCATAACATTGCACAACTTATGGCAGAATTTGCTGATTTGAAGTTACACTTAGTCAATGCAAGGCCACCTAGGGTTCCACGAGCTGAGGATAAACCTAGGGATAGAAGTAGTGTCACATGCTATGAATGTCAAGAGAAGGGGCACTATCGTACTGAGTGTCCAAAGTTGAGAAAAAGTGAGGATAAAAGTTTAGCACTTTTAGAGGAAATATGCTCAGAAGAAGAGGAAACATTGATGCCATTAATGGCAAAAAGGGGTCGTAAAACTAGAAGCCAGGAAGAAGAAGAACAAGAAGATAAATCTAAAGAAGAGGAGAAAAATAAGAAGAAGAAGTAGTCGTCTAGGAGAAAAATTGGACAATCTGACTTTCCTCTTGGACAAGGATCTCTTAGTTATGACCTCTTAACAGATCTTAGGGAGAAAACAGCACAAATCACATTTGGGCAGCTTTTGGCACTCTCTCCCAAGCTCAGAAAGGAATGGGGTAAGCTGGCTAGCACAAGGGAATCTAGGAAAAAGAAGAAGAGGGATAATGGGACTCCTATGGTTCAAAAGGTGGATATTGATGTAGGAGATGATGTGCCTGTGATTGATGTCATCATTGAGGGACAGACAATTTCTAATGCATACATTGATGGAGGTGCGTCAATCAATGTCATGAGTGAAAAAACAATGAAAGATGCTGATTTAAAGTTGTCTTCTACTAACTCTCCCTATCGCATCAAACTTGCTGATAATACTAGGGTGAAAATCTTAGGAATTGTCAGGAATTTGGGAGTGGATGTATGTGGTATTTCTGTGCCTACAACTTTCCAGGTCATTCCTACAAAGCCTGATGCTAGGGCTTACCCATTGATATTGGGTAGACCATGGCTTCGCCAAGTGAAGGCAATTCAAAAGTGGGAGACAGGTGATCTTATTCTACAAGGTGAGAATAAGAAGGTCCACTACAACATCAAGAGTCATCGCAAGAAAGTGGTAAGAGGTGAACCTTCAACTTCCAAAAGTTCAGAGTCAGAGTCATCCGCCGATGAAGAAGAGACAAGTGGTAGCTCCGAGGATTCCATCTCAGAAGGCGAGGTGGAGGGAGTTGCATTTGGTCTTTCCCTGGGAAGGGATCGAGGGGATGCTGAAGACAATGGAGCCTTGGAAGGGGAAGCTTCTTCAACCACGTGCAAGAAAGGAAATGTGGACCTCACTAGTCTTCACCAACAGAATGAACTTCTTCTTGATGAGTCCATAGCAGGTACTGAAAGGGAGAATTACTTAAAAATGTTGGATGGATTTCCTAACCTTTTTGCAAACAGCTACTCACAAGTACGCCAAGTTACCCTAGTAGAGCACAAGATTGATCTCAAGCCCCAAAGTAAGCCAGTGGTACAGCGGCTAAGGCGTTTGGGAGTAGTGCAAGCAGAGGTGCTTAAGAAGGAGGTAACTAATTTGCTTGAAGCTGGATTTATTTTTCCAGTAGAGAATTCAGAGTGGATTTCCCCAGTTGTAGTCACTCCCAAAAAGGGTGGAAAATGGCGTGTGTGTGTGGACTTTTGCCCTCTGAATGCATGCACAAAGAGGGATTATTATCCTCTACCCTTTCAGGATGAGATTTTGGATCAAGTTGTAGGTCATGAGTTGTATTCAGTGTGTGATGGATACTCTGGATACTTCCAAATCCGGATTTGTGAAGAAGATCAAAGGAAAACCTCATTTATCATGCCTTGGGGAGTGTATGCCTATAGGGTGATGCCATTTGGCTTGACCAATGCGACAGCAACTTTTCAACGCTTCATGAGTCAGGTATTTGCACCTTACTTGGGGAAGTTTATAAGGGTCTTTCTGGATGATTTTTGCATTTATTCAAGCCGCATGGATCACTTGGAAAAGTTGAGGTTGGCCTTGCAAAGTATTGATGATGCAAAAGGGTGTCTTAATCCTGGAAAATGCCGCTTGTTGGCACGAAGGAAGGTGGTTCTCTTGGGACATGTTATCTCAGAAGAAGACATAGAGATGGATCCTGAGAAAATGCAGGCAATTGTGGCCCTCCCACCACCTACCAATGTACGGGAGGTAAGGAGGATTTTGGGTAAAACAAAGTATTACCAACGCTTTGTTGACATGTTCTCTCTGAGAAGATGTATCCTATAAATCTGTTAACAAAGAAGAATGTTTCTTTCCAATGGGGGCCCGATCAAATTCAATCTTTTTGTTTGCTCAAGGAATGCATGAGTCAAAGTCCAATTGTGCAGCCTCCTAGGTGGGGGGAGGACTTTTATGTGAACCCAAGTGTCTCATCACATTCAGTGGGTGCTATACTCTTGCAAAAGGGAGAGCAAGGGCGTATGCAACCAGTGTATTATGCAAGCCGACAACTCATTGATGCCGAGGAGAGGTATGGTGAAATGGAGAAAGGTGGTTTGTCTCTTGTTTTTGTAGTAAAGAAGTTCCGGTCATACTTGTTACTTCGCCCTTTTTTCTTCCTCACATCTCAACCTTCTTTACAATTCTTGGTCCGCAAACCCAATCCTGCAGGAGGGAAGTTTGCAAAGTGGATTTGCGAGCTTCAAGAATTCTCTTTCACTTTTATTACAGAAAACACCACTAGGGCCTCTCTTGCAGATTTGCTTACAAGGAAGGAAGAGGAAGAAGGAACAGGAGCAAAGGAAGAGGTATATGAAGATTTGGAAATGCCACCAACTGCTTTCACTATGCATTTTGATGGAGCCTTTAGCCCTTCCAGGCAATGTGGGGCTGGGGGGATAGTTTTATTCGATCTAGAAGGAAAAGAGGTATGGGCCAAGGGTAGGGAATTTCCAAAAGCTATATCAAATAATGTGGCTGAGTATAATGCATTAATTTGGGGATTAGAAGATTGCATAAAAGATGGAATTGAAGAGGTAGAGGTTAAAGGGGATTCACAATTGGTCATCCGACAAATGAAAGGAGAATATAAGGCAAGGAGTCCTAATCTCCAAGAATTGTATAAAAGGGCAATGGAGTTGAAAGAAGCTTTTGAGTTTTGTAAATTTGTGCATGTTAACAGGAAGGATAATCAAAAGGCTGATGAATTAGCTACTAAAACCTTGGCTTCTTTCAAAGTAGCTACTCTTGCATTAATGGATACAGGTTGGCCTGAGCTCCAAGATGTTCAACACTATTTAGATACAGGATACTTCCCTCCTGGATTGAATCCTCAACAGAAGCAAAGGCTTACCAGGAAAGCTCATCCTTACACAATTCTAGGGGATGTTCTTTACAAGCAAGGTAAGGATAAGATTCTTAGGAGGGTGGTGAGCCTAGAGGAGTCTAAAAGGATTATGGAATTATGTCATGAATGTTCAGGTCACTTTGCCTCAGCTAGCACAACTCGGAGGATCCTTAACACATGGTATTATTGGCCTCGACTCAGCAAAGATGTCCATGAGTGGTGTAGAAGCTGTGAAGTATGCTAGGCATATGGGCACAAGCAATTGGTTCCCAGACCCTTAAACCCTATCCTAGCATATGGTCCATTTGAAAGGTGGGGATTAGATTTTGTGGGCCCACTTCCTCGTTCCTCACATGGGAAGTATTACATATTGGTGGCCACAGATTATGCAACAAGGTGGGTAGAAGCAAAGGCAATGGTCAAAAATTAAAGCAGTGGCTGTGGCATCCTTTCTCAGGGAATACATACGTGCCCGATTTGGGTGTCCATTGAAAATCTCTACAGATGGGGGGAGGTCTTTCAGGAATGACTTGATTGAAGCTTTGGTGCAGAAATTAAAAATAAAGCATGCTATGTCAACTCCCTATTATCCCCAATGTAATGGTTTAGTAGAAAAAACTAATGGACTGCTTTGTGGATCTTTGTCTAAGCTAGTGGATACTATGAAGAGAAAGTGGGATGTGCATTTGCCAGAAGTCCTATGGGCCTATAGGACAACTCACAAACTCTCTCTTGGTTTCACACCTTTTCAGTTAGTTTATGGAATTGGAAATCACAAGCCTTCGCACATCTTTTGCACGCTTGAATAATGAAGAAGAAACACATGCCCAACGCCTAGCACAACTGGAGATCTTGGATGAGAGGCGACTTCAGGCACTTCAAAATTTGGAGGCTGCACAACAACGGCGCAAGGCAAGGCATGACACTCTCACGAGGAAGAAGAAGAAGCCAAAACTCAAGCAAGGAAGCTTAGTCATGAGGTATGATGGCCGCGTGGAGAAACAGCTAGATAAGAAGCTTCTTCGACGATGGGAAGGCCCCTTCAGGATAAAGCACAAAAGTTTAAAAATAACACCTATCTTCTGGAGGATGCAAGTGGCCAGGAGGTTCCCAGATGTGCCAATGAGTACCGGCTAAAGATATTCTACCCTCGAGCACCATGGCCAGCAGACCCCCCAGACAAGCATGGAGGATCTACTGGGGGGAAAGATGTGACGTGAAAAATTGATATCTTTTATTGTCAATTTTGTGCATATTTTGATGGTTTCTCAATGGTAATAAGGTGGAAGCTTGTCCAAGAAGATTGTGGCGCCCACAATGGAATAACGGCGTGGTGATGCGGCGGCTTGGCGGCTACCCCGATAACAGCATTCTATCTTCAAATATATTGGTTTTACTTGATTTAGGGTGCACACATTGTAAATGCCACAAGTATGCTTGATAAATACTTTGGTATGGTAGATAGGCTAGTGATGTGGAAAATAAAAGTGGGCCTTCATGCTCACATGGATTTTTATTGTATTATTAATATGGTATTCACCATAAGGCTACTGTAAGTTGGGGAGTGTGGAAGGCATGTGGAGGAGTGTGTGTAGGTGCATAATTGGGAAAGATTCTTCTAGAATGCCTACATGGAAGAGGAGAATTCCACCATGTGTAAATGGGATCTCCACCTACATGCCACTTAGACTTGGCTATTATCTCATCACACCTTTAAAGTCAAAAAGTCTTCAATTTAATAATCAATAGAAGACTTAGCCTAAGAGGACAATTGATGGTGACATCTACCCTTATGTCACTGAAGGGTTGAAGATTTTTATGTTGTAATTTGTAACAATGGAAGAGAGGGTGATTCTCGACCTATAAAAGGAGCCCTCCTCTCCCTTTCAAATCAAGGAATGAGCCTCCTCAATTGAGCATTTTGTGTCATTGCCATTCTCTTATCTTTCAAACCCCTATTCAAATACTCTCTTTACATGTGAATGTCTCATTTAGCATTAGCTCCTCATGCTTAACCCAATTTTGGACCTCTTTGATGATTCATGATAAGTGGGATAAAGAGTTATTATCTTGGCGGGCCTGTGACTTCTCAAGGTAGCCCTTGCCTTATTGCCGCCCTCCTTTGGAGGTACCAATGTGAGCATGTGGAAAGACTTTGGGGACCATAGGTAAATCTTTACGATTGTCCGCTGAGCAATGTTAACCCTTACCCTCTAGCTTGAATCATGAAGGAGATGAAAGGCAAGAGGCTATGTGAAAATTGAGGTTTCATGCAAAGAGAGAGAAGTGCAGTTTTTGTGGTCCAATACCCAAATTTCAACCGGTAATTACTAATCACTCGGGTGTTGGTTTCTTAAACTGATCATATGGTTAGGAAGCACTTTCTATACTCTTTCCACTTATGTAACTAATTTCTTAATCCCTTACTTGATGATCAAAATTTCTCCCAAAGTTGCTAATTTTTAGGCGAATTTTGGCAGTTTTATAGTCTTGTAGTAAAATGCTCATAACTTTTCACTCGGTTGTCCTATTTTGGTCTATAGGATGGTCCGGCCACTATATTCTAGATTGGCTCATCATTAGTAGCCTCCGTACGCCTTTGTAGAATCAAGAGCTCCATGTCCTCTAAGAACATGGGATGATTGATCATTTGCTTGATGTCCTTCCTGGTGTACAGGCGGTCTTCTACTTCACTCTTTTCCCTCGATAGATTATCCCTTTCATCTTGGGTTACAACCCCTTTCTATGATCTTGGCTCTTCATTAATGGGCTCTAAGTTTGGAATTCCTCCCTCACTCCTGCCCATGACCATTTCCAGCTCTTTGCCACGTGATTGAAATAGGTTCACATTTCCCATCTCCTTTTGTTTGGCCCTAGCCCTTCAAGTATCGAGTTCTTGTTTCCTTAAGCTCAATTCTTATAGCTTCCATTCTACTTCCATCCTTTTTAGATCTAATTCTACTTCCTCTGAGGTTGGGAAGAGAATACTTAGCATGTCTTGGTTGCGCTTTCCAAGTCTCTTCTCATTCGGCGAGGTGCTAGTGTTAGACAGCCTAGAATCTGAAGGTTGGATTGATAATTCTTGCCTCGCTGGTTGAAGGACCCACGTGCCCACAGATTGCGCTTCCCCATTATTGTTGGTTTAGAGATCAAAAAATCCCCGAGCTATATCAATGATACCACTCGATCTGGTAGAGGGGAGGATGGTTTCCCCTCTTCCCCAAACCCAAAGAATTGTAGTTCTTCTTGGATTCTTCACTACTAGTCTCTCTCGAGAGGATGGTTATATTCCTTAAGACGCTCAATTGAGCGCTCACAACAAGTGGCCCGAACCAACACTCTTTTGTGATAAGAAGATCTTGGGTGATTTGATGTGTAAGATTCCTCCTCAGCGCCTGAATAATGAATAAGCTTTTAACTCAATTCCCTGTAGTCCCTATTTCTGAATGCAAGAAAATATTATTTTTCCTTGTTTTTACCTAGAGAGAAGAAAAATTCTAGGGAGAGAGGTAATTTAATATAGATATATTTTTGGATATGAAAATTCTCCTAATGTCTAAAATATAATTCCTTGAAACAAAAATTCAAAATAAATTCTCTAATGTACATTAGGAATCAATTGAAAAAGTGTATTAAATACCGTAGCATAAGGGTCCAGATTTTAACAAATTTTTGGATTATGGTCTAATTAAGGTTCCTATGGGCCAATAGGATTAATCCAAGTGTTGGGATGAGATAAATCCAAAGAATAAAATAAAATACCCAAAATTGATTAAATGCTCATATAAAATGAAGAGTTGACAAGGTTTATTAGTTAAAAACTAAGAGATATTAGTAAAAAAAATGAGATATTTAGAGGAAATAATGCATTTTTGACACCTCAGTAAATGCCACATGAAGGAGGTGCATAAAGAAAGCAAAAATCAAAAAACCATAAAATAGAATTTCTAACTTACTAGAAGTTTTGTGAGCTTTACTTTGGCTTGATGGTTTGAGGGATCTACTCTTGTTTGCAAACAACAAGAGTGGCCACCAATTCTTTTGAAGAGGAAATGGTCAAAAACAAATGAATTATCAATGAATTCACTGTTTTTGGCTCTGGGGAGAAGTAGAGTAACAATGCATAAAACACTATTAACCATTTACAAAGGGGGAGGCTTCATTTATAGGAAAAAGTGAGCCTCTAACCAAGTAAATTGATTCTAGAATTTTCCAGATCACTTTGTTCAATTTTTGACCATTTTTAGGTCAGTTTAGCTTACTTTTTGGATCTGGTTGAAGCAGGGGAGAGGAGAGATGAAAATATCTCATTATTTGTGAGTTTAAAACTCAACCACACATGTGAAATAGGCACGTCCTTCATGAGGGGAATTCCCCACACTTAGGTGTCAAAAATGTATCATTTCTTCTAAATATCTCTTCTTTTTTAACTAATAACCTTGTCCTTAGTCAACTCTTCATAGGCACGTCCTTCATGAGGGGAATTCCCCACACTTAGGTGTCAAAAATGTATCATTTCTTCTAAATATCTCTTCTTTTTTAACTAATAACCTTGTCCTTAGTCAACTCTTCATAGTCAACTCTTCATCTTATGTGAGCATTTACTCATTTTTGGGAGATTTTCTTTTATTCTTCCATTTATCTCCTCCCTACATTGGAAATTTCTTTTTGAATAGCTGTTTTCAAGGGAAACCATTTTAGACACTAGGAGGATTTTTATATCCAAAAATATCTCAATTTTGAATTACCTCCCTCTAGACATTTTCTCTCTCTAAGCCAAAACACGGTAAAACAGGATCTTTCTTTTATTTCAGAGAGGGGAATAATTATAAGATCAAAAGGGGATGTTCTTATACCTGCACACCTCAAAAGCCGGAGGGAGGAATCCTACAATAGTGATGCTAACATACATGATGTCAGAAGGCTTTTGAAGCATAAGTTTGAGATGAAGGATTTGGATGAGCTGTGGTATTTCATGGTGGTCCCCCCCAAGGTCGTAGTTTCTCATCTTCTTATCTTGAGGAGCTCGTGCATCTATTGTAGTTGTGTGTTAGTTTAATGTCATTCTTTGGTTGCTACTCACATTAATAATATTAGCACCCTTATTGCTCGACGTTAACTTACCTTCTGGTTTTTAATGTCCCAGATCACACCCATTCTTTGGTTGCTCCTCACATTGATAATATTAGCACCCTTATTGCTCGACGTTAACTTACCTTCTGGTTTTTAATGTCCCAGATCACACCCATGCTTAGTACTTGTATAATCCCTGTTCCCACCGAGCAACGGATTCAGGGTACTAGCAGCGGAAGTAGCACTTCTCGCGCGGGACAAGGGTCCCACACTCGGGGTCTCGCCCACGGATATCCGGACAAGAGACTAATCCGTCGGTTTTTCCAAAACCGAACCCGGAAAAACTTCCTTCACCCGGAAAGTACGGGCGATTCCACCAGGATAACTCTTTACTCTAACGTAGTCAAGACCATTACTGATCAAGCTGATCCGCCGACTGCACCTATAAAGATACTCAGTCAGATCAAGGAAGAAACTTGCACTTGGATCATTGGGATCAACACTTTTTTCCCCATTAAGAGGCACAGCCGTTGATTCCTATCCATAGAACAATTACTATCCGAGATTTACTTTATCTATCGTAAACAGAAATTGAGTCTCGATTTACGGATCCATCAGTCCAGCCTAACCCCATCCAGTCCCATGGGTTAGCCAACCGCCCCACCACTGTAGTGATGGGATCCCATTAAGAATTTGGTTAGGTTTTGTCCCGGGTACCAAGGAAAAGAGTTCCAAGGACCCCTAGCCGGAAGTTCATGCAAACATAAAATTAGTCACACCACTTACACACCCAATATGAAATTGCCGTTTTCTTAGCATCAGCTAAGAAAACAATCCTTTAAAACAATCCTTTAATGAAATTGCCTTTTTCTTAGCATCAGCTAACTTTAAAACAATCCTTTAATGAAACCATTATATCACTGATGACAATCCTCAAAGTCTCTGGTTGAACCCTTATTTTCAGTCATTCATTCATCCGTATACTTATGGCATCATTGGCAACCAGAACGCTCACCACCTGTTCACTCAGGGGCCTTTTCCATAGTTCCTAGCTTATAGTAACCGGCAATATATTCATATAATAGAATGGAATCTCCGTGGAAGATCAGCTAGATCAACCCACAGATCCATATAAAAGAGCCATGGACTCATCCGTTGAGAACCAGCAAGGTCAATCAACCAGATCCATGTTCGGTTTCAGAAAACAATTCTTAATCTTTATTCCAATATCTTCCACGATGCACGTGTGGGTATCTTCGGCGACCTAGAGCCCGAGCACCGTATGGTCAGCACCCTCTAGGATCCTTCGCAGGTGACCTAGCGCTTCACTCATAGGCCGCTTCCTTGGTCCCTCATCCACCGTACCGGAAGCTCACCATTTAAATCGAACCGAGGCTGGTCAAGACCTCAGTCGACCTTGCTACGCGAGACGTCCTCCATTGACTCTCCGTCAGCAGTTGCAACTTTAACAGTTAGGTCTTCATGACCTTAATCCACAACCTTAATCCACAAGACGGTCAAAATGCTTCCGTAGCATTCTTGACATAAAACAGTCATTTACAAACAGTCACAAAATACAGTTTCTAAATCGAACTCTCGTCTTTCCACATTATCCCTCCTTAGTCCACATTACTTATTCCACATTCCATTCAATGTGTACTCATTCTCATCCATTTCCTCATATCGACGACACATTAATTCACATACACATTCACATTCACATCCATACATCCACATCTACATGCATACATCCATTTTTACATCCTCATTTATACATCCACATCCCATATCCACATTCATACATACACATCCATATCCACATCCATACATCCACATCCACATTCACATTCACATCCATACATCCACATTTACATGCTTACCTCCATTTTCACATCCTCATTTATACATCCACATCCCATATCCACATTCATATATACACATCCATATCCACATCTATACATCCACATCCATTATCATGTTCTCATTCATACATCCACATCCACATACATACATACATACATCCATATCAACATTCCCATTCACATCTATACATCCACATCTACATCCACATACATACATACATCCACATCCACATTTCACATTCACATCTATATATCCACATCTATATCCACATTCACATACATCCATATCCACATTCCCATTCACATCTATACATCCACATCTACATCCACATACATACATACATCCACATCCACATTCCACATTTACATCTATAGATCCACATCTACATTCACATTCACATACATCCACATCCACATTCCCATTCACATCTATACATCCACATCTACATCCACATTCACATCTATGCATATACATCTTCATGCATACATCCATTTTCACATTCATACATCCACACTCCCATCTCCACATCCACACATCCACATACATACATCCATTTCCACATTCCCATTCATATAACCCCATATGCCTTCACATCTAATCTTTTACATCACATCCATTCTCGCCCTATCACAACCCATATACATCTTATCCTATCACATACACTTCTTACCTCATCCCATACACATCTTATCACATCTTAATTCATCTTATCACCTCCTAACTTATTTCGTAAGCATCTTATCACCTCTTATCACATCTTATACACCTCTTATCACATCCTATTACATCTCATATATATTTATAGAATACAAGAGAATTCTTATATTTGATATAAGATTTCTTTACACATTTATTTATGCATAAATTCTATTTAAGGAGATTAATACTTTCGAAGTAAAAATCAATCTTTTATGCATCTTCCTATGCATAAATTCATTTTAAATGCAAATGACACTTTTGAATTAAATTTCAATCTTTTATGCATTTTCCTATATATAAATTCAATTTAGATGAGAATAACACTTTTGAATTTAAAATCAATCTTTTATGCATCTTCTTATGCATAGATTCAATTTGGTAGGAATTACACTTTTAGAATAAAAGAATTTCTCTTATGCATCTAAGTTATGCATAAAATCCATTTATGATGAAAAATCACACTTTTAGTATAAAAAGAATATCTTTTATGCATACCTCTATGCATGAAATCCAATATGATAAAAGTAACACTTTTACAAAAAAATAATCAACTTTTATGCATACCTCTATGCATGAAATTCAAATATGATAAAAGTCACACTTTTATAATAAAATAATCAACTTTTATGCGTACCTCTATGCATGAAATTCAATTATGATAAAAGTCACACTTTTATAATAAAATAATCATCTTTTATGCATACCTCTATGCATGAAATTCAAATATGATAAAAGTAACACTTTTATAATAAAATAATCATCTTTTATGCCTACCTCTATGCATGAAATTCAAATATGATAAAAGTAACACTTTTATAATAAAATAATCATCTTTTATGCATACCTCTATGCATGAAATTCAAATATGATAAAAGTAACACTTTTATATTAAAATAATAATCTTTTATGCATACCTCTATGCATGAATTCTAATTATGATAAAAGTAACACTTTTATGTTAAAATAATAATCGTTTATGCATACCTCTATGCATGAAAATCAATTATGCATAATATAAAAATCAATTTCTCTAGGATTATAATGAATATCTTTCAATTAATCTAGGATGATAACTCCTAGAATATGGTAGGAAGTCCTCTTTTCATGCTTTGAATGAAATTATTTTATGCATAATTTTTATAAAAATTTTGCCATAGCTCCGCTGCTATGACTGATAAATCTCAATTTTTCTAAGGGATAAAGCTTATCAGTAAGAAAATAATTAGAATGATCCCTAATTGGATCATTAATCCATAATGGATTGAATCATTAATATTCATGAAATACATAAACTAAAAGCATAGAAAAAAACCATTAATTTGGCCTCAAGTATAGATTAATCTTGGATTAAGGAAAAGCTTTATGAAAAGCTTCATTTGGATTGAGAATGGGTCATGAGTATGACCATTTCTTGAGTGAGAGAGAGAAATTACATAAAAACCATTTGAATTAAGCATAAATGGAAATCTATGTAATTCTTAACTATCATTAATCAATTAACTTCAATAACATTCATCAAATTATGTAACTCTTCACTACCATTCATCAATTAACTTCAATAGCATTCAAAAACCATTCCAATTAAGCTTCTCAAGCTTGAGAGGGGTTGAGAAGAGAGAAGCATTGAGAAATTATAGAAAAGATCAAAATTCACCATTTACCTTACAAATTGCTTGATTCTTTGTTCACGGTAGAGGCCCCCAACCAATCAATTGGTTAAGTATGTTGATGGAGCCACCAATGGGGATTGAAGAAAGAGGGAAGCTCCAATTTCTTCAATTTGGAGAGAATTTTAGAGAATAGTAGAAATTAGCATTATTTTAGCATAACTCAAGTATGGTAAAATTCTTCTATTTTTTTCAAAGGACTCATGTTCTATTTATAGGAGAGGGAAGCTCTAACCAAAGCTAACTGAATTCTAGAATTTTCCAGATTCAATTTGGTTGAATTTAGACTAGATTTGGATCTAGTTTGGTTCCTTTTTGATTCGGTTTGGTTCCATTTTGATTTGGTTTGATTCAAGAGAGAGGAGAGATAAAAATATCACATTATTTTTTAGTTTAAAACTCATTCAAGCATGTGAAATATGCACCTCCTTTAATGGACTCCCCTTCCTTACATATGTGTCAAAATGGAATCATTATACCCAAAATATCTCATATTTTTAATATTGCTCATAGTTTTTTAATAATAAACCTTGTACATTTTCAACTCTTCATCTTATGTGAGCATTTACTCATTTTTGGATACCCAAAATATCTCATATTTTTAATATTGCCCATAGTTTTTTACTAATAAACCTTGTACATTTTCAACTCTTCATCTTCTGTGAGCATTTACTCATTTTTGGATACCCAAAATATCTCATATTTTTGATATTACTCATAGTTTCTCACTAATAAACCTTGTACATAGTCAACTCTTCATCTTATGTGAGCATTTACTCATTTTTGGGTATCTTCTTTTACAAATTGGATTTATCTCCTCCCTACACATGGATTGATGCTATTGGCCCATAGGAACCTTAATTGGACCATAATCCAAAAATTTCTAAAAATCTAGACCCTTAGGCTAAGGTCCTTTATACCCATTTCCAATAAATTCCAATTGCACATTGGAAAGTTCTTTTTGAATTTCTATTTCAGGGGAACTTATTTTAATAAGATGAGTTATTTTTCTATCCAAAAATATTCATAATCTGAATATTCTCTCTCTAGAATATTTTCTCTCTCTATGTCAAAACAAGCAGAGACGAGATCTCTTATATTTCTGAAGAGGGAATTGATTACAGGGGAATATGCTGGACATTTTGAGAGGCTAGGGAGAGGAATCTTACATTCTCTCCGACTTGAAAAACGCGAGATGTCCTCATCTCGCAAACTTGGGATAATTTCGCGAACTTGGGATAATTTCGCGAGATGCACAAACATGAGACTTAGAGAAAGATTTAATTAAGATTAACCACCAAATAAAAAAGTCTCAAAGAGAGTAAGGGTCAAGACAAGAACAAGATTTAAACTTTATTCATTCTTGGAACATATACAGTAAGGATAGAAGAACTCTTTACACTTCCATAAGCCCGTCCATCATATGATCACAAAAGCAGCACTCACAAGCTGCGCACGTATAAGGTAACTCATCTATGGGAATAATTCTGTTTGTTATTGCCGCACCTATCTCAGTGGTATGAGGTGATCTAATAAAAGGACCTCTGAGAGGCAAGCCAAAAACTGGGTAAAGGCATATCTTCTGATGAGGAAGAAAACACGCCAGTAAGAAGACCCACTGAGAAAACCCAAGATGTCTTGATCTCATGACGCAGTAGTATCGGGGACCCAAACCCAAGGCTTCAATAACTATGGCCAAGCGGACATTGTTACGAAAGTGCTGCTGACCCCAGGGTGCTACCCTAGTTATATCTTGATAGGTCCGCCATTTGGTCTGAGCTACAGAAGTTTCCAAGTGAGGAAAAAGTGAGTGCTCATACTGTTCTATAAAATCCTTCTTCACAGACTCGCTTGCGTCTTGAAGGTGAGAAATCATCATGGATAAAACTAATTCCTGTTGCCAAGCCATAAAGAAGATTAAGAAGAAGGGAGATCGATGGAAGTAAGATTACTGTGAGCGACAAGTAAAAGTTACAACTTATATAAAGGAAGGAGCGAGCGTAACTTAGAAGACAACGGTATCACTGAAGTTTTACCGTCTTTCCATGATTTGGGTTTGGCACATTTTTCTATAGAAGGTATTAAGAACTTTGAGATGAAGAGATAAAAGAAGTTCGTAGGCTAAGTCACCTACTTTCTTTGGTCCACAATATCTGGGGGATAACTACTTATACTCCCCTAGAGATAAAGAAATTCTTTTGGTCCATATTCAAATGAAGACTATAACTGCTTCTTTGAATTCTCTGATTGTCCTCTTCTTATCTGTATATTGTCTCTGTCAATCCTGGGCAGCGTTTGTATCTTTATGAATTGCCTGCATCTGTTTCTCTAAGTCGCCAAGCATTTGACTGGTCATCTCGACCCTAATCAATGGGTCGGACCTAGTTAATGGAGTTAAGTAATCTTGTCCGAGACGGACCCTGATTAGATTGGTATGAAGGAATTGGTCTCTGAATTAGGGTTCTAGACTTCCCTGTGCCCTTTTCATGGTAGGAGTCGCGGGCAGTCTTTCAACTGATGGTGGTCAAAACCTTGGCATCCAAAACACCGGTTCTCACTTCTGAATTCATCGTTCTGAATCTTTAAAACAGGTGGGCTCCTGAGAAGGTATTCTGGGTAAAGTGTCTTCCCTTTTTAAATAGAATCTTTCTTTTATTTAGAGAGGGAATAATTATAAGATTCTTACTCCTGTATACCTCGAAGGGCTAGGGGAGAAATCTTACATTCTACCCCACTTAAAAAGTGCGAGATGTCCTTATCTCACAAAGTAGAGGACAACTCTTTTTCTTAAGATCCAATTTATTCTGGGGTTCCTTATATTCTGGTCAACCCAACAGAATATGAGGATAATTATCCCTTAAATAGAACTCATCATTACATAACAATTTCATCCAATTCATATCATTCATATCTTTAACACGATAATGGTCCATTAAACCGAAAAAATTTCCTTCTGAACATTCCTCCATGGGAATTTTAGTTAAGCAAGTTCTCAATTTGTCATCCCTTAACTTGATCTACCGTCTCAAGTATTAACAGTAGCAATTTGACAGTACAATCCACTAATCTCATAGTGATTTGCTGAAATCATTATCATCATTTATCATTACAGGGACTCGTCCCAATCATCCACATTGTGGTTTCGCTCAGCTTATTACATTTCAATCAATTTTCAGGGATCATCATTTTTCAATCAGAATCCAAATCAATTCATCAATTCCCAAACAGAATTAAAAATCATATCAACCATATTCGAATTCATCAACTGGATAGCATTAATGCTTATAATTTCAAGTCTTAGATTTACTCGTATATATTGCCGGTAAAGAGCTGCAGTTATACCCTCGGTATATACGGATAGTCATGATACTCGAACTATAAGGTAAATACCATCATGTCTAGGCCTCAAGTAAGTCAGGGTTCCATACAATTACGGTACTTCTAATTGAAGACCCAATTACTAATTTACGAATTTCAATTTGAATAACAATTTGTATGAATTATATCACACAATTACAACCTTTTTGTGCGTCTTGATAAACTTTTGACATAATTGGCTCCTCAGTTGATCTTATTGGAGATCTATGACATATGTCTGATAAACAGATTTTTCTTTATCCGATCGTCCGTAAATAATCACTTAAATAAAAAAAACATTTGTATATTTATATACAAGTTGCAATAAGTACATAGAGTGGCTCGGCTCCAAAATTCAAAATCTCCTCGAGAGACGCATAAGACGATGGTACTGGCATGCCCTGTTACATAATTTCTCTAATTGCGAAGGGAGCTATTATTTTCTCCTTAGGGATAAATCGACTAAAGAGTCTATAAACTCGGCAAGCAAGTCTGAAATTTTGAGGCATTGAATGATATAGAATGACACCACACGTCATTTTCAGCTTTATCAAAATCATGGCCAATGAGAGATTCTGCCTCAGCATTGCATGCCGGTTGCAAGAGGCGTGGATATATAGCCCTGCAACCCACTTATGCTGTTGTCTCTCCACTAGGTTAGGAAAATATAATTCCTCGAAATGGCGTGCGAGTCCTGCTCGGCTTGTTCGAGTTGAAGCGGAAGAGATGAGATGCTCGAAGGCAAATGCAATCATATCTTGAGACTGGGTGAGGTCGGGAATACAAAATAAATGGGGAACTTCTATCTATAAAAATAATTTCTTTGATTAAAATTTCTTCATTAAAGAAGCTTACGGAATGAAAATACATTATGAAAATGCTGTTTCTGAATTCTTATTACTAATTTCAGATAAGAATTTAATTATCCTTATTAGCTTTCAATTTGTCTATGATACCAACTGTAAGATCCCTGTTCCCACCGAGCAACGGCTAGCAGCGGAAGTAGCACTTCTCGCGCGGGACAAGGTTCCCACACTCGGGGCCTCGCCCACGGATATCCGGACAAGAGACTAATCCGTCAGTTTTTCCAAAACCAAACCCGGAAAAACTTCCTTCACCCGGAAAGTACGGGCGATTCCACCAGGATAACTCTTTACTCTAATGTAGTCAAGACTATTACTGATCAAGCTGATCCGCCGACTGCACCTATAAAGATACTCGGTCAGATCAAGGAAGAAACTTGCACTTGGATCATTGGGATCAACGCTTTTTTCCCCATTAAGAGGCACAACCGTTGATTCCTATCCATAGAACAATTACTATCCGGGATTTACTTTATCTATCGTAAACAGAAATTGAGTCTCGATTTACGGATCCATCAGTCCAGCCTAACCCCATCCAGTCCCATGGGTTAGCCAACCGCCCAACCACTGTAGTGATGGGATCCCATTAAGAATTTGGTTAGGTTTTGTCCCAGGTACCAAGGAAAAGAGTTCCAAGGCACCCTAGCCGGAAGTTCATGCAAACATAAAATTAGTCACACCACTTACACACCCAATATGAAATTGTCTTTTTCTTAGCATCAGCTAACTTTAAAACAATCCTTTAATGAAACCATTATGTCACTGATGACAATCCTCAAAGTCTCTGGTTGAACCCTTATTTTCAGTCATTCATTCATCGGTATACTTATGGCATCATTGGCAACCAGAACGCTCACCACCTGTTCACTCAGGGGCCTTTTCCATAGTTCCTAGCTCATAGTAATCGGCAATATATTTATATAATAGAATGGAATCTCCGTGGAAGATCAGCAAGATCAACCCAGAGATCCATATAAAAGAGCCATGGACTCATTCGTTGAGAACCAGCAAGGTCAATCAACCAGATCCATGCCCGGTTTCAGAAAACAATTCTTAATCTTTATTCCAATATCTTCCACGATGCATGTGTGGGTATCTTCGGCGACCCAGAGCCCGAGCACCGTATGGTCAGCACCCTCTAGGATCCTTCGCAGGTGACCTAGCGCTTCACTCATAGGCCGCTTCCTTGGTCCCTCATCCACCGTACCCGAAGCTCACCATTTAAATCGAACCGAGGCTGGTCAAGACCTCAGTCGACCTTGCTACAGACGTCCTCCATTGACTCTCCGTCAGCAGTTGCAACTTTAACAGTTAGGTCTTCAACATGACCTTAATCCACAAGATGGTCAAAATGCTTCCCCAGCATTCTTGACATAAAACAGTCATTTACAAAGAGTCACAAAATACAGTTTCTAAATCGAACTCTCGTCTTTCCACATTATCCCTCCTTAGTCCACATTACTTATTCCACATTCCATTCAATGTGTACTCATTCTCATCCATTTCCTCATATCGACGACACATTAATTCACATACACATTCACATTCACATCCATACATCCACATCTACATGCATACATCCATTTTTACATCCTCATTTATACATCCACATCCCATATCCACATTCATACATACACATCCATATCCACATCCATACATCCACATCCACATCCACATTCACATCCATACATCCACATTTACATGCTTACCTCCATTTTCACATCCTCATTTATACATCCACATCCCATATCCACATTCATATATACACATCCATATCCACATCTATACATCCACATCCATTATCACGTCCTCATTCATACATCCACATCCACATACATACATACATCCATATCCACATTCCCATTCACATCTATACATCCACATCTACATCCACATACATATATACATCCACATCCACATTCCACATTCACATCTATACATCCACATCTACATCCACATTCACATACATCCACATCCACATTCCCATTCACATCTATACATCCACATCTACATCCACATACATACATACATCCACATCCACATTCCACATTCACATCTATACATCCACATCTACATCCACATTCACATACATCCACATCCACATTCCCATTCACATCTATACATCCACATCTACATCCACATTCACATCTATGCATATACATCTTCATGCATACATCCATTTTCACATTCATACATCCACACTCCCATCTCCACATCCACACATCCACATATATACATCCATTTTCACATTCCTATTCATATAACCCCATATGCCTTCACATCTAATCTTTTACATCACATCCATTCTCGCCCTATCAGAACCCATATACATCTTATCCTATCACATACACTTCTTACCTCATCCCATACACATCTTATCACATCTTAATTCATCTTATCACCTCCTAACTTATTTCATAAGCATCTTATCACCTCTTATCACATCTTATACACCTCTTATCACATCCTATTACATCTCATATCTATTTATAGAATACAAGAGAATTCTTATATTTGATATAAGATTTCTTTACACATTTATTTATGCATAAATTCTATTTAAGGAGATTAATACTTTCGAAGTAAAAATCAATCTTTTATGCATCTTCCTATGCATAAATTCATTTTAAATGAAAATGACACTTTTGAATTAAATTTCAATCTTTTATGCATTTTCCTATGTATAAATTCAATTTAGATGAGAATAACACTTTTGAATTTAAAATCAATCTTTTATGCATCTTCTTATGCATAGATTCAATTTGGTAGGAATTACACTTTTAGAATAAAAGAATTTCTCTTATGCATCTAAGTTATGCATAAAATCCATTTATGATGAAAAATCACACTTTTAGTATAAAAAGAATATCTTTTATGCATACCTCTATGCATGAAATCCAATATGATAAAAGTAACACTTTTACAAAAAAATAATCAACTTTTATGCATACCTCTATGCATGAAATTCAAATATGATAAAAGTCACACTTTTATAATAAAATAATCAACTTTTATGCATACCTCTATGCATGAAATTCAATTATGATAAAAGTCACACTTTTATAATAAAATAATCATCTTTTATGCATACCTCTATGCATGAAATTTAAATATGATAAAAGTAACACTTTTATAATAAAATAATCATCTTTTATGCATACCTCTATGCATGAAATTCAAATATGATAAAAGTAACACTTTTATATTAAAATAATAATCTTTTATGCATACCTCTATGCATGAATTCTAATTATGATAAAAGTAACACTTTTATGTTAAAATAATAATCGTTTATGCATACCTCTATGCATGAAAATCAATTATGCATAATATAAAAATTAATTTCTCTAGGATTATAATGAATATCTTTCAATTAATCTAGGATGATAATTCCTAGAATATGGTAGGAAGTTCTCTTTTCATGCTTTGAATGAAATTATTTTATGCGTAATTTTTATAAAAATTTTGCCATAGCTCTGCTGTGCTATGACTGATAAATCTCAATTTTTCTAAGGGATAAGGCTTATCATTAAAGAAATAATTAGAATGATCCCTAATTGGATCATTAATCCATAATGGATTGAATCATCAATATTCATGAAATACATAAACGAAAAGCATAGAAAAAAACCATTAATTTGGCCTCAAGTATAGATTAATCTTGGATTAAGGAAAAGCTTCATGAAAAGCTTCATTTGGATTGAGAATGGGTCATGAGTATGACCATTTCTTGAGTGAGAGAGAGAAATTACATAAAAACCATTTGAATTAAGCATAAATGGAAATCTATGTAATTCTTAACTATCATTAATCAATTAACTTCAATAACATTCATCAAATTATGTAACTCTTCACTACCATTCATCAATTAACTTCAATAGCATTCAAAAACCATTCCAATTAAGCTTCTCAAGCTTGAGAGGGGTTGAGAAGAGAGAAGCATTGAAAAATTATAGAAAAGATCAAAATTCACCATTTACCTTACAAATTGCTTGATTCTTTGTTCACGGTAGAGGCCCCCAACCAATCAATTGGTTAAGTATGTTGATGGAGCCACCAATGGGGATTGAAGAAAGAGGGAAGCTCCAATTTCTTCAATTTGGAGAGAATTTTAGAGAATAGTAGAAATTAGCATTATTTTAGCATAACTCAAGTATAGTAAAATTCTTTTATTTTTTTCAAAGGACTCATGTTCTATTTATAGGAGAGGGAAGCTCTAACCAAAGCTAACTGAATTCTAGAATTTTTCAGATTCAGTTTGGTTGAATGTAGACTAGATTTGGATCTAGTTTGGTTCCTTTTTGATTCGGTTTGGTTCCATTTTGATTTGGTTTGATTCAAGAGAGAGGAGAGATAAAAATATCACATTATTTTTTAGTTTAAAACTCATTCAAGCATGTGAAATATGCACCTCCTTTAATGGACTCCCCTTCCTTACATATGTGTCAAAATGGAATCATTATACCCAAAATATCTCATATTTTTAATATTGCTCATAAACACCATATTAGAGAATTTGGGAATCTCCCAATTCCTATTTTTGAATACTAAAAAAGGAGGACATGGATAACATGTTTGTAAGTTTCTCAAAGCCCTATCATGTGACCTATCATTGGAAAGCGCTTGAAAAATGGGATCTAAAGAGCCATAAACCACTCATTTTGGATCAATGGTGTTCAAGTTATGGAAAATCCAAAGTTTTGACCACGTGTCCCAAACTTGTGGGAAATTCCCATATTCCCCAATATGGTGTTCATAGTTTTTTACTAATAAACCTTGTACATTTTCAACTCTTCATCTTATGTGAGCATTTAGTCATTTTTGGATACCCAAAATATCTCATATTTTTAATATTTTCCATAGTTTTTTACTAATAAACCTTGTACATTTTCAACTCTTCATCTTATGTGAGCATTTACTCATTTTTGGATACCCAAAATATCTCATATTTTTGATATTACTCATAGTTTCTTACTAATAAACCTTGTACATAGTCAACTCTTCATCTTATGTGAGCATTTACTCATTTTTTGGTATCTTCTTTTACAAATTGGATTTATCTCCTCCCTACACATGGATTGATGCTATTGGCCCATAGGAACCTTAATTGGACCATATTAATCCAAAAATTTCTGAAAATCTAGACCCTTAGGCTAAGGTCCTTTATACTCATTTCCAATAAATTCCAATTGCACATTGGAAAGTTCTTTTTGAATTTCTGTTTCAGGGGAACTTATTTTAATAAGATGAGTTATTTTTCTATCCAAAAATATTCATAATCTGAATATTCTCTCTCTATGTCAAAACAAGCAGAGACGAGATCTCTTATATTTCTGAAGAGGGAATTGATTACAGGGGAATATGTTGGACATTTTGAGAGGCTGGGGAGAGGAATCTTACAGTACTGCCGTGCATCGGTGAGGTTTGCTCGAATAGCGAACAATGCTACAACGGTCATTGCCTACTTCTCGTGTGTGCTCTTCCAATAGCCATGAACATGGAGAACACAGTGCTGATTTTGACCATCTAAGATGTTGAATCAACGTTGAAACGATGGCGTGATCGTAGTCATGCCGTCTACATAAATCTCCAATAATGTAGGTTTTAAAATAAAAAGGTTCATGACAATCTCAGCCAAAAGTGCATATTTATGCACAAGGAGAATCACTATGCCATGTGTCATAGTGTTATGAATGATGATGGGCTGATCCTTTTTGGCTTACCACCACCATGTACCTTGTAGGAACAAATATCAATGCCATGTTAGCCTGTTTCCATGCTCATGCATAGGCTCACATGACGTGATCAACTCTTATTTTTTTTCACCTCCCTTGTTTATCAAGGCATTGCCATGTGTGCCGTCATGTGATTAGCTTATCCATGCATGATTTTAGTAGATATAAACTATGGACAGCTTTCTTTTTGACTTTTTTAGTTCTTATAATCTTGAATTATAATACGTTTCAAGTTGAGAGATTAGAAAGTTTTTCATTATTCTCCCCATGTTATATAGTACGTTTTGAGGTGCAGAGATTATAAAGTTTTTCGTTTTTCACCCCATGTTATCATCTCCAATTGTAATACATTTCAAGTGGAGAGATTATAAAGTTTTTTATTACTCCCCCTGTTAATATAGTTTTAGTATTGAAAGAGTTTAATATTTTTCTCGTGGGTAACTACAACATGTCTGGGTCGAAGTAATGCCCCCTTGTTATTAAAAGTAATGGGCTCATTTATCTCCTTGTATTTTACTTCATATAATTATAGCTAAATATAGACAATACCATCAAGTCTTGCCTTAGGGGAGGAGTGAATGGAGTGTCCTTGGCATTTAATTCACATGTCAGAGTACATGTTTTGGTACATTACATGAATGGTATGCATGCAAGAGGAGAAAAGATGGTGGGTGATGGGGATCATATAGATGAGACAGGTGATGGATGGTGGGTGATGGGGATCATATAGATGAGACAGGTGATGGATGGTGGGGTGATTCGGAAGACAAGGAGGAGATAAAGAAGCCAAGAGAGCACCAATAAGAAGAGTATGTCACTAAAAGGCAACAACAAGACTAGAGAAACAATAACTTGTAGTCTCAACAACATCAGGAGAACCTGCACACCTGCAAGGTATGTGTTAATATCCCAGTTGAGTTGGTCAGATTGCCCTTTTCTCCATGTGTAGTGCGGTTGTGTTTGGTTACGGGAAATCACCTAAAAAGGCAGAGCTTGGGAAATGGCTACAAGAAGAAGTATTCCATGAGAAAGTAATCTCGCAAGCATTTTACCTAGGAAAAGGTTTTTTTATGTGCTCTTCAGTAAAAGACAATCATTTGTCGATCTATTTGCAAGAGATCCTCTATTTATGGGCTTAAATTTGTGCATGCAATGTCCTTCAACCCTTCCTTTGACGTCAACAAAAGCTTGAGGAAAGCCTAACATGTTTGATTGGAGATTTTTGGGCTACCGCCTTGTGGCTGAGGCCAACACTGAAAGGTGTGGTGAGTCTGCTGGGCTCGGTACTCTTTGTTGTGCTAAGGGATGATGATAATAGCTGACAATTTGGGGGCTTTGCAGGTCCTATTTCAAATGTGGAGTACGGGGACCGTACATCACTTAGGACTTCATTCTATCTTGCTACCACACGCTCTTGAAGTGGGAATTGCAATAAATACTCTGTCACACCATGTCCAAGTTGTAGCTTTGGACACTATTGCTTGATATTTTGAATGTATGACCCTTTGGTGTATCTACTGTGACTCCTTGATGTAAGATAATGGTGGTAGCTCTTGTTAATCCTAGAATTGGATTAACAGGAGCTGGAGTGAGCATTGGGATCGATCAATGCTAGGAAAAATGGGGAGCACCTACCTTGGATAACACCTGATTGCTAGTTAAACTCGCTGATGGAGCCATCGTTAGACCCATTGGTCTAATAAGGGATCTTAAAATTAAAATTATGGGAACCACCTACCACCACACTTTTGTCGATGAATTTTGGACGTCAGTCAGTTTTATAATGACTGCATCCTTGGTAGATCCTTTATGCAAGAATCCAAGATTGATTGGGATACTACCACATCTACATCGGAAGAAAAGATCTTACTTTCAAGATCAATTTTCTATACCAGACATGCCATAAAACACTGGAAGATGAAAAGGAGAGTTGAGGATTGCGCACCACTTCCAAAGCCGGAAGACTCTGAGAACTGGATGCATATGCTTGCTACCCTAGACATCTTGCCTAGAAAAACTAGTACAAGGTTTTCCACAGTAGATGGGCAAGAGAATATATCATTATACATGCTTAATTCTGCATATATGCCCAATATAGCCACGCAAGATCTTGAACAAGTTGTTCGAGATGAACCATCAAGGAGTACACGCTCACATAAAACTAACACGCCTGATGGATTCCCTGGGCCAGAGAGGTACATCTTCCTAGACAACTCAAAAACCCATTGGTTGAAATATGTGGGTGTCATGGAAGCACATGAGCATTCCAATGAAATGTGGCAAAAAGAGTTTGCAAACAGCGCTTTTTTGGTCCACACTACTATCCCGCAACCAATTGAACCTATTCAACCAGAACCAGTCCCTAAAAATATTTGCCGCTCTGCATGCAAGGCATGCAACAAAAAGTTAGCACTCACAGAAAAATAAGCCAAAAGGCTAATTGAAGAGGAAAGTTCTAAAACCGAAGAAACACAACCGATTCCCAAGCACTTTAAGACCTTCCAAATGGCTGACCTCTTTGTTCAATATGATTCGGCTTAAAGGTTTAATAGTGGTTGGGCAACCTGGGACTTCATATCACGGTCTAGCCAAGGTTAAAGAAGTGAACTTGGTTGGCCTGGGTGAAGACTCAAGGTGCGTATTTGTTGTAGAAGAGCTTTCAAAGGAAGAAGAGGCCAAGCTCATTTCTCTCTTTACGACTGAATTTCGGGACTGCTTCACTTCGAAGTACACGGATATGAAGGGTGCACCTCCACAAGCGGTCCAGCACACCATTCCCAACTTGATGGAGCTAGGCTGGTCAAACAACGAGCTTACCCAATGAACCCAAGTATTCCAAGATGGTTTGCGAAGAGATTGAAAGACTCATTGATGCTAAATTCATCTATGAAATTGAACATACGGAGTGGGTATCACCAATCGTGATAGTGCCCAAGAAAAATGGAAATGTTAGGGTGTGTTTTGACCTCAAAAAGGTCAATAGCACCACCATAAGGGACCACTATCCTCTACCATTCACTAAACATGTGCTAGAAAGCGGGAAAGGAAGCTTATAGCTTCCTAGATGGATTTTTCAGGATATAACCAGGTGCTGATTGATCCCAAGGACCAGCACAAAACTACTTTTTCTACTAAATGGGGTACTTACACATATAGAGTCATGCCCTTTGGGTGGACCAATGCCCCCAGAACCTTCCAACTCTTAATGTGTACCGCTTACAAGGAATATCTTTGGAAACTCCTTGACGTCTTCATAGATGACCTATGTGTGAATTCTTCTTGGAAGGATCCCCTCGCATGTTTGTGTATGGTGCTAGAGAGATGTAGACTACACCGCATCTCACTGAACCCTCTTAAATGAAAATTCTAGGTTTGACACAGTGTGATCCTGGGAAACATTGTCTCTAGGCAAGGAATATCAACTGATGACAACAAAGTGCCGCTCGTTCTCGAGTTTCCCCCACCTACCAACCTCAAGGGTGTCCATCATTTCATGGGACACATCATCTATTATGCGATTCATCTTTATGTAGGCTGATATTGCTAGACCTCTTTATGGACTCCTTATAGTTTTTGAGTGGATAGAGGAATGCAAAAGGGCCTACACAACACTCAAAAAATCCTTGGCAAATGCTACAATCCTTAGATCCCCCAACTAGGATCTCATCTTCTATGTCCATATTGATGCCTCAGCATTTGCTATAGGATGCGTGCTGGCCCAACCAAGCGAACACAAGATGGACTTCCCCATTAGTTTTTACAGCTGCCAACTCAATGAAGCTGAGAGGAATTACACCACAACAGAGAGAGAGGGGTTAGCAATGGTTTACAT
This sequence comes from Cibotium barometz, assembly GCF_041138505.1. Classification (NCBI taxonomy): domain Eukaryota; kingdom Viridiplantae; phylum Streptophyta; class Polypodiopsida; order Cyatheales; family Cibotiaceae; genus Cibotium; species Cibotium barometz. The sequence goes on along the minus strand of NC_141071.1, from coordinate 49,596,718 downwards.
GATTAAGAAGTTCTGCCATTATTTAACCAAGTTTTTCTTCTTTGTAGATCATCAAGCCCTCTTGTACATGGTTGATAAGCCAGTATGACAGGTAGAATCACCTGGCTACTTATCTTGCTCGAGTTCGACTTCACCGTCGTCGGTGAGGAAAAGCTCTCAGCATGTTCTTGTTGTTGCAGATGACATGTTCACAAAGGCCACCTTAAAATCCATCCATGACAAAAAAACAACAAAAAAAAGGCCATAAAGATATGAAAAAAAAACTATACAAGAAGAGGCCAAAGTAAGGCAAAGCCAAGATGAGGCGACAAAAGCATATCATGTTCAACATGGGCCAAGTCATTAGGACTTGTTTGGGGTCTTCTTGGGCCCTTTTATTTGGACACTTAGTGAAATGCTTAAAATGCTAATCAAGCTTTGACCAAGCTAGTGGCCTAGGCCTGAAAATGCATTTTTCCTTTTCTACAAAAAAGAAAATAGGCCTAAAGGTAATCTAATCATTAGATCTTCTGTCCTTGGGAAGGAATATGGACCTAACTGCCTTTTTGTCTTGTAGTGAAGTACCTTTCACAAAGAATGTTTGAAAATTTTCGTCACTTTGTTCCCTCCCTTTTTGGAGGTGCTGCAGATCCCACTCTCTCTCTACACTCTCTCTCTAAAACGCGTTTAGGGTGTTTTACTTGGGTAAGGGCTTCTTTTTCTCTCTCTAGGAGCCATGGCCTGCAGATCTGGACCTCCTACTCCATCATCCTCTCCACCAGCTCTCATGGAAGAGCTCACCATCCCCTCTTGTGTGAAGGTACAGATCTACACATCCTTGCAAGCTGAAGCTCTCCATCTCCATCACTAGCAAGCTCTCCATATCTATCATCCTCTCCACCAGCTCTCATGGAAGAGCTCACCATCCCCTCCTGTGAAGGTACAGATCTACACATCCTTGCAAGCTGAAGCTCTCCATCTCCATCACAAGCAAGCTCTCCATATCTATCTCCTCAAGGCCTCCATTTCTCTATATCCATCTGCATCTCCTCCACCTCCATCTCCATCACCACCTCTATCTCCATCACCATCTCCATCTTCATCTCCTCCATCACCATCCACATTTCCATCCTCCACCTCCATCCTCCATCTCCATCATCTCCATCACCATCCACATTTCCATCTCTGTATCCATCTCCATCACCATCCACATTTCCATCTCTGTATCCATCTACATCTCCATCTCCATTTGCTAGGTACAATGGCTCTACGGGACATCACCAACAAGCAATCAAAGTTTCGCTTGCACGTGGACTTAGACGAGGAGTATGCCACAATGCGAAGTAATCGAACGAAGGGATGTATTCCTGCTGAGGTGCTACGACTTCAAGGTGCAAAAGCCATTGATCTTTGGACTGATGGAAGCATTTATCCCCTTGATCCACAGACTGGTGCACCTCCTCCTTTTCGTAATATCACGCAGGTCGTTGGGTGATGGTTATAATGGTTTCTTAGGGTACTGTCAGAGGCTCTATTCTTTGTACTTGCAGGAACTCTCAAATCAAAATCACCTCAGGAAGCTTCTAAAATTATGCAAGGTAGAAAAGGAAGAATGTGCGTCAACTTTCATGGCCACAAAGGAACATATGCTGGCTCGAGTCAAGGATCTAGAGAAGGAGGATGCAGAGCAGAAGATGAAGCTTGATAAAGGTGTGGAAAGGAGGGATCGAGCTGTAGAGAACTATCTCCGTCTTCGAAACTCAACTCGAAACCTTCGCCGACGTGTCGATCATTTCACTCACCTCCCCGTGGGATATAATGCAAGGCAGCGAAAGCGCAAGCCTCTGAGTCTTCTTTCCAAAGATGGGGGGGCTCGCAAGCAACGTGTGCGTCAAACAAGGTAATCACAGCTTCAAAACTAGCATTACATTCCTTTTTCATATAGTTATGTCATTGACTCTGAACTATGTGATGTCCAGGGAATGTGCTAAAGCAATATTAGGTTGTTCCAATACTGAGGAGTCTATCCTTGAGCACATTATTCCAGAGCAGAAAGTAATCAATATGATAACCAATCCAGTAAATGGTGCGTTGCGTGATAGGATTCAAAAGTATTTTCTCAAGGAATTCGAGCAGATTGTCAGTCCCATTGACATGCTCACTGTGTGCAACACAGCAGGTATCAGTGATAAGGGATACAGGGCTTTGTATACTTGCATCACAGCACGTCTACGAGGCAAAGGAATGACACGATCTATACTTCCAACACCATACAGTATAGTTATGGCAAGGAAGTCAACAAACAACAATATTGCCGACTTGCTAGGCGGCTACAGATGGGTGGATGGTAGCATGCCAATGTCAAATTCAAAAGATTTTGCTTACTACAAGTTTAACAATGTTTACGTCGAGGTGGAGGCGCTTCAACGAGCTATGATTCAGTTTTATGATATGACATTAGAGGAGACGGATGGAAAGGCTATATTTGTCCTCAAATTGGATGAATGTCAGGTTGTAAAGGGCCAAAGGGTGGAACGTACAAGTCTGACACTCATGAGCAGGGCATTGAAGCGAAAGAGCTTAGACGGCGAAGATGAAACAGGTGATGCGGAGAATAACTTGCACACAAAGCGACGCAAGCAAGATTACTTTGGAGTGCAGTCTGAGAAGAACATATGGTGGCAGGCGGCATGGACCCTTCCGCACGAGGACCATGACAGTCTGAGGTGGTACTTCACCCGTACAGGTATTCAAGGAGTGATACACAGGCAATCAAATGGTGAAGTCTTGCATGTGCCTGGCACTGGTCACTTTGAAATAGAGTGGCACCTTGGTGGTGATCTCAAGACCCTCAAATGCATGTTGGGAACTAAAAGCGGTGCTAACACTTTGTTTCCATGCATCTTTTGTTGTCATCCAAGGATGCTAAGTGTCGCAGTGGGGAAGGCCAAACAAGCAACCAAGGTGAAAGGTCGTAAGCAGGCAAGTGCAAAGGGCTCAAATCAATTACAAAAAGGGAAGGGTATGCACGTCTGGCTCAATGGAATTATGAGCTGCAATCAAAGCAAGGCACCATCTCGCGCAGAGGAGGATGCTACTTGGAACCCTATTCTTTCAATTCCACTGTCGCGAGTACATGTGTGTACCTTGCACGCAAGACTTAGAATTCTGGACAAATTGTTGATGCTCCACATCAATTATGCTTGGAACATGGAGCCAGAGTCACGGCGAGAACAGGGCATCCAAGAGCTTGAAGTTGTTTTATCATCCGTGGGGCTTCACGCAGGTGCTGTCACCCTCTCTAAGGATCGCAAAAACCCATCAAGTACCCAAGATAACCCTAATAAGATATGTATGGGTGGTGCAAAAGCAAGACACCTGCTCTCAAACTATGGTGAGGCTCAAAGCCATACACATTTTGAATTATGGAAGCAGATTTGTGATGTAACAACCTATCGAGGCAATGAGGCGACACTAGGATTGAAGCGTGCACATGTGTGGGAAGCTTGTGATGAGATGATGAGGCTTCTTGAGCGCCCGCATCTTGATGAAGCAGAGATAGCTACATTCAAGACTTCGATTGACAGATTCACAGAAGAAATGATCGATGCTTGGGGGGAAACTCATATAACACACTACATGCATATTCTCTATGCGCACAGTTCCTTCTTTCTAGATGAATATGGGTCTCTTGCACTATGGAGCAACCAAGGCCCATGAACGATCACATTACCAAGCCAAGGCGGCCTATTTTAAGAACACGGGTCATGGCGGTGGCAAGGTTCGCAGCAATGCGTTTCACGAAATGTTCAATTGGTTTTACCGTGCACTTACTGGGAGAAAGGCCCAAAAGCGAGCCGGAAATTTGTCTTTGAGGCGCAAAATCATGAAGGTGTTAGGTGCAAGGCGAAAGAGAAGGGTGCAATGCGTCAATGGCACGTGAAAGAGCGAGGCAATGGCACAGTGGTCGACTAAGAAATGGCCGTGTGTGGTTACCCACCCAATAATTCTTGTTCGCCACTTTTTGGCACGTTCATTTTGTAAATTGACTTTTTTGTAATTTTGGCCCTATAAATATCAGTGAGTTTTATAGTCATTTTTAAAAGTCTTGACTTGTGAGCTCTCTCTCTTCCTCTCCCCTTGACTCTCTCGCGCGCTCTCTCTCTCTCTCTCTCTCGCTCGTGCACTAATATCTCACGCACATGGAGCCCCCAAATGATCCTCCCTCCAATACGCAGGATGACATTTTCAAAGACCTTGGGCCCTTACCGGTGGCACATAGAACTGCAATCCCAAACATTTACCCACAAGCCCAAGTGGATCTGGAAGCTGAGCGTGTGAGGCTTGAGCGAGAGGCCCAAGAAGCCCAAGAATGCCAAGAAGCGAAGAGATTACACAAAGAAGCAGAGGGCATGGAGGCAGCTGAGAGAGCAAGAAAAGAAGCCGAAGAGACCGTCAGAACTCAAGAGGACGAGGCAGCAAAGAAAGCACAGGAGGATGAGGCTGCCAAGAAGGAGGAAGAAGACGAGGCAGTTAGGAAGGCGGAGGCAGATAAGAAGGCTGTAGAAGAAGCTCAGGCCGCCGCAAGCAACAAGAGAAGATTAGCATTCTTTGCTGCGGAGGAGGATTGGCTTAACAGAAAAGCTCACGGATTTGTTGCTGACCTGCGAATGGCCGGATACGAAGATGACACAATTTTGGAAGCGGCTATACAAAGTCTTCGAGCAGAATATACAAAGAGGAGAAATGAAGACACAGTAGAAAGGGAGCACCTGCCGAGCAATAGGATTGTCAATGCAATGCTAGACAGTCTTGGCTCGTGCACTTGGTAAAGGAAAGAGAAAACTCTCAGCTGAGGAAGTAGAAAATAAGAGACAGAAGCTTGAACGAGAAGCCAGGGCAGCAAACACACGGAGGCTTCGTGAGGAAAAAGACAGGAAAGATGAAGAGGAGCGAGTAAGGAAGGAGGCAGAGCAGAGAGCAGCTCCGAAGACTCCATCTGCAAAGGCAAAGAAAACTCCAACACCTGCAAAGGCTAAGAAGGGGAAAACCATTCCTAAACGCACAGAACCCCCTTCCGATAACTTCCAAGAGCAGCGAACAGAAGTTTAAAAATGACACGCCAGCTTGGACTCGCCACGCGCAAGCACCACCGCCCCCAACAACGCAGAAGAAGCAAAGGTGGAGACCAGGGACAGTTGCCCTTAGAGAAATTCGCAAATATCAGAAGACCTGCACACCAATTATTCCAAAGGTACCTTTTGGGCGTCTCGTCAAAGAGATTATCCACGACCAGCACCGGGATGTCAATCGTGTGCAAGCGGCGGCACTAGGCGCTCTGCAACAAGGTGCCGAGGATATTTTGGTTTCGCTTTTCCAAGACGCGGTTTTGTGCATGGTGCATGCAAAACGTGTCACTTTGAAGCCATCTGATCTTCATCTAGCTAGGCGTATCCGTGGAGAGGAAGCTCTCTTTCACTAGATAGGGGAAGCCTTTGTAATGCAACAAACCGTGTTTTGTAATCTCAATTTGATTAATGAAAAACCATGTCTATTTTCAAAAAAGTTATTTTCTATTGCAAGTGATTGTTGTCTTGTCAAGGTAATTGTAGTCTTTTGCATGTAATTGTAGTCTTTTGCATGTAATTGTAGTCTTTTGCATGTAATTGTTGTCGCTATGTACATTCGACCTCACGTGAACGCTCGTCTACCACCGCCCGTCCGACTTTGGCTCGTCGACTCGACGGGCCGATTTCTCCCGCGTATGGCCCCAGAAGGGTAGATCAGCTGTGCGGGGTGCACCGGGGCCGAGGGGGGGGCCGGTGGTCGCTCCATGGAACCCGTGTGCCACGGAGCGACTTTTGCCTGTTTGACCTGGAAGGGTAGATCAGCTGTGCGGGGTGCACCGGGGCCGAGGGGGGGGGCCGGTGGTCGCTCCATGGAACCTGTGTGCCACGGAGCGACTTTTGCCTGTTTGACCTGGTCAAACAGGCAAAAGTCGCTCCGTGGCACACAGGTTCCATGGAGCGACCACCGGCCCCCCCCCTCGGCCCCGGTGCACCCCGCACAGCTGATCTACCCTTCTGGGGCCATACGCGGGAGAAATCGGCCCGTCGAGTCGAGCCAAAGTCGGACGGGCGGTGGTAGACGAGCGTTCACAAAAATTGATTGAAACATCATGACAGGACATGACAACAACATATAAACACATCAAGAAGATAAAACTTAAAATCAGCTCGAAAAACATCTTGATGTCATTAATTGTTTGATTTTCACAGAAGGCAAATGAGTACATTGGATCTAGCCAACTCGCTTGATGAGCTTGGTGAAAGCCTCGTGGGTGAGAGTCTTTACTGATGGTTTGTCACCAATGCGTTCGGCTATCTCTTTGGCATCAGTGATGCCTTGTCCAAGGCTAAGGCCACAAAATCCTAGGAAAGACCCTGCACTTTTATCACCAAAGCTATAGATAGCTGCTTCCCTATTTACAAGAATACATTTATGGGCATTTTGGGCTATAGGGGCTTCAGACAGGATGGCGCTTAGGGCTCTGCACTTCAAAAATTCAGCTTGCGCGTCATTTGAAAAGTCGTTGTGAATTACGCGAAGCATCTCGCCATTGAAGCTCGGGATGTAGTGCCATAGCGCAGCATCTTTCCCCTCCACCTCCTTTCATGCTCCACCCTTTCGGCTTGCGAACCAGTCCATTTCTCTTGCGGTCTACAAAGTAGATAGAAGAATGAGTTGACTTCAAAAAATTACAAATTAAGAAGGGAAGAAATTGGGTGTACTACCTCAGTGGCATCATCATGATCCGCAAGGTCTGCATCACTAATATTGATGCTCCCGAGGCTGACGGAATCCAAAATGGCAAGCGGCTTGTGAGGGGCAAAGCTAGTTTCTGGCACACTCTCGTAGAAATCCTTGCACTGGGATATTTGTACAAGAGTCTCTGCCACAAGGGACTCTATTGAGGCATGATTTTTCGGGAGCGCAAGCACCTTTGTGACATCTGCGGAACTGAAGTCAATGCGGATGTCATCATCTTTGGACGGTGTCGTGCCATGGCACGTCTATGATGTGAAACCGTGCATGTGAGTTCATCAAATACACATCCAGATGCATGGGGTTAAGTGCCATGACGAATCATTATATGATGCCTGAGTATATATGTTCATATTGTAGATAAGGTTCAATAAGATGAGCTGAGGCTGAGCCAGGTTTTGAAGCCTTTGACAGTGTGGTGTGAATTGTGGAGGATTTTTTTTATGCTTATGGAGAATTTTGGAGCTAGCAGATATCTTGTGCCTTGATAGGACTGGATTTTGCTTGTGACATTAGCACTGAGACAGAGAACTTAATGGTGCATATTGGTCGGGATCTTGATCGTATGCTTTAAATGGCAAAATCATATGCACAATAAGGATGCTAAATGGAGCTAAGGCGTGAGAAAAACCTTTAGAAAGGTTATGGTGTAAAGGTGAAAAGGAGTTTGATTATATATATATATATATATATATGGTCAACACTCCATAACAAAGGGAAAAAGGGAAATAATAGGTGCATTGAGGACTTTAACCTTAATGCTAAGGTTATGCTTTGTAACCTTAGTGCTAAGGTTAACAAAGTATATTTGGGGATTTTCTAGAAAACGCGCAGCTTTTTTTTAAATGGCATGTATAGCTGGCAGAAGGTGGCGGGTAGGAGCGCCGAGATCTCTGCGGGAAAAAGGTGAGAGCACCGGAGGCAAACGGTGATTGCAGAGTATGGGAAAAAAATTTGCAGAGTTAATGGAACAGTGTCGATGGCGACCAGAGAATTCCATTGGATGACTCTACCTTCTGCGCATAGCTTTTAGGTGCTAGAAATGAAGGGAAATTCAAGTGCTATACAATGATGTGCTTTTTGGAAAATCAGAGTTTACAGTCGGCGCAGAGGCGACTGTTTCGCCATTTCTTCCTCCATCATGTTACCGGCGCTGAAGCGACCCATATGGATTACCAAAAATAAATAAATCGAGGTGCTCACTCGCTAAATCATTCAGATAAGTTTAATCTTAAAACTACTTTATTTACCTTAGAAAAAGGGCATGACATATAAGCCCTTAAAAAAATTGGAATATATGGGAAAAAGCTTGTGAACATGATAGAATTTTGGGGAAAAAGCTAAGGAATTTGGAGCTCGGAGAATTATGAAAAATACATTGAAGTTGAGGGTAATTTGCCTTACTTTCTTCTCATATGGATTTTGGAAATTATGAGTATGTCAAAGCTATGCCAAATGCTATATTTTGCTTGTGAGATGTTAGGACATTAAGGCAGGTTTTCAGGTGATAAAGTACATCTCGAAATAATGGTTTTGAGGGCACTGGATGTAATGGATGTAGCTGGCCACATGTATATTGGAAAAATTAGAAAGCTTTGTTATGCTCACATGTGAATGGTTCAAAGGATTTCATGAATTTCTGTGCATTCATCTGGATGATTTCAAGGATGTATTGAGGCAAGTTGACACATGTATTTGTTATTGGAAATAATGATGTTCAATACTCCTTGGGAAAATTTGTGCGTGAAATTCCTTGTTGGATTTGACATTCACTCTCACAGCTAGAAGTTTCGTACTTTCCTGGCTGTACCGCACACGTCACGACAGCTTTGGTGAACCCGACGTGAAACTGCTGGGGTGAGAGTGTGGTAAAATATACAAGGAAGTTATGGCTGAGAATTCTGAGGGCCAGGGGGTTCATTTTGACCCCGAAGTTATGCAGATGTTCCAAATGTTTACCATGTACATGCAACAGCAACAAGCTGCTGAGAGGGGGCAGATTTCCACGACCAAAGCCTTACAATCAATTGTGAAAAAGGTGGATCAATTTGATGGGAAGGACATTACAAAGTATCTGCGCAATTATATAAAGGAGATGGAGCTAAACAGGGTGACTGAAGAGGATATGGTTCGAAGTTTCGAGCTGGTATGCGTTCCTGAAATAAGAGAGCGTATAAAAGGATTGCAGACAGCACAGGGTGGCAGAAATTGGGAAGAGTTCAAGCTTGCTTTAAAGGATGAATACTTCATGGAGGATTCTGAGCGAGTGACCAAACGAACTTTTTTGGAATGGGTCACAAAACCTAAAATGGGAATTTCTGCCACAGAATTGCTAAGGGAGTTTGAGAAGCGTTATGCCCAGTTGTCAAGAATAGAGCGTGCAACTTTGGACAGAGAAAAGACAAAGCTCTTCTTGCAAGCAGCTGGGAAAGATCTCCAGGAGAAATTGGAAATCCTCCTTGAGGATAAGAATACAGAACAGGGATTAAAGAGTGATTGGAATGATGTTGAGGATGCAGTCACTATGTTAGCAAAGCGGCAGCGGAGGAGGGATAAAATGGTGATGGGCTCTGCAACCCCCATAGCTGCTGTTACCCCTGAGAATTTATCCAAGCCAGCTGCTACAATTCCTAAGATAGATGGGCCGATGGATGAGCTTATCAAGGGTATGCGTGATTTAAAATTGAAGATGTCCAGGATTGAAGAAAAGGGTCTACCATTGGGGCAGGCTTCTATGCAAAGGCCTCAAAGCAAAGAAGGGTTTACATATAGATGCATATGGTGTGATGACCCAGAGCATGCAAAGAAGGATTGTACCAGCTATAAAGAAGCTCTTAAAAATCAACTTGTGTTCTTCAAAGATGGGAAAATCCATCTTACAGAGACTGGTCTTCCATTGAGTACAAACTTTGGGAAAGGAGGGATGAAAAAGCTAGTAGAGGATATGGCTGCTAGTCATGCCATTTCTATGGTTGAGGCAGCAACCTATGGATTAAAGGTTGGTCAACAAAAGCAGGAATTTAAGAATGATGAGGATTATGAGAATGAGAATTTTTGGCCGTCAACAATGGAATTAATTGCATCAAAGAAAGTGTCAAAGCAAGCTTTGCATGAGGCAGGTGATTGTATACGTCTTGAGACTGGCTGGGAGGAGCCTGTGGATTCTTTATCCATTCATGCCTATATTGCTAAATGCCAAAATAATGAGGCACAGGTAGAGGAGAAACGTAAAAGGGAAAATGAGGAAGGAGGGCCATCAAAAAGAGTTACACGTGGAAGTGAAAAGAAGGATCCTGGGCCATCACATATGCCTCCACAGCATAGCAGACCTCCACATGATGTTTCAATGGAAGAAGTGCCAGCAAAAATGAAGGAGAAGGGTAAAGGGAAAAGTCCACTCTACAAGCTTCAATCTGATATTGAAGTTGCAACAGATCTCAAAAAGGTGCTTGAAGAGAGAATTCTAAACAGCAGGGTGGAATTCACACTAGGGGAAGTCTTGGGGATTGCAAAGAAAGAATTTCATGATGAGATAATTGATATTATACGAAGAAAAAGGCAGTCCATAATTGAATCTATTCCATCACAAGGGGAAGCAAGCACTTCCAAGACTCATGGTGTACAGGTACAGAAAAAGGAAGAGAGAGAAAATGTGGTGGAATGTAATCACTCTGCTGATGGGGCACGACAAGTGCGTTTTGTGGAAGAGGATGATGAAAAAGAAGTTCTTACAAAGAGTCATTACTCCAGGAGTCATTGGGCAAGAGCAACCACTGAAACCCTTGTCAAGATAGGTGATTTGGAAGAGCCATATGTCGCTCTAATTGATCATGGGTCTGAAATAAATCTTATGGCTAAAAATCTCTACAACAAATGTAAGTGGCCAATGGATGTGGATCATGGGTGGATGATTAAAGCAGCTAATAATTCATCTGGAGAGCTTTATGCAGCATGTCCAAATGTAAGGGTAACTATAGGGGATGTGAAGGATGATCAGAATTTCTTTGTTCAGGAGATGTCATCGTATCCCCTCATTCTTGGGCAACCCTACATTACAGCTGTAAGGATGGAAACAAAGGTTTTGGATGATGGCTCAGCATATGCAAGAATAAGGAGTAAAGATGGCAAAAAGGCTGTTCAGTTTTTGACAGTTTGCATTAATCATGAAAGGAATCGTGAATCTCTTCGGGCACAGTCACTCCCAAAGATAAACAGAGAGTTTATGAATTATAGGGAGATGAGGGATTTTGGCCAGGTGCCATTGTAAAGCGGGATTCCAATGGTACAAGGGGAAATGAGTTCTCGCAGGACTCAATCAATGTAAATAGTTTTTCAGCAAATTTTCAGGGATTCTCCAGCTATGGGTCACTGGTTTTTGTAAAAAGCAAGGATTTAAAGCGTGGCATGCAAAAACATATACAAAATGAACAAAAAAGTTTTGAGCAGCGTGGTCTTTTGGAGAAGAATGAGTTTATTTCAGGGGTGCTTGATGAGGTGTCATTTATAGATACTATGGATGTGCTTTTTGATATGAGAAGAGCATGCTTACAGGGTGGAAATGAAATGATAAAGGTGTCATCTGTGGAGATGTATGATATAATCCAGGAATTTGAGGGGGTGGAATGTAAAAACATGAATTGTGAGATGGATGCTCATGTTGATACAAAGTACAAAACGGTTGCAAAGAAGGTGAAGCCAGTTGCCTTGCCCTTGCCACCAGGAAGCAAGGAGAAGATAGATGAAGCTTCTATGCAGCCAAATCTTAGAGATCCGAAGAAAATTGGGCATAAATTTACTCAAGAAACTCTGAAAGAGCTGAAGATTGGTGAGAGGGATTTTCTGTTGCCAGTTGAAAGGGAATGCTTTGAGGAGATGCTTGTAAAACATGGGAAAGCTTTTGCCTTTCAGCCGCATGAGATAGGATGTGTTGATCCAAGTGTAACAGCACCAATGGTGATCTTTACTGTTCCACATGTACCCTGGAACCTGCGGCCAATTCCAGTACCAAAGGCTCTCTTGCCAAAGTTGATGGAATTACTAAAGGAAAAGATCAGGATGGGAATCTTGGAGCCTTCATGTGCCCCATATTCCAACAGATGGTTTACTGTACCAAAGAAAAATGGGACATTGCGCTTTATTCAAGACATGCAACCTGTAAACAAAGTCACAATCAGGAATGTGGGAGCAGGTCCAATTGTGGATGAGTTTGTAGAAGCATTTGCAGGGAAAGCTATATACTCTATGGGTGATCTGTATTCGGGATATGATCAGTTCCAGCTGGATATACAAAGCAGGGACTTGACCACAATGAGAACTCCTTTGGGATTAGTAAGGATGTGTACCTTACCACAGGGAGCCACTAACTCAGTGGCACATATGATGAATGGAATGAATAAAGTCTTACGGGACTTCATACCACAAAAAACTATGCCATTTTTGGATGATGTGCCAATAAAGGGCTGTGATGAGAAAGACAAAGATGGGAATTTGGATTCAAAAGGGTGCCGCAAGTTTGTGGCAGATCATATAAAGGATTGTGACATGATTCTATCCAGGCTTGAAGAAGTGAATCTTACTTTATCTGGGCAGAAATCAGTGTTTGGGGTTGGTGAAGTGCTAATAGTGGGACATCTTTGTAGTACTAGTGGACGCCGTCCTTGTCCAGCCAAGATAGATGCAATACAAAGAATGAAGGAAATATGCATTAATGTTACAGAGCTGAGGAGATTTCTTGGAGCATGCGTCTTTTATGTTATTTGGATCCCACATTATGCACATGTAGCAGATCCTCTTTATCAGCTTTTGAGGAAAAATCAAAAATTTTTGTGGAGTGCAGTACATATTAAAGCTATGCGGAAGCTGAAATATTTGCTCCAATCATCACCCATTTTGAGAAAGGCAGATTATGAGTGTGGCAGGCCTGTGATTGTTACAGTTGATACTAGTCCTACTGGGATAGGATGGGCAGTAGGGCAAGATGATGAGGGTGATCATAGGTATGTAATTAGATTTGGAGCAAAGGTATTAAGCTTTCGGCAGCGAAAGTATCCACAGATCAAGAGAGAATTATGGGGGATAGTCACTGCTCTAAAATGTGAAAAAGAATATCTTATTGGGGCATCTGTACTTGTGGAGACTGATTGCTTGCCACTTCTTGGGATGATAGCAAGTTGTACCACTCCAGATATTGCTATGCTTAGGTGGATTGCTTATATCAAGTCACTAAATCCTGAGTTTGAGCATATTGCGGGAAAAGATAATCCAGTTGCAGATATGCTATCACGAGCCAGGTATGAAGATGAGGAAGAGATGATTAGTGACATTGATGATGTGGGTACAAAGTTCTATACTACAGCATATGCAAAGGGGGATCATATTTGCCTATCGAATGCACTTGAGTCTTTTATTGAGGAAATATATGAAGGAGATTGGTTGCTTATTGGTCAATATTTGAGCACTCTAACAAGGCAAGAAAATTGGTCTGACTCAGAATTTAAGAGGATCCGCAGAAAAGCATATGGTTACTTTCTAAAGGATGGATATCTCTGGAAGCATCCTAAACAGAGAAATGCTATGCCACAGAGAGTCATATGTGATAAAGAGACTCAAGGAAAGCTTGTGAAAGAATTCCATGAGAGTCTCTGGGCTGGGCATAGAAGTGTGTGGGCCACCTTTACCAAAATAAAGGAAAAATATTGGTGGAAAGGAATGTACAAGGATATTTCCCAATATGTGGAGACATGCGTAGTATGCCAAATGTACTCAAATGTGAGGCATCGTGATGGCTTGCAACCAACCTACCCACCTGCCATGCACTACAAATGGGTAGTGGATCTAGTTACAATGCCTTTGGGAATTTGGCAGATGCGGTATATAGCACTTGCAAGAGAAGATTTGACAAATCAGGTAGAAGGGCGTGCTCTTAGAACAAAGAGTACGGAAACAGTATGGAAATTTCTCTTGGAAGATGTGATCTGCCGATATGGTTGTGTTGGGAAAATAACAGCTGATAGAGGTGAGCTAGATGTTGGAGAAGCAAAGGAATTCTTCTCTAGAATTGGTATCAAACTGTCTCTAACATGTGCTTACAATCCTGAGGGCAATGGGAAAAGTGAACGAGGACATCCTCCAATCATTAAAGCTTTGGCTAAGGCATGCAGAGAAAGGATGAGAGAGTGGCCAAAGCTGCTACCATATGCCTTGTGGGTTGACCGTACAACTCATAGCTCAGTGACAGGATACATGCCTGCAGAATTAATGTATGGTCAGAAGCCAGTGATGCCAGTTGAAGAAGTAATTCTAACTTGGAATGTATTGCCCTGGGTGGAAGGATTGAGCAGAGATGACCTCCTTGCATTGCGAATAAGACAGTTGGAGAGGAGGCCTGAAGATGTAGAGCTTGCTAAAGCTCGCCTGAAAGATGCAAGGTTGAAAAATAAAGAAAGATTTGATAGTAGACACAGACTCCGGCCAAAACCTATTGAAGAAGGTGATTGGGTTCTAATGTATGATAGTAGCCTTGACAACCAATTCACTGTTCAAAGAAAATTTGCAAAAAGATGGTTTGGCCCTTACATTGTCAGGCATGTGCATGGAAATGCCACGTATACTCTGTGTGAGCTTGATGGAACAGAAGTAAAGAATCTTGTGGCTGGCAAAAGAATCAAGATATTTAAAAGAAGGCATGATGGTGATCCTTTTGATTCACAAGAGATTCAGGATGAGAGGCTTGACAGTGGTAGTATGGATATGGTTGAAGAGGAAGAGGATGATTTTCCTGACAATGCAGAAGATGAAAACGACATCCAGCTATATGTAGATCTTGATGATGATTTGGCACATACCAGAGGATGTGCAGGTTTAGAGGGGGTGGATGTCGTGCCATGGCACGTCTATGATGTGAAACCGTGCATGTGAGTTCATCAAATACACATCCAGATGCATGGGGTTAAGTGCCATGACGAATCATTATATGATGCCTGAGTATATATGTTCATATTGTAGATAAGGTTCAATAAGATGAGCTGAGGCTGAGCCAGGTTTTGAAGCCTTTGACAGTGTGGTGTGAATTGTGGAGGATTTTTTTTATGCTTATGGAGAATTTTGGAGCTAGCAGATATCTTGTGCCTTGATAGGACTGGATTTTGCTTGTGACATTAGCACTGAGACAGAGAACTTAATGGTGCATATTGGTCGGGATCTTGATCGTATGCTTTAAATGGCAAAATCATATGCACAATAAGGATGCTAAATGGAGCTAAGGCGTGAGAAAAACCTTTAGAAAGGTTATGGTGTAAAGGTGAAAAGGAGTTTGATTATATATATATATATATATATATATGGTCAACACTCCATAACAAAGGGAAAAAGGGAAATAATAGGTGCATTGAGGACTTTAACCTTAATGCTAAGGTTATGCTTTGTAACCTTAGTGCTAAGGTTAACAAAGTATATTTGGGGATTTTCTAGAAAACGCGCAGCTTTTTTTTAAATGGCATGTATAGCTGGCAGAAGGTGGCAGGTAGGAGCGCCGAGATCTCTGCGGGAAAAAGGTGAGAGCACCGGAGGCAAACGGTGATTGCAGAGTATGGGAAAAAAATTTGCAGAGTTAATGGAACAGTGTCGATGGCGACCAGAGAATTCCATTGGATGACTCTACCTTCTGCGCATAGCTTTTAGGTGCTAGAAATGAAGGGAAATTCAAGTGTTATACAATGATGTGCTTTTTGGAAAATCAGAGTTTACAGTCGGCACAGAGGCGACTGTTTCGCCATTTCTTCCTCCATCATGTTACCGGCGCTGAAGCGACCCATATGGATTACCAAAAATAAATAAATCGAGGTGCTCACTCGCTGAATCATTCAGATAAGTTTAATCTTAAAACTACTTTATTTACCTTAGAAAAAGGGCATGACATATAAGCCCTTAAAAAAATTGGAATATATGGGAAAAAGCTTGTGAACATGATAGAATTTTGGGGAAAAAGCTAAGGAATTTGGAGCTCGGAGAATTATGAAAAATACATTGAAGTTGAGGGTAATTTGCCTTACTTTCTTCTCATATAGATTTTGGAAATTATGAGTATGTCAAAGCTATGCCAAATGCTATATTTTGCTTGTGAGATGTTAGGACATTAAGGCAGGTTTTCAGGTGATAAAGTACATCTCGAAATAATGGTTTTGAGGGCACTGGATGTAATGGATGTAGCTGGCCACATGTATATTGGAAAAATTAGAAAGCTTTGTTATGCTCACATGTGAATGGTTCAAAGGATTTCATGCAATTCTGTGCAATCATCTGGATGATTTCAAGGATGTATTGAGGCAAGTTGACACATGTATTTGTTATTGGAAATAATGATGTTCAATACTCCTTGGGAAAATTTGTGCGTGAAATTCCTTGTTGGATTTGACATTCACTCTCACAGCTAGAAGTTTCGTACTTTCCTGGCTGTACCGCACACGTCACGACAACGGCTGTTGTGTGTCTCGCATGCCCGCGTACATAGCAATGACTGAGAGAGTTTCATCCTGGTGCAGCCCAAGGACATGGGCGATGTCATCCAAAAATAAGAACTCTACACCTTCTACTATGATGGGGTGTAGAGTTCGCACTTCAAGCTCTGGAACTTCATCCATGACATCGTCCCCTTCGATGTCCCGTTTCTCAGCCTCAGCTTGCGGCTCTTCCGCCAGAGTCACAAGTGCAAGAGATGCTTCTTGCACTGGGGTGACAATCTCCTCCTTTGGGTCAGCTTCCTTGATCAAGAGATAAGGTGTGGCTTTCTTTGGAGGAGTGGCCTTCCTCTTTCCCTTGCTTTTCTCTGTTCCCTCCAAGATCAGGAGGGCAAGAGTCATGTCCCACCTCAAAAAACTTGTGCCGATGTTGCCCATTCCAAGACCTACCAGGTTATCTTCTTCCTCCTCCCTTAGATATGCGCTACTAAGGCCTTTGAGGAATCTTGCAAGCCTGAACCTGAAATTTTTGTCCGCTTTGTAGGTATGCTTGATAAGATCCACAGGCACCCAAGTTCCCTCCTCGTCTTCAAAGTTGACACAATATTCAGCCATGTATGTGTCCATGTAGCTAGTGAACGCCCCAAACACATCATTATGGAGTTCGGCGGTGCCTTCCATGTCAATAGATGTCTGAAAGATGGTTGCAAGCTTCTCGATCAAGTGACCGAGGTCAAGCTTGTGCAATTGAGATAGGAGAGCTTGGGCGGGGGTGGCCATGCTTGAGTAGTGAAGAAGGCGAGGGGACCGCAAAGATGCCGAGAGTGAGGAGATGAACTCAAAGTGGCCAAAAGTGACTTATAAAGAGGTCTTTAAAACTTTTTTTATGTTTAAAAACTCACTTAAAACCTCCAAAAAAATAAAAACACGCGACAAAACTTAAAAGTGCACAAAATTGAACGCAAATTGCGAGTAGCCAAAATTGTTTTGAATTAATCTCTCAAAATCTGTTACATAGCTTGCTTGATATGGATACATCTGGGGAAGGGAATGCTTTTACAAAAGTAAGATGCCTCTTTCCTCTTACGTAGAGGTGTGTTATCAATCACAAATGAAAAGTCACCTTTCAGTGCAAACCTAAGGCCTAAGTACTCCCTTAGGTTCGCCATATTCCAATCAGCATTTACTACGATATCCCACACATCAGCTTGCGTGCTAACATGTACATCAAGCTGTTCTGCATCGTTGATGTCCAAATCGAGTGCTTGCCATTCGCCTCCAGTCAGCTTCCAACGTCTCTAAGGAAAGATAATAGAGAGTTGTTGCTTTCCAAGCTGGTACCGAACGACCATCTTCTCCGACACCACCATGCACTTTATCTTGTCACCCTGATGTTGAATAACCTTCAAATCCCACGAAGGTGGCAAAAAGGCACTCATTACTGTGCCTCCCTTTGCAATCCACATTGTAGGAGTCCGGTGAACATCAGCCTCCTTGAACAAAAACACAAACAAATGTAAAGGCATGAAGAACGTGAGAGTCGCACGATGTGACCCATAGGTGCACTTCATTGCATTGCACACATCAATCTCAATCCGACGTCTGGTTAGTGCAACCAAAGTATTGTCGGGCTTTGGCCAATCATGGTCCGTGAGACTTGGTGTAGGGAGCCTCCGTAGAGTCCCAAAACCATCTCTTGACGTGGGTAGAATATACTCTGCATGAAAGAAGAAAACTGAGCGCTCTAAAAGCTCTGATGTTGAACAACCAGTATATAGTAGCTTGCCGATTTCAAAGTGGTGCACCTCAAAGGTTCCAGAAAGGGCCTCTAAAGGCTCCCATTCCACAAATGTCGACGGAAAGATGTCTGCACAGAACATTACAAGAACACACTTGAAAAAATCAAGCTTCCGTAACATGAAATGATATTAGCATGTCTCAGTGCAGCCCATAAAACAAGAAGCACAAATAAAACTTACAATTTGCAGGAAAGCGTTTGTGATTGGCATTGTCAACACGGAGTTGCGATGCCTTGTAGACGTGTTGGATCATCACCTGCTTGCTTCCGTCAGCCCCCTGCTTGAGATCCACTATGCGACCCTTCCAATGGTGTGACTTTAACCCTATGTATCTGCGAGAGACTTTGTGGGCTCCCCTTGTGCTTGGACACATCGTCACCCACATTCCTTTTGCAAAGGTGCTTGTAACCCACAAGCCAGTGTCGTCTTGTTCGTTGCTGCTGCTAAAGGACTCCACCCTTGAACGAGGTCGGCGACTCATTGTGCTTGGCTAACCGACTAAGCTAAATGCTATGAAGTTGTAGGTGTGTGAGAAGATCTCTGCAACCTAATGCTAGGAGAGCATATAAGCTGGCAAGAGGAGTCAAGAATGTGTATAAGCTAGCAAGAGGAGAGTGAAGAATGTGTGCAAGCAAGAGAGGATGGACTTGATGGGGAAAAAAGGACTATTTTCCAAGCTTTCCATAGCCAAGAAGATCTCTGCAACCTAATGCTAGCAGAGCATATAAGCTGGCAAGAGGAGTCAAGAATGTGTATAAGCTAGCAAGAGGAGAGTGAAGAATGTGTGCAAGCAAGAGAGGATGGACTTGATGGGGGAAAAAGTGGACTGTTTTCCAAGCTTTCCATAGCCAAGAAGGCACAGAAAGATAGATCTAACTTTAGGAGGGAAGGGGAAGGCAGAATGGGGAGGGAGGAGGCCAAAAAAGATTCTTTTAGTTAGAGAGAGACTCAAAACCGAATTGCTAGTTTTAGAGAGAGGAAGAGGGAGTGGGGAGAGGGAAAAGTAGCTTTAAATGAGGGATAATGATGGGGGGGCGTTTTTGGCCCTAGCCCACTTTTTGAGGTGGGGTCATTTATGCCAGTTTGAGCTATCTTTATTAAAAAAAGGTGGGAAATCTGATTTTATTGAAAGATTTTGCATTTTCAGCCCAATTTCTTTAAAAAAAACGTATGATTCAAGTTTGACCCCTACATATTAGGGGCAGGGAAACCCAACATTTTTCTCCACATGGCCTTCTCCCATTGCACCATTCCTTATTGACTGTCATTAGGCTTGGGGCAAATTAAAGGGCCCAAGAAGACCCCAAACAAGTCCTAATGAGTTGACTTAAAAGAAGAAGACTGGGAGGTGAAGCCATCTCAGCTATGGTTAGGAATGACCACACCAACTAGCTTTGTCCAAAAATTAGCTCTTATAGATATAGGGGCTTGTTACAATTTATTGTCCTATGAAACATGGTGTTCCCTCAAGGAACCCACATTCAAAGAAACACCTGCCCGTCATCACCGCAGTTGCCTTACAGCATGTTCATTGAATTGGCATAGTCACACTTTTGTTCCCATTGGAAAAAATCCCTTACAAGGGAAGTTTTATGTGATGTCTGTAGGAACTATGCGTGAAGAGATCCTCCTAAGGTAGGGGATGGATGGGCCATAACAAATGCAACATCGAGACTGGGATTGCACTGACGGCCACCCCACAATTGTCTTCTAGCCATGTTACCATTCTAATGAGAGATGAAGTGCTGGTTCCCATTGCTTCCCCATTCCAAGCACTCCCATTTCCACCACCCACAAGTACCACAACACCTCACCCTTATCACTGATTGCCCTAAAAAAGAGGCCACTCAACATGACATCCACATCAACACATCTCACGCCCACACCACCACCACACAGAGTGGCAGTGCACTCTCACATGGCCAAATCACAAGTAGTTGCCCTACCACATGGGCAAATCACAAGCAGCTGCCCTACCACATCACACTAAACAAACTAACATAATTGGTAAGCATACTAACAAATCTCCACAAGGTTCGATATCTCACCACTGGTGGGTGCCCAAGCAACTTCTTGCAGGAGGACAAGGCTACTATGAGGAAGCATATCCATTGTGGATCCCTAAAAGGTCCCACCATCCCCCTTACCAAAAGGCATCTAGAGTTTCATGTCCCTAGTGTAGGCCCCCCATTTGCCAACCTCAAGCCTAAAGGGTACATGATTGATGCAAACCTACACGCTCTCCCATGCGTTCTGACCCTCAACCAAACCCTAAACCCACGCACTCAACCCTTAAGTGGATCCCAAAATCTCTTCTCCATGCCCAACATTACTATGAAGGAAATCATACCATATGGATGTCCAAACCTCTCCAACCTAAGCCCCTACCGCGTGTGACACCATGACAACATCTGTAGTCAAGATTCCTCAAGACAAAGGGAAGCAGAAAGTTCTATGTGGCATAGTCACCCCCATGCTACCGCTAACAAACTTTCTTATAGATATACCTTCAACATCAACAATTCCCTTGCCTATCATTCAGAGGCTTGACCGGACCGCAAAGCTACCATTAACTCCCTCCGCCTCAGCTACTTCCTTGCCACCCTCATCAGAACCTCTTCAGGAAGTTCCACCCCCTACTTTACAATTATCTGATGGAATAAACTCCTCCCTTGGCGAGCTAGGCATGCGGTCAGTACAAAACCCACAATGGGGTGCTGGCGGCATAGCCTCTGTATAAAACCTGTTACACGGTGCACACCAAAAAAAAAAAAACTCCCACGGCCGTTCCTTTCTTAGATTCTAAGTGCCACGACCATTCCTTCATCAACCACAAAACCCCCTGCCATCCCAAGTTTTGCACGGTCATTTCCTTCTCAAATTCTGGATTTCCATGGACGACGGCCATTCCTTCTCCCACCCACTACCTTGGACGTGCTGACTCTCTATTCAAAGCCCCCAGAATCTCCAACTAGCCCACAGCCATTCGCTCAAGCTCATAGTGTCATTCGCTCAAGTGCCACGCCATTCACTCACCCTGTTCAACTTCGCACGTCCATTCGCTCCAGTTTGCACGATCGTTCACTTGCAGTCTTACTTCACACACCTGTACGCTCACAGTCGCATGCTCGTTTCTCTGAACTTTGCACAATCGTGTCTTCCTCACAGGGTTATAAATATTGCCCCCCTCCTTCCATTTCCTCACTTTTCACTCTCAGCCTAGCCAAACTATTGCAGAATTTTCCCTCAAGATCTTGCCCTCAGAGCTAGCCACCACTATGTGAGACGCTTTCGACTCATCCCTAGAAGTACTCCACCACACATTCTTGTGAGGAGGAAGAGACCTGCTAGCAGCCACTTCGAGGAGTAT
Source organism: Cibotium barometz (assembly GCF_041138505.1). Classification (NCBI taxonomy): domain Eukaryota; kingdom Viridiplantae; phylum Streptophyta; class Polypodiopsida; order Cyatheales; family Cibotiaceae; genus Cibotium; species Cibotium barometz. The sequence continues at coordinate 49,575,290 of NC_141071.1, read as the reverse complement.
GCAAAGCAACCCACCCAGCTCTCCCACCTGGTTGAAGCATTGATGAAGTAAGTCAATGGACACACTTTCCATTCTCTGTTGAAGAATCACCCCGTAAAGTTGAGCATAAGCTGCTTTACTACATTTGTCCATGCTATAGAGTTGTTGCAGCAGGCTGACCCACTAGTGGTGCAGAAGTTAGAGTAGCTTGGATTGGGCCGATTGCCCACCCTAGAGCCTTGGGGGCTAGATTTGTACAATGCCTTATACTTCACAAAAACGTTTGATACAAATCAACACACTCGAGTTATCTTGGATCTCAAGGGGCAAAAGCACCCAGTCTAGCTCAGCGTGGGGCTTGTGTGAGAGGCTCTTGCACTCCCACATAAGGAGCAGCCATATGTATGCCTCGTCAACATCCTTAAGCTCACCCATGGGCCTATATAGGAGCAATGCTATAAAAGAAGGAGTTGACTAGGGTGACATTGCCTAGGAAGACCTCGTGATGCCAGCAAGAGCTCTGTAATTTTGCCTCACCACTAGGTGGATTCAGAGGTTTAGTAGGTACAGCTTAACCACCTTAGCTCCTGTGCACCAGGGGCAACAGGTCAACTGGTCTGACTACCTCTTCCGGTACCTACATGTTGTATTCTCTCAAACCCCCAAGGCAAGTTGGTAGCATCAACTTTACTCACTAGGATCATCTATTATGCGATTGGATGGGAAGATCTGCCACACGAGCAATCTAGTTGAGCGGACCAGATGATGTTGTTTCTTCTCTAACCCCTCTATCCACCTCTCCCATTTCCCCACTAGCAAAAAGTCCACAGCACAAACCCACACCTATAGAACACGCTCATCCACACCCCCAAGCCCCAGGCCCATAGAGGAAGACCTCACTATCACTGTAGCTACAGAAGCCACCAAGAATGCCGCAAGAGGAAGAGGAGCACAAGAGGTAGGACTTCCTTAACAAAATCTTATATAAGAAACCAACCCCTAACAAATTCATGTAGATGCCTTCTCATTATCAGGCTATGCCTTCCTCCCCCAGTGACACACAAAATATAGTCAACACTCTCCATAGGGCTCGCACGACGCAGGTAGTTTCACTTCTAGCTAGAATTATGTAGAGAGCATCCATGCGTCCCATGGAGATGTGCCTAAATTTTCCCACAGATTTGCCAACATGGCATGGGAACTAATCCAACAGATGACAGCAGACCGCATCTCCCGACAGTACAAATTAGCACAAATTTTAGAGAGGGAAATGCTATTAGCCAAAACCCAGGAGAGAATAGTGTTTAAGGAGTTATGCCAGACTAATGTATAGTTGATGGAGATGCAAAAAAGGTTTGACCAACAAACAGAGCAGTTGGGCACTGCTATCAGCAAAATCACTGAGCTCCAGCAACAACAGGTTAACCAAACCCATGCAGTAGCCGTGTGATAGCACATAAAGAGCTTACAGTCATTGAGGGACTATATAAGGAGGCCATGAGCCGGGCCCAAATAGTAGAGGATGTTATACCCCACAACACCATAGATTTTGCAAAGCATCGCGACTTAATAGAGGCTACCATCCATCGCGACTTAATAGAGGCTACCATCCATCGCCTACATGAGCAGCTCTCAGAGATGCTGAGGCCTAGGCTGCCCAGCCTCCATCCACTCCATCAACTCCTTCGTCCAGCTTGCTCGACCACAAGGTGGATGCACTCATGGAGACCGCCAAAGAGCTTCCCATTTTGGCATTCCCCCCTCAAACCCCTTATCAGCTTCTTGATCTAGAGTTCGGAGCCATCCGCCTTAACCTTCTTCAACCGATATATATTGAAGAGTCCCTCTCCCACCCACAATATACATTTGCTCTATCCAAGCTCCCCATATATAGCCTAACTCTCATCCCCCATTTTTTCTTCCAGGGGATGCTCACCTTCCAACACCCTTGTTAAAATTTGAGCATAATGATGAGCTATGGTGGATCAAACACTAGAATCAACATGATTAACAAAGTGATTAGCAAGTGATTAAGACGTAATTAGTGAATAATTAGCAAATAGATTAATGTAGGCATGGATACTCAAAAACCAGCAAATTCTCATTAGGGCTATGCCTCAATTTATAGAGTTTACATCAAGCATCAAATCCCATTGATTTCTCCATGATTCACTCCCTGAATATCTCCACCTTTTGCCTGATTCTCTCCACCTCTTCTCTTTTCCCTGAATATCTCCCAGAATATCTCCACACTCCTAAATTCCCTCATGCTACCCATTATTCTTTCCCAGTAGATTCTTCTAACCTTTTCACAGGTTCTTTCACAATTACATCTCCTCTTTTACAGCCTCTATCCAAGAGCTTGTTCCCACACACACCCTTTTCACTTGTATATTTCAACACCTCCCCTCAAGTGAATAATCCTAGAACACCTAGACCCTATACCAAGTTTGCCACCCATTACTTGGCAGTCCGCGACCAGTGTCTACTCCTCCCCTCAAGTTATCTCAGCACACCTGGACCCTGTATCAAGTTTCTCTCTTACTTGACAGTCCGCGACCAGTGCCTCAAGTCCCTAAACTCCATAGTCCTTGACACTCTCTCTCTCAATGTGTCCAAGGCTACTATAAGTGCCCGCGACCTTGACTAAAGTGCTCACACATACATCTACCACGTGGCCTACATCATCGGTGGCTCAGAGGTGGTTTTACTTTATTGGGGCAGGTTACATTGGGTTGTGGGTTCTCTCTCTCTCTCTCTCTCAGAGATTTTCACATGGCTCCTCACTCTTTGGAGCCTCACATCTTCTCTTTTCTTCAGTCTTCTTCTCGTGGCAGCATCTCTCCACGCGTCCGTCTCTTCTTTCAGTCTTCTCGGGGCAGCTTCTCTTCTTGTGGCAGCTTCTCTTCTCGTGTCCATGTCTTCCTTCAGGTCTTCTTCTCGGTGTGGATCCTCTTCTTGGGAAGAGATATTCTTCTTCTTTCATGGCTAGGGCCATGAGCTCGTCCGTCAGGTCTTTTTGCTCCATGTGAGCAACATGTTTCAATGTTTTGCTGACAGTTCCTTTGGGCTTTTTATGTTTATCTTTTGTCATTATGCAATGCAAACCCAAATTTATGCGGGAGGTCTTACCTCTTGCCTTAATCTGGACAAGGGCAGTGTATGTTCCCATTTTTACACTGATAAAATGTGCCCAATACATAATGCGTATAGCATTCATTCTCATGCACATTCCAAATGCAACTCTGGCTGTGAATAATCTTGATTTTGAGTGAGATTTACAGGCATTAACCAAGGGTTAAATGCAAAATGATGATTTTCACAATTTTTATCAGCACAATTTTCCAGAAATTACACTAAATTAAGGGTAACCAATTTGTACGGGATGGTTGGAGTATCAAACCAACTCCGATTTGAAATCTGAAGTTATAGGGATCTGTATCAGATACCTAATGGTTAATTTGAACCCTCAATTGCACCAAAGTACAGTGATTAGCACTGATTAATCATTGATTAGCAAATTAATGCTCTGGTTTGTGTGCAAAAAACAGAGTATGCGGGGAGCTCAGATCTGGTGCCTTCCACTTCAAATGAGCTCAAATGCTTTCAAAGGCATCAATAGCAATGAGTCTAGTAGAGGATTAAGCCAAGAAACACAAGATTTGACCAAATAATGAAAGCTTAATCTCTGTTTTACCAAAGTCACCTGCAGATTTGATGAAGAGCTTGGATCTCTCTGTAGACTTGATGAAACTCAATTCTGACTTCACCAGCTTGTAGATCATGCTTGAAAACCCCCGGGGCTAAGAGGAATTAGAGCAATTTGATTTGATGAAGTGGGAATTAGTGATTTGCTGCAGAAAAACGTAGCCTGCTAAAACAGCGATTTCTCCCAGCTCCGTTGACGGTTTGCACTTCTTTTTTGATGAGCTTGAAGAGCACTAAGATGGCTATCATGTCCTAGAAGGGTTTGGCCTAATTTTATGTGTGCAAGGAGAGGGAGCTCCTCCACTGGCTGGGGGTGAAGGGGAAGATAAAAAACTCACTAAAAATTGATTTTTTTGCTAATTACCTACTAATCTTAATTAATTCACTAATGGGCTCATAAATCTGGTTGATTCTAGGCATGGCTCTGATACCATGTTAAAATTTGAGCATAATGATGAGCTATGGTGGATCAAACACTAGAATCAACATGATTAACAAAGTGATTAGCAAGTGATTAAGACGTAATTAGTGAATAATTAGCAAATAGATTAATGTAGGCATGGATACTCAAAAACCAGCAAATTCTCATTAGGGCTATGCCTCAATTTATAGAGTTTACATCAAGCATCAAATCCCATTGATTTCTCCATGATTCACTCCCTGAATATCTCCACCTTTTGCCTGATTCTCTCCACCTCTTCTCTTTTCCCTGAATATCTCCCAGAATATCTCCACACTCCTAAATTCCCTCATGCTACCCATTATTCTTTCCCAGTAGATTCTTCTAACCTTTTCACAGGTTCTTTCACAATTACATCTCCTCTTTTACAGCCTCTATCCAAGAGCTTGTTCCCACACACACCCTTTTCACTTGTATATTTCAACAACCCTCACAATCTCTTTGAACTCCCCTTCCACCCCCTTCAAGCCACCCTCACAACTTGGAGTTTACTACTTCCCTATGGCTTCCCTGTTGCCAGAGCCCAATCTGCTGATCTCTTTGATTTATCTTTACTAGATGGCGTATGTCCCTACCTATATCTCCCCCTCATCTCTAGCCAGGCGATGTAGTACCTTGGCACAACTGGCTAGCACGTCGTCCATGATGCTTACCTCTCCCTCCTAAATGATCCTCTACCACCCTACTAGGTGCCTGGCTTACTCATTCTCTACCACTACTGCTTTGTTCAGATTGAAGTCATGGAAGCCACTGGCATATGCTAGTTTGACGACACACACATTGCCTTCCCATGGGAGTACAATGAAGCCAAGGCTCTGCCTGCCATAGTTAACTTTTTCTATGCTCACGGTCCTCAGGCTGTTGCTACTACAACTGGGCCTTGCCCCAAATGGCAATGATGATAGCACTGATGGGCAGGGCGGCTTGTCCCCTCCACCCCCATGATCTTCTTCACCACCACCCCCTCCTCCCCCATCAGGCTCCTCATTTGCACCTCCTCACGCACAACCCCTACCCCCACCACCCCCCCAAGCACCTCCACTCTTCCTCTTTTTTGGTGCCCAACCTTCTTCTCCCCCCCCTTCACTTTCTCACTCCACCCCCATCACCCACACCCCCCTCACCACCTTCACTATCCCTCAACTTAGGAATGCACATAGCATTCTGGGATATACCCTCGACATCCACCAAACCCCCACCTTTTCTTGACGATGGCCTCACCATGCGCCCTTCATCATCTCCACCCCCTCCACCCCCGTCGTCTCCACCCCCGTCTCGTCGGCTCCACAACCTACCAACCCACCACTCAAAGAAAGAGAGATCCCCCCACCACCACCATCTGAGCGACGCGAGGAAGTCAACCCTTTGCCAAACCCTTTGAATTGGCATGGTCCTCTGGGAGGACTGCACAGACTTCAAGTAGGCCATCGCCATCTTGCTTGGTCGACAACTCCAAAATCACGCCATCACCCATGTCACGGGCTGCCTCAACATCCATTACCTTTGCCCATACCTTGACGCACCAAGCACACAACCTGGCGGCATGACCACCCACCCCTAACCCATGGCGGATACCACGGGCCACCAGCCACTGCTTGTCCCATAACTTTAAATCTCATGGGCAAGCAGCTGGCCTGGCAACGACCTTTTCTCATCAATCCCTTCGTATGGGAAGTCTACTATAATGTGCCCCGCGCACTGAGGATCAGCCCCGATTACCTTCCCATTCCAAGATGGTGGGCCTGGAAGACGTTCCACAAATAACATTAATAGAACCCAAAGTTGCAATTCAATTTCCCATGGTTTGCTCCCCCGTCACTACAACATCTATGTACTGAAGAATCCATGGTCAGACGTTTCCTTCATCCGCCTGAACAACGACTAGGTCCCTGACCTAGCGGTGATTGCCACGATCCAATTCTTCAACCTCATCATCACCTTGCTTCATTCCCGACACAGGACCACTACTTCAAAGGTGCTCAAGGCCTTGTCTTTGACATCAATAAAGGGCCCACTCTCAAGCAGCTATTTGGCTGCTACGAACGAGACATGTGGATGCGTGCTTGGGGCAGCTCCAAACTTTTGACCTTCTGGACCAATTATCACGTCTTCCATCGTGCCCTTCCTGTTCTTACCTTGCGATGGGACTTTGTTCGCACTTACTCTATCTACTACTACAGATAACGTCTTTGACCAATTCCAAGGAGACGGACCTACAATCGGGAGGGGGGTATGTTAACCACTTTGGTTAACATGACCTTTCGCACACGGCTACTATACCTCCTTTGTAACTCATATTTTTGTAACCGCGCCAAGCACTAATTGTAAAAGATACATGGGATGACCTAGCTTACGGCTTGTGTAATGCTGCAGTATCATTGTCTCTAGAGGCATAGAGAACCCAGAGGAACTAGAAGAGTATGGCAAACACCATTTGCTAAGGTATAAACAAAAGCTAGATTCACTAGAATTGCCAGTCATTAGAATGGAGAGATACATTGTAAAAGACTTATGTGTTACATCTATCTGTCCAACGATGATTAATAAAAATATTTTGTTCTCTCCATTTGTTTTGTGCTTCTATGGCATCTGAGTTTTTAAATGCTTCGAAATGCTTCAGTCTCCTCCTTTCCATATGTCTGAGTGTCTGCATCAGTTTGGATGACAGGTTTCTTTTTTATGTAGTTGTTGCAGTATCCTTCTATAGAACCATTGGAACGCATGACACTATATTTTTTTTCAACAAGGGAAGGCTTCTATTTATAGGAAAAATTGAGCTCCTAACCAAACAAACTGATTCTAGAATTTTCCAAGTCAGTTTGGTTGAATTTGGACTAGATTTGGACCTAGTTTGGTTACTTTTTGATTTGATTTGGTTCCATTTTGATCTGGTTTGGTTCAAGAGAGATGAGGGATAAAAATATCACATTATTTTTGAGTTTAAAACTCATTCAAGCATGTGAAATATGTACCTCCTTTAAAGAACTCCCCTTCCTTACATATGTGTCAAAATTTTATTGCTCATAGTTTTTTTACTAATAAACCTTGTATATTTTCAACTCTTCATCTTATGTGAAATATGCACCTTCTTTAAAGAACTCCCCTTCCTTACATATGTGTCAAAATTTTATTGCTCATAGTTTTTTACTAATAAACCTTGTACATTTTCAACTCTTCATCTTATGTGAAATATGCACCTTCTTTAAAGAACTCCCCTTCCTTACATATGTGTCAAAATTTTATTGCTCATAGTTTTTTACTAATAAACCTTGTACATTTTCAACTCTTCATCTTATGTGAAATATGCACCTTCTTTAAAGAATTCCCCTTCCTTACATATGTGTCAAAATTTTATTGCTCATAGTTTTTTACAAATAAACCTTGTACATTTTCAACTCTTCATCTTATGTGAGCATTTACTCATTTTTGGGTATCTTCTTTTACAAATTGGATTGATCTCCTCCCTACACATGGATTGATGCTATTGGCCCATAGGAACCTTAATTGGACCATAATCCAAAAATTTCTGAAAATCTAGACCCTTAGACTAAGGTTCTTTATACCTATTTTCAATTAATTCCAATTGCACATTGGAAAATTCTTTCTGAATTTCTGTTTCAGGGGGATTCATTTTAATAAGGTGAGATATTTTTCTATCCAAAAATATTCAAAATCTGAATATTCTCTCTCTAGAATATTTTCTCTCTCTAGGTTAAAACAGCCACAAACAAGATCTCCTATATTTCAGAAAAGGAATTGATTACAGGGGAATATGCTAGACATCAAAAAGGGGTTGGGGGAGGAATCTTACATTCTACCCCACTTAAAAAATGCGAGATGTCCTCATCTCGCAAATTGGGATAATTTCGCAAGATGCACGAATATGAGACTTAGAGAAAAAATTTAATCAAGATTAACCACCAAGAAAAGTCTTAAAGAAAGCAAGATAAGAACAAGATTTAAACTTTATTCATTCTCGGAACTTATACAGTAAAGATAGAAGAACTCTTTACACTTCCATAAGCCCGTCCATCATATGGTCACAAAAGCAGCACTCACAAGCTGCACAAGTATAGGGTAACTCATCTATGGGAATGATTCTACTGGTTATTGTCGCACCTATCTCAGTGGTATGAGGTGATCTAACAAAAGGACCTCTGAGAGGCAAGCCAAAAACGGGATAAAGGCATATCTTCTCATGAGGAAGAAAACACGCCAGTAAGAAGACCCGCTCAGAAAACCCAAGATGCCTTGATTTCATGACGTAGTAGTATCGGGGACCCAAACCCAAAGCTTAAATAACCATGGCCAAGCGGACATTGTTACGAAAGTGCTGCTGACCCCAGGGTGTTACCCTAGTTATGTTTTGATAGGTCCGCCATTTGGTCTGAGCTACAGAAGTTCCTAGGTGAGGAAAAAGTGAGCGCTCATACTGTTCTATAAAGTCTTTCTTCACAGACTCTCTTGCGTCTTGAAGGTGAGAAATCATCAGGGATAAAACTAATTCCTGTTGCCAAGCCATGAAGGAGATTAAGAAAGAAAGGAGATTGATGGGAGTAAGATTACTGTGAGCGACAAGTAAAAGTTACGACTTATATAAAGGAAGGAGCTAGCGTAACCTAGAAGCCAACGGTAACTTGCCACTGAAGTTTTACCGTCTTTCCATGATTTGTGTTTGACACATTTTTCTATAGAAGGCATTAAGAATTTTTCTATAGAAGGCATTTTTCTATAGAAGGCATTAAGAATTTTGAGATGAGGAGATAAAAGAAGCTTGTAGGCATTAGGACCTCAATGGAAGGCTTCTTGGGCCCTTTTATTTGGCAGTTTAAGGAGTCAAACCTTTTCTCTTAAGAAGAAACGTTTTCTAATTAGAAGCTTCAAAACGGCTACTTTATTCGAATTTAAATTTTGGAGGGAAAATGGAATTTAAAATCTAGCGGACAAAACCATATCATGTAACATATCTATGGAAAGCTCTTGATGCGTAGATCACGGATCTATAATCTCAGCTCAAATTGGAGCTTGTATGTAGAAGTTATGGAGGTCCGAAAATTGTAAAATTGCCTCCCCCCCTTTTTGGGGGAAAAAGTGCACCCTTTGACCACTCTTACACCTCTCTTACAAACCCAACATTTCAGTCCACATGGCAACCCCCCATTTGGCTATTCCTTAATCACCTTGATTAGGCTTGGGCAAATTAAAGGGCCCAAGAAGACCCCATTCACTTCCTAATGCTAAATCACCTACTTTCATTGAATTCAGATATAAGGGTCACAATATCTGGGGGATAACTTCTTATACTCCCCAAGAGATAAAGAACTTCTTTTGGGCCGTACTCGAATGAAAACCAAAACCTTGGTATCCAAAACACCAATTCTCACCTCTGAACTCATTGTTCTAAATCCTTAAAACAGGCGTGACTCCTGAGAAGTATTCTAGGGAAAGGGTCTTCCTTTTTTTAAACAGAATCTTTCTTTTATTTTAGAGAGGGAATAATTATAAGATCAAAAAGGGAGATTCTTACTCCTGTATACCTCGAAGGCTGGGGAGGAATCTTACATTCTACCCCACTTAAAAAGTGCGAGATGTCCTCATCTCGCAAGGTAGAGGACAGCTCTTTTTCTTAAGATTCAATTTTATTCTGGGGTTCCTTATATTCTGGTCATAGAACACTGGGATAAATATCCCCTATATAGAACTCATCATTAAATAACAATTCATTCAGATCATATCATTCATATCTTTAACATGATAATGGTCCATTAGACCGAAAAGTTTCTTTCGGAACATTCCTCCACGGAAATTTCAGTCAAGCAAGTTTTCAATTTGACATCCCTTAACTTTATCTACCGGTCAAGTATTAACAGTAGCAATCTGACAGCACAACCCACTAATCTCATAGTGATTTGCTGAATTCATTATCATCATTCTAGTTATGAATATCATCACAGGGACTCGTCCCATTCCCCCTCATTGTGGTTTCATTATATTTCAACTAATTTTTAAAAATCATCATTTTTCAATCAGAATTTTCAATCAGAATCCAATTCAATTCATCAATTCTCAAACAGAATTAAAAATCATATCAATCACATTCAAAATTATCATCTAGATAGCATTAACGCTTATAATTTCAAGTCTTAGATTTACTCGTATATACTGTCAATAAAGAGCTGCAGTATACTCTCGGTATATACGGGTAGTCACGACCCTTGGAATTATAAGGTAAATACCATCATGTCTAGGCCTCAAGCAAGTCAGGGTTCTATATAATTGTGGTACTTCCATTTAAAGACCCAATTACCAAATTACGAGTTTCAGTTTGAATATCAAATTGTATGAATTATATCACAAAATTATAACATTTTTGTCTTTCTAGATAAATTTTTGACATATTTGTCTTCTCAGTTGGTCTTTGTTAACCAAATGCTCTAATACCAACTGTGAGATCCCTGTTCCCACCGAGCAACGGATTTAGGGTACTGGCAGTAGAAGTAGCACTTCTCGTGTGGGACAGGGGTCCCACGTTTGGGGGCCTCGCCCACGGATATCCGGACAAAAGACTAATCCGTCGATTTTTCCAAAACCGAACCCAGAAAAACTTCCCTTGTCCGGAAAGCACGGGTGATTCCACCAGGATAAATTTTTACTCTAACGTAGTCAAGATCATTTCTGATCGAGCTGATCCAATTGCATCTATAAGATACTTGGTCTGATCGAGCTGATCCAATTGCATCTATAAGATACTTGGTCAGATCAAGGAAGAAACTTGCACTTGGATCATTGGGATCAACGCTTTTTTCCCCATTCAAGAGGCACAGCCGTTGATTCCTATCCATAGAACAGTTACTGTCGGGGATTTATTTTATCTATCGTAAAAATAAAAGTTTGAGTCTCGATTTATGGATCCATCAGTCCAGCCTAACCCCATCCAATCCCATGGGTTAGACAACCGCCCAACCACTGTAGTGATGGGATCCAATTAAGAATTTGGTTAGGTTTTGTCCCGGGTACCAAGGAAAAGAGTTCCAAGGCCCCCTAGTCGGATGTTCATGCAAAATAAAACTAGTCACACCACTCACACACCCAATATGAAATTGCCTTTTCACAGATTCAACCAGTTTAAAACAATCCTTTAATAAAACCATAGTATCACTGATCACCATCTTCCAATTTATCCAGTTGATTCTTAATTTTCCCATCATTCCTTCATCAGAGTATCTATGGCATCATTGGCAACTAGGACGCTCACCACCTGTCCACTCATCACAGGGGCCGTTTCCTAATCCCTAGCCCATAATACTCGGCAATATAATCACTTATCAAGATGGACTCTCGTTGAAGATCAGCAAGATCAACCAACAGATCCATATAAAGAGCCATGGACTCATCCATTGAAGACCAGCAAGGTCAATCAACCAGATCCATGCCCGATTTCAGAAAACAACTCCTACTCTTGTTCCAATATCTTCCTCGACGCACGCGTGGGTATCCTAGGCGACCCAGAGCTCGAGCACCGTATGGTCAGCACCCTCTAGGATCCTTCGCAGGTGACCTAGCGCTTCACTCATAGGCCGCTTCCTTGGCCCCTCATCCACCGTACCGGAAGCTCACCATTTTAATCGCACCGAGGCTGGTCAAGACCTCGGCCGACCTTGCTATGCGAGACGTCCTTCATTGACTCTCCGTCTCAGCAGTTGCAACTTTATCAGTTAGGTCTCCATGACCTTAATCACAAGATGGTCAAAATGCTCCCCGAGCATTCTTAACATAAAACAGTCATTTACAAACAGCATTTACAAACAGTTTACAATACAGTTTCTATTTTAACTTTTATTTTTCCACATTATCCCTCATCAATCCACATTACTTATTCCATATTCCATTTATAGGTATACTCATCCCATCACCTCATTTTCCATCTCATCACTTCAGATTCCTTCACATCACATATCGTATATTCACATCCATATATATATCCACATCCACATCCACATTCACATACATATATCCACATCCACATCCACATCCACATTCACATCCATACATCCACATCTACATCCATACATCTATTTTCACATCCATACATCCACATCTACATCCATACATCTATTTTCACATCCACATCTACATGCACATTCATGCATCCACATCCCTACATCCACATCTACATGCACATTCACCTCCATACATCCACATCTATATGCGTACATTCACATCTACATGCATACATCTACATCTCTATGCATACATCCACATCCACATTCACATTCTCCTCCATACATCTACATCTACATGCATACATCCACCTCCACATTCACATCCACACCTATACATCTACATCTACATGCATACATCCACCTCCACATCCACATCCACATCCACATCTACATCTACATGCATACATCCACCTCCACATCCACATCCACATCTATACATCTACATCTACATGCATACATCCACATCTCCATTCACATCTACATCTATACATCTACATCTACATGCATACATCCACATCCACATCTATACATCTACATCTACATGCATACATCCACATCTCCATTCACATCCACATCTATACATCTACATCTACATGCATACATCCACATCTCCATTCACATCTACATCTATACATCTACATCTACATGCATACATCCACATCCACATCTATACATCTACATGTACATGCATACATCCACATCCACATCCACATCCACATCCACATCCACATCTATACATCTACATGTACATGCATACATCCACATCTCCATTCACATCCACATCTATACATCTACATCTACATGCATCCATCCACATCTCCATTTACATCCTCATCTATACATCTACTTCTACATGCATACATCCACATCTCCATGCATACATCTACCTCCACATTCACACTCACATCCATACATCTACATCTACATGCAAACATCCACATCTCCATGCATAATAAAATTCTTTTAATTAATCTAGGATGATAGTTCCTAGAATATGGTAGGAAGTCCTCTTTTTATGCCTTGAATGAATTTATTTTATGCGTAATTTCTATAAAAATTTTGCCATAGCTCCGCTACTATGACTGATAAATCTCAATTTTTTTCTAAGGGATAAAGCTTATCATTAAGGAAATAATTAGAATGGTCTCTAATTGGATCATCAATCCATAATGGATTGAATCATCAATATACATAAACTAAAAGCATAGGGAAAGCCATTAATTTGGTCTTAAGCATAAATTAATCTTGGATTAAGGAAAAGCTTTATGAAAAGCTTCATTTGGATTGAGAATGGGTCATGAGTATGACCATTTCTTAAGTGAGAGAGAGAAAAAACCATTAGAATTAAACTTAAATGAAAATTTATGTAATTCTTTACTATCATTAATTAATTAACTTCCATAGCATTTCAAAAACCATACCAATTAAGCTTCTCAAGCTTGAGAGGGGTTGAAAAGAGAGAATTATTGAGAAATTATAGAAAAGATCAAAATTCACTATACTTATCTTATAATTTGCTTGATTCTTTGTTCACGGTAGAGGCCCCCAACCAATCAATTGGTTTAGTATGTTGATGGAGCCACCAATGGGGATTTAAGAAAGAGATAAGAGTCAAAAAACTAGTGAATTATTAAAGAATTCACAGTTCTTGACTTAGGTGGAGTAGAGTAACAATGCATAAGACACTATATTTTTTTTCAACAAGGGAAGGCTTCTATTTATAGGAAAAATTGAGCTCCTAACCAAAAAAACTGATTCTATAATTTTCCAAGTCAGTTTGGTTGAATTTGGACTAGATTTGGACCTAGTTTGGTTACTTTTTGATTTGATTTGGTTCCATTTGGATCTGGTTTGGTTCAAGAGAGATGAGGGATAAAAATATCACATTATTTTTGAGTTTAAAACTCATTCAAGCATGTGAAATATGTATCTCCTTTAAAGAACTCCCCTTCCTTACATATGTGTCAAAATTTTATTGCTCATAGTTTTTTCACTAATAAACCTTGTACATTTTCAACTCTTCATCTTATGTGAAATATGCACCTTCTTTAAAGAACTCCCCTTCCTTACATATGTGTCAAAATTTTATTGCTCATAGTTTTTTACTAATAAACCTTGTACATTTTCAACTCTTCATCTTATGTGAAATATGCACCTTCTTTAAAGAACTCCCCTTCCTTACATATGTGTCAAAATTTTATTGCTCATAGTTTTTTACTAATAAACCTTGTACATTTTCAACTCTTCATCTTATGTGAAATATGCAACTTCTTTAAAGAATTCCCCTTCCTTACATATGTGTCAAAATTTTATTGCTCATAGTTTTTTACTAATAAACCTTGTACATTTTCAACTCTTCGTCTTATGTGAGCATTTACTCATTTTTGGGTATCTTCTTTTACAAATTGGATTTATCTCCTCCCTACACATGGATTGATGCTATTGGCCCATAGGAACCTTAATTGGACCATAATCCAAAAATTTCTGAAAATCTAGACCCTTAGACTAAGGTTCTTTATACCTATTTCCAATTAATTCCAATTGCACATTGAAAAATTCTTTCTGAATTTCTGTTTTAGGGGGATTCATTTTAATAAGGTGAGATATTTTTCTATCTAAAAATATTCAAAATCTGAATATTCTCTCTCTAGAATATTTTCTCTCTCTAGGTTAAAACAGCCACAAACAAGATCTCTTATATTTCAGAAAAGGAATTGATTACAGGGGAATATGCTAAACATCAAAAAGGGGTTGGGGGAGGAATCTCACACTCAAAGAAGAGATGACGATTAGACGCGTGCTGTTGGTAAACAAGCAGGAGTTTAGGGTGTTGTTGGATCACAAGCAGCAAAAAACCAACAGGGGGTTAGGGTGTTGTTGGATCGTAGCAGGCAGGTAATATGAGTAGAAAGTCTGAATGCACACAGCCCTCATTGTTAGAAACCAATCGCTGATAGATAGGTTCAAACAGCCAATCTAGGTTTATGCAATATGCACTCCAATATAGATATATTAAAATAATGAAATAAATGAAGAGAGTGAGAGACAGAAAGAAATGCCATATCTCATAATCAAAACAAAAACTAAAATAGAAACAAAATAAAGTCATCTCACATCTCACGTGTGATACAAAACTATCCATGGAAACCCATCATGGAATACCAAGAAACATGAAACATGAGAGGAGCGAGGGATACCAAGAAACGTGGGACATGAGATGAGTGAGGAGTGAGAAAGAGAGAAAATGAGAGAGGTTTTTGTTGAGAGAGAAAGAGAGAGAGAGAGAGAATATTAAGCATGCACCAAAGACCCAATGGACATATCTCAGCAAGATATGGAAATTAAAATAGAAACATTGAAAACAAAGTCATCTAATCAATTGGGTGATACAAAACTATCCATGGAATCCCATCATGGAATACTAAGAAACATGGAACATAAGAGGAGCGAGGGGGGATAGAAAGATAGAGGATGGGAGAGAGAGAGAGAGAGAGAGAGAGAGAGAGAGTCTCAGAGGAAGAGAATATTAAGTGTATACCAAAGACCGAGTGGGATAGCATATCTCATCATCAAATACAAAATAAAATATAAATAAAACAAAGTCATATCACTAGGGTGATACAAAACTACTGAGAATGAGATAGAGATGACCTTTTGGTTACGTGGCACCCCGTAGTTTTTATAATGGCTCGTGTGAGGCATGTCAAGAGACCATTCCCAAGATGGTTGCACTCTTAGAGGCTTCATGCAATTAGCTCCGCATGGATAGAGAGATTCATATCCCTCCACCATGCATCTTGTTGCATCATTAGAGAGCATGCTGGAGACTCTATGTTCCCTCAATGATGTAAAGTCTTTCACATCATAGCTAGAAACACAGCAGGGTGGACAAGTACATCATGACTTGTCTCATAGAGAGGTATCCAACTTCCCTCTATTAGAGCGAGGACATTATAGCTATTCATTTGTGATGAGGATGGGCGAGTCACGATTGCAGGGCCGCTTAAGGTGTCTTGGTGCACCCATGCAGCTATGGAAGTCCGTATTCTGGTACTCTTCCCCATCATCATGAGATTCAATCTACTTTGCAGAGTAGCTATATGTGGACTTTGTGTTGGGGCTTGAGGTAGATTAGATTACCATGATCATCATCAACCTGACGCTAGCCATGGTGTAGGCCAACTTCAGGACCACGACAGGGAGACCAGTGAAAGCAAGCTAGGCATCCCCCCCTACACTTCGTACATCTCATGGATTGGAGATTCTCCCTTTTTCCACAATGCATGAGTTAGGTGTCCTAATCGGTCACCCGTTCCATCATGCTACAGAGTTTATTCGACATGTGGTGGCTCTCTTCTCGAAGCTGACCCCACTAGCACGGTATTCTCGCAAACCCTTCTAGAGTGATTGAATTATGATGTGTATTTCTATGTTGGGGAGTTTTCCACAAATATTTTATCTTTTTTGTGTAGGGATCCACACTATTTCACACCCAGGCTTCTCCTTCTGGTCAGGTGGAGTAGAGCGTGTGATGTTGAGCATCGTGATCTATCCCCTTCCACCAGATTCTTTGGTTTGCGAGACCATGTGTGGATAAAGGTACTGCAAAAGTTTGCAAAGTTTTCTTTGGCGAGTTTGACACTTGGGCGCGGTAAACATTAGGGTGCTACCACCGGTTTCATCTTTACTACCTTGTCCGCTCATTGGCAATGATTTCTAGGGATCCAACCTGTCGATGTAGTGTAGAGTTTGGCCTATATCGCCTTCATTAGGGGAAATTTGGACTCAAATTGGGCCCTTTAAGGATCGCTACGTACATTATCTCTTTGCAAAAATGGGATCATGGAGAAATGTTTGCAAATAAACTCAAAAGTGAGTGGAGTTTGAGCATTTGGAATCTACTCTTTGGGACCTTTCTAAATGATACATAGCATGATGTGGGCAATTTTTCGTATTCAAGAACTCCCCAAATTTGCTGATAACATGGCATCACCGAATTTGGAGACTTGTCATCACCAAATTTGGGGACTTCTTGAATATGAAAAAAATACCCATCATGCTATATGTCAATGGAAAGGTCCCAAAGAGTAGATTCTAAATTCTCAAACTCCGCTCACTTCTCCGTTGATTTGAAAAAATTCACCACCATGAGCCCATTTTCGCAGAGAGAGAATGTGTAACAATTTGTAAAGGGCCCAATTTGAGTCCAAATTTACCCTAATGTGGGGGATATATGACTTGTCCCTAGGGTCAGTAATGACCATGGATCTTGTCACACCACGGAGGCCCATCAATAGCACTAATCATCAGCAGGCTATCCTAGATATCATGGGGCTAATGATGAATATGTTATAGAGGATTTGCGAGAAGATTTTGAGATTCCTATATAGATGGTTTATCACCCGTCGAGGAGGAGGAGGCACAAAGAGTAGATCGCATCAATGAGTTCATCTGCTCTGCAGGCTAGGCAGGTTGCTTTATGTACTCCATCAGAGCAGGGAGCTTGGTGGACCAAGGGATTGAGACACGTTTAAGGTCAGTGGCGCAATCTACACGTGGCCATTTTGCTGCTCAGGTGTATGCTGACCTTCTCTTATGGGAGATGAGGCATGAGCATAAAGACAATTTGATTGACTAGGAGCTTAGTGATGTAGATACTGCTACACGTGGTGAGTCCTCAGCCATGGTAGAGGAGCAACTCACTCAGAGGATCATTGGAGAGCGGGTTGTACAAAAGCCAAGGGGAGGAGGCAACGAGCACATCATCCGAGAGCTTACCAGGTCTATTAGATGAAGATCACCTCGCAGGCATGTCATCTTGGAGCATACCAGCTCTCTCAGATGAAGATTAGCCATTATGTAGATGTATATCCAATATTGTTTTTGTATCGAGCAGTTTTACAAGCCATTTATATATGTGACCTCATGTTTCTATATACGACATCCACTAGTTGTATCATATTTTGTTATATATATTGGACTATGTAATTTTTCCATTTTGTATTTTTATAAAATTTGTATATGTAAGGTGCCATGCTCTTTTCTACATAGGGGACCCCTCGGGCACCATGCAAAAAAGAGCAGGTGACAACACATCATCACACCCATCTGGCATCTGTTGATGGGGGTGAAACTTTGTAAGTGGGGGAATAGCGGCCTTTTTGGGAGCATTAAAAATGGCCAAAGTTGTGTTTTCAACATAAAACTATCAAAAACAGCAAAGGTGCCCCACTTTGCACTGAAATAATCCAAAAATAAAAGGATTTGTCTTTTTAAAGTCTCATACACTCTTGTACAGTTTCTCGTCGTCTAAAACTTTCATGTTTACGTCAAAATCTGCTTCTAAATACATGGAAAGATAAACACTTTGTAAAATATCTCTTCATGAAGGTTATACATAAAATCTAGTAAAACTAGTTAAATATTATATCTTCTAATTCCTTACCTTCAAAAGTCTTTATTCTATGAGTCGCTTAGACCAACACGATCATGTATAATTAAGAAAGTCAAGAATTACTCATCATTAAGTGTGCTATACATCGAGTAAGATTCTCTCATATACACGCTTATTGATTTATTTATTTAAAGGCTCAAAAGAATTTAAAGAAAAATAATAAAACAAGAAATTGTGTACTTTCCGAATGTATTTGATGATGTCTTGAGTGATTGGGATCCATGTCTTCTATCCAGAAGTTGTGGAAGTGTTGTTTGCAAATTTCACCAGCCTCTTGGATTCGGTGTACAGGTTGTAACTTGCAACAAGTATAACTTCACGCTTAGTTATCAGAAACTAGTCATGTGGGTATCTAAAATTATAAGAACGTGCATGATCTACAACTCTACGTAGGCAAAATTGCCAAAATCGGTTGTATGTGAAAGTCGACTCCAAAAATTGGTCACATTTTACTTTTTGGTCAAAGTTTGATTTGCATGTCTATATACACACTTGATGGCTACGTTTGAGCAGATTAACTTATAGAAAACTCAAACTTGAATTTCACTTAATTTTAACACTTAGAATTTTTACTGTTGAAACTCATTACTAAAATCTGTAGCATCCAAAACATAAGATTCTCTTTAATCATCATAACTTGGTTAAACTCAGAGGTACGTTACATTCTCTCCCCATTAAGAAATTGTCATCTTATCCTTAATCATTAGACCTTGAGAAATAGATTTTCTTATTCAATTATGATACTTAATAGTAACTTAGAAGTCGTATGCTTTTGACCTTCAAAAAAACTATAAATATCCATGTGTCTTCCTCTTAAGATTTCTTCAAGTAGCCTTGGAACGAACGACTTGACAACTTGTTTATCTAAGATCTTAACTTGATATAATAAGTTCTTAACTTGATTCTTTATGCCTTACCTATCTCTTGGATAAAATCAACATACTTGGTATTCACTGCATCTATTAGAATCTCAATATTATAGCATTCTTTTCTCTCAGTATTGTGCTCTCTTTCATTTGTATCTCCAATAAATATTATCTTGGATAAATGATTTTATGTGTTTAGTTAGTCATGTATATGCTAGAGTTTAGCTCCTAAACTCTAGAGTAAGAGCATACTAGTCTTAATTCTATAAAACTTAACTCCAAATAAGAAACTGAATAGCTTTTGAGTCACTAAACAAAGTAACTTGATCTTGTAAATTGGTAACTATCCATGTCATAAAAAAGCCTTCTTGGAATCACAACTTAATAAACAATAATACATCTCATGAAAAATATTATCGTCGCATTGTCTTAAATTTCAAGGTAATCAAACAATTTGCAAACTCTTATTTTCACTTTGCTTTGCAACTTCAAACTTAGTCAAATTTCTTCCTCAAGAGAGCGATCCTATATTCTTTCTTTCAAACACTTTCAAACTTTACGACAAATGTGGTTACATAATCTTTCTATTGATAGACTTGCAACTTCCACAGAATATAGATTTAGATTTTTCAACCTACACTTATTTACTTCACGATGATAATCTACCATTTAATAAAAAAAATGTGTACTACCTGAAATCATTTTCTTGCTGCTTTAACAAGCTGTAAAAAAGCAAACATTATTCTAAATTCTACATCACATCTTTGATCTTGTAAGAAATATTCTTTACCATCATCTCCAATCATAAAAACCCACTTCTCATAACATAATATCTTAGCCTTTCTAGGCACTAAGCAGTCCATCCTTAATATGGCATTATATCTTCCTGAAGACAATACATGGAAATCAGCTTTTGACTTGAGGTCGCTTAAGGAATATTCTTGACATAGTCCTTACATGTCTGTTGCTTTCTCGAAGCAAGATCTACCATAAGATTCTTTTGGTAAAATTTAGTTATTCCTAATTGTCTTACCATGTGGGGTGATTGAAAACTATACATGCTTCCCAAGTAAATCAACACCTCTTGAAGATCGAGTTTTGGCCTTACCTGATGAACAACACCATTGACATGTGCATATTCTTCAATCTTTTCCACCATAGTTGCAATAGCTTTTCCTCTTGCTCCACGAGTGTTGTCATTACTTGAAAATCCACGTATAGTGTCTTGCATGCTCTGCCTTGTTTTGTGATCTCCTCTAGTTAATCCCTCACGTGACATTGGCTTGTTTTTGCACTTAAAAGTTTTATGATCCTTTTGTAAACAAAGGAAAGATAGGCCTTCACGCCGTGCCTTTTCTACCACCTTTGGTTGGGGACCAAAATGTAAAATTTTGGTTACCATTATTCTTCTTGCCCATATGCATTCTCTTATTCTGCATAACATTTTTCCTTCTCGTTCATCCTATCTATCATTAAAATTTAGATGATCTTGCATATCTTCATCTTCTTGGGGCCACCCTGTTCTTCTTCATTCAAATCCATGAAAACTCAAATGCGTATGACTCTCATTCTTTCCTCCAATTCTTGATTCCTATCAATAATTCCGGTAACTTCCTCTAGAGTTACACCCACACGTAATAATCCCTATAAAATCTCCTCTCCTTATCTTGGGTTGACTACTAAATCTATTTGATGGGCTTCCACCTTGTGATTCTATAGCAAAATTGTAAAAGATTTTACAAAGAAAAGAAACTCCTAGCCTTATCACAAAAAATTTAAAAAATATGAGTCACCCAAGACTTGCAACAAAAACTGCAATTAAGTGTGGACTACCCAATCTATGCCATAATACCAACTATAACGGTCCCAAATCTAACCATATCTTATTCATACAACTTAATCTAAGAAAACATTAAAACTCGCTTAATCGTGCTATTTTTATATAGCAATACAATCAAATCAACTATATCACATAAGCAAAGAATCATACAAACATTCACATATTATAAATTTGTATCAAAATAATTAAAATATAGCATCGCAATCAATCTCCATATATGAGTCCATGTCAAAGATTTTGTCATCACCACCATGCTCGATAATACAGTTAGTCATAATAATGACCAATAGACCTAAGGGATTGTCTTATTCCACCTAACGTCCCTTGTACATCGCGGTCATCCCGGGTTCACCTCCATCTCATTCTTGTCGTCTCTGGGTTCTACCCAAGGCTCCTAGAGGGCTTCAATCTTGTTCACAATATAACCTTCTGTGTCTAAGGACGGTTGGCCTTAATCTCATTCTTATGTCGAGTCTCATCATACACATGTATAACAATCATTCATTCCAAAAGAAAGTAATGACAGCTCATATTTATCATCTTAAACTCATCTCTAGTCCATAATCTTTCAAGAAAAGCATACTCAAATCTCACTCGAATCAATCAAAATCAACTTCAAGTATAAAAACAAGCTTTTAATTCACATATTCATTATTCTTTTAATTATTTAAAGTCATATGAGAATCTTTGTTTTTAATGTAATATTCAATTATCACATTCTAACCAGCGAGATCATCTCTAGTCGCTCTAGCTAAGTCATAACTATGCTTATGCATTAGTCTATCCGGTCTATATATTAGACAAGTTAGTCAGTCTTGATAGCAATTTTCAAGGCAAAGCTTGATAACTCGTCTCTTTGGGAGAGTTATATCTTCCAATCTATTTGGAATTAGAGAAAAGTCAAAACTACAATGTTTTAGAAATTCTAATGCTCTATAAAACATATCTTTGTGTGATGGTTCTCTAAAAATGAGTTCTAAGGTCTTTTTGAGAGCATTCAAAATGGCCAAAGTTGCATTTTTAGCATAAAATTAGAAATCAGATTCATCTAAGCATCCTATAGAATAAGCATTGTAGCTATCAAAAGAGGTTGAACTAGCCCCTGTATCTATTTCCAACTCTTCTCAAATCTCCAAAATCTTGCTTGTCTTCAAATCATGTCTTATCCTCTTCTCCTTAGGCCTCCCAACAAATAAGTCAATATAACCCACATGTACTAGGCTTATCTTGACTTTATAGCAATCAACCACCGTCTTCCGAAAATGATGGGGTATGCCCCAACCTCTGTAGGTATCACATGCATCTCAATAACTATTTTTTACCCAAGAACATTTAGCTCCATGTCTTTGACCACACTAAGGCACTTCACCTTTGAACTATTGGCCATCTTCACACTAAAAAAGAACTTCCCTGTCACCTGCAATTCAAGATCATCCATAGCCTCTTAAGTAATGACACACACCTAGGCTCCCCCACCATCAACATAAACCTTGCTCATTTTCTTGCCATTAACCAAAATATCCACAATAGGAAATATATCAGAAACTTTGCTCATATCAGCAGAGTCAGAGGATACTTGCAGGGTTTCAGGGTGCCTTAGGTTGGGTGTTCTCAACTGATTTAGATGCTATAGAGGTAGATTCTGTTTGCTGCCTTAGGTTGGGTGTTCTCAACTGATTTAGATGCTATAGAGGTAGATTCTGTTTGCTGTAACGTCCCCTTGTTTTGTCATGCACTCATAATATTTAACAACCTTACATATGCTTCTTAGCTACTCATTATAAGATAAGAGACCACAAAGTTGTAGGCCTCCCACCTCCCTAGATTGTCAAAGAAGAGGGTTTTTTGTAGCTATCAATGCCATGCTACACATTGGGCTAACATCTTTGATCAAAAGGGGAGGTCAATGTTTAATGCATCATCACCTTCAACATGCGCACAATAACTGAATGCACTATCAAAATATAGTTGCATCTATCAATTGTGGTGTCAAAATACTATATTTGCTACTCACTTTAACTATTACAATGACGATAATGCAGGACTACTGCAATGACACTAATGCAGGACTACTGCTAGTGTCATTGCAGGACTATTGCAATGACACTAATGATGCTAATGTGCTCTTACATACCACATGCTCGCCCCTACCAGTGAACTGCTCAATCACAATAGTAATACTAGTGAACAGCTACCTATGTAGCTCTTCAAAAGATCTCCTTGTTCTATATCTCTTCCTAGCTCTAGATATTATGTTATTCCTTTCTTCTTGTGCCCCTAGCACTTCTTTTATCATTCTTTAAAGTTCCAATACTAAGCCTTTTTGTCTTTACTTTGTGAAGGTACTGATAGTGATTAATTATATAATTAATAAACATGTGGCAGCATGTGATACATTCCTCCATTTCTTCATCCACTATCATAGGATTTTTGGTATGTTCCGTTGTATTCATGTAGTGACTAGGCATGTAGTGCTCTATGCCATTTGGGTAATTTGTCATCATTGTACTTAGGCATATCTTTTCTATGATGTGTAAATCTTTGAGGTATAGATGATATGGTACTCTAAGGAGGTACTCTGAGTATTTTGCCAGCTTTGGAGGCTATCTTTTGGATCTATAGTTTTCTACTTTCTTCTCGATTTCTTGCCTTTGGAGGCTGTCTTTTGGTACTCTGAGTATTTTGCCAGCTTTGGAGGCTGTCTTTTGGATCTACAGTTTTCTACTTTCTTCTCGATTTCTTGCCTTTTATTCTTCTTGGAAGTGTTGTCTTATGCTTTTTTATGGGGATGCCTTGAATTTTATCGATCCATGAAGACGAGAATCAAGGTAAAGGATGAGCAATATGACATCATAGAGACTGCCAATGGCAAGGAATTTTTGAAAAGACATGTCCCAAGAAGGCACCTAGCAAGATCAATGGTAATGGGCCTAGGTGAAGATTCCCAAGGCCCTTAAACATCAAGCCCCTCTTTGGTGCACATGCCTTAGAAACGTTTGCCAAAATCAAGGGAAAAGAACATGCCTTGAACTCCCATCCCTTTGGACCAACCCTCTGCATGAACGCCCCCTCTCCTTGCTTTCATCTCACCACGTATCATTCTTCCTTGGATTACCCCACTTTCATATCTAGCACCATCCTCCCCCCTCTCATCTTCCAAGATTCCCCAACCACTTACCTTTCTAGAGGACATCCTTAATAGATTCACCAATGCATCAACCTCATAAGATAATCACCCCATTCTCCCATCAATGTGATTACAAGTCTTGGAAGAAGGAAAAATCCTAGAACCCATTGTCTGTAAAAAAGAGATTTTGAGCTTGCACATGTACATGGGGGATTAGGCCTAGGAACATGCGGCTTAGGGGCATTTACACATGTGTGGTGTTGGGGCATGAGGGCCTTGGGACTGTCAAAGGCACTAGCCCACAATTATGGGACTCTTTTGAATACCCTTTTAAAAAAACTATAAAAGTCAAAAAACCCTACCGTAACTTAGAGGAAATCCTTCTTTAGAGGAAGGTTGAGATGTTCTAGGGGCCCTTTAAAAGGTGTCATTATGAATTTTAAGCATTTTTTCTTAAGTTGTTAACTTAATTTGACTAGTCACTCTCATTACATATTTTTATAGATATAATAGCTTATGTTGCAACTTACACTACAACATCATAAGGGCGTAGCAACAAAAATAGCAGCGTTTTTATAACTAGACGGGTAGGAAGATGTCGGGCTATTTCATTGCAACGGGTTTGCTGCTCAGCATAAAAAATAACAGTGATAAAATTTCGTTGTTCCACAATGAAATTACGCTACCGAGTAGCGACATTTTGTTATTATTTACACGGCTCAATAGTGAAGCACTATGTAGTAAAAAAAGAGCTGGGACAAATTGGGGAGTGTGCATAAGACTCCCCAGTCTTCCCTAACTCTTTTTTTAAAATTAAAATAGAGTCACAATTTCAGTTTTATGACACAAACACAAACATAAGAAACACATAGATTGTGAGGAATGCAATTCAGCCCAAATTTTATTTCATGGAGTGTCGGGCCTTTTTCCATATTATATACATAAAATGTCTACAATGAAGATCTACCTCATTGGATTCCGAGTGATCATCATCATCGTCTTTGACATCCTCTTCACTTCCTTCCATCGCTTCATGCTCATAATCAATCCTTCTCTTCCTCTTCCCCTTCATCATACATACATGCCATCAAGCGCGTAAGGTAAGCAAGGGTAATAAAATACAATTTAAATAGAAAAGAGAAGGGTTTAGGCTCGCTTACCAGATCTGCTTGAGTCCCCAAAATGAATTCATCCAAGTGTATGCATCATGTACGCATCAACGCCCACAATTACGGAAGGGGGGTTCTGTACCCATAGTCGTACTCCTTTTTTGGGTCATGCCCAACAACCTCCCTTTACAAAAAATAATTAAGAAAATATACAATTAGTTAAATAAAACAATATCATATAGAAAAAATAAAAGAGGAGAAGAAATGATTACTAAAATAGGTACTTACGTTACGAGCAATTAAGGAGGGCTTTCCTCCCGAGCTGAAGTGTGAAGCCCCTCGCTTCCATAGTCAGGAAGCACTTGCCATTGTTTGTTATTGAAAAGCACGTGGGTGATTTCTCATAAAGCTACGTGCGTTCTTCCACTCCTCGGTCTCATGCAAAAGATGGAGTTCTCCAAATTATTCTTTGTTGCTCTGCTGCTATTTTCTCTCCTATTAGAGAGAAAAATCTTGATTCGTCTCTTCATCCAATCCTCAGAGAAGTAAAGACCCGCATGTGGAACAAGGAACTCTGACTTAATTACATCAATGATGTATTTATTTGAAAGCTCATCTTGTGCTTTCCACTTTTTGAAGGAGTTCATGAACTTGAAGTTTGCAAGTACATGCATGCGGTTCATGACTTACTTCTCTCACACACCCATCTGGAAAGGGCACCATCGATATCCATGGCACTGGATGTTAGGGTGCGTGGATCGAATGGTGGAATGGGTCTTCTAGAAGCTAGCTCATAATGTGTAGATGAAGAGCCCCCTATTCGGAAGACACATTGGGAGACCTAGTGCTGCTTCTACCAAAGAAAAAGCAACCTGCTCCCCCCCCTCGCTAGCACGTCTACTACCCCCCCCACTCCCTACTACGTCGTCGTCATCACGGTGATGATGGATGTGAGGGAGCGGGGGTGGGTCTAGTCGAGAAAGGTGGTGTGAGGTCATCACAACCATATCGTGATGGGCCTGCTAAACTTAGCCCCACGCCTATCAAAGGTGTGGTTGTAGATTGCTCCCATGGTGTCCACTGGCCCGATTGTAAGCCTACTTGCATATAAGATTCAAAAATAAGAACTATAGAACGCATAAAAGGTAAACTTTGTGTATGTGAAAAGATTTGATGGATACATGTGTTTGAGTAAACTAAGACCAAGCTTGCTGCCCATATTGTTCGTTTATAATAGATAACAGATTTTTCACATCTGGGTCTTGTGAGGGACATTGCCTATACATACATGCATGAGGCAACAAAACATGATTTCTCTAACAAAATCCGTGTTTAAAGCTGAGACAAAAAAGGCAACATGTGATATTAGAACATTATTGAGACCTCCTACAATATTGCCTAGACAAGAAGCAGGGTAGACAATGCTCCTTGATTGATAGCTTCTAAGGAGTTTACACATGCTCCCCACTATTAAATCCAAAGTCAACTTATCTTTTACAAGAGAAAGATAGTGAGAAGATCAAGGGCTCCCCCTCCACTATAAC
This sequence comes from Cibotium barometz, assembly GCF_041138505.1. Taxonomy (NCBI): domain Eukaryota; kingdom Viridiplantae; phylum Streptophyta; class Polypodiopsida; order Cyatheales; family Cibotiaceae; genus Cibotium; species Cibotium barometz. The sequence goes on along the minus strand of NC_141071.1, from coordinate 49,548,200 downwards.
CACCTACTCTCTCGCAGATAACCACAACTTGACATAAACAGTATTCTAGATGGCCTACAACAATGCCTCCTATCTCAGTATGCATAGCTATGCATAGGGTATGCATAAGCACTGTGCATAGGGTATGCATAGGCTATGCGTAAGGCAATATGCATAGGCTATGCATAGGGTATGAATAGGCTATGCAGCATAACCTATGCATAGGTTATGCAGCATAACCTATGCATAGTGCATAATCTAATAAATCAAAAGCCTATGCATAAGCACTATGCATATGGTATTCATAGGCTATACATAGGCACTATGCATAGGATATGCATAGTGCATAAGCCAAGTGACCTAACCCCAATCCCCGCCGGCATCCAAGGGTGCAAAACCACAAAGAGAAAAAACATTAAAAAAGAATGGAAAAAGAGGGCTTACTTCTTCTAGTTGAATCTGTATGAGCCGCCTCGTGGCCTAAATCCGTGGTTGTTTGCTTGAATAGACCTACAAAAAATTATCAATAAATTAAGAACCTAGTTGATTTTAACATATTATGCATAGGCCTTATGCATAAGGCTATTGCATCAGGCTTATGTATAAGGCTTATGCAATAGCGTTATGCATAAGCCTATGCATAAACCTATGCATAAGCCCTATTGCATAATCCTTATGCATAAGGCTACGCATAAACCTATTGCATAAGGGCTTATGCAATAGTCTATCCATAAACCTATGAAGAGGCCTATGTATAAGCCCTATTGCATAAGCCTTATTCATAAGGCTATGCATCAACCTATTGCATAAGGTCTTATGTAATAGCCTATGCATAAACCTATTACACAAGGTCTTATATGTAATAGCCTATGCATAAACCTATTACACAAGGTCTTATGCAATAGCCTATGTATAAACCTATGCATAAGCCCTATTGCATAAGCCTTATGCATAAGGCTATGCATAAGCCTATTGCATAAGGCTATTGCATAAGCCTATTGCATAAGGCTTATGCATAAGCCCTATTGCATAAGCCTTATACATAAGGCTGCATAAACCTATTGCATATAGGGGCTTATGCAATAGTCTATTGCATAAGTCCTATGCATAAAACTATTGCATAAGCCTTTGCAAAAGGCTTAGGCATAAGCCCTATTGTATAGGCCTATTGCATAAGGCCTATTCATAGCAACCTATTTCATAAGGATTATGCATAAGCCTTATGCAATAGCCTATGCATAGTGCATAAGCCTATTGACCTAACCCTAATCCCTGGCACCCAAGGGTGCAAAAACACACAGAGAATAAGCATAAACAAACAATGGAAAAATAGGGCTTACCTCTTTTAGCCAAATCTGTTATGAGCCGCCATGTGGCCTAAACCCTCGATGATTTCTGAAATTTAGTTGAAATAAAATAACCTGAGCGAAACCACAATGAGGATGAATGGGACGAGTCCCTGTGATGATATTCATAACTAGAATGATGATTAATGATTTCAGCAAATCACTATGAGATTAGTGGATTGTGCTGTCAAATTGCTACTGTTAACACTTGACACTGTAGATCAAGTTAAGGGATGATAAATTGAGAACTTACTTAACTGAAATTCCCGTGGAGAAATGTTCAGAAGGAAATTTTTCGGTCTAATGGACCATTATCGTATGAATGATATGATTTAAATGAATTGTTATTTAATGATGAGTTCTATATAAGGAATATTTATCCCAGTATTCTGTTGGGTTGACCAGAATATAAGGAACCCCAGAATAAATTGGATCTTAAGAAAAAGAGTTGTCCTCTACTTTGCGAGATGAGGACATCTCGCACCTTTTTAAGTGGGGTAGAATGTAAGATTCCTCCCCCAACCTTCGAGGTATACAGGAGTAAGAATCTCCCTTTCTGATCTTAAAATTATTCCCTCTCTAAAATAAAAGAAAGATTCTGTTTAAAAAGGGAAGACACTTTCCCCAGAATACCTTATCAGGAGCCCACCTGTTTTAAGGATTCAGAACAATGAATTCAGAAGTGAGAACCGGTGTTTTGGATGCCAAGGTTTTGATCATCAGTTAAAAGACTGCCCGACCGGTGTTTTGGATGCCAAGGTTTTGGTCATCAGTTAAAAGATTGCCCGACTCCTGCCATGACAAGGGCACAAGGAAGTCAAGAACCCAAATTCAGAGACCAATTCCTTCATACCAATCTAATCAGGGTCCGTCTCGGACAAGATTGCTTAACTCCATTAACTAGGTCCGACCCATTGATTAGGGTCGAGATAACCAGTCAAATGCCTGACGACATAGAGCAACAGATGCAGGCAATTCATAAAGATATAAAAGCTACCCAGGATCGACAGAAATAGTATACAGATAAGAAGAGGACAATCAGAGAATTCAAAGAAGCAGTTATAGTCTTCATTAAATACGGACCAAAAGAATTTCTTTATCTCTAGGGGAGTATAAGTAGTTATCTCCCAGATATTGTGGACCAAAGAAAGTAGGTGACTTAGCCTACGAACTTCTTTTATCTCTTCATCTCAAAGTTCTTAATGCCTTCTATAGAAAAATGTGCCAAACCCAAATCATGGAAAGACGGTAAAACTTCAGTGGCAAGATACCGTTGGCTTCTAAGTTACGCTAGCTCCTTCCTTTATATAAGTCGTAACTTTTACTTGTCGCTCACAGTAATCTTACTTCCATCGATCTCCCTTCTTCTTAATCTCCTTCATGGCTTGGCAACAGGAATTAGTTTTATCCATGATGATTTCTCACCTTCAAGATGCAAGCGAGTCTGTGTAGAAGGATTTTATAGAACAATATGAGCGCTCACTTTTTCCTCACTTGGGAACTTCTGTAGCTCAGACCAAATGGCGGACCTATCAAGATATAACTAGAGTAACACCCTGGGGTCAGCAGCACTTTCGTAACAATGCTTGCTTGGCCATGGTTATTGAAGCCTTGGGTTTGGGTCCCCGATACTCATGCATCATAAGATCAAGACTTCTTGGGTTTTCTGAGCGGGTCTTCTTACTGGTGTGTTTTCTTCCTCATCAGAAGATATGCCTTTACTCCATTTTTGGCTTGCCTCTCAGAGGTCCTTTTGTTAGATCACCTCATACCACTGAGATAGGTGCAGCAATAACCAACAGAATTATTCCCATAGATGAGTTACCTTATACGTGCGCAGCTTGTGAGTGCTGCTTTTGTGATCATATGATGGACGGGCTTATGGAAGTGTAAAGAGTTCTTCTATCCTTACTGTATATGTTCCAAGAATGAATAAAGTTTAAATCTTATTCTTGTCTTGACCCTTACTCTCTTTGAGACTTTTTATTTGGTGGTTAATCTTAATTAAATCTTTCTCTAAGTCTCATGTTCGTGCATCTCGCGAAATTATCCCAAGTTTGCGAGATGAGGACATCCCGCATTTTTCAAGTGGGAGAGAATGTAAGATTCCTCCCCAGCCTCTCAAAATGTCCAGCATATTCCCCTGTAATCAATTCCCTCTTCAGAAATATAAGAGATCTTGTCTCTGCCTGTTTTGGCATAGAGAGAGAAAATATTCTAGAGAGAGAATATTCAGATTTTGAATATTTTTGGATAGTAAAATATCTCATCTTATCAAAATGAATTCCCCTGAAACAGAAATTCAGAAAGAATTTTCCAATGTGCAATTGGAATTAATTGGAAATGGGTATAAAGGACCTTAGCCTAAGGGTCTGGATTTTTAGAAATTTTAGATTATGGTCCAATTAAGGTTCCTTTGGGCCAATAGCATCAATCCATGTGTAGGAAGGAGATAAATCCAATTTGTAAAAGAAGATACCCAAAAATGAGTAAATGCTCACATAAGATGAAGAGTTGACTATGTACAAGGTTTATTAGTAAGAAACTATGAGTAATATCAAAAATATGAGATATTTTGGGTATCCAAAAATGAGTAAATGCTCACATAAGATGAAGAGTTGAAAATGTACAAGGTTTATTAGTAAAAAACTATGAGCAATATTAAAAATATGAGATATTTTGGGTATCCAAAAATGAGTAAATGCTCACATAAGATGAAGAGTTGAAAATGTACAAGGTTTATTAGTAAAAAACTATGAGCAATATTAAAAATATGAGATATTTTGGGTATAATAATTCCATTTTGACACATATGTAAGGAAGGGGAGTCCATTAAAGGAGGTGCATATTTCACATGCTTGAATGAGTTTTAAACTCAAAATTAATGTGATATTTTTATCTCTCCTCTCTCTTGAATCAAACCAAATCAAAATGGAACCAAACCGAATCAAAAAGGAACCAAACTAGATCCAAATCTAGTCCAAATTCAACCAAACTGAATTTGGAAAATTCTAGAATTCAGTTAGCTTTGGTTAGAGCTTCCCTCTCCTATAAATAGAACATGAGTCCTTTGAAAAAAATAGAATAATTTTACTATACTAGAGTTATGCTGAAATAATGCTAATTTCTACTATTCTCTAAAATTCTCTCCAAATTGAAGAAATTGGAGCTTCCCTCTTTCTTCAATCCCCATTGGTGGCTCCATCAACATACTTAACCAATTGATTGGTTGGGGGCCTCTACCGTGAACAAAGAATCAAGCAATTTGTAAGGTAATTAGTGAATTTTGATCATTTTCTATAATTTCTCAATGTTTCTCTCTTCTCAACCCCTCTCAAGCTTGAGAAGCTTAATTGGAATGGTTTTTGAATGCTATTGAAGTTAATTGATTAATGATAGTGAAGAGTTACATAATTTGATGAATGCTATTGAAGTTAATTGATTAATGATAGTTAAGAATTACATAAATTTCCATTTATGCTTAATTCTAATGGTTTTTATGTAATTTCTCTCTCTCACTCAAGAAATGGTCATACTCATGACCCAATTCTCAATCCAAATGAAGCTTTTCATAAAGCTTTTCCTTAATCCAAGATTGATCTATGCTTGAGATCAAATTAATGGCTTTTTTCTATGCTTTTAGTTTATGTATTTCATGAATATTGATGATTCAACCCATTAATTGGTTAATGATCCAATTAGGGATCATTCTAATCATTTCCTTAATGATAAGATTTATCCTTCAAAATAAATTGAGATTTGTCAGTCATAGTAGCGGAGCTATGGCAAAATTTTTATAAAAATACACATAAAATAATTTTATTCAAAGCATGAAAAGAGAACTTCCTACCATATTCTAGGAATTATCATCCTAGATTAATTGAAAGAATTTTATTGTAATCATGGAGAAATTGATTTTTATGTTATGCATAATTAATGATTATTTTATTATAAAAGTGTTACTTTTATCATATTTGGATTTCATGCATAGAGGTATGCATAAAAGAATTATTATTTTAATATAAAAGTGTTTCTTTTATCATATTTGGAATTCATACATAGAGGTATGCATAAAAGAATTATTATTTAATATAAAAGTGTTTCTTTTATCATATTTGAATTTCATGCATAGAGGTATGCATAAAAGTTGATTATTTTATTATAAAAGTGTTTCTTTTATCATATTTGGATTTCATGCATAGAGGTATGCATAAAAGTTGATTATTTTATTATAAAAGTGTTACTTTTATCATATTTAGATTTTATGCATAGAGGTATGCATAAAAATTGATTGTTTTATTATAAAAGTGTGACTTTTATCATATTTGGATTTCATGCATAGAGGTATGCATAAAAATTGATTGTTTTATTATAAAGGTGTGACTTTTATCATATTTGGATTTCATGCATAGAGGTATGCATAAAAGTTGATTATTTTATTATAAAAGTGTGACTTTTATCATATTTGGATTTCACGCATAGAGGTATGCATAAAAGTTGATTATTTTATTATAAAAGTGTGACTTTTATCATATTTGGATTTCATGCATAGAGGTATGCATAAAAGTTGATTATTTTATTATAAAAGTGTGACTTTTTTCATATTTGGATTTCATGCCTAGAGGTATGCATAAAAGTTGATTATTTTATTATAAAAGTGTGACTTTTATCATATTTGGATTTCATGCATAGTGGTATGCATAAAAGTTGATTATTTAATTGGATTTCATGCATAGAGGTATGCATAAAAGTTGATTATTTTATTATAAAAGTGTGACTTTTATCATATTTGGATTTCATGCATAGAGATATGCATAAAAGTTGATTATTTTATTATAAAAGTGTGACTTTTATCATATTGGATTTCATGCATAGAGGTATGCATAAACGTTGATTATTTTATTATAAAAGTGTGACTTTTATCATATTTGGATATAATGCATAGAGGTATGCATAAAAGTTGATTATTTTATTATAAAAGTGTGACTTTTATCATATTTGGATTTCATGCATAGAGGTATGCATAAAAGTTTATTATTTTATTATAAAAGTGTGACTTTTATCATATTTAAATTTCATGCATAGAGGTATGCATAAAAGTTGATTATTTTATTGGATTTCATGTATAGAGGTATGCATAAAAGATATTCTTTTTATACTAAAAGTGTGATTTCCATCATAAATGGATTTTATGCATAACTTAGATGCATAAGAGAAATTCTTTTTTTCTAAAAGTGTAATTCCTACCAAATTGAATTTATGCATAAGAAGATGCATAAAAGATTGATTTTTAAATTCAAAGTGTCATTCTCATCTAAATTGAATTTATGCATAGGAAGATGCATAAAAGAATGGAATTTCAATTCAAAAGTGTTATTCTCATCCAAATTGAATTTATGCATAGGAAGATGCATAAAAGATGGATTTTTAATTCAAAAGTGTCAATTCTCATCTAAATTGAGTTTATGCATAGGAAGATGCATAAGAGATGGAATTTTAATTCAAAAGTATCATTTTCATTTAAAATGAATTTATGCATAGGAAGATGCATAAAAGATTGATTTTTCAATGAGATGTGATAATATGTGATAAGATGTGATAAGATGCATATGGGAAGTGATAGGATGTGATAAGAGGTGTATGAGATGTGAAAAGATGTGATAAGATGTGTATGAGATGTGATAGGATATGATAAGAGGTGTATGAGATGTGATAGAATGTGTTAAGATGAGTTAGGATGTGTTAAGATGTGTATGGAACGAGGTAGAGAGTGTATCTGATGGGATAAGATGTATATGGGATGTGTTAGGGCGAGAATGGATGTAGTATGGATGTATGGATGTAGATACGGATGTATGTATGTATGTGGATGTGGATGTATGAATGAGGATGTGAAAATGGATGTATGTATGTAGATGTGGATGTATGGATATGAATGTGAATGAAGATTTGGATGTGGATGTATGGATGTAGATTCGAATGTAGATGTATGTATATGAATGTGGATGTATGAATGAGGATGTGAAAATAGATGTATGCATGTAGATGCGTATGTATGAATGTGAAATTGGATGTATGTATAATGTGGATGTATGAATGAGGATGTGAAAATAGATGTATGCATGTAGATGCATATGTATGAATGTGAAATTGGATGTATGATGTGGACGTACGAGCATGGATATGTATGTAGATTAATGAATGTGAATGTGTATGTGAAATAATGTGTAGTCTATATGACTGAATGGATGAGAATGAGTACACATTGAATGGAATAGGGAATAAGTAATGTGATCCGAGAGTGGATAATGTGAAAAGACGAGAGTTCGTTATAGAAACTGTATTTTGTGACTGTTTGTAAATGACTGTTTTATGTCAAGAATGCTGGGGAAGCATTTTGACCATCTTTAGGATTAAGGTCATGAAGACCCAACTGATAAAGTTGCAACTGCTGACGGAGAGTCAATGGAGGATGTCTCGCGTAGCAAGGTCGATCGAGGTCTTGACCAGCCTTGGTTCGATTTAAATGGTGAGCTTTCGGTACGGTGGATGAGGGACCAACAAGGAAGCGGCCTATGAGTGAAGCGCTAGGTCACCTGCGAAGGATCCTAGAGGGTGCTGACCATACGGTGTTCGGGCTCTGGGTCGCCGAGATACCCACACGTGCGTCGTGGAAGATATTGGAACAAGGAGTAAGAATTGTTTTCTGAAATCAGGCATGGATCTGGTTGATTGACCTTGCTGGTCCTCAACGGATGAGTCCATGGCTCTTTTATATGGATCTGTGGGTTGATCTTGCTGATCTTCCATGGAGATTCCATTCTATTATATGAATATATTACCGGTTACTATGAGCTAGGAACTATGGAAAAGGCCCCTGAGTGAACAGGTGGTGAGCGTTCTGGTTGCCAATGATGCCATAAGTACACCGATGAGTGAATGACGGGAAATAAGGATTCAACCAGAGACTTTGAGGATTGTCATCAGTGACATAATGGTTTCATTAAAGGATTATTTAAAAGTTAATTGATGCTGAGAAAAAGGCAATTTCATATTGGGTGTGTAAGTGGTGTGACTAGTTTTATGTTTGTATGAACTTCTGGCTAGGGGGCCTAGGAACTCTTTTCCCTGGTACCCGGGACAAAACCTAACCAAATTCCTAATTGGATCCCATCACTATAGTGGTTGGGAGGTTGGATAACCCATGGGACTGGATGGGGTTAGGCTGGACTGATGGATCTGTAAATCAAGACTCAATTTCTGTTATTACGATAGATGAAGTAAATCCCGGATAGTAATTGTTCTATGGATAGGAATCAACGGCTGTGCCTCTTGATGGGGAAAAAAGCGTTGATCCCAATGATCCAAGTGCAAGTTTCATCCTTGATTGACCAAGTACCTTTAAAGGTGCAGTTGGATCAGTTTGATCAGTAATGGTCTTGACTACGTTAGAGTAAAAAGTTATCCTGGTGGAATCGCCCGTGCTTTCCGGATAAAGGAAGTTTTTTCGGGTTCAGTTTTGGAAAAACCGACGGATTAGTCTTTTGTCCGGATATCCGTGGGACGAGGCCCCGAGAGTGTGGGGCCCTGGCCCGCGCAAGAAAGGCTACTTCCGCTGCTAGCACCCCGAATCTGTTGCGCGGTGGAAACAGGGATCTCACAGTTGGTATGAGAGCAAATGGGTTAATAAAGATCAACTGAGGAGCCAAATATGTCAAAAATTTATCAAGAAACACAAAAAGGTTGTAATTGTGGTATAATTCATACAATTTGATATTCAAACTGAAAAATTTGTAATTTAGTTATTGGGTTTTCAGATGGAAGTACCGCAATTGTATGGAACCCTAACTTGCTTGAGGCCTAGACATGATGGTATCTATCTTATAGTTCCAAGTATCATGACTACCCGTATATACCGAGGGTATAACTGCAGCTCTTTACCGGCAGTATATAGGAGTAAATCTAAGACTTGAAATTATAAGCATTAATGCTATCCAGTAAATGAATTCGAATGTGGTTGATATGATTTTTAATTCTGTTTAAGAACTGATGAATTGAATTGGATTCTGATTGAAAAATGATGATTTCTGAAATTTAGTTGAAATAAAATAACCTGAGCGAAACCACAATGAGGATGAATGGGACGAGTCCCTGTGATGATATTCATAACTAGAATGATGATTAATGATTTTAGCAAATCACTATGAGATTAGTGGATTGTGCTATCAAATTGCTACTATTAACACTTGACACTGTAGATCAAGTTAAGGGATGATAAATTGAGAACTTACTTAACTGAAATTCCCGTGGAGAAATGTTCAGAAGAAAATTTTTCGGTCTAATGGACCATTATCGTATGAATGATATGATTTAAATGAATTGTTATTTAATGATGAGTTCTATATAAGGAATATTTATCCCAGTATTCTGTTGGGTTGACCAGAATATAAGGAATCCCAGAATAAATTGGATCTTAAGAAAAAGAGTTGTCCTCTACTTTGCGAGATGAGGACATCTCGCACCTTTTTAAGTGGGGTAGAATGTAAGATTCCTCTCCCAACCTTCGAGGTATACAGGAGTAAGAATCTCCCTTTCTGATCTTAAAATTATTCCCTCTCTAAAATAAAAGAAAGATTCTGTTTAAAAAGGGAAGACACTTTCCCCAGAATACCTTATCAGGAGCCCACCTGTTTTAAGGATTCAGAACAATGAATTCAGAAGTGAGAACCGGTGTTTTGGATGCCAAGGTTTTGATCATCAGTTAAAAGACTGCCCGACCGGTGTTTTGGATGCCAAGGTTTTGGTCATCAGTTAAAAGATTTCCCGACTCCTGCCATGACAAGGGCACAAGGAAGTCAAGAACCCAAATTCAGAGACCAATTCCTTCATACCAATCTAATCAGGGTCCGTCTCGGACAAGATTGCTTAACTCCATTAACTAGGTCCGACCCATTGATTAGGGTCGAGATAACCAGTCAAATGCCTGACGACATAGAGCAGCAGATGCAGGCAATTCATAAAGATATAAAAGCTACCCAGGATCGACAGAAATAGTATACAGATAAGAAGAGGACAATCAGAGAATTCAAAGAAGCAGTTATAGTCTTCATTGAATACGGACCAAAAGAATTTCTTTATCTCTAGGGGAGTATAAGTAGTTATCCCCCAGATATTGTGGACCAAAGAAAGTAGGTGACTTAGCCTACAAACTTCTTTTATCTCTTCATCTCAAAGTTCTTAATGCCTTCTATAGAAAAATGTGCCAAACCCAAATCATGGAAAGACGGTAAAACTTCAGTGGCAAGATACCGTTGGCTTCTAAGTTACGCTAGCTCCTTCCTTTATATAAGTCGTAACTTTTACTTGTCGCTCACAGTAATCTTACTTCCATCGATCTCCCTTCTTCTTAATCTCCTTCATGGCTTGGCAACAGGAATTAGTTTTATCCATGATGATTTCTCACCTTCAAGATGCAAGCGAGTCTGTGAAGAAGGATTTTATAGAACAATATGAGCGCTCACTTTTTCCTCACTTGGGAACTTCTGTAGCTCAAACCAAATGGCGGACCTATCAAGATATAACTAGAGTAACACCCTGGGGTCAGCAGCACTTTCGTAACAATGCTTGCTTGGCCATGGTTATTGAAGCCTTGGGTTTGGGTCCCCGATACTACTGCGTCATGAGATCAAGACATCTTGGGTTTTCTGAGCGGGTCTTCTTACTAGTGTGTTTTCTTCCTCATCAGAAGATATGCCTTTACTCCATTTCTGGCTTGCCTCTCAGAGGTCCTTTTGTTAGATCACCTCATACCACTGAGATAGGTGCAGCAATAACCAACAGAATTATTCCCATAGATGAGTTACCTTATACGTGCGCAACTTGTGAGTGCTGCTTTTGTGATCATATGATGGACGGGCTTATGGAAGTGTAAAGAGTTCTTCTATCCTTACTGTATATGTTCCAAGAATGAATAAAGTTTAAATCTTGTTCTTGTCTTGACCCTTACTCTCTTTGAGACTTTTTATTTGGTGGTTAATCTTAATTAAATCTTTCTCTAAGTCTCATGTTCGTGCATCTCGCGAAATTATCCCAAGTTTGCGAGATGAGGACATCCCGCATTTTTCAAGTGGGAGAGAATGTAAGATTCCTCCCCAGCCTCTCAAAATGTCCAGCATATTCTCCTGTAATCAATTCCCTCTTCAGAAATATAAGAGATCTTGTCTCTGCCTGTTTTGGCATAGAGAGAGAAAATATTCTAGAGAGAGAATATTTAGATTTTGAATATTTTTGGATAGTAAAATATCTCATCTTATCAAAATGAATTCCCCTGAAACAAAAATTCAGAAAGAATTTTCCAATGTGCAATTGGAATTAATTGGAAATGGGTATAAAGGACCTTAGCCTAAGGGTCTAGATTTTCAGAAATTTTAGATTATGGTCCAATTAAGGTTCCTTTGGGCCAATAGCATCAACCCATGTGTAGGAAGGAGATAAATCCAATTTGTAAAAGAAGATACCCAAAAATGAGTAAATGCTCACATAAGATGAAGAGTTGACTATGTACAAGGTTTATTAGTAAGAAACTATGAGTAATATCAAAAATATGAGATATTTTGGGTATCCAAAAATGAGTAAATGCTCACGTAAGATGAAGAGTTGAAAATGTACAAGGTTTATTAGTAAAAAACTATGAGCAATATTAAAAATATGAGATATTTTGGGTATCCAAAAATGAGTAAATGCTCACATAAGATGAAGAGTTGAAAATGTACAAGGTTTATTAGTAAAAAACTATGAGCAATATTAAAAATATGAGATATTTTGGGTATAATAATTCAATTTTGACACATGTGTAAGGAAGGGGAGTCCATTAAAGGAGGTGCATATTTCACATTCTTGAATGAGTTTTAAACTCAAAATTAATGTGATATTTTTATCTCTCCTCTCTCTTGAATCAAACCAAATCAAAATGGAACCAAACCGAATAAAAAAGGAACCAAACTAGATCCAAATCTAGTCCAAATTCAACCAAACTGAATTTGGAAAATTCTAGAATTCAGTTAGCTTTGGTTAGAGCTTCCCTCTCCTATAAATAGAACATGAGTCCTTTGAAAAAAATAGAAGAATTTTACTATACTAGAGTTATGCTGAAATAATGCTAATTTCTACTATTCTCTAAAATTCTCTCCAAATTGAAGAAATTGGAGCTTCCCTCTTTCTTCAATCCCCATTGGTGGCTCCATCAACATACTTAACCAATTGATTGGTTGGGGGCCTCTACCGTGAACAAAGAATCAAGCAATTTGTAAGGTAATTAGTGAATTTTGATCATTTTCTATAATTTCTCAATGTTTCTCTCTTCTCAACCCCTCTCAAGCTTGAGAAGCTTAATTGGAATGGTTTTTGAATGCTATTGAAGTTAATTTATTAATGATAGTGAAGAGTTACATAATTTGATGAATGGTAGTGAAGAGTTACATAATTTGATGAATGCTATTGAAGTTAATTGATTAATGGTAGTGAAGAGTTACATAATTTGATGAATGCTATTGAAGTTAATTGATTAATGATAGTTAAGAATTACATAAATTTCCATTTATGCTTAATTCTAATAGTTTTTATGTAATTTCTCTCTCTCACTCAAGAAATGGTCATACTCATGACCCAATTCTCAATCCAAATGAAGCTTTTCATAAAGCTTTTCCTTAATCCAAGATTAATCTATGCTTGAGATCAAATTAATGGCTTTTTTCTATGCTTTTAGTTTATGTATTTCATGAATATTGATGATTCAACCCATTAATTGGTTAATGATCCAATTAGGGATCATTCTAACCATTTCCTTAATGATAAGCTTTATCCTTCAAAATAAATTGAGATTTATCAGTCATAGTAGCGGAGCTATGGCAAATTTTTTATAAAAATTACACATAAAATAATTTTATTCAAAGCATGAAAAGAGAACTTCCTACCATATTCTAGGAATTATCATCCTAGATTAATTGAAAGAATTTTATTGTAATCATGGAGAAATTGATTTTTATGTTATGCATAATTAATGATTATTTTATTATAAAAGTGTTACTTTTATCATATTTGGATTTCATGCATAGAGGTATGCATAAAAGAATTATTATTTTAATATAAAAGTGTTTCTTTTATCATATTTGGAATTCATACATAGAGGTATGCATAAAAGAATTATTATTTAATATAAAAGTGTTTCTTTTATCATATTTGAATTTCATGCATAGAGGTATGCATAAAAGTTGATTATTTTATTATAAAAGTGTTTCTTTTATCATATTTGGATTTCATGCATAGAGGTATGCATAAAAGTTGATTATTTTATTATAAAAGTGTTACTTTTATCATATTTAGATTTTATGCATAGAGGTATGCATAAAAATTGATTGCTTTATTATAAAAGTGTGACTTTTATCATATTTGGATTTCATGCATAGAGGTATGCATAAAAGTTGATTATTTTTTTATAAAGGTGTGACTTTTATCATATTTGGATTTCATGCATAGAGGTATGCATAAAAGTTGATTATTTTATTATAAAAGTGTGACTTTTATCATATTTGGATTTCACGCATAGAGGTATGCATAAAAGTTGATTATTTTATTATAAAAGTATGACTTTTATCATATTTGGATTTCATGCATAGAGGTATGCATAAAAGTTGATTATTTTATTATAAAAGTGTGACTTTTATCATATTTGGATTTCATGCCTAGAGGTATGCATAAAAGTTGATTATTTTATTATAAAAGTGTGACTTTTATCATATTTGGATTTCATGCATAGAGGTATGCATAAAAGTTGATTATTTAATTGGATTTCATGCATAGAGGTATGCATAAAAGTTGATTATTTTATTATAAAAGTGTGACTTTTATCATATTTGGATTTCATGCATAGAGATATGCATAAAAGTTGATTATTTTATTATAAAAGTGTGACTTTTATCATATTGGATTTCATGCATAGAGGTATGCATAAACGTTGATTATTTTATTATAAAAGTGTGATTTTTATCATATTTGGATTTAATGCATAGAGGTATGCATAAAAGTTGATTATTTTATTATAAAAGTGTGACTTTTATCATATTTGGATTTCATGCATAGAGGTATGCATAAAAGTTTATTATTTTATTATAAAAGTGTGACTTTTATTATATTTGAATTTCATGCATAGAGGTATGCATAAAAGTTGATTATTTTATTGGATTTCATGTATAAAGGTATGCATAAAAGATATTCTTTTTATACTAAAAGTGTGATTTTCATCATAAATGGATTTTATGCATAACTTAGATGCATAAGAGAAATTCTTTTTTTCTAAAAGTGTAATTCCTACCAAATTGAATTTATGCATAAGAAGATGCATAAAAGATGCATAAAAGATTGATTTTTAAATTCAAAGTGTCATTCTCATCTAAATTGAATTTATGCATAGGAAGATGCATAAAAGAATGGAATTTCAATTCAAAAGTGTTATTCTCATCCAAATTGAATTTATGCATAGGAAGATGCATAAAAGATGGATTTTTAATTCAAAAGTGTCAATTCTCATCTAAATTGAGTTTATGCATAGGAAGATGCATAAGAGATGGAATTTTAATTCAAAAGTATCATTTTCATTTAAAATGAATTTATGCATAGGAAGATGCATAAAAGATTGATTTTTCAATGAGATGTGATAATATGTGATAAGATGTGATAAGATGCATATGGGAAGTGATAGGATGTGATAAGAGGTGTATGAGATGTGAAAAGATGTGATAAGATGTGTATGAGATGTGATAGGATATGATAAGAGGTGTATGAGATGTGATAGAATGTGTTAAGATGAGTTAGGATGTGTTAAGATGTGTATGGAACAAGGTAGAGAGTGTATCTGATGGGATAAGATGTATATGGGATGTGTTAGGGCGAGAATGGATGTAGTATGGATGTATGGATGTAGATACGGATGTATGTATGTATGTGGATGTGGATGTATGAATGAGGATGTGAAAATGGATGTATGTATGTAGATGTGGATGTATGGATATGAATGTGAATGAAGATTTGGATGTGGATGTATGGATGTAGATTCGGATGTAGATGTATGTATATGAATGGATGTATGGATGTAGATTCGGATGTAGATGTATGTATATGAATGTGGATGTATGAATGAGGATGTGAAAATAGATGTATGCATGTAGATGCGTATGTATGAATGTGAAATTGGATGTATGTATAATGTGGATGTATGAATGAGGATGTGAAAATAGATGTATGCATGTAGATGCATATGTATGAATGTGAAATTGGATGTATGATGTGGACGTACGAGCATGGATATGTATGTAGATTAATGAATGTGAATGTGTATGTGAAATAATGTGTAGTCTATATGACTGAATGGATGAGAATGAGTACACATTGAATGGAATAGGGAATAAGTAATGTGATCCGAGAGTGGATAATGTGAAAAGACGAGAGTTCGTTATAGAAACTGTATTTTGTGACTGTTTGTAAATGACTGTTTTATGTCAAGAATGCTGGGGAAGCATTTTGACCGTCTTGAGGATTAAGGTCATGAAGACCGAACTGATAAAGTTACAACTGCTGATGGAGAGTCAATGGAGGATGTCTCGCGTAGCAAGGTCGATCGAGGTCTTGACCAGCCTTGGTTCGATTTAAATGGTGAGCTTGCGGTACGGTGGATGAGGGACCAACAAGGAAGCGGCCTATGAGTGAAGCGCTAGGTGACCTGCGAAGGATCCTAGAGGGTGCTGACCATACGGTGCTCGGGCTTTGGGTCGCGGAAGATACCCACACGTGCGTCGTGGAAGATATTGGAACAAGGAGTAAGAGTTGTTTTCTGAAATCGGGCATGGATCTGGTTGATTGACCTTGCTGGTCCTCAACGGATGAGTCCATGGCTCTTTAATATGGATCTGTGGGTTGATCTTGTTGATCTTCCATGGAGATTCCATTCTATTATATGAATATATTGCCGGTTACTATGAGCTAGGAACTATGGAAAAGGCCCCTGAGTGAACAGGTGGTGAGCGTTCTGGTTGCCAATGATGCCATAAGTACACCGATGAGTGAATGACGGGAAATAAGGATTCAACCAGAGACTTTGAGGATTGTCATCAGTGACATAATGGTTTCATTAAAGGATTATTTAAAAGTTAATTGATGCTGAGAAAAAGGCAATTTCATATTGGGTGTGTAAGTGGTGTGACTAGTTTTATGTTTGTATGAACTTCTGGCTAGGGGGCCTAGGAACTCTTTTCCCTGGTACCCGGGACAAAACCTAACCAAATTCCTAATTGGATCCCATCACTATAGTGGTTGGGAGGTTGGATAACCCATGGGACTGGATGGGGTTAGGCTGGACTGATGGATCTGTAAATCAAGACTCAATTTCTGTTATTACGATAGATGAAGTAAATCCCGGATAGTAATTGTTCTATGGATAGGAATCAACGACTGTGCCTCTTGATGGGGAAAAAAGCGTTGATCCCAATGATCCAAGTGCAAGTTTCGTCCTTGATTGACCAAGTACCTTTAAAGGTGCAGTCGGATCAGTTTGATCAGTAAAGGTCTTGACTATGTTAGAGTAAAAAGTTATCCTGGTGGAATCGCTCGTGCTTTTCGGATAAAGGAAGTTTTTCCGGGTTCGGTTTTGGAAAAACCGACGGATTAGTCTTTTGTCCGGATATCTGTGGACGAGGCCCCGAGTGTGGGACCCTGGCCCTCGCAAGAAAGGCTACTTCCGCTGCTAGCACCCCGAATCCGTTGCGCGGTGGAAACAGGGATCTCACACATTATATTCTCTCAAATAGTAAATGCTTCATGTTCTATATACTCTCCTTGCTAATATTTTGAAATATGATTTCTTATGTTTTGTTGTAGGCTTCTCAAGAATATTCTTTCTCGTCAAAATATATTACCAAGCACACGAGATGGGTGTTGTAAACTGCTCTAATTGGTTGCTACCACATTTGAAGACAACCAATATTAGTGGATTTAATATCATCATAATTTAAGATATATTTCATAATTTATCTAGTATCTTTTAGATATAATAAATGTGAAACAAAATTAAACAACCCTGTTTTAATTCTCTAACTCTGCATAAAAGTGTTTCACCTAGTTGTAAACCATTGTCCAGGACATAGGTTTTCAATCCACGTTATCATGGTCTCACTCTATAAGATTCATACTCATCATTACTTTTTTATGCATATCTTTGTCACTTTCCCTTATATTCAAAGGAAGAATGGTAGTGGTTGTTGAGATATCGAGCTCAAATAGTGCTATGGCAGACATTGATGACTCGCTTCGGTGACAACTTTTGCACTTATGCCACTGGCATGGTTGGTGCAATTATGGTTGTAGAGAAAAGAAGAAGATAGAAGAAAATTCAACCATCCATCTCTCTCTTGTGTGTGTGTGTGTGTGTGTGTGTGTGTGTGTGTGTGTGTGTGTGTGTGCTTTTGCAAGGGAACTCAAGCTCTCTCTTTCTCCCTCATTCTCATTATAGTATCAAAGTTTTGGTTCGCATGAGAGATAGGGAGGCAAGAAAGAGGTAATAATGAGCAAGGAAGGAAGCGATACACGGGTAAGTGCATCACCATCTCTTTCCCTTCTTAGTTTATGTACAACACCCCCCCTCGATAGCTCTGGGAGCTACACATCTCCGATTGAGGAGCTATCTTCACATGCTTTGGAAGTGCTTGTGTGGTACGTATTTTAGGCCAAAAACACATTTTGGGTGCGTCTCAGTCTTTGTTTTGTCACTGCAGTGTATTTTTGACAGTTTTGAAAAGTTCTTGAGAATTGTCTCTGGTCAAAATCTGGTTATTACAGTGCAACAGTGCATTTTGGGAGTGTAGACAATGTTTTCATATGTATTGTTGACATTGGATGTATGTACATGTACTCTGGTTAGATCTGGTTACCTAGAGGTTGTGTTGAAGTACCGCCTACAGTAGTCACAGAAGATACTGTTGTGTTATAGGTTCCATACAAAAATTATCTTTTGTAGATTTTTTGATTGTATAGGAAAACACTAGTGACAGAATCAATCAGATTGTTGGTGAGAAGTTAGACAAGAACAACTTCCATGCCTGGAAGTTCATAATGACCAATTTCCTTATGGTGGTTGGGTAAAGGATTTTGGGACTATGTCAAAGGAGACAATGAGGAGCCTCTAAGTTGTCTAAAGAGAATGCCACCCAACAGACATAAAGGCAATCAAGGATTGGAATCAAAAAGCAAGGAAATCCATGTATTGGCGTTCAATTAGTGTCAAAGACAACACATACAGAACACTCTAGTTGCATGGTAGACCCTAGTGCAGATGTTCCAAACCACCACAAAGGCATGGAAGTTACAGGTAAAGTAAGAGATGCATACTATGGAAAAGAAAATCATGTATATCAATGAGTATGCTTTAAAGATAAAGGGCATTGTTGAATCCCTTGGGTCCATCAATGAGTATGCTTTAAAGATAAAGGGCATTGTTGAATCCCTTGGGTCCATCAATCTATCAATGGAAGATGATAATTTTTTGAGTGTATATTTTAATGGGCTTGGTAAAGAGTACAAGCCATTCAAGACCTCCATTCCAGTCAGGGAGAATATTCCCAACTTTCAGGACTTGGTGTTTATGGTGATCATAGAAGAAAAGGATTTAGGTGAGGACTCTTCTTTACAAAGCAAGAACACATTAGAACAATACTTGGTGTTTATGGTGATCATAGAAGAAAAGGCTTTAGGTGAGACTCTTCTTCACAAAACAAGAACACATGAGAACAAGACCTTCTACTCCAATTCAGGTAGAGGTCATGGTCAAGGCCAACGTGGTGACCGACAAGGAAATCAGAAATCTAGACAACAGTCCAATGATTCACAACAATAGCAATCATACATAGGTGGAAGAGGCCAGTCTAGAGGTAGGGGGGCCAAAGAGGTCGAGGTGGTTGGCAAAGAAATCAAAATACAAATAGCATAGAGTGCTATTATTATGGAAAAATAGGGCACATGGAAAAGGACTGCTATAAAAAGTAAAATGACATTAAAAGTGAAAAGTTCCAGCAAAGGAACCTATGCATCATCTAGTAAACAAGGAGGTGGTGACATAAGTGAGTAGTTGTTTGTGATGCAGCATATGTCGAGTTCCATAATAGGAGATGTTTCAAGATCTCAAAATACATGGTTTGTGGATTCTGGTGCCTCTAACCACATGACCAGTCATGCTGAGTGGTTTAGAGACATGAAGAAAATGAAAAAACTAGGTTATATAGAAACAGGTGATGATACTACACATCCCAGTGCGCATGTTGGTAAAGCTCCATTGTCTATGTAGGATGGCAAAATGAATTACTTGGAATATGTACTTCATGCTCCAAATATTATGAAGAACCTGGTTTTTGTTGAATAGATGGTTGAGAAGGGTCTGCAAGTGAGGTTTAATCCTCAACGATGTTTTATGGAAAACTTCAAAAATCAGTGTCGCTTGATTACAAAGGGTAACAAAAATGGCAGTATATCTACTTTGGATGTGAAGATGCCTGAAGTAAAGGCAGCCATGTTTGTTTATGGAACATGTGTCATTGTTGCAAATATTTACATATGGCACAAGCACATTGGTCATGTGAATGTACAAAGAGACTGAAGTCTATGCAGGCCCAAAATATTATTTTGCAGGTTTGCGAAAGTTTAAAGTTGATGGTATGCACAAAGTATGTGAAGCATTCCAGCTTGGTAAGTAGGCCAAACATGCTTTCCCACATGAAAAGCATGTCAGTACAAGGCTAGTAGATGTCATACATTCATATGTATGGGGACCGACTAAGACTGCAAACAATTGCAAGTTGTAGGTATTATATTACATTCATTGATGAGACCACACTAGAAATATGCGGGTTTACTTCATGAACAAGAAAAGTGAGGTGTTTGCTCACTTTCAAAGATATAAATCCTTGGTTGAGAAGGAAAAATGTATGTAAATAAAATGTCTTAGAGATCAGATGATGGGGGAGAATATTTGTCCAATGAGCTCAATAATTTCCTGAGGAAGCAGAGGGAATCAAGAGACAGTTTACATGCAGGTACACTCCGCAACACAATGGTGTTGCAAAAATGAAAAACATGCACATTGTAGAAGCGGCACGTTCCTTGATATGCCACATCATTTTTGGGTAAAAAAGTAGCAACTGCTGTGTAGATTATGAATAGGACACCCACTGCAGCTGTTCATGGTATGACACTTAAACATAATAATAGATGCATAAGACCAGATGTTTCTCTCTTGAAAGTGTTTGGGTGTAGTACATATGTGCATGTTCCTGATGAAGTGAGAACAAAGTTAGATCCAAAGGTAGAGAAATGTATCTTTATTGGTTATGCTATGGAGTAGAAAGGTTATAGATGTTATAACCCTACCAGTCATGAGCGCTATTTTGAGGACATCTGGCAGGGATCCAAGTGTACGCAGGTCTACGAGGGTTAGATACCCTATTGACATGTTGAGATATGATGGATATACAACCCATCTTTTTGCATATGAAATTTTTAGAAATTAGTGAAATAAAATTCATCTTTTATTATTCTAAAAGAGTAATCCTTATGGTTTCTATATTCTAAAGTATCATTTTCATGCATAAAAGATAAATTTTTTTATTATAAAAGTGTTACTTTTATCATAATTGATTTTCATGCATAGAAGTATGCATAAAAGATAATTTTTTTATATACAAGTGTTACTTTTATCGTAATTGATTTTCATGCATAAAAGATAAATTTCTATTATAAAAGTGTTACTTTTATCATAATTGATTTTCATGCATAGAAGTATGCATAAAAGATAAATTTTTTTATATAAAGAGACAGCTCACGCGGCAAAGCCTGCCGGTCTTGACCAGCCTCGGTATGGTTAAAATGGTGCGCTTCCGGTACGATGTACGAGGGCCGACGAAGCGGTCCCTGAGTGAAGTGCCAGGACACCTAAGGAGGATCCTGGAGGGTTCTGACGAGGAGATGCATGGGCTCGCGGTGCCGAGGACATCCATGCGTATGTCGAGAAAGATATTATATGATGGACCTATGTTTGTTGTAATCTATCACTGGATCTCGTTGTTGATTCGCTAGTCTCAACGGAGAGTCGAGAATGATATTGTTTTGTGAGAAACGAAGACTCAATGGAAATTTTGAAATATGACATGTGTAACCAGTAAATTGTCAATGGATTGTTTTATAGATTAAAGTTTTAAAGAGGAGTGTGTGCGTATCTATTTTCTAAAGCTAAAGTTAAGAAAGGCAATTCAATCATGGGTGGGTGAGTACCTGTTGGTTCCACCGATTCCAGTGGTAGGGTGGTGGCTAACCCATGGGTCGGATGGCTGGAATCAGTGGAGTTTTAATAATCAAACTCAAAAATCTTAGGATTACGCTAGGATTCGAGTAGCTAGTCAATTCTCTGATAAAATTCTCAAAAGAGTGGATCAACGGCTGTGCCTGATCTTGATCAGGAAAAAAGCGTTGATTTTACTAAAATGATCAAATTATATCAGTGATAGTTTCCCTTCTATCTAGTTTTATCAGATGAAGGTTAGTTTAACACCTTGACCTCGTTTAGAAAAATTCGTTAAATAAAATAAAAATGGTGGAATCGTCCCCGCTTTTCGGGCATGGAAAATTCTCCGGTTTTGGTTTTCGGAGTGACCACCAGCCTAGTCTCGTGCTCGGACATTCGAGGGCGAGGCCCGAGTGAGAAACCCTGCCTCGCGCAAGAGAGATTCACTTCCGCTTCTACCATTTGGGAATCGGGTGCACAGAGGGGGCAGCGGGATCTCACAGAACTCAAAAATTTGCGTTACCTTGTGATAATTTTTACTGGTCTCAAGCACTTTCCTAACGTTAATGTGATAATACCAAGTTCGTGAACTAGATCTGGTTAAGTCATGAAATTGTAGAAACCATTCACGTCTCATGAGTTCCTATCTAGTTCACGTCGTAAGTTCCTATCTAGTTCACACCGTGAAATGTAATTTGTTCACGCCATGAGATGCGCTGAAATAGTTCACGCCATGAAATGTAATTCATTCACATCATGAACTATTTAATGTTTCATGTCATGAAATGTAATTCATTCACGTCATGAACTATTTAATGTTTCATGTCATGAAGCATTTTTTCCTAGTTCACGGATTACAATTTTATGAGACCCATGGTGTCAAAGGTGTCAGGATAAGGTGACCTATTTTTAGCAAGGTAATCCTATGAATTACGGAGCTAATTGCGATGATGATTTTGAGAGCATTTTAAGCTATGAGATTGCAGGGAGTAGTTAATATCGTTAACAATTAGTTTCACATGGAGAATAACCGCATCCATAGAGAGGAGTTTGGGTGCAAAATACCTATCCAGATGCTTCCAAGATTGTGCCACACATAAAGAATGTAATACAAGTTTAAGATACAACCAATGGCTCCTTATTTTTGTGATTTTTGTAGATTTTTTCAAAGAAAGAAAAACAGAGTATCACCCTGCTCATTCACATTCACAATTCTGGTGATACAAACATGAAAATTGAAAGGAAAAAGTAGTGGAGCTTTCCTCCAAGGTCACTCCAATACACAACCACACAATAAAAACAACTAATTTCTCACAACTTATCACTTCCACTCAAATCTTATCCATTAATTCCATACACAATGCACTACCACAATGCATAGGCAATGATGAAACTTCTGTTATGGGAGCTGAAACTCAAAGAGGGTGGAAGAAACAAAGGTGTTTCCCCGATAGCACGATGCCAAAAATGTTATGGGCTACGTAACCTTCAAGAAGGAACTCAATGCATTCACCTTTGGAAAGAGAAATAGAACACAATTGTCATAGGGTACTTTACCAATGCTTCGAGCTCGTGTCCCTTGAGGCCTCCAAGATCACTTGAGAAGCTCCTATCCTCCACCTCCAGACTGCCACCGTAGAGTCGCTCACACCACCACACAAGGCAATCACTCTCTCTCACACCTCCATACAAGCATACAAACATAAAAGTATAGAGAAGGCACATATGCTAGAGTACTCTCTCTCAAGACAAAATCAAGAACTCTCATAGCACAAAGGGGGATTGTGTCCATTCATTATGAGAGAATGCCTTATATACAATTGGCCCTTATTCACACTTGGGCACCCAAAACTTACTTAGCTAAGGCCTTGGTGGGTGGCCAATCTCTCATAATGTACAACTTTTATAGTGCCTTTGCATGACACTTATTAATGTCCTCAAATGGAGGAGCATATTTGTTAATCCAAAATGGGATTAACAACAACAGCTTTCAATACCCATTATGGTCACTATGAGTTTACTATAATATCATTCGGGTTAACCAATGCTCCTGAAAATTTTAACCGTCTAATGCAAGATATATTCCGTCCCTACTTGGATGAATTTGTTCTTGTCTTCTTTGATGACATCTTAGTCTACTCCAAGTCGGTGGAAGAGAATGAGGAGCATCTGCGTAGAGTTCTGCAATTGCTACGCTGACATAAACTCTATGCTAAGAAGAGAAAATGTACCTTCTTTACTCATCTGTTGAGGGTTAGCTCAGCACTCACCAGATAGTCTTTACATTAATTCTTCCTATCATTTCAAGTATTCTGTCTTCTGCACAATCTAAACATTTACAGCACTTCATTCATTGTTGGTAATTCCTAAGCATACATGGATATCTTTTCAATTGAAGGCAAACATATCAGACATAACACAATAGTAAAAATAGTAAAAAACTCCTTTCAAGATAATAGATGATTTTTCCAATAGCTACACACATTCCTATATCTGCGCACGGCATTCAAAGCTTAATCGCCTTCACCATGAAGATCTCAAGAGACATAACATGACATGACTCTTCAACTCATGACTCCTGACATCTCCGGTAAAGGTTTAAAACCTAATAATACTTAATACTATCCTATAACACCATAGGTTTTACACCTGGTGATCACGCTGGACACAAATTTTCCCAAAATTTTACTCTAAAGCCACTTTAACAGGTCTACCTGATCTTTCAAGTATTGCTCTTAACAACTCAGATCCCCCCTCTGTATCTTTAGCAAGATCCTTCCTAGTATCTTTGTTTGATTCCTTTTCTAGTAACTGATCTTGCATATCAGCAATCTCCTGAACCACCTCAGCCAACATTTCTGCATGTGGATTAGAAACAAGGCCTCTGGTTTGGAATGTACTGTGTCACCTTCAGTAATGTTCAAGCTTTCCACTTATAGATCATCTTGTTCTTCAATACCTTTGTTCAAACCTGTAAAACCAGAAACAAATTTAAAGGATCTTTGGCTTTCTATTGACAGCCCTTCATCAAGCTCCTTGTACTCTTTGATGGAATCCAAGGGATTCTCCCAAGTGGTATGACATGGCAACTCCACCTGAAGAGGTTCTATATTAACAGGAGAATGAATTGATTGATATTTCAGGTTTTGCTTTTGTAAGGTTGCTATCTAGGCCTTGAGCATTTCAATTTATGCAGTATGCTCTCTATCTGCAAAAGCTTCCCATGGCCTGCAGGTCAGCACCTTGCAAATTCTGTCTTTTATGCCTGTCCAAATGAAATTGCCTATATTCATCAGCTCTAATTTCATAATTGCCAAATCTGCATTGCTCATGAACACACCATTAATGTCCACTTCCTCATCTTCAACCATTGAATTCAGCTGATCTTGTACAATCTTCAGTCTTATGAGCTGATTAATCAAAACTTTATTACTGGTCTGCAACTCTATATTCTATTTTGCCAGTTCCTCTAATTCAGTGCTACATGACACCTTGATTTCTGTCAACCAATCTGTAAGGATCGTCTCTGTTTGTACTCTAACACCATATTAGATAATTTGGGAAAAATCCCATTCCCATTTGAAAAATGGGAGCATGGTGAAGTTGTCTAAAAGTTTGTCAAAACCCCCTCATGTGACATATCATCGGAAAGATCTTGAAGAGTAGAATCTAAATCTATGATCTCTGACAAATTTGGAGTTAGTTTGTTTAAGATATGTCCAAAAATATATGGAGTAATTGATTCCCAAAATGTGAGATTTTTCCCAAATTACCTAATATTGACTTCTCTGGCTGTAGCTTTTTCTTGCCATTTTCTCAGGTCTTCTTCCAGCTTTTTCTGATCCTACAAATGAGACTGCTCTTGGGTGAAAAGGGTCTTAATTAAGGAACATGTTTATTTATGTCAAACAGTGTGGTAGGATTAATTAGAAAACAAATTGACGCGTGAGTAGGGTGGAAAGTGGGAGGATGGAATGCCCCGACGGCACCTACGGATAGGTGGACCCAAAAGTGTTTCCCCTATTTTTGAAGGGGGGAACCTTACAATTGGTAACAGAGCCGATCTTACTCCTAAGAATTGCCATTTAAGGACTATTTTACAATGAATGTTTTACCTAACATAATGCTAATCAATAAAAACATCCTACTAAGACAAACAAGTTGAATTGATGTTTGAATGATTGTAGGAAGAGGAAGATGCCTACTCGAAGTTTCTAGTTTTCCAATGCATCTTCGAGACTGCAAGTCACTCCTCAAGTTTTGAGTTCCGTGACACCATGGTGCAGATACTAAAGAAGATGTCCCTCCCTCATTTCTTTCATATTAAAAGAGGATGGGGTAGATATTTCTGGAGTCATGGGAGGAGATATTTCTTCATCCGAGCAAATCGAATTGGGAACCTTACCACCGACCCAAAGCGGATTCGTTGGATTGAAAAGTTGAAGATGATCCGTTTATTTTGGTTCGTCTTAGTACCCCCAGGGCCGACACCCTGTTACTATAGATGGGATTCGCATACCTCAGGATCGTTTGGTGCATGACCAAGTGATGCAGGTCCTGCTGACAGAGTAGCTGTGTTGGGACCTACCCCAATCCAGAGTCTACCACCCTTACCATCAGTTTTTAGAGTCTTAGAAACTACAGTAGAACCCCCATATTTCACCTATGTGGACCGCTCTACCCTTATGTCATAGTCAAGCTTAGGAACTTCCCTTGATGGCAAATAAGACTATTTATATTAGTCTCAGATCTTTGTAATAAAACTCATCCTTGTAAATATTTGGAAATAAAATGATTTCAATGTTTTACTCTCCAAAATAAGCGTTGTGCAAGTATGAATCCTGTAATCTTAAAATTATTTTTACAATGATGGCTAGGATGATCACCCTCTACTTCCCAATGAGCTTTACACTGATATCCAAGAGAAGAAGCTCCTGCTCAAGCAAATGCAACCTCCCTCCTTTAAAGGAGGGAGGTTCAAATATTGAGAAGGATGCTGAAGTCTGGATTGAAGCGATGGACGATTATTTCTCTCCCGCCGGGCGGTAGTACTAGAGTAGCAAATCAGTCTATGCTTGCACGGTTTCGCCTCATCAGAGATGCTAAACTCTAGTGGAAACAGTGGTGCCATGATAAGGGAGTCACCAAGCATTCTCAAACATGGGAAGACATCAAGCAGGCTGTGAAGGAAAGATATCTTCCCCCTTCCCACCATGAATCCATAAAGATGAATGAGTTTTTTTATCTTAGGGAGTGCAGCTTAACTCTTGAGGACTACTATTCTAAATTTATCACTCTTCGGAAGTATGCCCTAGCTATGACTACTTCCCAGCAAGTGGCTCGTTTTTGCCAAGGGTTAAATGAACCCTTAGATTCTCACCTTGAAGCAATGAGGTGGCCAAGCTCATTACAGGATGCTCTCATACGAGCAAAGCCCCTTGTGAAAGAATTGAGGACTGACAAACCTAAGCCTCAAAAGAGGTCTTACCTTGAGGCAAATCCTAAAGATCAACCCTACAAGAAACCCCAACAGAATTTCCCCTACTACAACAGAGGGTGAAAAAGCAACTCTTTTGTCCCCCGCTCGTATGCTGCTTCTTCCAGAGAAGGCCCTCTATGTTTTGAGTGCAATGAGCTGGGACACTTTAGGGCCAACTGTCCCAAGATAGCAACATCATTTCCCAAAGGTGGCAGAGGAAATCAAGCCGTGGAACCCCTATCCACCAAGGTGCAAGAGGCAGTGGATGTGGCAGAGGCCACGGCGCTTCTTCCAGAGAAGGCCCTCTATGTTTTGAGTGCAATGAGCTGGGACACTTTAGGGCCAACTGTCCCAAGATGGCAACATCATTTCCCAAAGGTGGCAGAGGAAATCAAGCCGTGGAACCCCTATCCACCAAGGTGCAAGAGGCAGTGGACAGTGTGGCAGAGGCCACGGCGGAGGAGCAGTTGCTATAGGACCGCTTGTATTATAAGTGAAGAACCGACCTTGGAAATGGCTGAAGAAGACCTTAGAAATGGTTTAAGAAGAGTGCGCCACCATCCATGCGGCACTAGAACACCAAGGTCCGAATAAACAATTTGGTGTAATCCAAACCCCAGCCACTCATCACGGTAAGCCATTTCAGCTTTTGATTGATTGTGGTAGTACCCATTCATTTCTTTCTCGTAGGTGTTTGCAAAAATTAAACTTGGGTCAAAAAATAGCTAGAAGAATGACTGTAGAGTTAGCCAATGGGAAAGAAGTAATATCTCGCCACTCTATAGGAAACCTTGATTTTGAGCTGGGTAATGAGCAAACTCATGGCCACTTTAGAGTCTTGCCTTAGGAATTTATGATGGAATCCTTGTGATGGATTGGTTAATTGCAAACAAGGTAGCGTTCACTGTAACCAGGGGAGTATCACTTTTGAAAATGAGCATGGCCAAGTAATATCCGTTCAGGGGATAACAGGAAAACCTAAATCTAGGGTAGTCAAGGCAAAACATCTTCTCAAGGGAACACGTAAGGGTCAGCAAGTTTTCTTAGTCAAGCTCAACAAACCTATTGAACCTAGTAAGGAGACAGAACCCTCTTGGCTCCAAGAATTCTTTGACATCTTCCCTGACGAGCTTACAGGGCTACCACCTCCTCGAGAAGTCGATCATCATGAAATTGAGGTGATCCCTGGAGCTCAACCCATCTCAAAAATGCCCTATAAAATGTCCCTTCTTGAAGCCATTGAACTTAAAGAGCAACTTACCCAACTCATTGAGCAAGGATTTGTACACCCCAGTAGCTCTCCTTGGGGGGCACCTGTGCTTTTCCAAAAAAAGGACGACAGAACTCTCCGCCTCTACATAGATTATCGAGGGCTGAATCAAGTCACTGTCAAGAATAAATATCCTATCCCTCGCATCGACGAACTTCTTGACAGGATTTGTAAGATTCCTCCCCTAGCCTTCGAGGTATGCAGGAGTAAGAATCTCCCTTCCCTCTCTAAAATAAAAGAAAGATTTTGTTTAAAAAGGGAAGACACTTTCCCCAAAATACTTCTCAGGAGCCCACCTGTTTTAAGGATTTAGAACGATGAGTTCAGAAGTGAGAACCGGTGTTTTGGATGCCAAGGTTTTGGTTATCAGTTAAAAGACTGCCCGACTTCTACCATGAAAAGGGCACAGGGAAGTCTAGAACCCAAATTCAGAGACCAATTCCTTCATACCAATCTAATCAGGGTCCGTCTCGGACAAGATTGCTTAACTCCATTAACCAGGTCCGAACCATTGATTAGGGTCGAGATGACCAGTCAAATGCTTGGCGACATAGAGCAACAGATGCAGGCAATTCATAAAGATATAAACGCTGCCCAGGATCGACAGAAACAATATTCAGATAAGAAGAGGACAGTCAGAGAATTCAAAGAAGCAGATATGGTCTTCATTGAGTACAGACCAAAAGAAGTTCTTTATCTCTTGGGGAGTATAAGTAGTTATCCCCCAGATATTGTGGACGAAAGAAAGTAAGTGACAGCCTACGAACTTCTTTTATCTCCTCATCTCAAAGTTCTTAATGCCTTCTATAGAAATATGTGCCAAACCCAAATCATGGAAAGATGGTAAAACTTCAGTGGCA
This sequence comes from Cibotium barometz, assembly GCF_041138505.1. Taxonomy (NCBI): domain Eukaryota; kingdom Viridiplantae; phylum Streptophyta; class Polypodiopsida; order Cyatheales; family Cibotiaceae; genus Cibotium; species Cibotium barometz. The sequence goes on along the minus strand of NC_141071.1, from coordinate 49,518,892 downwards.
AGATACCGTTGGCTTCTAGGTTACGCTAGCTCCTTCCTTTATATAAGTCGTAACTTTTACTTGTCGCTCACAGTAATCTTACTTCCATCGATCTCCTTCCTTTCTTAATCTCCTTCTTCATGGCTTGGTAACAGGAATTAGTTTTATCCATGATGATTTCTCACCTTCAAGACGCAAGCGAAGAAGGATTTTATAGAACTTTTTCCTCACCTAGGAACTTCTGTAGCTCAAACCAAATGGCGGACCTATCAAGACATAACTAGGGTAACACCGTGGGGTCAGCAGCACTTTCGTAACAATGTCCGCTTGGCCATGGTTATTAAAGCTTTGGGTTTGGGTCCCCGATACTACTGCATCATGAGATCAAGGCATATTGGGTTTTCTGAGCGGGTCTTCTTACTGGCGTGTTTTACTCCTCATCAGAAGATATGCCTTTACCCCGTTTTTGGCTTGCCTCTCAGAGGTCCTTTTGTTAGATCACCTCATACCATTGAGATAGGTGCGGCAATAACCAGCAGAATTATTCCCATAGATGAGTTACCTTATACGTGCGCAGCTTGTGAGTGCTGCTTTTGTGACCATATGATGGACGGGCTTATGGAAGTGTAAAGAGTTCTTCTATCTTTACTGTATATGTTCCAAGAATGAATAAAGTTGAAATCTTGTTCTTGTCTTGAAGCTTGCTCTCTTTGAGACTTTTTTTTGGTGGTTAATCTTAATTAAATTTTTCTCTAAGTCTCATATTCGTGCATCTTGCGAAATTATCCCAAGTTTGCGAGATGAGGACATCTCGCATTTTTCAAGTGGGAGAGAATGTAAGATTCCTCCCCAACCTCTCAAAATGTCCAGCATATTCCCCTGTAATCAATTCCCTCTTCAAAAATATAAGAGATCTTGTCTCTGCCTGTTTTGGCATAGAGAGAGAAAATATTCTAGAGAGAGAATATTCAGATTTTGAATATTTTTGGATAGAAAAATATCTCATCTTATTAAAATGAATTCCCCTAAAAACAGAAATTCAGAAAGAATTTTCCAATGTGCAATTGGAATTAATTGGAAATGGGTATAAAGGACCTTAGTCGAAGGGTCTAGATTTTTAGAAATTTTAGATTATGGTCCAATTAAGGTTCTTTTGGGCCAATAGCATCAATCCATGTGTAGGGAGGAGATAAATCCAATTTGTAAAATAAGATACCCAAAAATGAGTAAATGCTCACATAAGATGAAGAGTTGACTATGTACAAGGTTTATTAGTAAGAAACTATGAGTAATATCAAAAATATTAGATATTTTGGGTATCCAAAAATGAGTAAATGCTCACATAAGATGAAGAGTTGAAAATGTACAAGGTTTATTAGTAAAAAACTATGAGCAATATTAAAAATATGAGATATTTTGGGTATAATGATTCCATTTTGACACATATGTAAGGAAGGGGAGTCCATTAAAGGAGGTGCATATTTCACATGCTTGAATGAGTTTTAAACTCAAAAATAATGTGATATTTTTATCTCTCCTCTCTCTAGAATCAAACCAAATCAAAATGGAACCAAACCGAATCAAAAAGGAACCAAACTAGATCCAAATCTAGTCCAAATTCAACCAAACTGAATCTGGAAAATTCTGGAATTCAGTTAGCTTTGGTTAGAGCTTCCCTCTGCTATAAATAGAACATGAGTCCTTTGAAAAAAATAGAAGAATTTACTATACTAGAGTTATGCTGAAATAATGCTAAATTCTACTATTCTCTAAAATTCTCTCCAAATTGAAGAAATTGGAGCTTCCCTCTTTCTTCAATCCTCATTGGTGGCTCCATCAACATACTTAACCAATTGATTGGTTGGGGGCCTCTACCGTGAACAAAGAATCAAGCAATTTGTAAGGTAATTAGTGAATTTTGATCATTTTCTATAATTTCTCAATGTTTCTCTCTTCTCAACCCCTCTCAAGCTTGAGAAGCTTAATTGGAATGGTTTTTGAATGCTATTGAAGTTAATTGATGAATGGTAGTGAAGAGTTACATAATTTGATGAATGCTATTGAAGTTAATTGATTAATGATAGTTAAGAATTACATAAATTTCCATTTATGCTTAATTCAAATGGTTTTTATGTAATTTCTCTCTCTCACTCAAGAAATGGTCATACTCATGACCCATTCTCAATCCAGATGAAGCTTTTCATAAAGCTTTTCCTTAATCCAAGATTAATCTATGCTTGAGGTTAAATTAATGGCTTTTTTCTATGCTTTTAGTTTATGTATTTCATGAATATTGATGATTCAACCCATTATTGGGTTAATGATCCAATTAGGGATCATTCTAATCATTTTCTTAATGATAAGCTTTATCCTTCAAAATAAGTTGAGATTTATCAGTCATAGTAGCCGAGCTATGGCAAATTTTTTATAAAAATTACACATAAAATAATTTTATTGAAAGCATGAAAAGAGAACTTCCTACCATATTCTAGGAATTATCATCCTAGATTAATTGAAAGACATGGAGAAATTGATTTTTATGTTATGCATAATTGATGATTATTTTATTGTAAAAGTGTTACTTTTATCATATTTGGATTTCATGCATAGAGGTATGCATAAAAGAATTATTATTTTAATATAAAAGTGTTACTTTTATCATATTTGGATTTCATGCATGGAGGTATGCAAAAAAATTGATTATTTTATTATAAAAGTGTGACTTTTATCATATTTGGATTTCATGCATAGAGGTATGCATAAAAGTTGATTATTTTATTATAAAAGTGTGACTTTTATCATATTTGGATTTCATGCATAGAGGTATGCATAAAAGTTGATTATTTTATTATAAAAGTGTGACTTTATCATATTTGGATTTCATGCATAGAGGTATGCATAAAAGTTGATTATTTTATTATAAAAGTGTGACTTTTATCATATTTAGATTTCATGCATAGAAGTATGCATAAAAGTTGATTATTTTATTATAAAAGTGTGTCTTTTATCATATTTAGATTTCATGCATAGAGGTATGCATAAAAGTTGATTATTTTATTATAAAAGTGTGACTTTTATCATATTTGGATTTCATGCATAGAGGTATGCATATAAGTTGATTATTTTATTATAAAAGTGTGACTTTTATCATATTTAGATTTCATGCATAGAGGTATGCATAAAAATTGACTATTTTATTATAAAAGTGTGACTTTTATCATATTTGGATTTCATGCATAGAGGTATGCATAAAAGTTGATTATTTTATTATAAAAGTGTGACTTTTATCATATTTGGATTTCATGCATAGAGGTATGTATAAAAGTTGATTATTTTGTTATAAAAGTGTGACTTTTATCATATTTGGATTTCATGCATAGAGGTATGCATAAAAGTTGATTATTTTATTATAAAAGTGTGACTTTTATCATATTTGGATTTCATGCATAGAGGTATGCATAAAAATTGATTATTTTATTATAAAAGTGTAACTTTTATTATATTTGGATTTCATGCATAGAGGTATGCATAAAAGATATTCTTTTTATACTAAAAGTGTGATTTTCATCATAAATGGATTTTATGCATAACTTAGATGCATAAGAGAATTTCTTTTATTCTAAAAAAGTAATTCCTACCAAACTGAATTTATGGATAAGAAGATGCATAAAAGATTGATTTTTATTTCGAAAGTGTTAGTCTCCTTAAATGGAATTTATGCATAAATAAATGTGTAGAGAAATCTTATATCAAATATAAGAATTCTCTTGAAAAAGATATGAAATGTGATAAGATGTGATAAGTGGTGTATGAGATGTGATAAGACGCGTATGGGAAGTGATAAGATGTGATAAGTGGTGTATGGGAAGTGATAAGATGTGATAAGAGGTGTATGAGATGTGAAAAGATGTGTATGAGATGTGATAGAATGTGTTACGATGAGTTAGGATGTGTTAAGATGTATATGGGATGTGTTAGGATGAGAATGGATATAATATCGTTGTATGAATGTGATGTGGATGTATACATGTAGATGTGTATGTATGAATGTGAATGTGGATGTATGGATGTAGATACGGATGTGTATCTATGTATGTGAATGTGGATGTATGAATATGAATGTGGATGTGTGAATGTGGAAATGGAAGTGTGGATGTATGCATGTAGATGTGTATGTATGTGGATGTAGATGTGGATGTATAGATGTGAATGAGAATGTGGATGTATAGATGTGAATGAGAATGTGGATGTGGATGTATAGATGTGTATGTATGTGGATGTAGATGTGGATGTATAGATGTGAATGAGAATGTGGATGTGGATGTATGAATGTGAATGTGGATGTGAATGTGGATGTATGGATGTGGATATGGATGTGTATGTATGAATGTGAATGTGGATGTATGGATGTAGATACGGATGTGTATCTATGTATATGAATGTGGATGTGGATGTATGGATGTAGATACGGATGTGTATCTATGTATATGAATGTGGATGTATGAATATGAATGTGGATGTGGATGTATGCATGTAGATGTGTATGTATGTATGTGGATGTAGATGTGGATATATAGATGTGAATGAGAATGTGGATGTGGATGTATGAATGTGAATGTGGATGTAAATGTGGATGTATGGATGTGGATATGGATGTGTATGTATGAATGTGGATATGGGATGTGGATGTATAAATGAGGATGTGAAAATGGATGTATGCATGTAGATGTGGATGTATGGATGTGAATGTGAATGTGTATGTGAATTAATGTGTTGTCGATATGAGGAAATGGATGAGAATGAGTACACATTGAATGGAATGTGGAATAAGTAATGTGGACTAAGGAGGGATAATGTGGAAAGACGAGAGTTCGATTTAGAAACTGTATTTTGTGACTGTTTGTAAATGACTGTTTTATGTCAAGAATGCTGGGGAAGCATTTTGACCGTCTTGTGGATTAAGGTCATGAAGACCTAACTGTTAAAGTTGCAACTGCTGACGGAGAGTCAATGGAGGACATCTCGCGTAGCAAGGTCGACCGAGGTCTTGACCAGCCTCGGTTGGATTTAAATGGTGAGCTTCCGGTACGGTGGATGAGGGACCAAGGAAGCGGCCTATGAGTGAAGCGCTAGGTCACCTGCGAAGGATCCTAAAGGGTGCTGACCATACGGTGCTCGGGCTCTGGGTCGCCAAAGATACCCACACGTGCGTCGTGGAAGATATTGGAATAAGGAGTAAGAGTTGTTTTCTGAAACCGGGCATGGATCTGGTTGATTGACCTTGCTGGTCCTCAACGGATGAGTCCATGGCTCTTTTATATGGATCTGTGGGTTGATCTTGCTGATCTTCCACAGAGATTCCATTCTATTATATGAATATATTGCCGGTTACTATGAGCTAGGAACTATGGAAAAGGCCCCTGATGAGTGAACATGTGGTGAGCGTTCTGGTTGCCAATGATGCCATAAGTATACCGATGAATGAATGACTGGAAATAAGGATTCAACCAGAGACTTTGAGGATTGTCATCAGTGACATAATGGTTTCATTAAAGGATTGTTTTAAAGTTAGCTGATGCTAAGAAAAAGGCTGATTGTCATCAGTGACATAATGGTTTCATTAAAGGATTGTTTTCTTAGCTGATGCTAAGAAAAAGGCAATTTCATATTGGGTGTGTAAGTGGTGTGACTAGTTTTATGTTGCATGAACTTCCGGCTAGGGGGCCTTGGAACTCTATTCCTTGGTACCCGGGACAAAACCTAACCAAATTCTTAATTGGATCCCATCACTACAGTGGTTGGGCGGTTGGCTAACCCATGGGACTGGATGGGGTTAGGCTGGACTGATGGATCCGTAAATCGAAACTCAATTTCTGTTATTACGATAGATAAAGTAAATCCCGGATAGTAATTGTTCTATGGATAGGAATCAATGGCTGTGCCTCTTGATGGGAAAAAAAGCGTTGATCCCAATGATCCAAGTGCAAGTTTCTTCCTTGATCCGACCGAGTATCTTTATAGGTTCAGTCGGATCAGCGTGATCAGTAATGATCTTTACTAAGTTAGAGTAAAAAGTTATCCTGGTGGAATCGCCCGTGCTTTCCGGATAAGGGAAGTTTTTTCGGGTTCAGTTTTGGAAAAATCGACAGATTAGTCTCTTATCCGGATCCTTGGGCGAGGCCCCGAATGTGGACCCCTGTCCCGTGCGAGAAGTGCTACTTCCGCTGCTAGTACCCCGAATCCGTTGCTCGGTGGGAACAGGAATCTTACAGTTGGTATCAGAGCAAATTGGCTAATAAAGATCATCTGAGAAGCCAAATATGTCAAAAATTTATCAAGAAGCACAAAAAGGTTGTAATTGTGTGATATAATTCATACAAATTGATATTCAAACTGAAAAATTCGTAAATTAGTAATTGGGTCTTCAAATGGAAGTACCGCAATTATTTGGAACCTTGACTTGCTTGAGGCCTAGAGATGATGGTATTTACCTTATAGTTCCAAGTACCATGACTACCCGTATATACCGAAGGTATAACTACAGCTCTTTACCGGCAGTATATACGAGTAAATCTAAGACTTTGTAAGATCCCTGTTCCCACCGAGCAATGGATTCGGGGTACTGACAGCGGAAGTAGCGCTTCTCGCGCGGGACAGGGGTCCCACACTCGCGGCCTCGCCCACGGATATCCGGATAAGAGACTAATCCGTCGGTTGTTCCAAAACCGAACCCGAAAAAAAAACTTCCTTAACCGGAAAGCACGGGCGATTCCACCAGGATAACTTTTTACTCTAACGTAGTCAAGATCATTTCTGATCGAGATGATCCGATTACATCTATAAGATACTTAGTCAGTTCAAGGAAGAAACTTGCACTTGGATCATTGGGATCAACGCTTTTTTCCCCATTCAAGAGGCACAGCCGTTGATTCCTATCCATAGAACAGTTACTGTCCGGGATTGATTTTTTTTTTTCTATCGTAAAAACAAAAGTTTGAGTCTCGATTTACGGATCCATCAGTCCAGCCTAACCCCATCCAATCCCATGGGTTAGCCAACCGCCCAACCACTGTAGTGATGGGATCCAATTAAAAATTTGGTTAGGTTTTGTCCCGGGTACCAAGGAAAAGAGTTCCAAGGCCCCCTAGCCGGATGTTCATGCAAAATAAAACTAGTCACACCACTCACACACCCAATATGAAATTGCCCTTTTTCAACCAGATTCAACCAGTTTAAAACAATCCTTTAATAAAACCATAGTATCATTGATCACCATCTTCCAATTTATCCAATTGATTCTTAATTTCCCATCATTCCTTCATCAGAGTATCTATGGCATCATTGGCAACTAGAACGCTCAGGAGCCGTTTCGATAGTTCCTAGCCCATAATACTTGGCAATATAATCACTTAACAAGATGGACTCTCGTTGAAGATCAGCAAGATCAACCAACAGATCCATATAAGGAGCCATGGACTCATCCATTGAAGACCAGCAAGGTCAATCAACCAGATCCATGCTCGATTTCAGAAAACAACTCCAACTCTGTTCCAATATCTTCCTCGACGCACGCGTGGGTATCCTAGGCAACCCAGAGCCCGAGCACCGTATGGTCAGCACCCTCTAGGATCCTTCGCAGGTAACCTAGCGCTTCACGCATAGGCCGCTTCCTTGGCCCCTCATCCACCGTACCGGAAGCTCACCATTTTAATCGCACCGAGGCTGGTCAAGACCTCGGCCGACCTTGCTACGCGAGACGTCCTTCATTGACTCCCCGTCAGCAGTTGCAACTTTCTCATCACGACCTTAATCACAAGACGGTCAAAATGCTCCCCCCAGCATTCTTGACATAAATGAATCATTTACAGACAGCATTTACAAACAGCATTTACAAACAGTTTACAATACAATTTCTATTTTAACTTTCATTTTTCCACATTATCCCTCCTCAATCTACATTACTTATTCCATATTCCATTTATATGTATACTCATCCCATCACATCATTTCCATCCCATCACTTCAGATTCCCTCACATCACAATCGTATATTCACATCCATACATCCACAACTATATGCGTACATTCACATCTACATGCATACATCTACATCCCTATGCATACATCCACATCCACATTCACATTCACCTCTATACATCTACATCTACATGCATACATCCACATCTCCATTCACATCTACATCTATACATCTACATCTACATGCATCCATCCACCTCCACATCCACATCTACATCTATACATCTACATCTACATGCATACATCCATATCTCCATTCCCATCTACATCTATACATCTACATCTACATGCATTCATCTACCTCCACATCCACATCTACATCTATACATCTACATCTACATGTATACATCCACCTCCACATCCACATCCGTATCTATACATCTACATCTACATGTATACATCCACATCCACATCTATACATCTACATCTACATGCATACATCCACATCTCCATTCACATCTACATCTATACATCTACATCTACATGCATCCATTCACCTCCACATCCACATCTACATCTATACATCTACATCTACATGCAAACATCCACATCTCCATGCATAATAAAATTCTTTTAATTAATCTAGGATGATAGTTCCTAGAATATGGTAGGAAGTCCTCTTTTTATGCTTTGAATGAATTTATTTTATGCGTAATTTCTATAAAAATTTTGCCATAGCTCCGCTACTATGACTGATAAATCTCAAATTTTTTTCTAAGGGATAAAGCTCATTATTAAAGAAATAATTAGAATGGTCTCTAATTGGATCATCAATCCATAATGGTCTCTAATTGGATCATTAAGAAAACAATTAGAATGGTCTCTAATTGGGTCATCAATCCATAATGGTCTCTAATTGGGTCATCAATCCATAATGGATTGAATCATCAATGTGCATAAACTAAAAGCATAGCAAAAAGCCATTAATTTGGCCTCAAGCATAGCTTAATCTTGGATTAAGGAAAAGCTTTATGAAAAGCTTCATTTGGATTGAGAATGGGTCATGAGTATGACCATTTCTTGAGTGAGAGAGAGAAAAAACCATTAGAATTTAAATATAAGTGGAAATTAACTTCTATAGCATTTATTAAATTATGTAACTCTTCACTACTATTCACCAATTAACTTCAATAGCATTTAAAAAAAAAACCATACCAATTAAACTTCTCAAGCTTGAGAGGGGTTGAGAAGAGAGAATCATTGAGAAATCATAGAAAAGATCAAAATTCAATATACTTACCTTATGATTTGCTTGATTCTTTATTCACGGTAGAGGCCCCCAACCAATCAATTGGTTTAGTATGTTGATGGAGCCACCAATGGGGATTGAAGAAAGAGGGAAGTATCAAAAACTAGTGAAATATTAAAGAATTCACAGTTCTTGGCTTAGGTAGAGTAGAGTAACAAGGCATAAGAGATTATATTTTGGCTTAGGTGGAGTAGAGTAACAAAGCATAAGAGACTATATTTTGGCTTAGGTGGAGTAGAGTAACAATGCATAAGACATTATATTTTTTTCCACAAGGGGAGGCTTCTATTTATAGGAAAATTTGAGCTCCTAACCAAACAAACTGATTCTAGAATTTTCCAAGTCAGTTTGGTTGAATTTGGACTAGATTTAGACCTAGTTTGGTTACTTTTTGATTCGGTTTGGTTCCATTTTGATTTGGTTTGGTTCAAGAGAGATGAGAGATAAAAATATCACATTATTTTTGAGTTTAAAACTCATTCAAGCATGTGAAATATGCACCTCCTTTAAAGAATTCCCCTTCCTTACATATGTGTCAAAATTTTATTGCTCATAGTTTTTTACTAATAACCTTGTACATTTTCAACTCTTCATCTTATGTGAAATGTGCACCTCCTTTAAAGAACTCCTCTTCCTTACATATGTGTCATAGTTTTTTTACTAATAAACCTTGTACATTTTCAACTCTTCATCTTATGTGAAATATGCACCTCCTTTAAAGAACTCCCCTTCCTTACATATGTGTTTATTTACTAATAAACCTTGTACATTTTCAACTCTTCATCTTATGTGAAATATGCACCTCCTTTAAAGAACTCCCCTTCCTTACATATGTGTTTGTTTACTAATAAACCTTGTACATTTTCAACTCTTCATCTTATGTGAGCATTTACTCAATTTTTGGGTATCTTCTTTTACAAATTGGATTTATCTCCTCCCTACACATGGATTGATGCTATTGGCCCATAGGAACCTTAATTGGACCATAGTCTAAAGATTTATGAAAATCTAGACCCTTAGGCTAAGGTTCTTTATACCTATTTCCAATTAATTCCAATTGCACATTGGAAAATTCTTTTTTAAATTTCTGTTTCAGGGGAGCTCATCTGAATTATAAGAGATATTTTTCTATCCAGAATTATTCAGAATCTGAATATTCTCTCTCTAGAATATTTTCTCTCTCTAGGTTAAAACAGTCACAAACAAGATCTCTTATATTTCAAAAAAGGAATTGATTACAGGAGAATATACTAGACATCAAAAAGGGGTTGGGGGAGGAATCTTACATTCTACCCCACTTAAAAAATGCGAGATGTCCTCATCTCGCAACTTGGAATAATTTCGCAAGATGCACGAATATGAGACTTAGAGAAAAATTTTAATCACGATTAACCACCAAGAAAAGTCTTAAAGAGAGCAAGATTCAAAATAATAACAAGATTTAAACTTTATTCATTCTCGGAACTTATACAGTAAAGATAGAGAAACTCTTTACACTTCCATAAGCCCGTCCATCATATGGTCACAAAAGCAGTCCTCACAAGCTGCACAAGTATAGGGTAACTCATCTATGGGAATGATTCTGCTGGTTATTGCCGCACCTATCTCAGTGGTATGAGGTGATCTAACAAAAGGACCTCTGAGAGGCAAGCCAAAAACGGGGTAAAGGCATATCTTCTCATGAGGAAGAAAACACGCCAGTAAGAAGACCCGCTCAGAAAACCCAAGATGCCTTGATCTCATGACGCAGTAGTATCGGGGACCCAAACCCAAGGCTTCGATAACCATGGCCAAGCGGACATTGTTACGAAAGTGCTGCTGTCCCCAGGGTGTTACCCTAGTTATGTTTTGATAGGTCCGCCATTTGGTCTGCGCTACAGAAGTTCCTAGGTGAGGAAAAAGTGAGCACTCATACTGTTCTATAAAGTCTTTCTTCACAGACTCTCTTGCGTCTTGAAGGTGAGAAATCATCAGGGATAAAACTAATTCCTGTTGCCAAGCCATGAAGGAGATTAAGAAAGAAAGGAGATTGATGGGAGTAAGATTACTGTGAGCGACAAGTAAAAGTTACGACTTATATAAAGGAAGGAGCTAGCGTAACCTAGAAGCCAACGGTAACTTGTCACTGAAGTTTTACCGTCTTTCCATGATTTGAGTTTGACACATTTTTCTATAGAAGGCATTAAGAATTTTGAGATGAGGAGATAAAAGAAGCTTGTAGGTTAAGTCACCTACTTTCATTGAATTCAGATATAAGGGTCACAATATCTGGGGGATAACTTCTTATACTTCCCAAGAGATAAAGAACTTCTTTTGGGCCGTACTCGAATGAAAACCAAAACCTTGGTATCCAAAACACCGATTCTCATTTCTAAACTCATTGTTCTAAATCCTTAAAACAGGTGGGACTCTTGAGAAGTATTCTAGGGAAAGGGTCTTCCTTTTTTAAACAGAAACTTTCTTTTATTTTAGAGAGGGAATAATTATAAGATCAGAAAGGGAGATTCTTACTCCTGTATACCTCGAAGGCTGGGGAGGAATCTTACATTCTACCCCACTTAAAAAAATGCGAGATGTCCTCATCTCGCCAAGTAGAGGACAACTCTTTTTCTTAAGATCCAATTTATTCTGGGGTTCCTTATATTCTGGTCAACCCAACAGAACACTGGGATAAATATCCCTTATATAGAACTCATTATCAAATAACAATTCATTCAGATCATATCATTCATATCTTTAACATGATAATGGTCCATTAGACCGAAAAGTTTCCTTCGAAACATTCCTCCACGGAAATTTCAGTCAAGCAAGTTCTCAATTTGACATCCCTTAACTTGATCTACCGGTCAAATATTAACAGTAGCAATCTAACAGCACACCCATTAACCTCATAGTGATTTGCTGAATTCATTATCATCATTCTAGTTATGAATATCATTACAGGGATTCGTCCCATTCCCCCTCATTGTGGTTTCATTATATTTCAACTAATTTTTTAAAAATCAACATTTTTCAATCAGCATTTTCAATCAGCATTTTCAATCAGAATCCAAATCAATTCATCCATTCTCAAACAGAATTAAAAATCATATCAATCACATGCAAAATCATCATCTGGATAGCATTAACGCTTATAATTTCAAGTCTTAGATTTACTCGTATATACTGTCAGTAAAGAGCTGCAGTATACTCTCGGTATATACGGGTAGTCACGGCCCTTGGAATTATAAGGTAAATACTATCATGTCTAGGCCTCAAGCAAGTCGGGAATTCTATATAATTGCGGTACTTCCATCTGAAGACCCAATTACCAAATTACGAGTTTCAGTTTGAATATCAAATTGTATGAATTATATCACACAATTATAACCTTTTGTGTTTCTTGATAAATTTTTGACCTATTTGTCTTCTCAGGTGATCTTTACTAACCAAAGGCTCTGATACCAACTGTAAGATCCCTGTTCCCACCGAGCAATGGATTCGGGGTACTGACAGCGGAAGTAGCGCTTCTCGCGCGGGACAGGGGTCCCACACTCGCGGCCTCGCCCACGGATATCCGGATAAGAGACTAATCCGTCGGTTGTTCCAAAACCGAACCCGAAAAAAAAACTTCCTTAACCGGAAAGCACGGGCGATTCCACCAGGATAACTTTTTACTCTAACGTAGTCAAGATCATTTCTGATCGAGATGATCCGATTACATCTATAAGATACTTAGTCAGTTCAAGGAAGAAACTTGCACTTGGATCATTGGGATCAACGCTTTTTTCCCCATTCAAGAGGCACAGCCGTTGATTCCTATCCATAGAACAGTTACTGTCCGGGATTGATTTTTTTTTTTCTATCGTAAAAACAAAAGTTTGAGTCTCGATTTACGGATCCATCAGTCCAGCCTAACCCCATCCAATCCCATGGGTTAGCCAACCGCCCAACCACTGTAGTGATGGGATCCAATTAAAAATTTGGTTAGGTTTTGTCCCGGGTACCAAGGAAAAGAGTTCCAAGGCCCCCTAGCCGGATGTTCATGCAAAATAAAACTAGTCACACCACTCACACACCCAATATGAAATTGCCCTTTTTCAACCAGATTCAACCAGTTTAAAACAATCCTTTAATAAAACCATAGTATCATTGATCACCATCTTCCAATTTATCCAATTGATTCTTAATTTCCCATCATTCCTTCATCAGAGTATCTATGGCATCATTGGCAACTAGAACGCTCAGGAGCCGTTTCGATAGTTCCTAGCCCATAATACTTGGCAATATAATCACTTAACAAGATGGACTCTCGTTGAAGATCAGCAAGATCAACCAACAGATCCATATAAGGAGCCATGGACTCATCCATTGAAGACCAGCAAGGTCAATCAACCAGATCCATGCTCGATTTCAGAAAACAACTCCAACTCTGTTCCAATATCTTCCTCGACGCACGCGTGGGTATCCTAGGCAACCCAGAGCCCGAGCACCGTATGGTCAGCACCCTCTAGGATCCTTCGCAGGTAACCTAGCGCTTCACGCATAGGCCGCTTCCTTGGCCCCTCATCCACCGTACCGGAAGCTCACCATTTTAATCGCACCGAGGCTGGTCAAGACCTCGGCCGACCTTGCTACGCGAGACGTCCTTCATTGACTCCCCGTCAGCAGTTGCAACTTTCTCATCACGACCTTAATCACAAGACGGTCAAAATGCTCCCCCCAGCATTCTTGACATAAATGAATCATTTACAGACAGCATTTACAAACAGCATTTACAAACAGTTTACAATACAATTTCTATTTTAACTTTCATTTTTCCACATTATCCCTCCTCAATCTACATTACTTATTCCATATTCCATTTATATGTATACTCATCCCATCACATCATTTCCATCCCATCACTTCAGATTCCCTCACATCACAATCGTATATTCACATCCATACATCCACAACTATATGCGTACATTCACATCTACATGCATACATCTACATCCCTATGCATACATCCACATCCACATTCACATTCACCTCTATACATCTACATCTACATGCATACATCCACATCTCCATTCACATCTACATCTATACATCTACATCTACATGCATCCATCCACCTCCACATCCACATCTACATCTATACATCTACATCTACATGCATACATCCATATCTCCATTCCCATCTACATCTATACATCTACATCTACATGCATTCATCTACCTCCACATCCACATCTACATCTATACATCTACATCTACATGTATACATCCACCTCCACATCCACATCCGTATCTATACATCTACATCTACATGTATACATCCACATCCACATCTATACATCTACATCTACATGCATACATCCACATCTCCATTCACATCTACATCTATACATCTACATCTACATGCATCCATTCACCTCCACATCCACATCTACATCTATACATCTACATCTACATGCAAACATCCACATCTCCATGCATAATAAAATTCTTTTAATTAATCTAGGATGATAGTTCCTAGAATATGGTAGGAAGTCCTCTTTTTATGCTTTGAATGAATTTATTTTATGCGTAATTTCTATAAAAATTTTGCCATAGCTCCGCTACTATGACTGATAAATCTCAAATTTTTTTCTAAGGGATAAAGCTCATTATTAAAGAAATAATTAGAATGGTCTCTAATTGGATCATCAATCCATAATGGTCTCTAATTGGATCATTAAGAAAACAATTAGAATGGTCTCTAATTGGGTCATCAATCCATAATGGTCTCTAATTGGGTCATCAATCCATAATGGATTGAATCATCAATGTGCATAAACTAAAAGCATAGCAAAAAGCCATTAATTTGGCCTCAAGCATAGCTTAATCTTGGATTAAGGAAAAGCTTTATGAAAAGCTTCATTTGGATTGAGAATGGGTCATGAGTATGACCATTTCTTGAGTGAGAGAGAGAAAAAACCATTAGAATTTAAATATAAGTGGAAATTAACTTCTATAGCATTTATTAAATTATGTAACTCTTCACTACTATTCACCAATTAACTTCAATAGCATTTAAAAAAAAAAACCATACCAATTAAACTTCTCAAGCTTGAGAGGGGTTGAGAAGAGAGAATCATTGAGAAATCATAGAAAAGATCAAAATTCAATATACTTACCTTATGATTTGCTTGATTCTTTATTCACGGTAGAGGCCCCCAACCAATCAATTGGTTTAGTATGTTGATGGAGCCACCAATGGGGATTGAAGAAAGAGGGAAGTATCAAAAACTAGTGAAATATTAAAGAATTCACAGTTCTTGGCTTAGGTAGAGTAGAGTAACAAGGCATAAGAGATTATATTTTGGCTTAGGTGGAGTAGAGTAACAAAGCATAAGAGACTATATTTTGGCTTAGGTGGAGTAGAGTAACAATGCATAAGACATTATATTTTTTTCCACAAGGGGAGGCTTCTATTTATAGGAAAATTTGAGCTCCTAACCAAACAAACTGATTCTAGAATTTTCCAAGTCAGTTTGGTTGAATTTGGACTAGATTTAGACCTAGTTTGGTTACTTTTTGATTCGGTTTGGTTCCATTTTGATTTGGTTTGGTTCAAGAGAGATGAGAGATAAAAATATCACATTATTTTTGAGTTTAAAACTCATTCAAGCATGTGAAATATGCACCTCCTTTAAAGAATTCCCCTTCCTTACATATGTGTCAAAATTTTATTGCTCATAGTTTTTTACTAATAACCTTGTACATTTTCAACTCTTCATCTTATGTGAAATGTGCACCTCCTTTAAAGAACTCCTCTTCCTTACATATGTGTCATAGTTTTTTTACTAATAAACCTTGTACATTTTCAACTCTTCATCTTATGTGAAATATGCACCTCCTTTAAAGAACTCCCCTTCCTTACATATGTGTTTATTTACTAATAAACCTTGTACATTTTCAACTCTTCATCTTATGTGAAATATGCACCTCCTTTAAAGAACTCCCCTTCCTTACATATGTGTTTGTTTACTAATAAACCTTGTACATTTTCAACTCTTCATCTTATGTGAGCATTTACTCAATTTTTGGGTATCTTCTTTTACAAATTGGATTTATCTCCTCCCTACACATGGATTGATGCTATTGGCCCATAGGAACCTTAATTGGACCATAGTCTAAAGATTTATGAAAATCTAGACCCTTAGGCTAAGGTTCTTTATACCTATTTCCAATTAATTCCAATTGCACATTGGAAAATTCTTTTTTAAATTTCTGTTTCAGGGGAGCTCATCTGAATTATAAGAGATATTTTTCTATCCAGAATTATTCAGAATCTGAATATTCTCTCTCTAGAATATTTTCTCTCTCTAGGTTAAAACAGTCACAAACAAGATCTCTTATATTTCAAAAAAGGAATTGATTACAGGAGAATATACTAGACATCAAAAAGGGGTTGGGGGAGGAATCTTACAGACTTGAAATTATAAGCGTTAATGCTATCCAGATGATGATTTCGAATGTGGTTGATATGATTTTTAATTCTGTTTGAGAATTGATGAATTGATTTGGATTCTGATTGAAAAATGATGAATTCTGAAATTTAGTTGAAATGTAATAAGCTGAGCGAAACCACAATGTGGATGATTGGGACGAGTCCCTGTAATTGTAAGATTCCTCCCCCACCCCCTTTTTGATGTCTAGTATCTTTCCCTGTAATCAATCCCTCTTCAGAAATATAAAGACCTTGTTTCTAACTATTTTAACCTAGAGAGAGAAAATATTCTAGAGAGAGAATATTCAGATTTTGAATATTTTTGGATAGAAAAATATCTCTTATAATTAAGATGAATTCCCTTGAAACAGAAATTCAAAAAGAATTTTCCAATGTGCAATTGGAATTAATTGGAAATGTGTATAAAGGACCTTAGCCTAAGGGTCTAGATTTTCAGAAATTTTTGGATTATGGTCCAATTAAGGTTCCTATGGGCCAATAGCATCAATCCATGTGTAGAGAGGAGATAAATCCAATTTGGATTATGGTCCAATTAAGGTTCCTATGGGCCAATAGCATCAATCCATGTGTAGAGAGGAGATAAATCCAATTTGTAAAAGAAGATACCCAAAAATGAGTAAATGCTCACATAAGATGAAGAGTTGAAAATGTACAAGGTTTATTAGTAAAAAAATATGAGCAATATTAAAAATATTAAATGCTCACATAAGATGAAGAGTTGAAAATGTACAAGGTTTATTAGTAAAAAAATATGAGCAATATTAAAAATATGAGATATTTTGGGTATCCAAAAATGAGTAAATGCTCACATAAGATGAAGAGTTGAAAATGTACAAGGTTTATTAGTAAAAAACTATGAGCAATATTAAAAATATGAGATATTTTGGGTATCCAAAAAGGAGTAAATGCTCACATAAGATGAAGGGTTGAAAATGCACAAGGTTTATTAGTAAAAAACTATGAGCAATATTAAAAATATGAGATATTTTGGGTATAATGATTCCATTTTGACACATATGTAAGGAAGGGGAGTTCTTTAATGGAGGTGCATATTTCACATGCTTGAATGAGTTTTAAACTCAAAAATAATGTGATATTTTTATCTCTCCTCTCTCTTGAACCAAACCGAATCAAAATGGAACCAAACTGAATCAAAAAGTAACCAAACTAGGTCCAAATCTAGTCCAAATTCAACCAAACTGAATTTGGAAAATTCTAGAATTCAGTTAGCTTTGGTTAGAGCTTCCCTCTCCTATAAATAGAACATGAGTCATTTGAAAAAAAGATAGAAGAATTTTACTATACTAGAGTTATGCTGAAATAATGCTAATTTCTACTATTCTCTAAAATTCTCTCCAAATTGAAGAAATTGGAGCTTCCCTCTTTCTTCAATCCCCATTGGTGGCTCCATCAACATACTTAACCAATTGATTGGTTGGGGGCCTCTACCGTGAACAAAGAATCAAGCAATTTGTAAGGTAATTAGTGAATTTTGATCATTTTCTATAATTTCTCAATGTTTCTCTCTTCTCAACCCCTCTCAAGCTTGAGAAGCTTAATTAGAATGGTTTTTGAATGTTATTGAAGTTAATTGATGAATGGTAGTGGAGAGTTACATAATTTGATGAATGCTATGGAAGTTAATTGATTAATGATAGTTAAGAATTACATAAATTTCTATTTATGCTTAATTCAAATGGTTTTTATGAAATTTCTCTCTCTCACTCAAGAAATGGTCATACTCATGACCCATTCTCAATCCAAATGAAGCTTTTCATAAAGCTTTTCCTTAATCCAAGATTAATCTATACTTGAGGTCAAATTAATGGCTTTTTTCTATGCTTTTAGTTTATGTATTTCATGAATATAAATGATTCAATCCATTATGGATTATTGATCCAATTAGGGATCATTCTAATTAATTCTTAATGATAAGCTTTATAACTTAGAAAAAATTGAGATTTATCAGTCATAGCAGCGGAGCTATGGCAAAATTTTTATAAAAATTACGCATAAAATAATTTCACTCAAAGCATGAAAAGAGGACTTCCTACCATATTCTAGGAATTATCATCCTAGATTAATTGAAGATATTCATAGAGAAATTGATTTTTATATTATGCATAACTGATTTTCATGCATAGGGTTATGCATAATAGATTATTATTTTAACATAAAAGTGTTACTTTTATCATAATTAGATTTCATGCATATATAGAGGTATGCATAAAAGATTATTATTTTAATGTAAAAGTGTTACTTTTAGCACAATTGAATTTCATGCATAGAAGTATGCATAAGAGTTGATTATTTTATTATAAAAGTGTTACTTTTATCACAATTGAATTTCATGCATAGAAGTGTGCATAAGAGTTGATTATTTTATTATAAAAGTGTTACTTTTATCATATTTGAATTTCATGCATAAAAGTTGATTATTTTATTGTAAAAGTGTTACTTTTATCATATTTGGATTTCATGCATAGAGGTATGCATAAAAGAATTATTATTTTAATATAAAAGTGTTTCTTTTATCATATTTGGATTTCATGCATAGAGATATGCATAAAAGTTGATTATTTTATTATAAAAGTGTTACTTTTATCATATTTGGATTTCATGCATAGAGGTATGCATAAAAATTGATTATTTTATTATAAAAGTGTGACTTTTATCATATTTGGATTTCATGCATAGAGGTATGCATAAAAGTTGACTATTTTATTATAAAAGTGTGACTTTTATCATATTTGGATTTCATGCATAGAGGTATGCATAAAAGTTGATTATTTTATTATAAAAGTGTTGCTTTTATCATATTTGGATTTCATGCATAGAGGTATGCATAAAAGTTGATTATTTTATCATAAAAGAGTTACTTTTATCATATTTGGATTTCATGCATAGAGGTATGCATAAAAGTTGATTATTTTATTGTAAAAGTGTTACTTTTATCATATTGAATTTCATGCATAGAGGTATGCATAAAAGATATTCTTTTTATACTAAAAGTGTGATTTTCATCATAAATGGATTTTATGCATAACTTAGATGCATAAGAGAAATTCTTTTATTCTAAAAGTGTAATTCCTACCAAATTGAATTTATGCATAGGAAGATGCATAAAAGAATGGAATTTCAATTCAAAAGTGTTATTCTCATCCAAAT
Organism: Cibotium barometz; assembly: GCF_041138505.1. Taxonomy (NCBI): domain Eukaryota; kingdom Viridiplantae; phylum Streptophyta; class Polypodiopsida; order Cyatheales; family Cibotiaceae; genus Cibotium; species Cibotium barometz. Next base: position 49,498,980 of record NC_141071.1, on the reverse strand, counting down.
TGAATTTATGCATAGGAAGATGCATAAAAGATTGAATTTTAATTCAAAAGTGTCATTTTCATTTAAAATGAATTTATGCATAGGAAGATGCATAAAAGATTGATTTTTATTTCGAAAGTGTTAATCTCCTTAAATGGAATTTATGCATAAATAAATGTGTAGAGAAATCTTATATAAGAATTCTCCTGTATTCTATATATAGATATGGGAAGTGATAGGATGTGATAAGAGGTGTATGAGATGTGATAAGATGTGTATGGAAAGTGATAAGATGTGATAAGATGTGTATGAAAAGCGATAGGATGTGATAAGAGGTGTATGAGATGTGATAGGATGTGATAAGATGTGTATGAAATGTGATAGGATGTGATAAGAGGTGTATGGGATGTGATAAGATGTGTATGGAAAGTGATAGGATGTGATAAGAGGTGTATGTGATGTGATAGGATGTGATAAGATGTGTATGAGATGTGATAGGATGTGATAAGAGGTATATGGGATGTGATAAGATGTGATAAGATGCATATGAGATGAGTTAGGAAGTGATAAGATGAGTCAAGATGTGATAAGATGTATATGGGATGAGGTAAGAAGTGTATGTGATGGGATAAGATGTATATGGGTTGTGATAGGGCAAGAATGGATGTAGATACGGATGTGGATGTATGTATGAATGAGGATGTGAAAATGGATGTATGCATGTAGATGTGGATGTATGCATGTGAAAGTGGAAGTGGATGTGGATGTATGGGTGTAGATACGGATATGGATATATGTATGTGGATGTGGACGTATGAATGAGGATGTGAAAAATGATATATGCATGTAGATGTGGATGTATGGATGTGAATGTGGATGTGGATGTGGATGTATGGATATGGATATGGATGTGTATGTATGAATGTGGATATGGGATGTGGATGTGGATGTGGATGTGTATGTATGAATGTGGATATGGGATGTGGATGTATAAATGAGGGTGTGAAAATGGAGATAAGCATGTAGATGTGGATGTATGTATGTGAATGTGGATGTGGATGTGGATGTATGGATGTGTATGTATGAATGTGGATATGGGATGTGGATGTATAAATGAGGATGTAAAAATGGATGTATGCATGTAGATGTGGATGTATGGATGTGAATGTGAATGTGTATGTGAATTAATGTGTCGTCAATATAAGGAAATGGATGAGAATGGATGTGAATGTGAATTAATGTGTCGTCGATATAAGGAAATGGATGAGAATTGGATGTGAATTAATGTGTCGTCGATATAAGGAATCGATATAAGGAAATGGATGAGAATGAGTACACATTGAATGAAATGTGGAATAAGTAATGTGGACTAAGGAGGGATAATGTGGAAAGACGAGAGTTCGATTTAGAAACTGTATTTTGTGACTGTTTGTAAATGACTGTTTTATGTCAAGAATGCTGGGGAAGCATTTTGACCGTCTTGTGGATTAAGGTCACGAAGACCTAACTGTTAAAGTTGCAACTGCTGACGGAGAGTCAATGGAGGACGTCTCGCGTAGCAAGGTCGACCGAGGTCTTGACCAGCCTCGGTTCGATTTAAATGGTGAGCTTCCGGTACGGTGGATGAGGGACCAAGGAAGCGGTCTATGAGTGAAGCACTAGGTCACCTGCGAAGGATCCTAGAGGGTACTGACCATACGGTGCTCGGGCTCTGGGTTGCCGAAGATACCCACACGTGCGTCGTGGAAGATATTGGAACAGGGAGTAAGAGTTATTTTCTGAAACCGGGCATGGATCTGGTTGATTGACCTTGCTGGTCTTCAATGGATGAGTCCATGGCTTTTTTTATGGATCTGTTGGTTGATCTTGCTGATCTTCAATGAGAGTCCATCTTGATTTTTATAAGTGATTATATTGCCGAGTATTATGGGCTAGGAACTATTGAAAAGGCCCCTAAGTGGACAGGTGGTTGAGCGTTCTAGTTGCCAATGATGCCATAGATACTCTGATGAAGGAATGATGGGAAATTATGAATCAACCGGATAAATTGGAAGATTGTGATCAGTGGTACTATGGTTTCATTAAAGGATTGTTTTAAAGTTAGCTGATGCCTTTTTCTTAGCTGATGCTAAGAAAAAGGCAATTTCATATTGGGTGTGTAAGTGGTGTGGCTAGTTTTATGTTTGCATGAACTTCCGACTAGGGGGCCTTGGAACTCTTTTCCTTGGTACCCGGGACAAAACCTAACCAAATTCCAAATTGGATCCCATCACTATAGTGGTTGGGCAGTTGGCTAACCCATGGGATCGGATGGGGCTGGACTGATGGATCCGTAAATCGAGACTCAATTTCTGTTACTACGATAGATAAAGTAAATCCCGAATAGTAATTGTTCTATGGATAGGAATCAATGGCTGTGCCTCTTGATGGGGAAAAAAGCGTTGATCCCAATGATCCAAGTGCAAGTTTCTTCCTTGATCTGACCAAGTATCTTTATAGGTGCAGTCGGATCAGTTTGATCACTAATGGTCTTGACTACGTTAGAGTAAAAGTTATCCTGGAGGAATCGCCCGTGCTTTCCGGATAAGGGAAGTTTTCCGGGTTCGGTTTTGGAAAAACCGACGGATTAGTCTTTTGTCCGGATATCCGTGGACGAGGCCCCGAGTGTGGGACCCTGCCTCGCGCATGAAGTGCTACTTCCGCTGCTAGTATCCCGAATCCGTTGCGTGGTGGGAACAGGGATCTCACAGTTGGTATCAGAGCTTTTTGGTCAATGAGGATCAACCGAGAAGCCAAATATATCAAAAATTTATCAAGAATCAAAAAGGTTGTAATTGTGTGATATAATTCATACAAATTGATATTCAATCTGAAAATTCATAAATTAGTAATTGGGTCTTCAAATGGAAATACCGCAATTGTATGGAACCCTGACTTGCTTGAGGCCTAGACATGATGGTATTTACCTTATAGTTCCAAGTATTATGACGACCCGTATATACCGAGGGTATAACTGTAGCTCTTTACCGGCAGTATATACGAGTAAATCCAAGACTTGAAATTATAAGCGTTAATGCTATCCAGATGATGATTTCGAATGTGGTTGATATGATTTTAATTTTGTTTGAGAACTGATGAATTGATTTGGATTCTGATTGAAAAATGATGATTTCTGAAATTTAGTTGAAATATAATAACCTGAGCAAAACTACAATGAGGATGAATGGGACGAGTCCCTGTGATGATAAATGATGATAATGATTTCAGCAAATCACTATGAGATTAGTGGATTGTGCTTTCAAATTACTACTATTAACACTTGACTGTTAGATCAAGTTAAGGGATCACAAATTGAGAACTTACTTGACTGAAATTCCCGTGGAGGAATGTTCAGAAGGAAATTTTTCGGTCTAATGGACCATTATCATGTTAAAGATATGAATGATATGATCTGAATGAATTGTTATTTAATGATGAGTTCTAAGGGATATTTATCCCAGTATTCTGTTGGGTTGACCAGAATATAAGGAACCCCAGAATAAAATTGGATCTTAAGAAAAAGAGTTGTCCTCTACCTTGCGAGATGAGGACATCTCGCACTTTTTTAAGTGGGGTAGAATGTAAGATTCTTCCCCAACCTTCAAGGTATGCAAGAGTAAGAATCTCCCTTTCTGACCTTCTAATTATTCCCTTTCTAAAATAAAAGAAAGATTCTGTTAAAAAAAGGAAGACCCTTTCCCTAGAATACTTCTCAGGAGTCCCACCTGTTTTAAGGATTCAGAACAATGAGTTCAGAAGTGAAAAATCGGTGTTTTGGATATCAAGGTTTTGGTCTTCATTCGAGTACGGCCCAAAAGAAGTTCTTTATCTCTAGGGGAGTATAAGTAGTTATCCCCCAGATATTGTAGACCAAAGAAAGTAGGTGACTTAGCCTATGAACTTCTTTTATCTCCTCATCTCAAAGTTCTTAATGCCTCCTATAGAAATATGTGCTAAAACCAAATCATGGAAAGACGGCAAAACTTCAGTGGTAAGATACCGTTGGCTTCTAGGTTACGCTAGCTCCTTCCTTTATATGAGTCGTAACTTTTACTTGTCGCTCACAGTAATCTTACTTCCATCGATCTCCTTTCTTTCTTAATCTCCTTCATGTCTTGGCAAGAGGAATTAGTTTTATCCATGATGATTTCTCACCTTCAAGACGCAAGCGAGTCTATGAAGAAGGATTTTATAGAACTATATGAGCACTCACTTTTCCCTCACTTGGGAACTTCTGTAGCTCAAATCAAATGGCGGACCTATCAAGACATAACTAGGGTAACACCGTGGGGTCAGCAGCACTTTCGTAACAATGTCCGCTTGGCCATGGTTATTGAAGCTTTGGGTTTGGGTCCGCGATACTACTGCGTCATGAGATCAAGACATCTTGGGTTTTCTGAGCGGGTCTTCTTACTGGCGTGTTTTCTTCCTCATCAGAAGATATGCCTTTACCCCATTTTTGGCTTACCTCTCAGAGGTCCTTTTGTTAGATCACCTCATACCATTGAGATAGGTGCGGCAATAACCAACAGAATCATTCCCATAGATGAGTTACCTTATACGTGCGCAGCTTGTGAGTGCTGCTTTTGTGATCATATGATGGATGGGCTTATGGAAGTGTAAAGAGTTCTTCTATCTTTACTGTATAAGTTTCGAGAATGAATAAAGTTTAAATCTCGTTCTTATCTTGCTCTCTTTGAGACTTTTCTTGGTGGTTAATCTCGATTAAAATTTTTCTCTAAGTCTCATATTCGTGCATCTTGCGAAATTACCCTAGTTTGCGAGATGAGGACATCTCGCGTTTTTTAAGTGGGGTAGAATGTAAGATTCCTCCCCCACCCCCTCTTTGATGTCTAGTATCTTTCCCTGTAATCAATCCCTCTTCAGAAATATAAAGACCTTGTTTCTAACTATTTTAACCTAGAGAGAGAAAATATTCTAGAGAGAGAATATTCAGATTTTGAATATTTTTGGATAGAAAATATCTCTTATAATTAAGATGAATTCCCCTGAAACAGAAATTCAAAAAGAATTTTCCAATGTGCAATTGGAGTTAATTGGAAATGTGTATAAAGGACCTTAGCCTAAGGGTCTAGATTTTCAGTAATTTTTGGATTATGGTCCAATTAAAGTTCCTATGGGCCAATAGCATCAATCCATGTGTAGAGAGGAGATAAATCCAATTTGTAAAAGAAGATACCCAAAAATGAGTAAATGCTCACATAAGATGAAGAGTTGAAAATGTACAAGGTTTATTAGTAAAAAAATATGAGCAATATTAAAAATATGAGATATTTTGGGTATCCAAAAACACTACTACATATTAGCCTAATACCGGGGCTTGTATCGGCACTATTTAACGGGGTCTAAAAAAGCCTCGTCATCATCAGTATAAGCGCCGGTATAAGCGCCGGAACCGTAGCGTCGGTATAAGTGTCGGGTGTTAATACCGGCGCATATAACGGCGCATATAACGGCGCCGATACCGACGCTCACCGGGGGTAATACCGACGCTTAAACCGGCCTCTATACCGGTTTTTATACCGACGGATAAATCGGCCTCTATACCGGATTATATACCGAGGCGTAAACCGGCGTCTATACCAATGTATATACCGACTCTGGTACCGGGGCATATACCGACGCTGTAGCAGAAATTTTTTTTTGGGCAGAATAGTGCTGCCTGGCTGTTGCCTAGCTGCCTACAATGAGCAAGATCAACAACAGCAAACAGACAGCACCATTCTGTCTACAATAGAGCACAAAAACAACCGTGCTCGTTTGCATATTTTCCTGATCGACAAACAAGAATTTAAATTAAACATTAATACTCAAGAATGTTTTGATCATATTTCATTAGTTTGAAGGTCATCTTACATCATGGTAATGCCTCCCAATTGACAGTCTCTCCTTCTTCTTCAAGCATCTCAAACAAGGCCACAAGGCCATGTTTGTGAGCGTACTTCTCCTCTCGCCTACTTGGTGGGCGATTCATGGCCAACTCCTGCACACACGATTAACAATTATAACTTTTAGAAATCAACATTTAGCCCAGATACATACATTTAAATAAATAAAATTGCTACAAACACTTACGAATTCATGGCGCATGGTTTCGTAACCACCACTCCCGAGATGAGAAGCCCCTACTGTTTGGAGTCTTGCCCTTGCCGCCTCTCTTTGTTGTTGAAACCTGTCTGGTGTCTCGGTGAGCTCCTGAGCAATGGCTGCCCACTCCCTGTCATCTAGCCAAACAGGTTTCTCCTTCCCCTCTCTGAATGCGTCCCTCGCCTCTGACCTACGATGCCCCATCAAAATGCGAGCTGTATACTGTATCCACTCATTAGAGACGACATTCATAGGGTCAGATGGCTGGAACTCTTGCTTTATCTTTGTGTTTATATAATTTTTCTTCCCCTTGTCTTGCTGATCCCATTTAGTCATGACAGAGTCATGAAACTGTATAGTGCACAATTGTCGAATGCGTGTCTTCATTGCCTTCCCTGCACTATCCATTATTGGTGCCCCATCCCTAATTGTGTAAATCTTGCTGTTGTCATGGTCATGTGCACCCCAGGGAGTGGAAGGTGACCCTATGGGTGTGCTATCAACAGATGAGAGCGAAGGACGACGCTCACGTGGTGGTGGTGTCACAGCATCTGTGGCACTACCACCACAACAACCTCCCCCTGAAGACCTACTACGTGAGCACCGTCTATGTGAAGAGGTGGTAGATCGAGCTGTAAGAGGAGTGGAAGGCTGTGTGGTATGAGGTGTGGGAGCTGCTGTCGTACCCACAGGTGTGGGAACTGGCGTCGGGAAGCCAGATGGTGAGGCAGATGTCCCTGCTCCAGAACCCCAATAACTCTGAGCCATGGCTCTCTGCTCTGGAGTCATGGACGAAAGAAAACCATATAACTGCTGGGGACTCATGCCCTGCGGTGTAGGATTAAATGAGAAATCTGGACTGTAGTCGTAGGGCGGTGAGTCACCCATGGCCTGTTGGACAAAAAACCATATGACAAACTTGTACGGAATGAAAATTACACGGTAAACAATGAATGAAAGAAGCATAAGATAAACATTAACAATGATAAACAACATTGGTAAAACTATATCAACTTGCTCCTACAGTAGTGATTATGATGGTAAACATTAACAATGGTAAACAATGAATGGACCTTCAATGTCATAAAACCATTACAAATATGTCATAACTATTTGCATAATCATTAAGATACATCATTTTAAAAATCATTATCTATTCTATCATCCTCATTAAGATCAGTAGCCCCAAAGAGATCTATGTCTATGTACATTTCAGCATCCTCATCATTAAAAGTCCCTTGATGAAGGATGTCTTCATCATCTATGTCTTCTTCCTCAACTTGTTTTTCAGCTTCCTTGGTTTCCACCTCTTCATTTGGATCTTGCTCTAGTTGCTCCTCTTCATTGTTGATATCGGCTTGTTCTTGCTGCTCTCCATTACCCTGTGCATCCACATCACCTTGTTGTAGCTCAAATTCTTCAAAAATTTGCTTACTGCGGGGGGCGACTTGAACCACAAACAGCCAGCATGGATCTTTTTGGATCCGCTTTAAAGACAACCTGCTCACAATGCTCTGGGCGCACAAAAGTATCTTGCTGATCGGTCCATACCTTTGTGGAGTCCACTTGGATGAGGCCAATTTTGTCTCTACGTACAGTTTCATGTGGCCCATTCATGATTACCTTGAACCACTTCACATCAAAGATAAACAACTCAAAACTTCTGAAGCCAACCTTTAATATATCTTGAATGGTTCCAAAGTAATCAAGCATTCCAGTAATTGTGTTATCATCACTTGCACTTGCACGACTTTCTTGAACAAACTGTGCTGTGACACCACAATCAAAGGTTGCTCTTCTTTGGTCTATTCGTTCTACTCGAAAATGACGTCCATGTGACCAAAACGCCCCATATTTTTGATACTACAAATAGCACAAAAAGTTTGTTGATGGAGAATCAAACACAGAGACATGTAGAGAAAAAAATGAGAGACATGTAGAACTTAAACACTTACATGCCAATCGCATCCTTTTGTAAGCTCCTCCTCCTCCTCTGTTATAGGTAAACCAGCACGTTTGGCTTCTAAAATTGTAGCTTCTAGCCATCTACCTGTGGGAAAGTCCGGAAGAGCTTGCATACCTTCTGGATATGGGAGATTTCTTGTAGTGCGATTCCTTCTGAAACTTAAACGATCTTGTACTCGCTGTCGCTTGAGAGCTTCATATGTCTCAATCCACTTCTCCATTACATGAGAGTTCAAGATGCAAAATTTGTTGATTTTTTCTCTCAAAGTGTTATCCATCTTTCTCTTAATGCCTTGGCCTTGAGGTTCCTCACTAATGACTCGCCTGTTGGACTCTTGAGACCATAGTCGAGGTATCTCTGGATCTGAGGAACTTAAATATTCAGTGATGTAAACAAGGGACTCTTGTATCAGCCACCCTTCTGACATACTACCCTCTGGGCGAGCCATTTGGCGAACAAATCCCTTTAATGTCTTCATAAACCTCTCCAAAAATAACATCCATCTTGAATGGACTGTTCCAGCCAACTGCAACCTCATCTACAACATGAACTAGCAGATGCATCTGGAATGGACTGTTCCAGCAACTGCAACCTCATCTACAACATGAACTAGCAGATGCATCTGGATTGTTAATAAACTTGTAGGGAAAAACTTCTCTACCATGCAGACTGCCTCTTGGAAGGCGTGCAAGTTTACGCATGGCCTCTTCCTCTGGTTCATAATTTGACCGTTGAGAATGTCGTGGGGTTGATGATCTTCATGTTCATGCTCCTCGAAGAGAGCTTCTTGTTGCTCGATGAAGGCATCCAACATTTCTTCCATTAGACCTTCTTCCATTTCCTGACCTTCTTCCATTCCCTCGGGTGCTGTTAATTGAGCTCCATCTGTCACTCCCTCCTGCGATATCCTCATCCTTTGTTGGGGACGAGAATTCACAGGCGCAATGTTATTAAGATGCGGCTGCACACTTGCTTGGTTGTACGATTGAAACCGTAAATTTTGCAAGCGCTCCATTGGAAATATGCCAGCGTCATGAACATGCTCGTTGCAAATCCTTCGTTTTCGAAAGATTTGGTACTTACATCGCATGCATGGACACGCTATTCTCTCTTCAAGATTGAGAGGCTCCATCTAGCAGGATAACATGTATATGCAGCTCATTAAACACAAATCAGCTTATCTCCTCTCCATACAAAATTAAATAGAATTTGAACAAGGATGGAGAGAGAAGCTATCTCTATTCATAAATAGCTGTTTATAAAGGCCTTATGCAATAATCTAAATGCATATTATAAGTATAAGCTTGCATAATAAGGCTGCAAGACTTATGCATAAGCTCTATGCATAAGCCTTATGCATAAGTCTTATGCATAAGCTCTATGCATAAGCCATATGCATAAGTCTTATGCACACGCTCTATGCATAAGTCTTATGCATAAGTCTTATGCACACGCTCTATGCATAAGCCTTATGCATAAGTCTTATGCATAAGCTCTATGCATAAGCCATATGCATAAGTCTTATGCACAGGCTCTATGCATAAGTCTTATGCATAAGCCATATGCACACGCTCTATGCACAAGTCTTATGCATAAGCCATAAGCTCGGACCTAATCCCAAAAACCCTAGGACTGAATTACGGTTTTATAAATTCCGCCAGAGTCTCCTTTGTAATTGGAACCAAATCTCAAATGAAAATGCAACTTCTTAAAACTTGTACGCAATACTCTTTGTATCCCACAATGTCATGAAAGATCATATGCATTTGCAATATCCACACAATATGACGGAAAAGGGGCCCCATTGCCCAAATGCATCCACAAAGTCGATGGTGAGGATTGTTGAGGACGCGCGTTGAAGCTTGCCGATCTCCCGGCCAAGCTCTTCTCACCCCTTCACCGAGTTTTCCTCCAAGGTGAAGGTTGAGGCCATTTCTTCACACCGGTGTACCTAATCCCCCTTCGTACCGCTTTACCAAGCAATCACGGCACAAAGAGTTCAAGCCATTCTCCCCTTGGCCTCTCCAACCAATGCCAAGGTACCCTCACACATTGCTAGATTCTATAGAAACTTGAAGTGGTTGCAATGGTGAGTGTAGGTACAAAATGATGTGGATAATATCAAATGATAGAACAAGTTTGTTGGCTTACAAGTATTGAGCATGACTCATGCCCTTTTACAATTTAGAACTCATCAATAAAGCATGGACTCATGCCTCAATCCATCATCCAAAAGCTCCAACACAAACCAACAATTCACAATGCCCTCACCATGGCATTTGCATAAGCATTTGTTAACCACAATCAAGGCATTTGGCAATTGCATTTCAACAATCCCTTTCACATAAGCCTTATGCACATGCTCTATGCAATTACGCTCTATGCATAAGCCTTATGCACACGCTCTATGCATAAGCCTTATGCATAAGCTCTATGCATAAGCCATATGCATAAGTCTTATGCATACGCTCTATGCATAAGTCTTGTGCATACGCTCTATGCAAGACTTATGCATAAGCTCTATGCTATATGCCTTATGCACTATGCTAACCCTTAATCCCTTTCACATAAGCCTTATGTACACGCTCTATGCAATTACGCCCTATGCAATTACGCTCTATGCATAAGCCTTATGCACACGCTCTATGCATAAGCCTTATGCATAAGCTCTATGCATAAGCCATATGCATAAGTCTACCTGCGTATGCTCTATGCATAAGTCATATGCATAAGCCATATGCATAAGTCTACCTACGTACGCTCTATGCATAAGCCATATGCATAAGTCATATGCATAAGTCTTATGCATACGCTCTATGCATAAGTCTTATGCATACGCTCTATGCAAGACTTATGCGTACGCTCTATGTATAAGCCATATGCATAAGTCATATGCATAAGTCTTATGCATACGCTCTATGCATAAGTCTTATGCATACGCTCTATGCAAGACTTATGCATAAGCTCTATGCATAAGCTCTATGCTATATGCCTTATGCACTATTATGCTAACCCTTAATCCCTTTCACATAAGCCTTATGCACACGCTCTATGCAATTACGCTCTATGCAATTACGCTCTATGCATAAGCCTTATGCACACGCTCTATGCATAAGCCTTATGCATAAGCTCTATGCATAAGCCATATGCATAAGTCTTATGCGTACGCTCTATGCATAAGTCTTATGCGTACGCTCTATGCATAAGCCATATGCATAAACTCTATGCATAAGTCATATGCATACGCTCTATGCATAAGTCATATGCAGTCTTATGCATACGCTCTATGCATAAGTCTCTTGCATACGCTCTATGCAAGACTTATGCATAAGCTCCATGCATAAGCTCTATGCTATATGCCTTATGCACTATGCTAACCCTTAATCCCATCACCCAATGGTCTAATAAACATGATCTTGTTTTACGTACATGGATAATAGAGATTGCAAGCTTATTATAGGTTTCATGCATAGATATTAAATTAATCCTATGTGTAAGCTTACAAGAACCCAAAACTAACCCTAAACCATAAAATAGGGATGCAAAAATTCATAGAAAAAAGCATAAACAAGAAAAATCGAAAGAGGATCTACCTCTTTTTTGCAAAGCTGAAGGAGAGGATTGGTGAAAGATTGGTGAGGTGAAAGAGCTGCAAAACAAAAGATTAAACAAACTAATTAGTAAATTAAACACAAGAAAAAGAACTAATACAAAACCCTAAAATCTCTATGCATGCAGTAGGAGATCTATGCATACATAGAGAGCTCTCAACATGCATAGAGAGCCAAAAAAACACAAAACCCTAAACGTCCTAATTCTTAAATTAAAAACTAAAAGCAATTGCAATAACATGTTAGGAGAAGGAGAAGAGGAGAAAAGAAGAAAGAAGGAGAAAAGAGGAGAGAGGAAAAAAGAGGAGAGAGAGAGAAAGAGAAGAGAGAGAGAAAGAGAAGAGGGAGAGAAAGCACCTTCTTCGCTTCTACTTGCGTTTCTTCTGCGAAAAAACCAGAGAATAGGCTCTCGGCTGTGAAAAACTTACGAGCGCCGGTATATGCTACGGAATATGCGTCGGAATATACGTCGGTATATACTACGGAATATGCGTCGGTATAGGCGTCGGAATAAGCGTCGGTATAGGCGTCGGTATACGCGACGGGACACGAAAATTTAAAAAAACCCCGCCATGCTTGTCTCCTCCAACATGACGACGGACATACCGACGTTCGACATTTGCGTCGGTATTTTGGCGTCGGTATGTCCTCAAGCTCTTGTAGTGAAATGAGTAAATGCTCACATAAGATGAAGAGTTGAAAATGTACGAGGTTTATTAGTAAAAAACTATGAGCAATATTAAAAATATGAGATATTTTGGGTATCCAAAAAGGAGTAAATGCTCACATAAGATGAAGGGTTGAAAATGTACAAGGTTTATTAGTAAAAAACTATGAGCAATATTAAAAATATGAGATATTTTGGGTAAAATGATTCCATTTTGACACATATGTAAGGAAGGGGAGTTCTTTAATGGAGGTGCATATTTCACATGCTTGAATAAGTTTTAAACTCAAAAATAATGTGATATTTTTATCTCTCCTCTCTCTTGAACCAAACCGAATCAAAATGGAACCAAACCGAATCAAAAAGTAACCAAACTAGGTCCAAATCTAGTCCAAATTCAACCAAATTGAATTTGAAAAATTCTAGAATTCAGTTAGCTTTGGTTAGAGCTTCCCTCTCCTATAAATAGAACATGAGTCCTTTGAAAAAAAGATAGAAGAATTTTGCTAATTTCTACTATTCTCTAAAATTCTCTCCAAATTGAAGAAATTGGAGCTTCCCTCTTTATTCAATCCCCATTGGTGGCTCCATCAACATACTTAACCAATTGATTGGTTGGGGGCCTCTACCGTGAACAAAGAATCAAGCAATTTGTATAGTGAATTTTGATCATTTTCTATAATTTCTCAATGTTTCTCTCTTCTCAATCCCTCTCAAGCTTGAGAAGCTTAATTAGAATGGTTTTTGAATGTTATTGAAGTTCATTGATGAATGGTAGTGAAGAGTTACATAATTTCATGAATGCTATGGAAGTTAATTGATTAATGATAGTTAAGAATTACATAAATTTCTATTTATGCTTAATTCAAATGTTTTTTATGAAATTTCTCTCTCTCTGTAAGATTCTTCCCAACCTTCGAGGTATACAGGAGTAAGAATCTCCCTTTCTGATCTTATAATTATTCCCTCTCTAAAATAAAAGAAAGTTTTTGTTTAAAAAAGGAAGACCCTTTCCCTAGAATACTTCTCAGGAGTCCCACCTGTTTTAAGGATTCAGAACAATGAGTTCAGAAGTGAAAATCGGTGTTTTGGATACCAAGGTTTTGGTTTTCATTCGAGTACGGCCCAAAAGGAGTTCTTTATCTCTTGGGGAGTATAAGAAGTTATCCCCCACAGATATTGTGACCCTTATATCTGAATTCAATGAAAATAGGTGACTTAGCCTACAAGCTTCTTTTATCTCCTCATCTCAAAGTTCTTCATACCTTCTATAGAAAAATGTGTCAAACACAAATCATGGAAAGACAGTAAAACTTCAATGGCAAGTTACCGTTGGCTTCTAGGTTACGCTAGCTCCTTCCTTTATATAAGTCGTAACTTTTACTTGTCGCTCACAGTAATCTTACTCCCATCAATCTCCTTTCTTTCTTAATCTCCTTCATGGCTTGGCAACAAGAATTAGTTTTATCCCTGATGATTTCTCACCTTCAAGACGCAAGAGAGTCTGTGAAGAAAGACTTTATAGAAGAGTATGAGCGCTCACTTTTTCCTCACCTAGGAACTTCTGTAGCTCAGACCAAATGGGCGGACCTATCAAAACATAACTAGGGTAACACCCTGGGGACAACAGCACTTTCGTAACAATGTCCGCTTGGCCATGGTTATTGAAGCTTTGGGTTTGGGTCCCCGATACTACTGCATCATGAGATCAAGGCATCTTGGGTTTTCTGAGCGGGTCTTCTTACTGGCGTGTTTTCTTCCTCATGAGAAGATATGCCTTTATCCCATTTTTGGCTTACCTCTCAGAGGTCCTTTTGTTAAATCACCTCATACCACTGAGATAGTAGGTGCGGCAATAACCAGCAGAATCATTCCCATAGATGAGTTACCCTATACTTGTGCAGCTTGTGAGTGCTGCTTTTGTGACCATATGATGGACGGGCTTATGGAAGTGTAAAGAGTTCTTCTATCTTTACTGTATAAGTTCCGAGAATGAATAAAGTTTAAATCTTGTTCTTATCTTGCTTTCTTTAAGACTTTTCTTGGTGGTTAATCTTGATTAAAATTTTTCTCTAAGTTTCATATTCGTGCATCTTGCGAAATTATCCCAGTTTGCGAGATGAGGACATCTCAGGTGGATGGATGCATGTAGAAGTAGATGTATAGATGGATGCATGTAGAAGTAGATGTATAGATGTAGATGTGAATGGAGATGTGGATGTATGCATGTAGACGTAGATGTATAGATGTAGATGTGGATTTGGAGGTGGATGTATGCATGTAGATGTAGATGTATAGATGTAGATGTGGATGTGGAGGTGGATAAATGCATTTAGAAGTAGATGTATAGATGTAGATGTGAATGGAGATGTGGATGGATGCATGTAGAAGTAGAAGTATAGATGTATAGATGTAGATGTGAATGGAGATGTGGATGGATGCATGTAGAAGTAGAAGTATAGATGTAGATGTGAATGGAGATGTGGATGTATGCATGTAGATGTATATATATAGATGTAGATGTAGATGTGGAGGTGAAAATAGATGTATGGATGTAGATATGGATGTATGGATGTGAATATATGATATGTGATGTGAAGGAATCTGAAATGATGAGATGGAAAATGATGTGATGGGATGAGTATACATATAAATGGAATATGGAATAAGTAATGTAGATTGATGAGGGATAATGTGGAAAAATGAGAGTTAATATAGAAACTGTATTTGTAAACTGTTTGTAAATGCTGTTTGTAAATGATTGTTTTATATCAAGAATGCTGGGGGGAGCATTTTGGCCGTCTTGTGATTAAGGTCGTGATGATAAAGTTGCAACTGCTGAGACGGAGAGTCAATGAAGGACGTCTCGCGTAGCAAGGTCGCGGCCGAGGTCTTGACCAGCCTCGGTGCGATTAAAATGGTGAGCTTCCGGTACGGTGGATGAAGGGCCAAGGAAGCGGCCTATGAGTGAAGCGCTAGGTCACCTGCGAAGGATCCAAGAGGGTGCTGACCATACGGTGCTCGGGCTCTAGGTCGCCTAGGATACCCACGCGTGCGTCGAGGAAGATATTGGAACAAGAGTAGGAGTTGTTTTCTGAAATCGGGCATGGATCTAGTTGATTGACCTTGCTGGTCTTCAATGGATGAGTCCATGGCTCTTTATATGGATCTGTTGGTTGATCTTGCTGATCTTCACAAGAGTCCATCTTGATAAGTGATTATATTGCCGAGTATTATGGGCTAGGAAGTATCGAAATGGCCCCTGAGCATTCTAGTTGCCAATGATGCCATAGATACTCTGATGAAGGAATGATGGGAAAATTAAGAATCAACTGGATAAATTGGAACATGGTGATCAGTGATACTATGGTTTTATTAAAGGATTGTTTTAAACTGGTTGAATCTGTGAAAAGGCAATTTCATATTGGGGGGTGTGTGAGTGGTGTGACTAGGTTTATTTTGCATGAACATCTAGCTAGGGGGCCTTGGAACTCTTTTCCTTGGTACCCGAGACAAAACCTAACCAAATTCTTAATTGGATCCCATCACTACAGTGGTTGGGCGGTTGGCTAACCCATGGGATCGGATGGGGTTAGATTGGACTGATGGATCCGTGAATCGAGACTCAAACTTTTGTTTTTACGATAGATAAAATAAATCCCGGACAGTAACTGTTCTATGGATAGGAATCAACGGCTGTGCCTCTTGAATGGGGAAAAAAGTGTTGATCCCAATGATCCAAGTGCAAGTTTCTCCCTTGATCTGACCAAGTATCTTATAGATGTAATTGGATCAGCTCGATCAGAAATGATCTTGACTACGTTAGAGTAAAAAGTTATCCTGGTGGAATCGCCTGTGCTTTCCGGTAAAGGAAGTTTTTCCGGGTTCGGTTTTGGAATAACCGACGGATTAGTCTCTTATCCGGATATCCGTGGGTGAGGCCCCGAATGTGGGACCCCTGTCCCACGCGAGAAGTGCTACTTCCGCTGCTAGTATCCCGAATCTGTTGCTTGGTGGGAACAGGGATCTTACAGTTGGTATCAGAGCCTTTGGTTAATAAAGATCAACTGAGAAGACAAATATATCAAAAATTTATCAAGAAACACAAAAAGGTTATAATTGTGTGAGATAATTCATACAATTTGATATTCAAACTGAAATTCGTAATTTGGTAATTGGGTCTTCAGATGGAAGTACTGCAATTATATAGAATCCCTGACTTGCTTGAGGCCTAGACATGATAGTATTTACCTTATAATTCCAAGGGCCGTGACTACCCGTATATATCGAGAGTATACTGCAGCTCTTTACTGACAGTATATATGAGTAAATCTAAGACTTGAAATTATAAGCGTTAATGCTATCTAGATGATGATTTCGAATGTGATTGATATGATTTTTAATTCTGTTTGAGAATGGATGAATTGATTTGGATTCTGATTGAAAATTCTGATTGAAAAATGATGATTTTTAAAAATTAGTTAAAACATATTGAAACCACAATGAGGGGGAATGGGACGAGTCCCTGTGATGATATTCATAACTAGAATGATGATAATGAATTCAGCAAATCACTATGAGATTAGTGGGTTGTGCTGTCAGATTGCTACTGTTAATACTTGACCGGTAGATCAAGTTAAGGGATGTCAAATTGAGAATTTGCTTGACTGAAATTTCCGTGGAGGAATGTTCCGAAGGAAACTTTGCGGTCTAATGGACCATTATCATGTTAAAGATATGAATGATATGATCTGAATGAATTATTATTTAATGATGAGTTCTATATAAGGGATATTTATCCCAGTGTTCTGTTGGGTTGACCAGAATATAAGAAACCCCAGAATAAAATTGGATCTTAAGAAAAAGAGCTGTCCTCTACCTTGCGAGATGAGGACATCTCGCACTTTTTAAGTGGGGTAGAATGTAAGATTCTCCCCAGACTTCGAGGTATACAGGAGTAAGAATCTCCCTTTCTGATCTTATAATTATTCCCTCTCTAAAATAAAAGAAAGTTTCTGTTTTAAAAAGGAAGACCCTTTCCCTAGAATACTTCTCAGGAGTCCCACCTGTTTTAAGGATTCAGAACAATGAGTTCAGAAGTGAAAATCGGTGTTTTGGATACCAAGGTTTTGGTTTTCATTTGAGTACGGCCCAAAAGGAGTTCTTTATCTCTTGGGGAGTATAAGAAGTTATCCCCCAGATATTGTGACTCTTATATCTGAATTCAATGAAAATAGGTGACTTAGCCTACAAGCTTCTTTTATCTCCTCATCTCAAAGTTCTTAATATCTTCTATAGAAAAATGTGTTAAACACAAATCATGGAAAGATGGTAAAACTTCAGTGGCAAGTTACCGTTGGCTTCTAGGTTACGCTATAAGTCGTAACTTTTACTTGTCGCTCACAGTAATCTTACTCCCATCAATCTCCTTTCTTTCTTAATCTCCTTCATGGCTTGGCAACAAGAATTAGTTTTATCCCTGATGATTTCTCACCTTCAAGACGCAAGAGAGTGTGAAGAAAGACTTTATAGAAGAGTATGAGTGCTCACTTTTTCCTCACCTAGGAACTTCTCTAGCTCAGACCAAATGGCGGACCTATCAAAACATAACTAGGGTAACACCCTGGGGACAACAGCACTTTCGTAACAATGTCCGCTTGGCCATGGTTATTGAAGCTTTGGGTTTGGGTCCCCGATATACTACTGCGTCATGAGATCAAGGCATCTTGGGTTTTCTAAGCGGGTCTTCTTACTGGCGTGTTTTCTTCCTCATGAGAAGATATGCCTTTATCCCGCCACTGAGATAGGTGCGGCAATAACCAGCAGAATCATTCCCATAGATGAGTTACCCTATACTTGTGCAGCTTGTGAGTGCTGCTTTTGTGACCATATGATGGACGGGCTTATGGAAGTGTAAAGAGTTCTTCTATCTTTACGGTATAAGTTCCGAGAATGAATAAAGTTTAAATCTTGTTCTTATCTTGCTTTCTTTAAGACTTTTCTTGGTGGTTAATCTTGATTAAAATTTTTCTCTAAGTCTCATATTCGTGCATCTTGCGAAATTATCCCAGTTTGCGAGATGAGGACATCTCGCATTTTTTAAGTGGGGTAGAATGTAAGATTCCTCCCCCAACCCCTTTTTGATATCTAGCATAATCCCCTGTAATCAATCCCTCTTCAGAAATATAAAGACCTTGTTTTTAACTGTTTTAGCCTAGAGAGAGAAAATTATTCTAGAGAGAGAATATTCAGATTATGAATATTTTTGGATAGAAAAATAACTCATCTTATTAAAATAAGTTTCCCTGAATCAGAAATTCAAAAAGAATTTTCCAATGTGCAATTGGAATTAATTGGAAATAGGTATAAAGAACCTTAGTCTAAGGGTCTAGATTTTCAAAAA
Organism: Cibotium barometz; assembly: GCF_041138505.1. Classification (NCBI taxonomy): domain Eukaryota; kingdom Viridiplantae; phylum Streptophyta; class Polypodiopsida; order Cyatheales; family Cibotiaceae; genus Cibotium; species Cibotium barometz. The sequence continues at coordinate 49,480,207 of NC_141071.1, read as the reverse complement.
AATTTGGATTATGGTCCAATTAAGGTTCCTATGGGCCAATAGCATCAATCCATGTGTAGGGAGGAGATAAATCCAATTTGTAAAATAAGATACCCAAAAATGAGTAAATGCTCACATAAGGTGAAGAGTTGAAAATGTACAAGGTTTATTAGTAAAAAAACTATGAGCAATAAAATTTTGACACATATGTAAGGAAGGAGAGTTCTTTAAAGAAGGTGCATATTTCACATAAGATAAATAGTTGAAAATGTACAAGGTTTATTAGTAAAAAACTATGAGCAATAAAATTTTGACACATATGTAAGGAAGGAGAGTTCTTTAAAGAAGGTGCATATTTCACATAAGATGAAGAGTTGAAAATGTACAAGGTTTATTAGTAAAAAACTATGAGCAATAAAATTTTGACACATATGTAAGGAAGGAGAGTTCTTTAAAGAAGGTGCATATTTCACATAAGATGAAGAGTTGAAAATGTACAAGGTTTATTAGTAAAAAAACTATGAGCAATAGAATTTTGACACATATGTAAGGAAGAGGAGTTCTTTAAAGGAGGTGCATATTTCACATGCTTGAATGAGTTTTAAACTAAAAAATAATGTGATATTTTTATCTCTCATATCTCTTGAACCAAACCAAATCAAAATGGAACCAAATCGAATCAAAAAGTAACCAAACTAGGTCCAAATCTAGTCCAAATTCAACCAAACTGACTTGGAAAATTCTAGAATCAGTTTGTTTGGTTAGGAGCTCAATTTTTCCTATAAATAGAAGCCTTCCCTTGTTGAAAAAGATATAGTGTCTTATGCTTTGTTACTCTACTCCACCTAAGCCAAGAATTGTGAATTCTTAATAATTCACTAGTTTTTTGACACTTCTCTCTTTCTTCAATCCCCATTGGTGGCTCCATCAACATACTAAATCAATTGATTGGTTGGGGGCCTCTACCGTGATCAAAGAATCAAGCAAATTATAAGATAAGATTAGTGAATTTTAATCTTTTCTATAATTTCTCAATGATTCTCTCTTCTCAACCCCTCTCAAGCTTGAGAAGCTTAATTGATATGGTTTTTGAAATGCTATTGAAGTTAATTAATTTATGCGTAATTTCTATAAAAATTTTACCATAGCTTCGCTACTATGACTGATAAATCTCAATTTGTTCTAAGGGATAAGGCTTATCATTAAGAAAATAATTAGAATGGTCTCTAATTGGATCATCAATCCATAATGGATTGAATCATCAATATACATAAACTAAAAGCATAGAAAAAAGCCATTAATTTGGCCTCAAGCATAGCTTAATCTTGGATTAAGGAAAAGCCTTATGAAAAGCTTCATTTGGATTGAAAAGGGTCATGAGTATGACCATTTCTTATGTGAGAGAGAGAAAGACCATTAGAATTAAATATAAATAGAATTTTATGTAATTCTTTACTAAGATTCCTCCCCCAACCCCTTTTTGATGTCTAGCATATTCCCCTGTAATCAATCCCTCTTCAGAAATATAAAGACCTTGTTTCTAACTGTTTTAGCCTAGAGAGAGAAAATTATTCTAGAGAGAGAATATTCAGATTATGAATATTTTTGGATAAAAAAATAACTCATCTTATTAAAATAAGTTCCCCTGAATCAGAAATTCAAAAAGAATTTTCCAATGTGAAATTGGAATTAATTGGAAATAGGTATAAAGAACCTTAGTCTAAGGGTCTAGATTTTCAAAAAAAATTGGATTATGGTCCAATTAAGGTTCCTATGGGCCAATAGCATCAATCCATGTGTAGGGAGGAGATAAATCCAATTTGTAAAAGAAGATACCCAAAAATGAGTAAATGCTCACATAAGGTGAAGAGTTGAAAATGTACAAGGTTTATTAGTAAAAAAACTATGAGCAATAAAATTTTGACACATATGTAAGGAAGGAGAGTTCTTTAAAGAAGGTGCATATTTCACATAAGATAAAGAGTTGAAAATGTACAAGGTTTATTAGTAAAAAACTATGAGCAATAAAATTTTGACACATATGTAAGGAAGGAGAGTTCTTTAAAGAAGGTGCATATTTCACATAAGATGAAGAGTTGAAAATGTACAAGGTTTATTAGTAAAAAACTATGAGCAATAAAATTTTGACACATATATAAGGAAGGAGAGTTCTTTAAAGAAGGTGCATATTTCACATAAGATGAAGAGTTGAAAATGTACAAGGTTTATTAGTAAAAAAACTATGAGCAATAGAATTTTGACACATATGTAAGGAAGGGGAGTTCTTTAAAGGAGGTGCATATTTCACATGCTTGAATGAGTTTTAAACTAAAAAATAATGTGATATTTTTATCTCTCATATCTCTTGAACCAAACCAAATCAAAATGGAACCAAATCGAATCAAAAAGTAACCAAACTAGGTCCAAATCTAGTCCAAATTCAACCAAACTGACTTGGAAAATTCTAGAATCAGTTTGTTTGGTTAGGAGCTCAATTTTTCCTATAAATAGAAGCCTTCCCTTGTTGAAAAAGATATAGTGTCTTATGCTTTGTTACTCTACTCCACCTAAGCCAAGAATTGTTAATTCTTAATAATTCACTAGTTTTTTGACACTTCTCTCTTTCTTCAATCCCCATTGGTGGCTCCATCAACATACTAAACCAATTGATTGGTTGGGGGCCTCTACCGTGATCAAAGAATCAAGCAAATTATAAGATAAGTATAGTGAATTTTGATATTTTCTATAATTTCTCAATGATTCTCTCTTCTCAACCCCTCTCAAGCTTGAGAAGCTTAATTGATATGGTTTTTGAAATGCTATTGAAGTTAATTAATTAATGATAGTAAAGAATTACATAAAATTCTATTTATATTTAATTCTAATGGTCTTTCTCTCTCACACATAAGAAATGGTCATACTCATGACCCTTTTCAATCCAAATGAAGCTTTTCATAAGGCTTTTCCTTAATCCAAGATTAAGCTATGCTTGAGGCCAAATTAAGGGCTTTTTTCTATGCTTTTAGTTTACGTATATTGATGATTCAATCCATTATGGATTCATGATCCAATTAGAGACCATTCTAATTACTTCCTTAATGATAAGCCTTATCCCTTAGAAAAAATTGAGATTTATCAGTCATAGTAGCGGAGCTATGGCAAAATTTTTATAGAAATTATGCATAAATTAATTTCATTCAAAGCATAAAAAGAGGACTTCCTACCATATTCTAGGAACTATCATCCTAGATTAATTAAAAGAATTTTATTATGCATGGAGATATGGATGTATGCATGTAGAAGTAGATGTATAGATGTAGATGTGAATGGAGATGTGGATGTATGCATGTACATGTAGATGTATAGATGTAGATGTGAATGGAGATGTGGATGTATGCGTGTAGATGTAGATGTGGATGTGGAGGTGGATGGATGCATGTAGAAGTAGATGTATAGATGTAGATGTGAATGGAGATGTGGATGTATGCATGTAGATGTAGATGTATAGATGTAGATGTAGATGTATGCATGTATGCATGTAGATGTAGATGTATAGATGTAGATGTGGATGTGGAGGTGGATGGATGCATGTAGAATTAGATGTATAGATGTAGATGTGAATGGAGATGTGGATGTATGCATGTAGATGTAGATGTATAGATATAGATGTGGATGTGGAGGTGGATGTATGCATGTAGATGTAGACGTATAGATGTAAATGTGGATGTGGAGGTGGATGGATGCATGTAGAAGTAGATGTATAGATATAGATGTGAATGGAGATGTGGATGGATGCATGTAGAAGTAGAAGTATAGATGTAGATGTGAATAGAGATGTGGATGTATGCATGTAGATGTAGATGTATAGATTTAGATGTAGATGTGGAGGTGAAAATAGATGTATGGATGTAGATATGGATGTATGGATGTGAATATATGATATGTGATGTGAAGGAATTTGAAATGATGAGATGGAAAATGATGTGATGGGATGAGTATACATATAAATGGAATATGGAATAAGTAATGTAGATTGATGAGGGATAATGTGGAAAAATGAGAGTTAATATAGAAACTGTATTTGTAAACTGTTTGTAAATGCTGTTTGTAAATGATTGTTTTATGTCAAGAATGCTGGGGGGAGCATTTTGGCCGTCTTGTGATTAAGGTCGTGATGATAAAGTTGCAACTGCTGAGACGGAGAGTCAATGAAGGACGTCTCGCGTAGCAAGGTCGGCCGAGGTCTTGACCAGCCTCGGTGCGATTAAAATGGTGAGCTTCCGGTACGGTGGATGAGGGGCCAAGGAAGCGGCCTATGAGTGAAGCGCTAGGTCACCTGCGAAGGATCCTAGAGGGTGCTGACCATACGGTGCTCGGGCTCTGGGTACCTAGGATACCCACGCGTGCGTCGAGGAAGATATTGGAACAAGAGTAGGAGTTGTTTTCTGAAATCGGGCATGGATCTGGTTGATTGACCTTGCTGGTCTTCAATGGATGAGTCCATGGCTCTTTATATGGATCTGTTGGTTGATCTTGCTGATCTTCAACGAGAGTCCATCTTGATAAGTGATTATATTACCGAGTATTATGGACTAGGAACTATCGAAACGGCCCCTGAGCATTCTAGTTGCCAATGATGCCATAGATACTCTGATGAAGGAATGATGGGAAAATTAAGAATCAACTGGATAAATTGGAAGATGGTGATCAGTGATACTATGGTTTTATTGAAGGATTGTTTTAAACTGGTTGAATCTGTGAAAAGGCAATTTCATATTGGGTGTGTGAGTGGTGTGACTAGTTTTATTTTGCATGAACATCCGGCTAGGGGGCCTTGGAACTCTTTTCCTTGGTACTACCTGGGACAAAACCTAACCAAATTCTTAATTGGATCCCATCACTACAGTGGTTGGGCGGTTGGCTAACCCATGGGATCGGATGGGGTTAGGCTGGACTGATGGATCCGTGAATCGAGACTCAAACTTTTGTTTTTATGATAGATAAAATAAATCCCGGACAGTAACTGTTCTATGGATAGAAATCAACGGCTGTGCCTCTTGAATGGGGAAAAAAGCGTTGATCCCAATGATCCAAGTGCAAGTTTCTCCCTTGATCTGACCAAGTATCTTATAGATGTAATTGGATCAGCTCGATCAGAAATGATCTTGACTACGTTAGAGTAAAAAGTTATCCTGGTGGAATCGCCCATGCTTTCCGGTAAAGGAAGTTTTTTCGGGTTCGGTTTTGGAACAACCGACGGATTAGTCTCTTATCCGGATATCCGTGGGTGAGGCCCCGAATGTGGGACCCCTGTCCCGCGCGAGAAGTGCTACTTCCACTACTAGTATCCCGAATCTGTTGCTCGGTAGGAACAGGGATCTTACACACTCACTCAAGAAATGGTCATACTCATGACCCATTCTCAATCCAAATGAAGCTTTTCATAAAGCTTTTCCTTAATCCAAGATTAATCTATACTTGAGGTCAAATTAATGGCTTTTTTCTATGCTTTTAGTTTATGTATTTCATGAATATTAATGATTCAATCCATTATGGATTATTGATCCAATTAGGGATCATTCTAATTAATTCTTAATGATAAGCTTTATCCCTTAGAAAAATTTGAGATTTATCAGTCATAGCAGCGGAGCTATGGCAAAATTTTTATAAAAATTACGCATAAAATAATTTCATTCAAAGCATGAAAAGAGGACTTCCTACCATATTCTAGGAATTATCATCCTAGATTAATTGAAGATATTCATAGAGAAATTGATTTTTATATTATGCATAACTGATTTTCATGCATAGGGTTATGCATAATAGAATATTATTTTAACATAAAAGTGTTACTTTTATCATGATTAGATTTCATGCATAGAGGTATGCATAAAAGATTATTATTTTAATGTAAAAGTGTTACTTTTAGCACAATTGTATTTCATGCATAGAAGTATGCATAAGAGTTGATTATTTTATTATAAAAGTGTTACTTTTATCAAAATTGAATTTCATGCATAGAAGTGTGCATAAGAGTTGATTATTTTATTATAAAAGTGTTACTTTTATCATATTTGAATTTCATGCATAAAAGTTGATTATTTTATTATAAAAGTGTTACTTTTATCATATTTGGATTTCATGCATAGAGGTATGCCTAAAAGAATTATTATTTTAATATAAAAGTGTTTCTTTTATCATATTTGGATTTCATGCATAGAGGTATGCATAAAAATTGATTATTTTATTATAAAAGTGTTACTTTTATCATATTTGGATTTCATGCATAGAGGTATGCATAAAAATTGATTATTTTATTATAAAAGTGTGACTTTTATCATATTTGGATTTCATGCATAGAGGTATGCATAAAAGTTGACTATTTTATTATAAAAGTGTGACTTTTATCATATTTGGATTTCATGCATAGAGGTATGCATAAAAGTTGATTATTTTATTATAAAAGTGTTGCTTTTATCATATTTGAATTTGATGCATAGAGGTATGCATAAAAGTTGATTATTTTATTATAAAAGAGTTACTTGTATCATATTTGGATTTCATGCATAGAGGTATGCATAAAAGTTGATTATTTTATTGTAAAAGTGTTACTTTTATCATATTGAATTTCATGCATAGAGGTATGCATAAAAGATATTCTTTTTATACTAAAAGTGTGATTTTCATCATAAATGGATTTTATGCATAACTTAGATGCATAAGAGAAATTCTTTTATTCTAAAAGTGTAATTCCTACCAAATTGAATTTATGCATAGGAAGATGCATAAAAGAATGGAATTTCAATTCAAAAGTGTTATTCTCATCCAAATTGAATTTATGCATAGGAAGATGCATAAAAGATTGAATTTTAATTCAAAAGTGTCATTTTCATTTAAAATGAATTTATGCATAGGAAGATGCATAAAAGATTGATTTTTATTTCGAAAGTGTTAATCTCCTTAAATGGAATTTATGCATAAATAAATGTGTAGAGAAATCTTATATAAGAATTCTCCGGTATTCTATATATAGATATGGGAAGTGATAGGATGTGATAAGAGGTGTATGAGATGCGATAAGATGTGTATGGAAAGTGATAGGATGTGATAAGAGGTGTATGAGATGTGATAGGATGTGATAAGATGTGTATGAGATGTGATAGGATGTGATAAGAGGTGTATGGGATGTGATAAGATGTGTATGAAAAGTGATAGGATGTGATAAGAGGTGTATGAGATGTGATAGGATGTGATAAGAGGTGTATGAGATGTGATAGGATGTGATAAGATGTGTATGAGATGTGATAGGATGTGATAAGAAGTGTATGAGAAGTGATAGGATGTGATAAGAGGTGTATGGGATGTGATAAGATGTGATAAGATGCATATGAGATGAGTTAGGAAGTGATAAGATGAGTCAAGATGTGATAAGATGTGTATGGGATGAGGTAAGAAGTGTATGTGATGGGATAAGATGTATATGGGTTGTGATAGGGCAAGAATGGATGTAGATACGGATGTGGATGTATGTATGAATGAGGATGTGAAAATGGATGTATGCATGTAGATGTGGATGTATGCATGTGAAAGTGGAAGTGGATGTGGATGTATGGGTGTAGATACGGATATGGATATATGTATGTGGATGTGGATGTATGGGTGTAGATACGGATATGGATATATGTATGTGGATGTGGACGTATGAATGAGGATGTGAAAAATGATATATGCATGTAGATGTGGATGTATGGATATGGATATGGATGTGTATGTATGAATGTGGATATGGGATGTGGATGTATAAATGAGGATGTGAAAATGGAGGTAAGCATGTAGATGTGGATGTATGTATGTGAATGTGGATGTGGATGTGGATGTATGGATGTGGATGTATGGATGTGGATATGGATGTGGATATGGATGTGTATGTATGGATGTGGATATGGATGTGGATGTATGAATGTGGATATGGGATGTCGATGTATAAATGAGGATGTAAAAATGGATGTATGCATGTAGATGTGGATGTATGGATGTGAATGTGAATTAATGTGTCGTCGATATAAGGAAACGGATGAGAATGAGTACACATTGAATGGAATGTGTCGTCGATATAAGGAAACGGATGAGAATGAGTACACATTGAATGGAATGTGGAATAAGTAATGTGGACTAAGGAGGGATAATGTGGAAAGACGAGAGTTCGATTTAGAAACTGTATTTTGTGACTGTTTGTAAATGACTGTTTTATGTCAAGAATGCTGGGGAAGCATTTTGACCGTCTTGTGGATTAAGGTCATGAAGACCTAACTGTTAAAGTTGCAACTGCTCTGACGGAGAGTCAATGGAGGACGTCTCGCGTAGCAAGGTCGACCGAGGTCTTGACCAGCCTCGGTTCGATTTAAATGGTGAGCTTCCGGTACGGTGGATGAGGGACCAAGGAAGCGGCCTATGAGTGAAGCGCTAGGTCACATGCGAAGGATCCTAGAGGGTGCTGACCATACGGTGCTTGGCTCTGGGTCGCCGAAGATACCCACACGTGCGTCGTGGAAGATATTGGAACAAGGAGTAAGAGTTATTTTCTGAAACCGGGCATGGATCTGGTTGATTGACCTTGCTGGTCTTCAATGGATGAGTCCATGGCTTCTTTTATGGATCTGTTGGTTGATCTTGCTGATCTTCAACGAGAGTCCATCTTGATTTTTATAAGTGATTATATTGCCGAGTATTATGGGCTAGGAACTATTGAAAAGGCCCCTGATTGAGTGGACAGGTGGTGAGCGTTCTAGTTGCCAATGATGCCATAGATACTCTGATAAAGGAATGATGGGAAATTATGAATCAACCGGATAAATTGGAAGATTGTGATCAGTGGTACTATGGTTTCATTAAAGGATTGTTTTGCTAAGAAAAAGGCAATTTCATATTGGGTGTGTAAGTGGTGTGGCTAGTTTTATGTTTGCATGAACTTCTGGCTAGGGGGCCTTGGAACTCTTTTCCTTGGTACCTGGGACAAAACCTAACCAAATTCCAAATTGGATCCCATCACTACAGTGGTTGGGCGGTTGGCTAACCCATGGGATCGGATGGGGTTAGGCTGGACTGATGGATTCGTAAATCGAGACTCAATTTCTGTTACTACGATAGATAAAGTAAATCCCGAATAGTAATTGTTCTATGGATAGGAATCAACGGCTGTGCCTCTTGATGGGGAAAAAAGCATTGATCCCAATGATCCAAGTGCAAGTTTCTTCCTTGATCTGACCAAGTATCTTTATAGGTGTAGTCGGATCAGTTTGATCACTAATGGTCTTGACTACGTTAGAGTAAAAGTTATCCTGGAGGAATCGCCCGTGCTTTCTGGATAAGGGAAGTTTTCCGGGTTCGGTTTTGGAAAAACCGACGGATTAGTCTTTTGTCCGGATATCTATGGACGAGGCCCCGAGTGTGGGACCCTGCCTCGCGCATGAAGTGCTACTTCCGCTGCTAGTATCCCGAATCCGTTGCGTGGTGGGAACAGGGATCTCACAGTAATGATAAATGATGATAATGATTTCAGCAAATCACTATGAGATTAGTGGATTGTGCTGTCAAATTGCTACTGTTAATACTTGAGACGGTAGATCAAGTTAAGGGTTGATAAATTGAGAACTTGCTTAACAAAAATTCCCGTGGAGGAATGTTCAGGAATGTTCAGAAGGAAATTTTTCGGTCTAATGGACCATTATCGTGTTAAAGATATGAATGATATGATCTGAATGAATTGCTATTTAATGATGAGTTCTATATAAGGGATATTTATCCCCATATTCTGTTGGGTTGACCAGAATATAAGGAACCCCAGAATAAATTGGATCTTAAGCAAAAGAGTTGTCCTCTACTTACGAGATGAGGACATCTCACACTTTTTAAGTGGGGTAGAATGTAAGATTCCTCCCCCAGCCTTCGAGGTATGCAGGAGTAAGAATCTCCCTTCCCTCTCTAAAATAAAAGAAAGATTCTGTTTAAAAAGGGAAGACACTTTCCCCAAAATACTTCTCAGGAGCCCACCTGTTTTAAGGATTCAGAACGATGAGTTCAAAAGTGAGAACCGGTGTTTTGGATGCCAAGGTTTTGGTTATCATTTAAAAGACTGCCCGACTCCTACCATGAAAAGGGCACAGGGAAGTCTAGAACCCAAATTCAGAGACCAATTCCTTCATACCAATCTAATCAGGATCTCTTTGCAACTAGTTTTGTGAATTTTCTAGATTCCAGACTGGGTGCAAGGAGCTCTCAACTAGCTCAAATGATGCCATGACAGATGGATTGAAATAAATGACCAAGCTACAAGCTATGATAAGGGAAAAGGATGCTACCATCTAGATGGTTAGGAGCCAACAAGAACCCCTACAACAAGAGCTATGCAAGAGGAGGATGGAAGTGAGTCGCCTAGATGAAATGCAAAAGCAAATCTAGGAGCTCCAGAAGGCCAATGGAGAAATTCAAAGGGAAATGGAGAATATGAAGGAGGCAATGTCTTGAAAAGAGCTTGACAAGGCCACGGAAAGCCAAGCTTTAATGGAGGACCAAGTTTCCCTGATCAAAGAGGAGCACCTCAAAGTCATAAAGGAAGTGCAGACTAGGGCTAACAAAGACAAGATAGAGCTGGTCAAGGAAGAAGCCAAGCTGGTGGTCTTGGATGTAGAGTAATTTCCAGAGGTCGACAAGCTAGAGGCAAAAAAAGATGGAGCAATGGGATGGGCACACAATCTAGGACCTAAAGGAGATGTGAGGAGAATATCTAAACAAATTAACAGTCGTAATGCAAGCCCCACACCTTCCTACAAATAGATAGTGCCCTAGTATTCTTAGGATGAAAATCCAGAGGGAGGATCCAAAAATCTAAATCTGGCCTAGCTAACATGCCCGGAACCAACAAAATCTGTGGAAGTAGTTGCACCCAGCCAAATAGGCAAGGAGGCTGGCACCAGTGGTGGGGGACGCTGGCACTAGTGGGGGACGCTCCAGCAAAGAAAAAGAGCTGCAAATGAAAAATGAGTAGCTATGGAATGAAATGGAAGTATAAGATTCCTCCCCAGCCCCTCAAGATGTTCAGTTTCTTCCCTTGTAATCAATCCCCCTTTTCAGAATAATAAAAGATCTTGTTTCTACTTGTTGTGGCCTCCTTAGAGAGAGAGAAAATGTCCTAGAGAGAGATAATTCAATTTTTAAATATCTTTGGATGGAAAAATATCCCTTCTTATTAAAATAAATTTCTCCAAAACAGAAGTTTAAAAAGAAATTCCTAAGGTGCATTAGAAATAAATTATAATGTGCACAAAAGACCTTAGCTAAGGGTCAAGATTTTTTGAAAATTTTGGATTATAGTCCAATTAAGGTTCCTATGGACCAATAAGATTAATCCAAATGTAGGGAGGAGATAAATTGAAGAATAAAAGAAAAACCCCCCAAAATGAGTAAATGCTCACATAAGATGAAGAGTGGACTAAGGACCAAAGAAAAGAAATAAAAAACTAAATTTTGACACCTCAGAGTGGGGATCTCCCCTCATGAAGTAGGCACCTTTTTGTCATCATACAACCAATTTTTAATCAATAAAATGAGATATTTTCATCTCTCCTCTCTCATGTTTCAAAACTAGATCCAAAAAGTAAGCTGAACTGAGTCAGTTTACTGATTGACCAAACTGATCTCGATAATTCTAGAATCACTCTGCTTGGTTAGAGGCTCACTTTTTCCTATAAATAGAAGCCTCCCCTTTGTAAAAGCTTCATGGTGTTTATGCACTGTTACTCTGCTCCTATCCTCTACATTGAATTTTTTAATAATTCAATTGTTTTTGGCCTAATCCTCTCCAAAGTGAATTGGTGGCCACTCTTGCTTCAAACAAGAGTAGAACCCTTAATCCCTCAAGCCAAAGGAGAGCTTACAAGCTCCATGTAAACTAATTTTCTTACTTTGTTCATGCATTTTAATGAAAAATATATGGTTTTTTTGATTTGTATGTTTTGCGATTGATTAAATTAAATTAAAATGCTATGCCTTTGATGAAAAGGCCACCCCTTATCTTCTTACATTCCAGCCTTTCTTAATCCTAGAAAGATTAACTAAGAGATTAATTAAACTCTTCTTATAATTTACTCTTGAATTTTAAAAATTATGTACATTAGAGTTCTATAATTCTAAATTGGGTTAATTAAGTTAAGTGTAGATAGATAAAAATGAGAAATGGTCAGCCATACAAAGGAGGTTATGACAGAATTTTCCAGAATTTCGTGAAAAAGAAAGTTTGTTTTTATGTTATTCCAAAAGATTAATTCCCACCATTTTTTGCATCTAAAAGAAATATTATAATTACTCCATGTACATATTCACCTATGAATATATGCATGGCTATCACTAATATTAATTATTAAATTTGATTTCTATGCATAGAAAGATGCAGAAATGAATTTTTTAATTACAAAAGTGTTATTCTTATTAAATTTGATTTCTATGCATAGAAAGATGCATAAAGGAAAATTTTTTATTATAAAAGTGTTATTCTTATTAAATTTGATTTCTATGCATAGAAAGATGCAGAAAGGAATTTTTTTTAAATAAAAGTGTTATTCTTATTAAATTTTATTTCTATGCATAGAAAGATGCATAAAGGAAATTTGATTTCTATGCATAGAAAGATGCATAAAGGAGTTTTCTTTATTATAAAAGTGTTATTCTTATTAAATTTGATTTCTATGCATAGAAAGATGCATAAAGGAATTTTTATATTATAAAAGTGTTATTCTTATTAAATTTGATTTCTATGCATAGAAAGATGCATAAAGGAATTTTTATATTGTAAAAGTGTTATTCTTATTAAATTTGAATTCTATACATAGAAAGATGCACAAAGATTTTTTTTTCATTATGAAAGTGTTATTCTTAATAAATTTGATTTTTATGCATAGAAAGATGCATAAAGGAAATTTTTTTATTATAAAAGTGTTATTCTTATTAAATTTAATTTCTATGCATAGAAATTTACATAAAGAAATTTTTTTATTATAAAAGTGTTATTCTTATTAAATTCAATTTCTATACATAGAAAGATTCATAAGGGATTTTTTTTATTATAAAAGTGTTATTCTTATTGAATTTGATTTCTATGCATAGAAAGATGTATAAAGGAAATTTTTTTATTATAAAGTGTTATTCTTATTAAATTTCATTTCTATGCATAGAAAGATGTATAAAAGAAATTTTTTTATTACAAAAGTGTTATTCCTAATAAATTTGATTTTCTACATAAATAGATGCATAAAAGCAGTTTTTTTTATATAAAAGTGTTATTCCCATTGAAGTTGATTTTTATGCATAAAGAATTTTATATCAAAATTAGAATTCTCTTAAATTCTATGTTTAAAATCTATGAGTATTTGATAAATGAATAATAAAATACTCTAAGAGAGAAATTTCTATCATTTTATATTCATACGGATTGTAAAAAGAAAATTCAAGAAATCTATCGAGATCGAAATATTCTAATAAATGATTAATTTATTCCTCATGAATTTGTAACTAATTTTAGAAATTAGTTAACTGAATATTCAAAGAAAGAAATTCAATAAAATAGTAACTAAATTATCAAACCTTTTCGAGAAAGATAGTTCAAGAAAAATCTTATCCGACTCAAACCTTGAATCAGACTATGACCACAAGACCAAACTCTTTTGTCAGCTTCGAGGAAAGAAGGTGTGACCAGTTTAGAAAAATACACTCAAAACTCTCGCCAAATCTGAAACTAAGTTTGAGACCCTTCGAATTGATATGTGGATCAAGGTTATAGAATTCGAGGAATTCTGGTATGAAATTCAGAATTCCGATTATGAAGTTTTGGGGGAATACTGATTCAAGAAATACTCCTTGTATTCAAAAGAAAAACTTGCATTGAAACCCTGTTTTCTTAAAGGACTGTCTTATGCCAGAATGATGGAGGGAGCATTTGGTTTATGTTTTTCTAAGGGAAGTTCGGTTGCAACAGCTGGCAGGGAGTGTTCAAAGGATAGCTCACGCGGCAAAGCCTGACCAGCCTCTCGGTATGGTTGAAAAATAGTGTGCTTTCGGTACAATGGGCAAGGGCCGACAAAGCGGTCCCCTTGAGTGAAGTGCCAGGACACCTAAGGAGGATCCTGGAGGGTTCTGACCAGGAGATGCACAGGCTCGCGCTGCTTAGGACACCTATGCGTATGTCGTGGAAGATATGTATGATGGACGAAATGATTATTGTAATTTGTTACTGGATCTCATTTGCTGACTTGTTGGTCCATTAGGAAAAGAGGGAACTCATTTTGGGGCCCTGTAAGAAATCCACGATTTTTTAAATTTTCTTCAGCCAAAATCAGTAAAAATATTGAAGCAAGTACATGCAACTACAGAGATTCGCCGAAAAACTCGATTTGGTGTCAGTCTAGCAGCAAGTGATTCGGACATCGTCGACGCGACCGGAGTGGTCCAAAACCCAGAAAATGACACCGAAAGTGCTGAAAACGGGCATCCGGAGGCCCGAAAAAGTCCGGAAAGGACTGGCCACCAAGAAAATTCGCCAAGAAAAGCGATTTGGTGTAAAAACCCCAAAACGACACCAAAAGCGTTGAAAACGGGCATCCGGAGGCCCGAAAAGGGTCGGCCAAGAAAATTCACCAGGAAAAGCGATTTGGTGTCAATCTGGCAGAGCAGACTGACACCAAATCGCTTTTCCCGGCGAATTTTCCCGGCCGACCCTTTTCGGCCTTTTTCGAGCCTCTGGATACCCATTTTCAGCGCCTCCGTGGGGGTTTTGGACCGCTCCGGACGCGCCGGCGATGTCCGAATCACCAAATTTTGCATTGCATATCCTACACCGAAGATCACAATATCAATTATAATAAATCAAAAAGACATCTTCATTCAATGCAAACTCACCGTTCTCTATCTGAATATGACTTTTATTCTTTTTTCCTCCTATTTATTATTTCCTTCAACGTTATGTTGGTCCTCCATTGATTGGTCGAGGGCTATTTTTCCTAAACCCTAAAAGGCCCCAAAATGAGTTTCGATTTTTCCTAATGTCAACGGAGAGTCTAGAGTGATACTATTTTTTTTTAGAAACAAGGGATTGGATGGAATTTTTGAGTTATGACATCGGTAACCATTGATTGTTTGTCAGTGGATTATTTTATATGTTAAAGTTTTAAAGAGGAGTGTGTGCATATCTCTATTCTAAAGCAAAAGTTAAGAAAAGAATTCAATTATGGGTGGCTGAGTAATTATCTGGTTCTACCGATTCTAGTGGTTGGTTGGGTGGTGGCTAACCCATGGGCCGGATGGAGTTAGTAGGCTAGAATCAATGGAGTTTTAATAAATAAATTGAAATAATAAGAATACTCTTAGAATTCGAGGGTGGTTGCAAGACCAGGGTGCCCAGTTTTGTCCACTCAGGCACCCTGTAAACAGTAAAAAAACAGACATTTGTTTACCTTTAGTAGCTAGTCTCTCCTAGTAAATGAAAGAATTTCGTTTCAAGTTCTTCTGTTGGAACATCATATTCAAAGTTGGAAATATAGTTGCATAATTTGATTAAGCATTAGATATTCAAAAGTCCTCATTTTCTTAGGTACAAAGTCAATGTATACACCCTGTCCCAAATTTGAACTGATTCCATAAAATGCTAATATCTTTTACATATAAACTCATATGAGATTCCCACTTTGTACCTTAGATCTTCACATAATATGAAGCTTAACTTGATTTTTTGAAGAAATTTTAAGATATTTGTCTATTTTCTCTAAATATTTCAAGGTCTTTAAAGTGTTATAATATATGCTACTTTTTGTACCCACAATAGCTACCACTTAAAATCCTCAATCTTGTAGATCAAAAGAGTGGGTAGATACTGAGACATTAGTAGAATGTGGTGGTTAGTAAAAATTGCAAATCCAACGGTTGGATTTTTAATGATCCCTTTTTCAAAATTCTTCCAGACTATTAGAAGGCCTGCAAATATTAATAATCTAATTAGTAAAATTACATTTTTGATGTGAATCATCTCTAAAACCTATAGGGACTAGTGTACTTGTAATGGTGCATCTATGTAAAAATAAATTGAATCACTCTAAGTATGGAAAGATCATTTGTTTATCATTTCATCATATTTTTGATTAATTTTGATTAATTAGACTAGTTTATATTAATTTAAGTTATATTGGGTTAATTTAAGGACAAGCGTATTTTCTATTATTTACTTGATCTCATTTAAAGTACCTTGCCCCCCAAAATTTGCTCTCCAAGCATTGTCCCAGTCCAGCATAAACTGGATGAAACTAGACACCCTGATCTTGCAACATCCCTCGAGTAGTTAAATAAGAACCTAAAGAATTTATCAAATGAGTAGATCAATGGCTGTGCTGTCTCACTTCGGTTAGGAAAAAAGTGTTGATTTCTTCAAATGATTAGATCAACGGCTATGCCTGATTTCAGTTAGGAAAAAAATGTTGAATTCTTCAAACTAAGTCAGTGATAGTTTTCCTTCTATCTGGTTTAATCAGGTGAAGGATAGTTTAGTCTCTTGACCTCGTTAGAAAATTCATTTAAGAAAATCAAAAAGGTGGAATCCTCCCTATTTTTCGGGCAAGGAAAATTTCCTCGGTTTCGGTTTTGGAATGACCACTAGATTAGTCTCGTGTTCGGACATTCGAGGGCAAGGCCCCGAGTGGGAAACCCTGCCACACATAAGAGGAAGCTACTTCTGCTGCTGCTGCTAACAACCAAGAATCCGATGCGCACAGGGGCAAAGGGGTCTCAAAGATGGTATCAGAGAGTTGTTGTAAACTTACGAAACAGCAGCATAAATTGCCTAAAATTTTAAAGTAAATCAGGGAAATAATGTTTTCACATGTTAAGATTATGTTTGAAATGAACTTCATAAATTCAAAACTCATAAATTGATTTGGATTTTTAGATGGATACCCCAAATTTGTCTAGCATTCTTGGACTCTCCCAGAGTCAGGATATGATCGCCTTTGCCTTTGAAAATCTCATCAACTCCGCTACAACCCATGAAACTAGAGTGAGACTCGCTCGTCACTTTGAGGATCTATACTTTCTTGATCTAGTAGAGTGATGTCAGCATATGTGGTTCTGTGGGAGGGCAAAGTATTTGCGTCAATACCATTCAACGACAGAGATGACTCAGACAGAATATCTCGCTAACCATGATCTTGATAAGGCTAGGAGTTGTTCATTATGTATATAATCATTCACCCCAGAATTTTAGATTTTCTTGCCGTATTTTTAGACTTCTTAGCCGCTTTACTCCTAGGAGAAGAATTACAATAAAATTATCAGTGATGAATCATGTATATCATAGCATGTCTCCATCGCAGTATTGCCTTTTTATGCGTACACGATTGAGGCGGTGACGTTTGGAGCCGATGCTCTATGTATATATCAAAAACTTTTGATAATAAATGATGTTTTGCAAAAGATTCTAGATTGTTTTTGTGGTTGTGAATATTGGTTAATAAAATTATCATAGTGAATCTTGTTTTTAAGAATTATGATGGAATATTTATTTGTTTAAGAAATAAATCTCAAAAATTAAATAGTCATAAATCTGATAACAAAGTTAAGTTGACAATCATGAGGCGTGCGGCCCGTGGTATGCAACTGGATCCTCTTACCGATGATGAAGAGTTAGATGCGGACGTTCGTAAAGCCCTGCAGCGATCCCAACCTGGTCCCTTCAAGGGTGAAGGGGAATAGTTAGGAGAAGTAGTGGAAAAATGGTCGAAGCAATGGAAGAGTATTTTGATGTAACCGGTTATAATAAGAAGAGTATTTTGATGTAACCGGTTATAATAAGAAGAGTATTTTGATGTAACCGGTTATAAATGAGAAGAGCAAGATGGCTCTCGCTAGATTGAAAATTGTGTTGGAAACGACTAGGGTCGCATGGCGGAACCATTGCGAGATAAACCATCTCGATCAAAATACCCAGACTTGGTCAGATCTTAAAGCTTACCTTAGGAAGAGGTTATGTCCTCCGGGCTTCCTGGAAACCAAAATGAATGAGTTCTTGGAAAACTGAAGCAGGATAGCCGGGCGATTGAAGAATACCATTATGCATTTTTCCTTCTCCTCGAATATTCTCCACTTTTGGATGAAGAGCAGCCTGCTGATGGCCAGATTCATTCGAGGGATGAACGAGCCATTTGACACTTTAGTGAAAAATGCCAAACCAATCTCAATGGCAGCAGCTATCAGAATGGCAAAGGACTTTGCCAAAGCATTTGACACTTTAGTGAAAAATGCCAAACCAATCTCAATGGCAGCTATCAGAATGGCAAAGGACTTTGCCAAAGCATTTGTTATTAAGGTTCCGCCAAAGCTTGCACCCTCAAACTTTAAAAGGTTCCAAACCCCGGGAAGTGCTTCATACTTTCCACCCCCAAAGAGGCAGCAAGGCCCTAATTAGAATCAAGATGCTGGGAAATTCAAAAGTGAAGGAAGACCCTTCCCCCCTGAGAACACTTTCTCAGGATCCCCACCTCCTTCAAGGATTCATAGGGGATGAGCTAAGAAGTGAGAACAGGTGTTTTGGGTGTCAGGGTTTTGGTCACCAGCTTAAAGACTGCCCGACTCCTGCCATGTCAAGGGAGGACAGGGAAGTCAAGGACCCAGAGTGCAGAGACCAGCCCCTTTGTATCAGTCAAATTAGGGTCTCACCAAAATAGGGCAATCCCAGGAGGACTCCAGCTCTCAACCATCTGCCTCTATTCTCAGAACTCCCTCCCAGAACTAGGGTAACCAAAGAGAAAGAGTTTTGCCCCAATCTGTAGCAGCAGCCATAGCAGTTACGATAGTAGAAGTAGTGGAAGAGGAGAGAGGTCAGATTTATGCCGCGATTGAAAACCAAGGGCCAAATCGTCAATTTTTTATCATCCATGCTCCAGTTGAGTATAAGGGTAAGCCATTCAATCTTTTGATTGACTCAGGCAGTACTCTTTCATTTATTTTCCCAGGATGCTTGCGTAAGCTAGTCTTAGAACAGAAATCAGGGAAACCTATGCAAGTTGAATTGGCCAGTGGGAAGATTCTTTTCACTCATCGTGAGACAGATCATATTTAGTTTAATCTAGATGGGAATGTAACTGAGTGCCAGTTCAGAGTCTTACCTTTGGGAGTTTTTGACGGAATCCTTGGAATGGATTGGCTCCACAAAAATCAAGCTGACATTCACTGTCACAATGGAACCATTTCCTTCCGTGACCTTCACGAGAACAAAGTTCAAGGAATTAGAATTTTCGGATCCCCAGATCTGCAATTAGTAAAAGCTTCTAGGTTACTAAAAGCACTTAGAAAGAAACAGCTCATTTATGTTGTCAAAATGAATCCGGTAGACACAAAGTTAGGCTAAAGAACTAGAATGGTCAAGTGAGTATGATGATTTATTCCCAAGAGAGCTAACTGAGATGCCTCCGATTCGAGAAGTAGATCATGAGATAGAATTGACCCTCGGAGCTCAGCCAATACACTACAAGGGATCGGGCTCATACCCGCGCTCCTAGCCGCTAAAAATGACTTGTGAAAAAAAGTCGTGGGCCTGTGTATCAGCGCATGTATCATCGCAGCCATAGACATGCGTGTAAAAGCGCGTGTATAGGACTTCTCAGACGCGCTCATACACGGGTGTATACACGCGCTCATACACGGGTGTATACACGCGTTCTGTTCAGTTCAGATGCATTTAGATGCGCTGATACATGCGTCTATACACGCGTTTTGTTAATTTAGATGCGCTTATACATGCGTATTTCTCAGTTTTGACGCGTTTATACACGCGATTTTACAGATTATCCGCGTATATACACGCAATTTTTAGCAGTTCTGACGCGTTTATACACGCGAACAGAGAGCAAAAAAAAATAATCCAGAGAGTGCTATTTGGTGCCTCAATACTGTTCCAGCATTCCAGCACCCAATAACACTCTCTGGATTTTTTTTTTTTTGTGCATTAGACCATCCACGAAGAACAAGGGAGAGGGAGATTAAGACAAGAACGACATGAATGCATACATTGTCAATACACGATTCAAGACAGACATGAATGTAATACTATCGATTCACGATTCAATATTACTATCAAAATTTCACACATATATACAAGGGAGTCCATATCTCGAAGTAGCCCATGGCTTCAGTTTACAAAAAAATATATACAACCACATCCTCAATATGGAATGTGATACTATGGGTCTGAGTAATACTCAGACCCAGATGATGACTCAGTGCTCCCTCCATGCTCAGATGAGCTCACATCGGTCGGAATGTCCGATGAGTAGTGCTCATGTCCACCCTCTGCAGTGGCGGCGGCGGCGGGTGGATCATCAGCAGCTTGTGCCTGTTCAAGTAATATATAGTATATAAGTATATATATATATGTAATTCAATAAACCAAAATCATTCGTTTAGAATTTTCAAGTACCTATCGACTGTATGGTCTCATGGCCATCTCAAACTGCGCATCCGTAATACGTCCCTCGGCTCTGAAGATGGCCCACGTGTCACGTCTGCTATGCCGGCGAGCATACGCAGTATCGTGGGTTGTGGGCTTCCTCCCCGTAACCCGTCACTGTATCATAATCAACACAATTTGTAAGATTAAAACAATCATAGAATCAATGAATTAAGTAAACAATCAAATAAAGTGGCAAGATACTTACAAACTCTGCCTCCCATGACTCGACGCCGCCAGATCCGAAATGCAAAGATCCAATGGTCTCCATCTGGATCCGTCGTGCCTCCACATGCTACCTGCTCTTCACGCCACCCTTTGCTCGTTTCTTTACCTCCTTCCACTCGCGTTTGTGTGTAGTGGGTGGCAGGTTTCTCGGCAGGATAGCCACCCGCAACTACATTTAGCCGGTCATCGTACGCGAGTTTTTTAAGGTGAGATCTTTTATTACTTAAGATCTCCCTTATTCGCGTCCTTCCCCATACATCCGAGAATGTAGCATGTGGGGGATTGGGGTACCGACTATGTACAGCCTCTATCACCTCCCTAACTAATCGACTATTTTGATCTTTAAATTTAATAAAACAATTTCTATACGAGTTTGATACTACCCCACGCATGTACTCCATTACCTCCCTCCCCCTCGCATCCATCACTATCCCGCCCCTATCCGTCACATCATAGCAAATCACTCTCTCCACCTCTCTCATCTCCTCCTCTTCCGAACTGTCTCCTCTAACTCTTCTCCCTCTATCTCCTCTCTCACCGCGTGCCCTACTACCTCCCCCTACTACCTCCCCCACCTCCCCCACCAACCAAAGCACCCGTTGCATCCTCCACTCCCACTCTTCCTATTGCTGCCGGGGGATTGTCTACGTGACGGTGGCTGTGAGCCCTGACGTGACGGTGGCGAGCACGTGATGGTGGCTGCTGTGAGGGTGTGTGTGAGTGTGTCTGGGACGAGGTATGTCTCCTCGGTGGACGTGGAAGAGGAGAAGCTGCATGCCGTCTCGTCGGACTCATAGGCATAGACGGCACTGGAGTGCCCTGGATACTCGTGGTAGGGGTATAGACACCAGGCATGGAAGGAGGGGGATGGGCATACATATACTCTGTAAGCTCAACTGGACCAAGATGGTGCCCAAAATGATTTAGCATCTCCATCAGCCAATTGCTGTACACAAATGGATCGGATGAAGAACCTGGAATATCCATAAAGAACCTGCAAAAATAATCTTCATGTACATCATGGGCTGTCTCTTGACTCACACAAATATCATCATTCAAGTCACCTATCAGCCTGCAAAAACCATAGAAACAGGAAACGCAGTCTCGTGTATACACCCGTCCAGAAACGCGTGTATACACCCGTCAAAAAACGTGTGTATACACCCGTCCAGAAACGCATGTATATCCGCGTGAGCAGACTCTGCAGACAGGATACACGCGCTTTTACACGCGTTTCTACACGCGACCTGTGCAAATTTTTTTTTGAAAGGGACCGACCTCCGACAAAGTGGTCCTTATAAAAGGACCACTGTCGCCCCTGTCAGAATCGTTCACCCAAAATCGTGTGCACAGAAGCAAAAGGACGGAGACAAACCCAAAAAGCAAAGAGAAAATAGCATAAACAAATCTGAGAAAGGAGACAAGGCAAAGGACAAACTGACTCACCTCTGAAAAAGTGAGTCTTCTTTCTTGCTCGGTTTCCTCCCGTGTGTGCTCCTTCTCTGCTCCCTCCTTGCACTTAGGTTTTGTTTCTATTGGAAGAGGCGAAAACGAAAGTAGTGTTGATATGTTAGTTCAAAATCTTAATTTGGGGAAGGCGGGCTATTTTTAGTTTAAACAGACCGTCGCGTTTATAAACGCGTGTATGTTCGCGTGTATGATAATTTAGCTGCGTTTATACACGCGTTTTGCAGGAATTACCTGCGTTAATACACGCGATTTTTAGGAAATAGCCGCGTTAATACACGCAATTTTCAGGAAATAGCGGCGTCAATACACGCGATTTTTATACTTTCATTAAAAACATATTATGATTTTGTGTTTTCTGGTTTGTACATAGGATGTCATCAACCTCTTCAAGTAGTTCTGGGGAAGATGAGACAATGCGTCATCGTAATCGCGATGTGTGGTTGGGACAATGGATCAAATGTATGTGTAATCAATGTCAAGGATGCATTGTACGAGCACGTCGAATTACCTTGAATCACATCTCCATGTATGGAGATGTGATTCAAGGATGCATTGTACGAGCACGTCGAATTACCTTGAATCCATTCTCCATGTATGGAGAATGGAATCAAACAGGTTTAGAGGTGAGTAGATGTAAATTGATGGTATTCAAATGACTCATGGTATCCAAATTAAATTAATAGAGTTGTAATATATAAACTCTAATTGAAGCAGGATGCAGTACCACACCCTAACATGGTGCCCTACGCGCGACGAGAGCACGCAAAGCGTCGACGAGATGATGCTGGAGCTTCGGGATCTATTGTCAGAGATGAGTGGGAAAGGGATGACAATAGCCCTGCACCCCTAAATATGTTGCTAGTAAGAGTAACATTCCTCCACAAACACTTCGTGCAAAAGATTGGAAGCGTATTTGGGAGTCTACAACTATTCTTCCTCCAGATGGCATGAACAGGTATAGTAATGTTTTTTCAATCTTGTTTTGTGTAGTCTCTAATTGGATTAAAGGTCACATAGAGCAATCCCTTGTGTAGGTACTCCATTTTTTTCGGCTGCCATATTGGACCCATCTTAAGATCAACCATCTTCTTGATCCCATGCACATCTTCAAGAATGTGGGATCTGGTATTTGGGAACATATTATTGGTAAACGAGACAATGTTAGCGTACGTGAGGACTTGCGGGTCGCAGGACGTATGCGTCAAGCTTGGCCACGAGAGGTGGGTGGGCACGTTCGTCTTCCACCTGCACCATGGATTATATCAAAGAAAGAGGAGAAGCGGGTAAAGTAGGCCATCACCACTTTGCGTACTCCCATTGGATGCATGAGATCATTGAAGGGAGCCTTTACAACCACTAAGAAAAGAGGCGTTGAGAAACTATATGGGTTGAAGTCCCACGATTGGCACAAGATGCTTCAAGTAAGTGTTTTCCATGTCTTGTATGTTGAAATTAAATTTTGTAATGCCATAAACCATACATACATGTGCTCTTATGTGCGCAGTTCATACTACCTACTAGCATCGACCATTGTGCAAATAAGAGTTTGAAAAAATGTATTTATAAGATGGGCGAGCTTGTGAGGTATGTAAAACCCATGTCAGATCACCCTTCATTATACCTTGCAAAATGAACGTGCATGAGGTATAACGTACTATTTATTTATTTTTCAGATATGTTAGTTCCAAAGCAATTGATCCAGCCACGTTGGATGATGCGCGTGTTATGGCAGTGGAGGTGGTTTGTTTGGTAGAGGAGACTTTTCTGCGAACCATTCTCACAAGTCAACTACATCTCATTGTGCATTTAGTGGACGAAATCGCTTTATGTGGTACTGTGCATGCACGTTGGATGTTCTTCCTAGAGCGCTTCATGAAGACCTTAAAAGACTTTGTGAGGCAAAGTGCAAGGCCTGAAGGAAGCATGGCCGAGGGTTGGTTGATACAAGAGTCTCTTGTATATATTTCAGAATTTCTTGATCAGGTGGACAGCTCTTTGCCACGACTATGGAGAAATGAAGAGGACTTGAGGATGACCTCTATTGTGCCTCAAGGAAAAGGACAGAGTAAAGTAATTGACGGAACATTGATTGATGATCTCAATTTCACTTGTATCCTTAATAGTGATGTGATGAGCAGATGGGTTACAAGATATGAGGATGCAAAGACAAAAAGGCAAGCAGAAATAGCTCTCTTTCGGAGGCAACATGGCTCTCGGAAGGCGTACCCTAAGCATCTAGCAACACTTCCGAATGATATCCATGTTGATTGATTGCAGGAGGAAATGGAGAGAGCAGAGAGCGACGAGGGGCTGCATATCACGGCGGAATAATGGGAGTATGCACGAGGATGCATGTTAAAGGTACATAGAACTAATGTTTTGCATTAGTTGTAAGTGATTTGCTTTTAATATTTATTCACATTACTTACACAAATATTGCTTCTATTTTGGTCCAGTGCACTATGTTCAATGCTATATGGTGTGAAGGCAAGCATTTTCGAACACAAAGAATTGATGAAAAGAGAAATACACAAGATTGCGGTGTCATTAGTAGCTTTGAGGGAGCTAACGGAAAAATGGATGATTATTGTGGCATAATCCAAGACATATTTAGGCTTGACTTTCGTCGCTTCTTTGTGTATGTTTTGGATGTCAAATGGCAAATGAACGTGGTGGAAAAAGGGCCTGATGCAACGATAAAACGCCATGCAAGTGGCTATGTAACTATTGACTCTACAAAGTTTTGGCAAACAAAGAAAGATAGGCTCGTATTGCCACAACAATGTGAGCAGGTATGCATTTTTTTACTAATGTGTTTCATGTACATATATATCTAAGCTCGCGTACCCCTTGACTTTTGATATGCTAATTAATTACTGTACTATGTGCATTTGAGTAGGTTATCTATCTACCAATGGTGCATGACATTAAATGGTGGTACGTCATCCCTATTGCACCACGTTCCAAAGTGATGTATAATACATTCACTGATATGGAGCATATGGAGGATGTAACAAGCCGCAATGAAGATGATGTCGAACATGCCAATGAAGATGTTGTGATCGATGATCAAGAAATAAGAGATGATCATGATAATGAGGATGAGCGTGCCATTTCTCATGATCATGAGAATGACCCTACCATTGAGGATGATGGTGATGTTGATGAGGATGATTAGGACATCGATACCATTATCAATGGAGTACAGAATATCGATAGTGGAATAAATTTAATCGTAGCCTTACAAATTGATCAAATGGATATTGATGTTGATCGTTTGGCAAGGATGGATCTTATTGAAGAGAAGATCGAGCCCTAACCAATCCGTCACTGTACATTCTAAATTGATGACATTTCTATCATCTCATATGCATGATTTATTTTTGAATATATTTCATTGTTGCAAATGCATGTAGTGGGATTATGTAATGATGTATACTGTAATGTACTATGAGATGGTTTAAAGAAAATAGTTCTTAATTTTGTAAAGGAATTCAATTTTTCTTCAGTTTTTCTTTACCATGTGTGTATTAATCCGTGTATGGCAGCATGTATTACTGAGTGTATATAAACGCAGTAATACATGCATGTATAGATGCATGTATTACTGCGTGTATATAAACGCGTTTATACACGCGTTGATAAATGCAAATATACATGCGAATTTAAATGCCAAAATACACGCGTCCGATTCTATTCAAATACATGTGCGACCATACACGCGCTCGTAATTTATCGCGTGTATGAAACGCGTGTATGGCAGCATTGTCTTGTAGTGGTAGCCCAGCGCACGTACAAAATGCAAGTCCCTGAAGCCATTGAACTCAAGGAACAGCTTAGGCAGTTGTTAGAACAAAGGTTTGTAAGACCCAGTGTTTCACCTTGGGGAGCCCCAGTTCTCTTTCAGAAAAAGCAGGATGGAACGTTAAGACTGTGTGGATTACAGAGGTCTCAATCAACTGATAGTTAAGAATAAGTATCCTATCCCCAGAATTGATGAGCTTTTGGACAGGCTCAATGGAGCCCAGATCTTCACAAAGATAGATCTCAAATCAGGGTATTACTAGATCAGGATTAATGATCAAGATATCCCGAAGAGAGCCATCAATACTCGCTATGGGCACTATGAACATACACTCAAAACTCCCGCGAAATCTGAAACTAAGTTTGAGACCCTTCGAATCGATCTATGGATCAAGGTTATAGAATTCGAGGAATTCTAGTATGAAATTTAGAATTCCGATCATGAAGTCTTGTATTCAAAAGAAAATCAAACTGAAAACTTACATAGAAACCCTCTTTTCTTAAAGGACTGTCTTACGCCAGAATGCTAGAGGGAGTATTTGGTTTATGTTTTTCTAAGGGAAGTTCGGTTGCAACAACTGGTGGGGAGTGTTCAAAGGACAGCTCACGCGCAAAGCCTGCCCAGGTCTTGACCAGCCTCGGTATGGTTAAAAAATGGTGCACTTCTGGTACGATGGACGAGGGCTGACGAAGCGGTCCCTGAGTGAAGTGCCAAGACACCTAAGGAGGATCCTAGAGGGTTCTGACGAGGAGATGCACGGGCTTGTGGTGCTTGGACACCCATGCGTATGTCGTAGAAGATATGTATGGTGGACGAAATGATTATTGTAATCTGTTGGATCTCATTGCTGACCAGTTGGTCTCAATGGAGAGTCCAGAGTGATACTGTTTTTTTTAGAAACAAGGGACTGGATGGAATTTTTGAGTTATGACATCTGTAACCAATAACTGTTTATCAATGGATTATTTTATATGTTAAAGTTTTAAAGATGAGTGTGTGCCTATCTGTATTCTAAAGCAAAAGTTAAGAAAGGCATTCAATAATGGGTGGGTGAGTTTCTACCAATTCTAGTGGTTGGTGGGTGGTGGGCCAGATAGGCTGGAATCAATGGAGTTTTAATAATTAAATTAAAATAATAGGAATACGCTTAGAATTCGAGTAGTTAAATAAAAACCTGAAGAATTTCTCAAATGAGTAGATCAATGGCTGTGCCTCACTTTGGCTAGGAAAAAAGTGTTGATTTCCTCAAATGAATAGATCAACGGCTGTGCCTGATTTCGGTTAGGAAAAAAGCGTTGAATTCTTGAAACTAAGTTAGTGATAGTTTTCCTTCTATCTGGTTTAATCAGGTGAAGGATAGTTTGGTCTCTTGACCCCGTTAGAAAATTCGTTAAGAAAATCAAAAAGGTGCTTGTGTGGTGTGAGAAAAATTAGAAAAACCTAAAAGATAAGGTTTTTTGAAAAAGGCCTTAAGATTTATAATGTCTTGTGTAAAACCATCCATATAAGGGGCTGTTCACATACCCTTGTGGTAGTTACATCGGTATGATAAACATAAGAACTATATAAAGCCCTCTAAAGAAGGATGTATCAGCATCATTAACATTTGGTTTTGACACACTCAAGTGCAGCTTGAGATTCAGTGCCCTGAAATAGCGGGTAAATATTGGCTTTGGTGGTAAAAGCCGTGGATGTTGATCATTATTTTTTGAGACAGGTGCCCTACCCTTGCATAGCTCATAAAAAGGTTTGTAAAATTATCTCACCCATGTATATGAGGGCAACCGTGCCCGAGCCTGCATGCTCAAAACGAGATGTGTATTCACCCATTGGTATGAGGGTTGCCTGCCCGAGCTCACCAGGAAGCTCAAAATGGTTGTTGTGATGTGTGCTTGAGCGATGCACGTGTGAGGTGCATGCGCAGGGGTTGGTTCCCACCCGAACTTCTATGTTCAAATCGGACTCAGTGGTTCCGCTATGAGCGAGTCGGCTCAAAATGGACTAGGTGTCTAAGATGGTAGACACGGGCACACATGTTTGGTTGATGGACACTCCAATGTATCATTGAGGGGGAGTGTTGAGAGGTAGCAGTTGCGTTTGTGCAATGCTACATTGATATGGATGATGGGTGATGGGTGAGTTGTGGAACTCCTCGATTAAGAGGGGGTGTTGAGAGATATAATCGTGGTGTTGTGTGTATGTGGGAAAGCACCCTAGAGGTGCAAGATATTGTGGTGAGATAGGAATGCCACATGTAATATTGCATGGTGTGTGAGAGTTGACCAAAAGAGTGGAAAAGGAGTTGCCACATGGATGATGATGTGTAAAGTGGGATGAGGCTAGAAGGCCTATATCATTGTATGGTTCATGGAGAATGGAATAGAAGAGATCAAGTGTTGAGTGTGCAATCTCTCTCTCTCTAGTCATGGAGTTCTTAGTGTGGTTTAATCCACCTTAATCTTATGCTTAATCTATGTTCTTCACCATGATCAATCCCATTTCTAGATTGTTAACAGCTATATATATACATCCCCTTGAATTTGTCAATTACATGGTCAGGGGAGAAGGTTAAGGAGGAAGCATTAGAATGTCAAGCGTGAGTACATGCTCCCCCTTTTCTTGGGTAGATCATATTTTTTGCAATGATGTTGCAGCCTCTTGGAACCAATTTGTCCAGCGGGTCATAGGTTCTGATGTGGGTAGATAGCTTTTTATGACCCTTGTGGCCACATCCAATTGCAGAGATGTTAGTGTACGCTCCCATTGACGAATGGAGGAAATGGTTTCCGATGATACTATTACAAGGGGAGACGTAGACTCATCGGTCTTTTGTTGGGTGTTGACAAGAGTAGGTGTAGAGCATGTAGAAACTTCTATATCAGCGTGTGCCTAGCATGAGGAGCTAGAAGCTTCATGTGGCTCCCCCCTTCCTGAGCTAGGTGGTGATGATCGATATTGTTTGGGAATCCAAACTAACTCTGGAAGAAGTGGTGCGGAGCACTCTGTTACCTTTCCCTTACCACGGTCTTGAATTGTCGTTGGGGTGGTAACATTTAGTTTGCAAGGTTTTACAGGTGATGTAGAGGGATTCAGCTTATGTTTAGGGACCCAAATCGGGTCATTCCCCTCATAGTACCCTTGGGCTACTAATAATTTTTTAGGGATCCATCGTGATGTTACATTGCCCTTTCTCGGGTGGGTAGCTGTTTTCTTCCTACGAGGCTTCTTGTCTGAACGAGATTGAGCAGGGGAAGTAGCTGTTAACGAAGCTTTTGGGACCCATTTGTATGTATTTTTTGGCATAGTAAGCGGAGCTTTAGAGACCACCCTACATGTTTCCACTCTTGGCGTTGACGCGTTAGAGGGGTGGAAAACAATCAAAGATGGTTTTGCCACTGGACTTTGTGATTTTTCATTATCTAACATTTGAGTGGATGACTTAGGTGCGGGATTTTGAGCGGTCAGACCTAGTGTTGGTTCTTGCGTTGTGACTCGTCTGGTTGCCCAATCAATATTGCACTTGGTGGCTATCATCCATTTGCGCCCTAAGTTTACAGTCTCTTCCATGGTACCAGCAGGCATAACCAAAAAGCTTTGGATTACAGTCCCCTTGTCATAAGCAACCGGAGTGTGCAGAATTCCTGAGACAGGGGTTTTCTTCTTGTTGATTCCTTTAACTTGGATAGCACTCTTGGATAAAGGTGGTTTTCCAAGCTGACACTACACGCCATATGATAGCAAATTGTGTTGAGCTCCTGTATCCAATAATGCATTATACAACATCTCCCCGTAAGGACTCTGTAACTCAATTGGGTATCTTAGAGGTGGGTCAGATTCCAGTGAATCCTCATCTCCCTCCTCGAAAAATGCTTGTGTAATCCCCAAGTTGGCTTCTCGTTGGTGCCTAGCACGCTGTTGACGTTCTTTGGCTTCAATTCTTGCTTGTATCTTCTTAAGCTCAGCTTGTTCTTTAGCTGGCTTCTTTTGATGGATTGCATGTAACTCCTCTTGGCTCAGGGGATCATAGTATCTTTTGAATTTACTCCCATTAAGGAATCCAATAGTTTCAACTCCGTCGAGAGTTTCCACTCGGATGGTACCTTGCGGGGTAATTTCACATACTCTATACGGTCCCTTACCAGCATATTTGAGCTTTTTCTTTTCGTTATGCACTCCATACATCAGGACTTTATCCCCAACCTTGATGTCCTTGTCCTTTAGGTGGCGATCAAACCATTGTTTCCTTCTATCCTTCTCCATAAGGGCATTGTACACAGCCAATTGTCTTTCTTCGTTTAGCCGCTCAAGGATATACAGACGTTCTACTAAGGGATTACCATCCCAACCCTCTTGCGCAGCAACACGAAGACTAGGAATGACAAATTCGCACGGCATGACTGCTTCTTGGCCATATACCATTTTGAATGGTGTGTAATTAATAGCCACTTTGTAATTAATAGCCACTTTGTACGCAGTACGATAGGCCCATAAAGCTGTCTTCGTAAGCTTTAGATCCCAATCCGTGCGATGAGCTTCAACTGTCTTTGTCAAAACAGAGATTAAAGTCTTGTTGGTACTCTCGGCTTGGCCATTCGCTTGCGGATAGCAAGGAGTAGATTTATGATGGGATATCATGAAATTTGTTGTGAGCTCCTTAATCACTTCATTTATAAAATGTGTACCATTGTCGCTCACAAGTTCAAAAAGACAACCGAAGCGTGTGATTATATTTTCAAAGAGGAACTTGGCTGTTGTCCTTGCATCTGCCTTACGTGTCGCCTTCGCTTCAGCCCATTTGGTCATATAGTCAGTGGCCACAATAATATAGCGAGATTGTGTGTTTCAGGCTGTTGGGCTAATTGGACCTACAAAGTCTAAACCCCACTTTTCGAATGGTTGGTTTACTTTGATCTCATGTAGGGGCATCTGATCCTTCCGCTGGGGTTTCTTGTATCGTTGGCATTCATCGCAGCCCTTCACAAAGAGTGATGCATCTTGGAACATAGTGGGCCACCAATACCCTGATTGTAAGATCTTTCGCGCAATTAAGTCTCCTGAGAAATGACCACCGGCTACACCCATATGTGCCTCTTGTAAAATGTATAAATAGTCATCCTCTCAGGCACAACACCTAAGAACGTCATCCTTTCCTCTTTTATAAAGAGTCCGGCTATCAGGCAATAAGGTTCGCATTCTTTGATCAGCTTTCGAGCTAGATCTTTACGAAGCTCCTTGGGTGGGAAGCCATTAACCAAAAAGTTAACAATCTTCTCACTCCATTCAGGCATTTTCTCCACCATGAATAGTGAAGTGTCAGGTAAGTCATCATCAACCCCCGTAGGAGCCTCACCATTAGGTATGCGAGAGAAATGATCAGCCATAACATGTTTTTTGCCAGGTCTCACAACAACAGTGAAATCAAACTCAAGAAGAATCAATAGCCATCGTGTGATTCTTCCTGTGGAGCATGGTTTGTTTACTAGATACAACAATGCTTGATGATCCACATAGAAAACAAACTTGGTGGCAAGGAGGTAATAACAAAATTTCCTTATACTGCATATATCATTGCCAACCCTTCTCACTCCGTAGTGGTGTAGTTCATCTCAGCATCGTTCAACTGGCGAACGACTGGCAAAGCTAATGGGGTAGTCTAGCTTGTGTTCTCCAGGCTGAGTCAACACTGATGCATCAATATGCACATGGAAGAGTAAATCCCAGTTAGGCATTCGCAAGATTGGAGCACTCGCTAAGGCCTTCTTTAATAACTCATATGCACAGTCACAATCTTCAATCCAAATAAACTCGATGAGAAGCTTATACAATGGTCGAGCTATCTCGGCGAAGAATAGAATAAACCTTCGATAATAACCAACATGGCCCATAAAGCGTTGGACTCCCTTATAGTTGGTGGGTGGTGGCAATTCTAGAATGACCTTGATTTTACTCTCGTCAGTGGAAATCCCATTTTTGGACACTATATGCCCTAAGATAACTCCGTGTTTAACCCAGAATTGGCATTTGAAAGGATTCAATGAGATGCGATATAATCTACACCTTTCAAATATTTTTCGTTAAACACATCAAGTGCTCGTCCCAAGAGGAATGAACACAAAGATCATCTAAGAAAGCTTCACAGAAGTCCCTTAGATATTCCTTAAAGGCCGTGTTTATCAATCGTTGGAATGTTGCAGGTGCATTGGTCAAGCCAAAAGCCATGACGCGAAAGGCAACCACTCAAAACTCTGTGATAAATGCTGTCTTAGCTTGGTCCTCGACTGCAATTGTGATCTGATTGTAACCCGAGTACCCATCTAAAAAGCTATATGCCTCCTTTCCTGCCACTCTTTCAAGCACATGTTCAGAATATGGCAAGGGGTAATGATCCCTTCTGGTGGCTGCAATAACCTTTTTGAGATCAACGCACACTCTGAGTTTCCCATTCTTCTTTGGTACGATGACTATCGGAGAAACCCATTCTGAGTGCTCAGTAGGGTATATAAATCCACATTTTACAAGCTTTTCAATTTCCTCTTGTACAATCTTTGCGTACTTAGGATTCATTGGGTAGGGACGTTGCTGGACTGGTTTAGCAGTGCTAATCATTGGAACCGTGTGTTGCACCACCGAGGGTGGAACACCCTTCATATCATGATATGTCCAAGCAAATATGTCCTTGAATTCTTTAAGTAGCTTCTTAAGTGTAGCTTCCTCTGACTGGGTGAGGTCTTGAGTAATAAAAACTGGTTTAGACTCCTCACCTGGATCTGCTAAGTCTATCTCCTTAACTACCGTAGGGCCATCGTAGACACCGCTACTCCCATTGGTAGGCGTTCGTTGGGCTTTTGTGTAGACCACTTTACGTTCCCCTGTGGGTGGTGAATGATTTGAAATGCTCGGGTGTGGGGTGTGAGTCTACTGGTTCTTGTTGTGCCAGGCTTTTTTCTTTCAATTCCGCCTCCTTTTGTTGCTGAGCTAACTCTTGGTTTTGCCGCCTTCTTGCAGTATGACTTGGTTTCGGCTTCTCTTCGATCTCTAATTGGGCGACGTCATGAGGTTGCGGAATACACCACATGACACTTTGGAGGTATTGTCCCCAATTATCTGCTAACTTCCGATGAGCATCAATAGCTCCTACATAACTAAGCCATTCTGTAGTGGATCTCTCCTTGTTTATTGTGGTTCGCACATTAGCTCGATAGCGTTGGCGCTTGTCTCGTTTTCTTCTTACCAAGTTTTTTATTTTTGTTTCTATCAGATTCGAACTCACTTGGTCGATCTTCACTTGTGTCCCCCTCACTCTCGGATGAACTGCAGGAGGTCAGTGTCCTAGGCCTTGAGCACCTTGCTTCCACATTTGGGTGAATATTTGATTCATCCCCCCCATCAGGCTCAGAGTCAGTTTGTTCTTGAGATTCATACTCAGAGTTACATTGGTCAGAGTCTTCGCTACTGTCAGTTGAGTTTGCCACTTTATTGCCATCAGCCCCAGGAGTCAAGTGCATAACACCTATCAACACCATATTGGGGAATATGGGAATTTCCCACAAGTTTGGGACACGTGGTCAAAAGTTTGGATTAACCATAACTTGAACACCACTAATCCAAAATGAGCGCTTTATAGCTCTTTAGATTCCATTTTTCAAGTGCTTTCCAACGATAGGTCATATGATAGGGTTTTGAGAAACTTACAAACATGTTATCCATGTCCTCTTTTTTAAGTATTCAAAAATGGAAATTGCGAAATTCCCAAATTCACTAATATGGTGTTTATCATGTTTATTGGCACTAACGGTGGCATATCTTGCCCCTCAGGTGTTACCCAACTTGTGCCTCTATTTCCCCATGTGTCTATGGTTGCCGCTAGGTGTACCCAATCCACGTTATCGAACTCAGTCTCATACCCGGTACGACCTCCATATAAGGAGAATCTTTCCCATCATCAGTCTCTTTTTTGCATGTATAGCAATACCTTAATGGGGCGGAGTGAATAGTGGTATCCGATCGATTATCAATGATAACCTTGCTTCTTAAAGGATGTGCACAACCATTCTCAAGATCAACTCGAATGACAGAGTCCTGTAATTGTAGGTAGACATGGTTTTTCGACCAGTCATGCATTAGGGGAAGGTTGAGGTCTATAGGGGCCCTTTAAGCTGCCATATTATGATTTTAATGACTTTTTGTTAAAACGTTAAGTTTCTTTGACTTTAGAAACCTTCTTGTTCTTCAAATGGCTAGAAGTTTGAATTTCAAAGTTTCTGCCAAAATTGAATTTGAAATCGAGCGAGCAAAACTATATCATGTGACATATCTATGGAAAGAGCTCGACGAGTAGATTCTGGATCTGTAATCTCCGACAAATTTTGAGCTCATATGTAGAAGTTATGGACGTCCGAAATTTCAAAAACTTTTCCCCTACTTTTTGGAAATGAAAAGTACAAAAAGGCATCTTCTAGAACCTTTAATCACCCAACATTTTTGTATACATGGCATCACATGATTGCCTCTTTTCCTTAATAACCTTTTAATCACATGGCATCTTAAAGGGCCCCTTTAGACCTCAACCTTCCCCTAATGCACCATTTGCGCTTCCCTCATGAAATCCATTACAATGTCTTACCTTGTATCCCAGAACCTTGATCTTAAGGTCGCTTAACATTCCAATAGGTTTAGCTATAGTTTCGTTTGCCATCTTAACCACTATGTTTGTGACTTCGAGGTGAGGTCTTCCCATAGACTCCCAACAGTTTTTAGTCACAATGCTCACGCCAGCACCAGCATCAAGGATTCCCTTTAGAGTTAATCCTTTGGTAGTAATGGGGAGGGTTGCATTAGATTCGTCACCTTCAAAAGTACTATCCCAACTTGTTAACAGGTATTTCAACGACCGAGTCTTCATCTAGGTTGGGTTGTAGATCCCAATGTTCCCCTTCATCTTGAAGCGTGGCGGGTCTATCCATATTTGCAAATTGTGGTAACCCCGCCTTTAGTTCTCTATTGAGAAATGCTCGAAGAGCTAAGAATAGCTCAGGATCTTCGTATAACTTGGATATGATCGTGGTTCTGATTTCAGAGGACATGAAATCCATTAGCTTGGACACATTCAATGGTACTTTTTGAGATATCGCCCCTTGACTAGGGATTGGTGAAGATGGAATCACTTCCTCTTCGATGGAGTCAGGCATTCCCTCACTAAACATTCTTTCCAGCAAGAAGGGTGGTTACCCACTTCCTGATGTCCTATCCTCACTCTCTTTCCGAATGATACTAGGTATAGCTAACGGTTTATGGCTCCTGTGAGGCTGAACTTGTGTAGGAAACACTGTGTCTGGAATTTTGATTTTTCTCGGGTTTGGCTCCAGTTCTCTTTGTGTTTCTTCCACCAAACCCCTTAAGTGTTGCACTTGTTAAATCTCCTCAACTGGGTTTGGGTAAGTTCCAATCTTTTTCTTGAGGGTTTTTGGCCCACGTGGCTTGTCTTGGGGAGTCTCAATCAGTTTGGGCGGCCGAGAGGGCATTAACTGACTTGGTTGTGGGGCCGAGGAAGTTTCCTTCTGTTTCCCTTTATTTATGTATTCACTTGATTCTCCTTCGTTGAGCTCCCGAGTGGGTTCCTCCCTTAAGGTAGTGGCTTTGGTCCCCATGGTTTCTATTGAATCGGAATCATCTTCAGGATCATTCATATACATGGGGTCATCTCCTGTCCCTATGTTAGTCTTTGAACTAGGCTTAGAGCTCGTGGCATTAAGCGATCTCTTCCGCCGTGTTTTCTTTTTCTTTGCTCGAGCAATTGATGCAGTATCCCTCTCTTCGAGAATGTAGTTTTGATTTTGAAGCATTGATCGTGTAACTACATTCGCGGGTACAACAGGTATGATTCCTCATGCCTGGTTGGTGACCTCAACCAAATTCAATGGCGTAATCTTGGGTGCATTAGGATTATGTGGACATTGAGCAATCAAATGATCTATGCCACAATGATTACATGTAAGTACCGGCATTCTCGATGTGCTCTCTTGATTTGGTTGCATCTAAGTAGCTATCTTCTGTAGCCTATTAGGGCACTCCGCTACACAATGCGGTCCACCACAATCGTAGCATTGAAGAGGTGGTCTCCTTGCCAAGGTATTAAGGTTCTGCCCTCTTGTGGCGAGAGCAGCCGCTTGATATATAGGCTTGACTTGCCCAAAATGATCCTCCATGTAGTACTGGGGAGTCATTTCAAACGTATCAATCCCATATGGAGTAGTGGGGTCTATCTCCTCTTCATAATCCCCACACGCGCTATGTGACTCACAACCCATTTGGTTTATAGGGGTAATCCTTGGATGTGGAGGTTGTGGTCTGTTTGGGACATCATAGCATAGCGGAGGCTACACTCCAACCCACACACTTTGTCAATCCGTGAATGCAACCCGGTTAGCGCATAGAGGCTATCCCGAATGGGAGAAGATTAGTTAACCACACACTAATGACTTCTAATCCTACTCAATCCTACTCTAAACACACACTAACGACTTCTAATCCTACTCAATCCTACTTAATCCTACTCTAAACACACACTAATGACTTCTAATCCTACTCAATCCTTCTTCAACAATCAAGGAATCAATCGTTGATTCCTTCTCAATCTAACATAATCAACGCATTAAGATTAGGCTACACTTAAGCACAAAAATGCAACTTATGCAAAGAATCTAACATGCAAAGAGCTATCACACAAGCCTCAACTACATATCATTTCATGCACAAAAATGCAAAAATGCCTAATCCACCTAGATTAGCAAGTGTGTAGACCACAATCTCATATCATTGAATACGTAGAGAATAGAGAGTACAAGATTGAAGCAAGAATGAAGAAGGAGAGCCTTGGGAGAGCACATGAGAAGAAGCTATGGAGCAAGCTCTCTCTATGAGCCTCTCAACCAAATGACCAAAAAGTTCCCTTAGCTCTCTCTATGAGCCTCTCAACCAAATGACCAAAAAGTTCCCTTAGCTCTCAAATGAGCCACTTTTTATACAAAAACTCTAAAACTCCCAAAAGTTCCCATGTGGGATTACTGTCAAGCCCACTCCCACATTCATCTACAACTTGGAACTCTTTACAAGAGCCCTAAGTGTCTTTTTTGTTGCATCCTTGCATTGATCTTCACTTGTCATCATGCAACACTCCCCCCTTCCTATTTTGTGCACGTCCTCGAGCGCGGTAGAAGCAAGAGCTGCAAAAAACAATGGATACAAGTAAATCCTTTTATTGAAAAAAAGAAAAGAAAAGAAGAAAAAGAAAAAACAGCAATGACAATTTCACATGTGAGCATACAAGTGAAAGGCTGATTAGAGTTTTAAAGAGTACTAAAATAGGTAAGTAAAGACTAGTCAAAGTGAGACTAAGTGGTAGATAGTGCTATGCAAAGACAAATGTGCTTGCACACCACAGGTTATGACTGCAGTCTCAATGTCCTACAAGTATTTAAGTTATTCCTAAGTGGCAAACCTACTCCTAAATATGAGCAATGGTGATTGGACCTTTTTTTTTTTGAATGTGTGTGTAGAGGGTGATAAAGATTAAGGTTCCATCCCAATGAGACCCAAGCAATGGCCAAGAGA
Organism: Cibotium barometz; assembly: GCF_041138505.1. Lineage (NCBI taxonomy): Eukaryota > Viridiplantae > Streptophyta > Polypodiopsida > Cyatheales > Cibotiaceae > Cibotium > Cibotium barometz. The sequence goes on along the minus strand of NC_141071.1, from coordinate 49,442,579 downwards.
CCTCCGCCAAGAGAATCTAAAAGCCGCTAAGTATCTCAAGGGCGACAGACCCTTTTCTTTCTTTTATGACATAAGGAGTACCCCATGAAGATGAGGGCATCGGTCTCGAGGGCCCATAATGTACCCCAGAGTCCTACCAACATCTATCAAGGCGATAGATTCCTTGAAGGTCTTTTTCTGAAGCTTTTAGACGTCAGTGTTCACCCCATGGAAACCAAGGCATCGGCCCCAATGTAAGATCCCTGTTTCCACCGCGCAACGGATTCGGGGTGCTAGCAGCGGAAGTAGCCTTTCTTGCGCGGGCCAGGGTCCCACACTCGGGGCCTCGTCCACGGATATCCAGACAAAAGACTAATCCGTCGATTTTTCCAAAACCGAACCCGGAAAAACTTCCTTTATCCGAAAAGCACGGGCGATTCCACCAGGATAACTTTTTACTCTAACGTAGTCAAGACCATTACTGATCAAACTGATCCGACTGCACCTTTAAAGGTACTTGGTCAATCAAGGACGAAACTTGCACTTGGATCATTGGGATCAACGCTTTTTTCCCCATCAAGAGGCACAGCCGTTGATTTCTATCCATAGAACAATTACTATCTGGGATTTACTTCATCTATCGTAATAACAGAAATTGAGTCTTGATTTACGGATCCATCAGTCCAGCCTAACCCCATCCAGTCCCATGGGTTAGCCAACCGCCCAACCATTGTAGTGATGGGATCCAATTAAGAATTTGGTTAGGTTTTGTCCCGGGTACCAAGGAAAAGAGTTCCAAGGCTCCCTAACCGGAAGTTCATGCAAACATAAAACTAGTCACACCACTTACACACCCAATATGAAATTGCCTTTTTCTTAGCATCAGCTAAGAAAAAGGCATTATTTAATGAAACCATTATATCACTGATGACAATCTTCAGTCTCTGGTTGAATCCTTATTTCCAGTATGTATGTATGAATGTGAAATTGGATGTATGTATAATGTGGATGTATGAATGAGGATGTGAAAATAGATGTATGCATGTAGATGCGTATGTATGAATGTGAAATTGGATGTATGATGTGGACGTACGAACATGGATATGTATGTAGAATAATGAATGTGAATGTGTATGTGAAATAATGTGTAGTCTATATGAGTGAATGGATGAGAACGAGTACACATTGAATGGAATAGGGAATAAGTACTGTGGTCCGAGAGTGGATAATGTGGAAAGACGAGAGTTCGTTATAGAAACTGTATTTTCTGAACTGTTTGTAAATGAATGTTTTATGTCAAGAATGCTGGGGAAGCATTTTGACCGTCTTGTGGATTAAGGTCAAGGAGACCTAACTGATAAAGTTGCAACTGCTGACGGAGAGTCAATGGAGGACGTCTCGCGTAGCAAGGTCGGCCGAGGTCTTGACCAGCCTCGGTTCGATTTAAATGGTGAGCTTCCGGTACGGTGGATTAGGGACCAAGGAAGCGGCCTATGAGTGAAGCGCTAGGTCACCTGCGAAGGATCCTAGAGGGTGCTGACCATATGGTGCTCAGGCTCTGGGTCACCGAAGATACCCACACGTGCGTCGTGGAAGATATTGGAGCAAGGAATAAGAGTTGCTGATCTTCCACGGTGATTCCATTCTTTTATATGAATATATTGCCGGTTACTATGAGCTAGGAACTATGGAAAAGGCCCCTGAACAGGTGGTGAGCGTTCTGGCATACATCTATTTTCACATCCTCATTCATACATCCACATTCACATACATACATCTACATCCGAATCTACATCCATACATCCACATCCACATCTTCATTCACATTCACATCCATACATCCACATCTACATACATACATCCATTTTCACATCCTCATTCATACATCCACATCCACATACATACATATATCCGTATCTACATCCATACATCCACATACATACATCCATACTACACATCTACATCCATACATCCATACTACCACATACATACATACATACATCCATACTACACATCTACATCCATACATCCATACTACATCCATACTACATACATCTACATCCATACATCCATACTACATCCATTCTCATCCTAACACATCCCATATACATCTTATCCCATCAGATACACTCTCTACCTCGTCCCATACACATCTTAACTCATCTTAACACATCCTAACTCATCTTAACACATTCTATCACATCTCATACACATCTTTTCACATCTCATACACCTCTTATCACATCCTATCACTTCCCATACGCATCTTATCACATCTTATCACATCTCATACACCTCTTCTCACATCCTATCAATTCCCATACGCATCTTATCACATCTTAACTCATCTTATCACATCATAACTCTTCTCATATACGTCTTATCACATCTCATACATCTCTTATCGCATCCTATCCCTTCCCATATCTATTTATAGAATATAAGGAAATTCTTATATTTGATATAAAATTTCTTTACGCATCTAATTATGCATAAATTTCATTTAAGGATACTAACACTTTCGAAATAAAAATCAATATTTTATGCATCTTCCTATGCATAAATTCATTTTAAATGAGAATGACACTTTGAATTAAAATTCAATCTTTTATGCATCTTTCTATGCATAAATTCATTTTAGATGAGAATGACACTTTTGAATTAAAATCAATCTTTTATGCATCTTCTTATGCATAAATTCAATTTAGATGAGAAAGACACTTTTGAATTAAAATCAATCTTTTATGCATCTTCTTATGCATAAATTCAATTTAGTAGGAATTACACTTTTAGAATAAAAGAATTTCTCTTATGCATGTAATTTATGCATAAAATCTATTTATGAAGAAAATCACACTTTTAGTATAAAAATATCTTTTATGCATAACTCTATGCATGAAATCCAATTATGACAAAAGTAATATTTTTACAATATAATAATCATCTTTTATGCATACCTCTATGTAAGAATTTCAAATATGATAAAAGTAACACTTTTACTATAAAAAATATCCTTTATGCATACTTCTATGCATGAAATTTAAAAATGATAAAAGTAACACTTTTGATATAAAAAAATTATCCTTTATGCATACTTCTATGCATGAAAATTAAAAATGATAAAAGTAACACTTTTGATATAAAAAAATTATCCTTTATGCATACTTCTATGCATGAAAATTAAAAATGATAATAGTAACACTTTTGATATAAAACAATTATCCTTTATGCATACTTCTATGCATGAAAATGAAAAATGATAAAAGTAACACTTTTAATATAAAAAAATTATCCTTTATGTATACTTCTATGCATGAAAATTAAAAATGATAAAAGTAACACTTTTGATATAAAAAAATTATCCTTTATGCATACTTCTATGCATGAAAATTAAAAATGATAAAAGTAACACTTTTGATATAAAAAAAATTTCCTTTATGCATACTTCTATGCATGAAAAATAAAAATGATAAAAGTAACACTTTTGATATAAAAAAATTTTCCTTTATGCATACTTCTATGCATGAAAATTAAAAATGATAAAAGTAACACTATTAATATAAAAAGAATTATCCTTTATACATACTTCTATGCATGAAAATCAATTATGCATAATATAAAAATCAATTTCTCTATGATTACAATGAATATCTTTCAATTAATCTAGGATGATAATTCCTAGAATATGGTAGGAAGTCCTCTTTTCATGCTTTGAATGAAATTATTTTATGCATATTTTTTATAAAAATTTTGCCATAGCTCCGCTGCTATGATGACTGATAAATCTCAAATTTTCTAAGGAATAAAGCTTATCATTAAGGAAATAAATAGAATGAACTCTAATTGGATCGTTAATCCATAATGGATTGAATCATCAATATACATAAACTAAAAGCATAGAAAAAAGCCATTAATTTGGCCTTAAGCATAGATTAATCTTGGATTAAGGAAAAGCTTTATGAAAAGCTTCATTTGGATTGAGAATGGGTCATGAGTATGACCATTTCTTGAGTGAGAGAGAGAAATTACATAAAAACCATTTGAATTAAGCATAAATAGAAATTTATATAATTGATTAACTATCATTAATCAATTAACTTCAATAGCATTCATCAATTTTATGTAATTCCTAACTATCATTAATCAATTAACCTCAATAGCATTCAAAAACCATTTCAATTAAGCTTCTCAAGCTTGAGAGGGGTTGAGAAGAGAGAAACATTGAGAATTTATATAAAAGAATCAAAATTCACCATTTACCTTACAATTTTCTTGATTCTTTGTTCACGGTAGAGGCCCCCAACCAATCAATTAGTTTAGTATGTTGATGGAGCCACCAATGGGGATTGAAGAAAGAGGGAAGTGCCAAAAACTAATGAATTATTAATGAATTCATAGTTCTTGGCTTAGGTGGAGTAGAGTAACGATGCATAAACACTATATATTTTTTAATAAGGGGTGGGCTTCTATTTATAGGAAAAATTGAGCTCCTAACCAAACAAACTGATTCTAGAATTTTCCAAATCAGTTTGGTCAATTTTTGACCATTTTTAGGTCAGTTAAGCTTACTTTTTTGGAACTAGACTTGAATGAGGAGAGAGGAGAGATGAAATATCTCAATTTTTAATTTTAAAACTCATTCAAGCATGTGAAATATGCACCTCCTATAAAGAACTCCCCTTCCTTACATATGTGTCAAAATAGAATCATTATACCCAAAATATCTCATATTTTTAATATTGCTCATAGTTTTTTACTAATAAACCTTGTACATTTTCAACTCTTCATCTTATGTGAAATATGCACCTCCTTTAAAGAACTCCCCTTCCTTACATAGTGTCAATATGAAATCATTATACCCAAAATATCTCATATTTTTAATATTGCTCATAGTTTTTTACTAATAAACCTTGTACATTTTCAACTCTTCATCTTATGTGAGCATTTACTCATTTTTGGATGCCCAAAATATCTCATATTTTTAATATTGCTCATAGTTTTTTTACTAATAAACCTTGTACATTTTCAACTCTTCATCTTATGTGAGCATTTACTCATTTTTGGGTATCTTCTTTTACAAAATTGGATTTATCTCCTCCCTACACATGGATTGATGCTATTGGCCCATAAGAACCTTAATTGGACCATAATCCAAAAATTTCTGAAAATCTAGACCCTTAGGCTAAGGTCCTTTATACCCATTTCCAATTAATTCCAATTGCACATTGGAAAGTTCTTTTTGAATTTCTGTTTCAGGGGAACTTATTTTAATAAGATGAGATAATTTTCTATCCAAAAATATTAAAAATCTGAATATTCTCTCTTTAGAATATTTTCTCTCTCTAGGTTAAAACAGTTAGAAACAAGTCTTTTATATTTCTGAAGAGGGATTGATTACAGGGGAAGATGCTGGACATTTTGAGAGGCTGGGGAGGAATCTTACATTCTCTGCCACTTGAAAAATGCGAGATACCCTCATCTCGCAAACTGGGGGTAATTTCGCAAGATGCACAAGTAAGAGACTAAGAGAAAATTTTTAATTAAGATTAACCACCAATTAAAAAAATCTCAAAGAGAGTAAGGGTCAAGACAAGAACAAGATTTAAACTTTATTCATTCTTGGAACATATACAGTAAAGATAGAAGAACTCTTTACACTTCCATAAGCCCGTCCATCATATGATCACAAAAGCAACACTCACAAGCTGCGCACGTATAAGGTAACTCATCTATGGGAATAATTCTGTTGGTTATTGCCGCACCTATTTCAGTGGTATGAGGTGATCTAACAAAAGGACCTCTAAGAGGTAAGCCAAAAATGGGGTAAAGGCATATCTTCTGATGAGGAAGAAAACACGCCAGTAAGAAGACCCGCTCAGAAAACCCAAGATGCCTTGATCTCATGACACAGTAGTATCGGGGACCCAAACCCAAGGCTTCAATAACCATGGCCAAGCGGACATTGTTGCGAAAGTGCTGCTGACCCCAAGGTGTTACCCTAGTTATGTCTTGATAGGTCTGCCATTTGGTCTGAGCTACAGACATTCCCAATTGAGGAAAAAGTGAGCGCTCATACTGTTCTATAAAATCTTTCTTCACAGACTCGCTTGCGTCTTGAAGGTGAGGAATCATTATGGATAAAACTAGTTCCTGTTGCCAAGCCATGAAGGAGATTAAGAAAGAAAGGAGATCGATGGGAGTAAGATTACTGTGAGCGACAAATAAAAGTTACGATTTATATAAAGGAAGGAGCTAGCGTAACTTAGAAGCCAACGGTAACTTGCCACTAAAGTTTTACCGTCTTTCCATGATTTGGGTTTGGCACATTTTTCTATAGAAGGCATTAAGAACTTCGAGATGAGGAGATAAAAGAAGCTCGTAGGCTAAGTCACCTACTTTCTTTGAATTCAGATAAGGTCCACAATATTTGGGGATACCTTCTTATACTCCTCAAGAGGTAAAGAACTTCTTTTGGGCCGTACTCGAATGAAGACCAAAATCTTGGTATCCAAAACACCGATTTTCACTTCTGAACTCATTGTTCTGAATCCTTAAAACAGGTGGGACTCTTGAGAAGGTATTCTGGGGAAAGTGTCTTCCCTTTTTAAACAAAATCTTTCTTTTATTTTAGAGAGGGAATAATTTTAAGATCAAAAAGAGAGATTCTTACTCCTGTATACCTCGAAGGTTGGGGGGAGGAATCTTACAAACTTCTACCCCACTTAAAAAGGTGCGAGATGTCCTCATCTCGCAAAGTAGAGGATAACTCTTTTTCTTAAGATCCAATTTATTCTGGGTTTCTTAGATTCTGGTCAACCCAACAGAATACTGGGATAAATATTCCTTATATAGAACTCATCATTAAATAATAATTCATTTAGATCATATCATTTCTACGATAATGGTCCATTAGACCGAAAAAATTTCCTTCTGAACATTCCTCCACGGGAATTTCAGTTAAGTAAGTTATCAATTTGTCATCCCTTAACTTGATCTACCGTGACAAGTGTTAACAGTAGCAATTTGACAGCACAATCCACTAATCTCATAGTGATTTGCTGAAATCAATATCATCATTCTAGTTATGAGTATCATCACAGAGACTCATCCCATTCATCCTCATTGTGGTTTCGCTGAGGTTATAATATTTCAACTAAATTTCAAAAATCATCATTTTTCAATCAGAATCCAAATCAATTCATCAATTCTCAAATATAATTAAAAATCATATCAACCACATTCGAAATCATCATCTGGATAGCATTAATGCTTATAATTTCAAGTCTTAGATTTACTCGTATATACTGTCAGTAAAGAGCCTTGCGAGCGAACATCAAGGTCAAGCTCGTCATCTTCAGAGACAGGGTCTGGCTGACGACCACGGTTTCCTCGTCTCATGATTCTGCCAAAATTTATATATTATTAAATTTTTATTTTGATATTATTCACGAGATCCTAAGACTTAAGAGTTCGGAAAACAATTTCTTATACAAGACAAGATCTTAATGGAGATCTATGACATATGTCCGATAACAGATTTTTTTTTTCTTTATCAGCAGCAGCAGATCGTTCGCCATAAACAATCATTTATTCAACAGGAATTTTTTAACCGAAAAACGTTTCTTTATTTATATAAAAGTTAGAATATGTACATAGAGCAACTCGGCTCTGAGTTCAAAATCTCCTCGAAAGACATATAAGAGGACCGTACTGGGCCATAGTCATGCCCTGTTACATAAGTTCTCTAACTGCGAAGGGAGCTATTATTTTCTCCTTAGGGATAAATCGACTAAGGAGTCTATAAACTCGGCAAGCAAGTCTGAAATTTTGAGGCGTTGAAAGATATAGAATGACACCACGCGTCATTTTTAGCTTTATCAAAATCATGGCCAATGAGAGGTTCTGCCTTAGCATTGCACGCCGGTTGTAAGAGGCGTGGATATATAGCCCTGCAAACCACTTATGCTGTTGTCTCTCCACTAGGTTAGGAAAATATAATTCCTCAAAATGGCGTGCGAGTCTTGCTCGGCTTGTTCGTGTCGAAGCGGAAGAGATGAGATGCTCGAAGGCAAATGCAATCATATCTTGAGACTGGGTGAGGTCGGGAATACCAGATAAATGGGGAACTTCCATCTATAAAAACAATTTCTTTGATTAAAATTTCTTCATTAAAGAAGCTTACGGAATGAAAATACATTATGAAAATGTTGTTTCTGAATTCTTATTACCAATTTCAGATAAGAATTTAATTATCTTTATTAGCTTTCAAAACCTGGCTCTGATACTAACTGTAAGATCCCTGTTTCCACCGCGCAACGGATTCGGGGTGCTAGCAGCGGAAGTAGCCTTTCTTGCGCGGGCCAGGGTCCCACACTCGAGGCCTCATCCACGGATATCCAGACAAAAGACTAATCCGTCGGTTTTTCCAAAACCGAACCCGAAAAAACTTCCTTTATCCGGAAAGCATGGGCGATTCCACCAGGATAACTTTTTACTCTAACGTAGACCATTACTGATCAAACTGATCCGACTGCACCTTTAAAGGTACTTGGTCAATCAAGGACGAAACTTGCACTTGGATCATTGGGATCGACGCTTTTTTCCCCATCAAGAGGCACAGCCGTTGATTCCTATCCATAGAACAATTACTATCTGGGATTTACTTCATCTATCGTAATAACTGAAATTGAGTCTTGATTTACGGATCCATCAGTCCAGCCTAACCCCATCCAGTCCCATGGGTTAGCCAACCGCCCAACCACTGTAGTGATGGGATCCAATTAAGAATTTGGTTAGGTTTTGTCCCGGGTACCAAGGAAAAGAGTTCCAAGGCCCCCTAACCGGAAGTTCATGCAAACATAAAACTAGTCACACCACTTACACACCCAATATGAAATTGCCTTTTTCTTAGCATCAGCTAAGAAAAAGGCAATATGAAATTGCCTTTTTCTTAGCATCAGCTAACTTTAAAACAATCCTTTAATGAAACCATTATATCACTGATGACAATCTTCAGTCTCTGGTTGAATCCTTATTTCTAGTCATTCATTCATCGGTATACTTATGACATCATTGGTAACCAGAACGCTCACCACCTGTTCACTCATTCAGGGGCCTTTTCCATAGTTCCTAGCTCATAGTAACCGGCAATATATTCATATAAAAGAATGGAATCTCTGTGGAAGATCAGCAAGATCAACCCACAGATCCATATAAAAGAGCCATGGACTCATTCGTTGAGGACCAGCGAGGTCAATCAACCAGATCCATGCCCGGTTTCAGAAAACAACTCTTATTCCTTGCTCCAATATCTTCCACGACGCACGTGTGGGTATCTTCGGTGACCCAGAGCCTGAGCACCATATGGTCAGCACCCTCTAGGATCCTTCGCAGGTGACCTAGCGCTTCACTCATAGGCCGCTTCCTTGGTCCCTAATCCACCGTACCGGAAGCTCACCATTTAAATCGAACCGAGGCTGGTCAAGACCTCGGCCGACCTTGCTACGCGAGACGTCCTCCATTGACTCTCCGTCAGCAGTTGCAACTTTATCAGTTAGGTCTCCTTGACCTTAATCCACAAGACGGTCAAAATGCTTCCCCAGCATTCTTGACATAAAACATTCATTTACAAACAGTTCACAAAATACAGTTTCTATAACGAACTCTCGTCTTTCCACATTATCCACTCTCGGACCACAGTACTTATTCCCTATTCCATTCAATGTGTACTCGTTCTCATCCATTCACTCATATAGACTACACATTATTTCACATACACATTCACATTCATTATTCTACATACATATCCATGTTCGTACGTCCACATCATACATCCAATTTCACATTCATACATACGCATCTACATGCATACATCTATTTTCACATCCTCATTCATACATCCACATTATACATACATCCAATTTCACATTCATACATACGCATCTATATGCATACATCTATTTTCACATCCTCATTCATACATCCACATTCACATACATACATCTACATCCAAATCTACATCCATACATCCACATCCACATCTTCATTCACATTCACATCCATACATCCACATCTACATACATACATCCATTTTCACATCCTCATTCATACATCCACATCCACATACATACATATATCCGTATCTACATCCACATACATACATATATCCGTATCTACATCCATATATCCACATACATACATACATCCATACTACACATCTACATCCATACATCCATACTACATCCATTCTCACCCTAACACATCCCATATACATCTTATCCCATCAGATACACTCTCTACCTCGTCCCATACACATCTTAACACATCCTAACTCATCTTAACACATTCTATCACATCTCATACACATCTTTTCACATCTCATACACCTCTTATCACATCCTATCACTTCCCATACGCATCTTATCACATCTTATCACATCTCATACACCTCTTCTCACATCCTATCACTTTCCATACGCATCTTATCACATCATAACTCATCTTATCACTTCCCATACGCATCTTATCACATCTTAACTCATCTTATCACATCATAACTCTTCTCATATACGTCTTATCACATCTCATACATCTCTTATCGCATCCTATCCCTTCCCATATCTATTTATAGAATATAAGGGAATTCTTATATTTGATATAAAATTTCTTTACGCATCTAATTATGCATAAATTCCATTTAAGGATACTAACACTTTCGAAATAAAAATCAATATTTTATGCATCTTCCTATGCATAAATTCATTTTAAATGAATTTAAATGAGAATGACACTTTGAATTAAAATTCAATCTTTTATGCATCTTCCTATGCATAAATTCATTTTAGATGAGAATGACACTTTTGAATTAAAATCAATCTTTATGCATCTTCTTATGCATAAATTCAATTTAGATGACAAAGACACTTTTGAATTAAAATCAATCTTTTATGCATAAATTCAATTTAGTAGGAATTACACTTTTAGAATAAAAGAATTTCTCTTATGCATCTAATTTATGCATAAAATCTATTTATGAAGAAAATCACACTTTTAGTATAAAAATATCTTTTATGCATAACTCTATGCATGAAATCCAGTTATGACAAAAGTAACATTTTTACAATATAATAATCATCCTTTATGCATACCTCTATGCAAGAATTTCAAATGTGATAAAAGTAACACTTTTACTATAAAAAATATCCTTTATGTATACTTCTATGCATGAAATTTAAAAATGATAAAAGTAACACTTTTGATATAAAAAAAATTATCCTTTATGCATACTTCTATGCATAAAAATTAAAAATGATAAAAGTAACACTTTTGATATAAAAAAATTATCCTTTATGCATACTTCTATGCATGAAAATTAAAAATGATAAAAGTAACACTTTTGATATAAAAAAATTATCCTTTATGCATACTTCTATGCATGAAAATGAAAAATGATAAAAGTAACACTTTTAATATAAAAAAATTATCCTTTATGTATACTTCTATGCATGAAAACTAAAAATGATAAAAGTAACACTTTTGATATAAAAAAATTATCCTTTATGCTTACTTCTATGCATGAAAATTAAAAATGATAAAAATAACACTTTTGATATAAAAAAATTTTCCTTTATGCATACTTCTATGCATGAAAATTAAAAATGATAAAAGTAACACTTTTGATATAAAATTTTTTTTCTTTATGCATACTTCTATGCATGAAAATTAAAAATGATAAAAGTAACACTTTTAATATAAAAAAAATTATCCTTTATACATACTTCTATGCATGAAAATCAATTATGCATAATATAAAAATCAATTTCTCTATGATTACAATGAATATCTTTCAATTAATCTAGGATGATAATTCCTAGAATATGGTAGGAAGTCCTCTTTTCATGCTTTGAATGAAATTATTTTATGCATAATTTTTATAAAAATTTTACCATAGCTCCGCTGCTATGACTGATAAATCTCAAATTTTCTAAGGGATAAAGCTTATCATTAAGGAAATAAATAGAATGAACTCTAATTGGATCGTTAATCCATAATGGATTGAATCATCAATATACATAAACTAAAAGCATAGAAAAAAGCCATTAATTTGGCCTTAAGCATAGATTAATCTTGGATTAAGAAAAAGCTTTATGAAAAGCTTCATTTGGATTGAGAATGGGTCATGAGTATGACCATTTCTTGAGTGAGAGAGAGAAATTACATAAAAACCATTTGAATTAAGCATAAATGGAAATTTATATAATTCTTAACTATCATTAATTGATTAACTATCATTAATCAATTAACTTCAATAGCATTCATCAATTTTATGTAATTCCTAACTATCATTAATCAATTAACCTCAATAGCATTTAAAAACCATTTCAATTAAGCTTCTCAAGCTTGAGAGGGTTTGAGAAGAGAGAAACATTGAGAATTTATATAAAAGAATCAAAATTCACCATTTACCTTACAATTTTCTTGATTCTTTGTTCACGGTAGAGGCCCCCAACCAATCAATTGGTTTAGTATGTTGATGGAGCCACCAATGGGGATTGAAGAAAGAGGGAAGTGCCAAAAACTAATGAATTATTAATGAATTCATAGTTCTTGGCTTGGGTGGAGTAGAGTAACGATGCATAAACACTATATATTTTTAAACAAGGGGTGGGCTTCTATTTATAGGAAAAATTGAGCTCCTAACCAAACAAACTGATTCTAGAATTTTCCAAATCAGTTTGGTCAATTTTTGACCATTTTTAGGTCAGTTAAGCTAACTTTTTGGAACTAGACCTTAATGAGGAGAGAGGAGAGATGAAATATCTCAATTTTTATGAGTTTAAAACTCATTCAAGCATGTGAAATATGCACCTCCTATAAAGAACTCCCCTTCCTTACATATGTGTCAAAATAGAATCATTATACCCAAAATATCTCATATTTTTAATATTGCTCATAGTTTTTTACTAATAAACCTTGTACATTTTCAACTCTTCATCTTATGTGAAATATGCACCTCCTTTAAAGAACTCCCCTTCCTTACATAGTGTCAATATGAAATCATTATACCCAAAATATCTCATATTTTTAATATTGCTCATAGTTTTTTACTAATAAACCTTGTACATTTTCAACTCTTCGTCTTATGTGAGCATTTACTCATTTTTGGATACCCAAAATATCTCATATTTTTAATATTGCTCATAGTTTTTTTACTAATAAACCTTGTACATTTTCAACTCTTCATCTTATGTGAGCATTTACTCATTTTTGGGTATCTTCTTTTACAAAATTGGATTTATCTCCTCCCTACACATGGATTGATGCTATTGGCCTATAGGAACCTTAATTGGACCATAATCCAAAAATATCTGAAAATCTAGACCCTTAGGCTAAGGTCCTTTATACCCATTTCCAATTAATTCCAATTGCACATTGGAAAGTTCTTTTTGAATTTCTGTTTCAGGGGAACTTATTTTAATAAGATGAGATAATTTTCTATCCAAAAATATTAAAAATCTGAATATTCTCTCTTTAGAATATTTTCTCTCTCTAGGTTAAAACAGTTAGAAACAAGTCTTTTATATTTCTGAAGAGGGATTGATTATAGGGGAAGATGCTGCACATTTTGGGAGGCTGGGGAGGAATCTTACACCCAAGGTGCTAAGACAACCCCAGGTCCTACCAAGCATTTCACATGGTTGTAGACACGTCATGTCTCGATTCACTTTATACATATATTTTTTGGGGTATATTTTCGTAATTTTTTTTTTAAATTTATTTATTAATCCTAGCACCTAGCTCATACCTAAGAGGTAGCTACCACTAGGGATAACTAATATACCTTGAAAGTATAAGAACTTGGCATACTCCCTTTGTATATATCCTACACTGTCTTTAAATAGAAATATCTTCTACTGAGTCCTCTAAGAATCTAGAATTCACTCACCATATTTTAACAACTAATCAAAAACTTAAACCAGCCAACATTGTGTGAACATGCAAACCATATATCCAAAAGATAAAAGCACATAAAGAACAAAAGATTATAATTTGAATACACCTGTTGTAGTGCCCGTTTGATGTTGTTCGTTTGCATTGATGCATTGCTGATTTTGTGCAAATTGCTCCTCCTTGGTCTTTGTAGGCGTAGCATGTCTCCCCCCTTCCTAATTTGTGTGCACGGTAGGTGGACTGTTGGGGCGTGTTTGATGCTCTTGTTTAGCTGAGATCTCTGCAAAATGGTTATTAACAAACAAAAAAAGAAAAGAAAGGAATAAAATTTGTTATTGGTGCCAATCACCGAATATAGCCTAGGGAAAAACCCAATGGGAGAAAAGTGCCCTGGCTTGTCGATCTTATTGTGGTGTCGATGTGCTTACCCTTGCACTGGTGGTGGATCCGTGTCCACGTCTGCTAGAAAGATGGTATCAATTTCCTCAGGATGCAGGGACAACCCCTCACAAAAACCGGCCTCTGGAGAAGGTGGTAGAGGAAGGAGTGCTTCCTCACTAAAATATGGCATTGGTTCTATGGGAAGGTTAAGCAGACAATTTCGATTTTGGAACTGTGCAATATAGGTACTCATATTGATCCAATATTGACATGTTGAGGCTTGGGGAAGAAGGGCTTGCAAAACCGGTGGTAGCAAGTCATTTAAGCTTGTATCCCTCCATTGTTGTGCTTGAACCTCCTCAGGTAATCTACGTTGATTTGGTCCTCTCTCTGGTATTCTCACATTAAGAAGATTATGGCGTTGGGGTGTAATTCCCACAATTTGTTTCATTAAGCCCGTGCCATATCGTCTAAAGTAAGAGCGGCATATCGTCTAAAGTAAGAGCGACATATCCAACAAATGTGTGAAGCTTCTCCTAATATGAGTCGTGCACACTCTTGACAATGTGGAAATGGGTGATGCTGTTGATAGAATAACGTGACAAAGTGATGCCCACAGCAATTTTCACCTAAGGGAGCATAGAAGTACCTAGAATGAGTTTGAAACGGAGGAGCACTATAACCCCCGCGATGATCAGGTCGAGTACTATCAGGGTCAATGCATGGTGGACATGTATCTCGCCAAATATCCATCAGGAGTTATCTGGACGTAGAACAATGAAATTTAGAACACTCATATCCATCATTACAATTCTAATAAAAAACAAGATTATCTCAAAAAGAACACAATCCTCTAAAGGCATAAGGAAGCACATTATTCAAACATTGATCTACCAAAGAGCTTCAATTGTAGTGTTAATGCCTTATCTTTGGTTTTAGGTATAAGAGGTGGGAATTTTAGCAATTGTCTTGGAATTTGAGCAAGATAAGAGGATTTAGGCATTGAAATGCTAGAATCTATACTCAAATGAGACTCATTTGGACTTGTCTTAGGTACACAAGTTGATGGTGGAATTGTGTAACAAGGAGAAATTGGGACAACCGGTGTTTCAATACATGTTTTAGGAAGATCAACACAAGTAGATTTGTAGGTGCTATCACAGCCACCTATCCTATCTTGAAGAGTTTGTGTTGATTTCTTTTGCACCCACTGATATGGAAAATCAAGGGTGGCTTTTGGAATCTTTCTGAAACACTCTTTTACCCCTAGCAAACCATGGCATTTTGGAAGCCAAATTGCTGTTGCACCCTCATAATAGCCTTGTGCTTTAAGAACATGTTTTGGGACCCAACGAGTAACAATCTGAGGTTTAGGCTTGGAAAAGATGTGCTTCTTAGGAGGCTTAGCAACAACTGGGCTAGATGGTACAAGTTTGTACGCATCTTTGGGTAGCCAAATTGATAATTCCTTCTTGCCTGGCCTTCTTTGAGCAGCAACTAGAGTAGTTGGAACATGCCAGCCATGGCCCTCACTTGAGTACTCATCAATTATCCACATCATTTGTGTTGGAGCTTCAAGAGCAGATTTTGAGAGTGGGTTGTGTAAGGTAGAAACATTACCCTTTTGACATGATAAAGCTCGTGGAGTAGCAGATCCCAAGATGCAATCCGAATCAATTTGCAACTTGTATTGTCTATTCTTCCAATCTAATGAGCAATTGGTAGCATTTAACCACGATCGACCGAGAACAGCCTCTACTACTGCCTTGGACTTACTTGCCATATAAAAGGGCACTAACATCTGGTGGTCCTGAATAGACATCATAATAACACATTTTCCCTCTATGGGGTTATCTTCCCCTGAGAAGCTTTGTAAGTCAACAGGAATTTGCACAAGTGTTGGTTGTCCCAAGGCTTTCCATGTGTGAAACGAGAGAACATTATAATCTGCACCAGAGTCAATTAAGGCAGAGACAAAGTAGGTAGTCTCATGAAGATGAAGGCACACTTGAATATTGAAAGGATCGACATATGGTTCATCAGTAGCCAACTGTAAGGCCATCATAGAAGCTTTGCGACGCTCCTTGGCTTTTGCAACTCTAGCTTTAGCCTCCTCTTGAGCCTGATGTTTAAGTAGGTCAAGTGCTTCTTTCCGTGTTTGTGCAGCATGCATTTGTTGAAGCATGGCTTCAGTTAATGGTTCATTGTATTTCTTGAGACGACTTCCATTAATGAAGTTACACCTTGTAGTGTCTCTAAACGCACTGCACCACTTGGAGTAAGCTCATTAATCACAAACGGTCCTAGGCCACGTTTTTTGAGCTTTCTCTTATGCTTCTTAAGTGTGTACAAGAGCACAAGGTCCCCTTTTTTGAATCGGCCAGTTGTTACATTTCTATCGTACCATTGCTTCTGTCTCCTCTTCTCGGCATACATCCCCATTACCGCCAATAAGCGGGTCTCATCAATCTTTTCCAATTCGTCAACGCGTTGTGAAAGCTCATGACCAGTCCAATCCAATTGTTTAGCTACTCGTAGAGTAGGTACAAGAAATTCAATGGGAAGAATTGCATCTAGCCCAAAAGCAAGCTCAAATGGGGTTGTGCCCACAGATGTTTTATAGGCTGTCCTATATGCCCAAAGAACTGAGTGCAACTTTTGCTCCCAATCAGTCCTATGTCCCTCAACAATCTTTGTGAGTGCTGTGCAGAGAATCTTGTTAGTACTCTCAGCTTGTCCATTGGTCTGGGGGTGATACCATAAATTCTTGAAGCAAAAACTCTATGACCTCATTTACAAAGTGCACACCTTGATCACTAACGATTTCAATGGGTAAGCCATAGCATGTAAACACGTACTCATACAGAAACTTGGTTGTGGTTCTGGCATCATTTTTTACTGTAGCCTTTGCCTCTACCCATTTGGTCAAATAGTCCGTTGCGACTATAATATATTCCGCATGCGTGTGATGAGCTGGAGGTTTAATGGGACCGACAAAATCAATATCCCATTTTGCAAAAGCACGTGTGCTTAACATAGGTCGTAATGGCATATTGTCCTTTATGATGGGAGGTTTGGTCCTTTGACAATCGTCACAACGTTTCACATATTCTTCGGCATCCATTTGTAAGGTTGGCCACCAAAGCCCAGACCACCTAATCAACTTAGCTGTGGTATTGTCCGAAAAGTGTCCACCCCCAACACCTGCATGTGCATGAGTCAAGATTTTCAAGTAGTCAGCTTCACATACACACATGCGTAAGTTTCCATCCTTGCCCCTCTTGTAGAGTTGGCTCTCTATCAGCATATAGTTTGCCGCTTCAACTTTAATAGCACGCTTTTGATGTTTAGGAATTTTTTGATCTGTATGACCATGCTGAAGATAGTCCACAATATACTTACTCCAACTTGGTGTAGTTGAAATTTGGAATAATGTGACATTATGAATTGGCTGTTGAATTTGACATGAAGCACAGTTACGAACAAATGTTTCAGCATCCGCATGCATGGTAGGCCACCATTGCCCATCCTGAGATATACGCCGCACACAAGTAGTAGCTGATGCATGGATTCCACCGATACCCGCATGTGCCCATTCCAAGATCTCCACATATTGATCAGGGTTAGGTATAAGCCTCAACACTCCATCATTACCCTGACTATATAATCTCCCTGAGATTAACTTGAATGGTTGCCATAGGTCCACATTAGGACCCGCTAGTTGTATCTGCCCACTTGTCAAAATTTCTAAGATGGGTTCAGACCATCTTAGAGCTATCTTAACAAGAAAAAGTGTTGAATCTAACATATCATCATCCACACCCACAGGAGCTTCGCCTGAGGTGATTCGAGACAAATGATCTGCCCTAAAATGAGTTGTTCCTTTTTGAACTGCCACTTCAAAATCAAACTCAAGAAGGATGATAAACCACCTCACAATCCTTCTAGTTGCACAAGGCTTATTTACCAAATATAGCAATGCTTGATGGTCCACAAAAAATATGAATTTGTTTGCCAAAAGGTAATGGCAAAACTTTTTCACTGCATATATCATGGACAAACCTTCTCTTTCTGTTGTGGTGTAATTCTTCTCAGCATTGTTCAACTGTCGACTAGCATATGAGATTGGGAAATCCTTATTATGTTCTCCCGATTGAGCCAAAATACATCCAATTGCAAAGTTTGAAGCATCAATATGGACATGAAAGATTTGGTTCCAATCTGGTGCCCGTAAGATGGGTGCAGTTACTAATGCTTGTTTTAACTTGAGACAATGACATCAATTTTATCCATATCTGTTGAAATCCCATTGTGAGAAACAATATGGCCCAAAATTTTCCCTTGTCTTACCATGAATTTGCACTTGTCAGGATTCAAACATATACAATAAAGTTGACACTTTTGAAACACAAGTCTGAGGTGTTCTATATGATCATCACGCTCTTGTGAGTGAACACATAAATCATCCATGAAGATCTCAAGAAATTGCCTAAGGTACTCCTTGAATACATGACTCATTAATCGCTGAAAGGTTGCTGGTGCATTTGTTAGACCAAATGGCATAACACGATAGGCAACGATGCCATCTTCAGTAGCAAAGGCTGTCTTGTGTTGATCCTTTGGATCAATTGACACTTGATTGTAACCGGAGAATCCATCCAAGAAACTATGTGCCTTTTTCCCTGCAACTCGTTCCAGAACATGATCCGTGATTGGAAGTGGGTAATGATCACGCACAGTAGCTGCATTTACCTTCTTGAGGTTTACACATACTCGAAGTTTTTCATTTTTCTTGGGCACCACTACAATAGGGGAGACCCATTCAGTGTGTTCAATCTCATAGATAAATTCTGCCTCTAAGAGCTTGTCTATTTCTTCCTTTATCTTCCGTGCGAAATTTTCATTGTAAGTATAAGGACGTTGCTTGGAGGGCTTTGCATCCTCTTGCAATGGAATTGTATGCTGACATATGCTTGGATCAACTCCTTTGAGGTCTTTATAACTCCAAGCAAAAACATCGCGATACTCCTTTATTGTTTGAATTAATAACTTCTCCTCACCTAAGGACAAGTCTGTGGCAATCCACACATAGCGAGGCTCTTCTCCTGGCTTAGCAATATCAATCTTTTTTGCATCTTCTGGACCATCATATGAAACCCCTGGCATGCTTGGTTTTTGTCGCATGGGCTGTTGAAGAACAATCTTCCGATCTTGAAGAGTGTACTGTGTGAAGTTGGGGGGAACATTGAGACCTTGTTCTTGTCCACTTGAGTCTTCACTCATTGAAGACCATGTGGTTTTGAGCTCTCCTTTGCCATCTTGCATCAGATTTCTTTGTTCAACCGTTGTCTTTGCACTTCGATGTGAAGGCATATGGGGCTATATGAATGGGAATGTGGAAATGGATGTATGTGGATGTGTGGATGTGGAGATGGGAGTGTGGATGTATAATTGTGAAAATGGATGTATGCATGAAGATGTATATGCATAGATGTGAATGTGGATGTATAGATGTGAATGGGAATGTGGATGTGGATGTATGTGAATGTGGATGTGGATGTATGTGAATGTGGATGTAGATGTGGATGTATAGATGTGAATGTGGAATGTGGATGTGGATGTATGTATGTATGTGGATGTAGATGTCGATGTATAGATGTGAATGGAAATGTGGATGTGGATGTGTGTGAATGTGGATGTATAGATGTGAATGTGGAATGTGGATGTGGATGTATGTATGTATGTGGATGTAGATGTGGATGTATAGATGTGAATGGGAATGTGGATATGGATGTATGTATGTATGTGGATGTGGATGTATGAATGAGGACGTGATAGTGGATGTATGCATGTGGATGTGGATGTATGCATGTGGATGTGGATGTATGGATGTGGATATGGATGTGTATGTATGAATGTGGATATGGGATGTGGATGTATAAATGAGGATGTGAAAATGGAGGTAAGCATGTAAATGTGGATGTATGGATGTGAATGTGGATGTGGATGTGGATGTATGGATGTGGATATGGATGTGTATGTATGAATGTGGATATGGGATGTGGATGTATAAATGAGGATGTAAAAATGGATGTATGCATGTAGATGTGGATGTATGGTGTGAATGTGAATGTGTATATGAATTAATGTGTCGTCGATATGAGGAAATGGATGAGAATGAGTACACATTGAATGGAATGTGGAATAAGTAATGTGGACCAAGGAGGGATAATGTGGAAAGACGAGAGTTCGATTTAGAAACTGTATTTTGTGACTGTTTGTAAATGACTGTTTTATGTCAAGAATGCTGGGGAAGCATTTTGACCGTCTTGTGGATTAAGGTCATGAAGACCTAACTGTTAAAGTTGCAACTGCTGACGGAGAGTCAATGGAGAACATCTCGCGTAGCAAGGTCGACCAAGGTCTTGACCAGCCTCGGTTCAATTTAAATGGTGAGCTTCCGGGTACGGTGGATGAGGGACCAAGGAAGCGGCCTATGAATGAAGCGCTAGGTCACCTGTGAAGGATCCTAGAGGGTACTGACCATACGGTGCTCGGGCTCTGGGTCGCCGAAGATACCCACACGTGCGTCGTGGAAGATATTGGAATAAAGAATAAGAATTGTTTTCTGAAACCGAGCATGGATCTGGTTGATTGACCTTGCTGGTTCTCAACGGATGAGTCCATGGCTCTTTTATATGGATCTGTGGGTTGATCTTGCTGATCTTCCACGGAGATTCCATTATGTTATATGAATATTTTGCCGGTTACTATGAGCTAGGAACTATGGAAAAGGCCCCTGAGTGAATAGGTGGTGAGCATTCTGGTTGCCAATGATGCCATAAGTATACTGATGAATGAATGACTGGAAATAAGGATTCAGCCAGAGACTTTGAGGATTGTCATCAGTGACATAATGGTTTCATTAAAGGATTGTTTTAAAGTTAGCTGATGCTAAGAAAAAGGCAATTTCATATTGGGTGTGTAAGTGGTGTGACTAGTTTTATGTTTGCATGAACTTCCGGCTAGGGGGCCTTGGAACTCTTTTCCTTGGTACCCGGGACAAAATCTAACCAAATTCTTAATTGGATCCCATCACTACAGTGGTTGGGCGGTTGGCTAACACATGGGACTGGATGGGGTTAGGCTGGACTGATGGATCCGTAAATTGAGACTCAATTTCTGTTATTACGATAGAAAAAGTAAATCTCAGATAGTAATTGTTCTATGGATAGGAATCAACGGCTGTGCCTCTTGATGGGGAAAAAAGCGTTGATCCCAATGATCCAAGTGCAAGTTTCTTCCTTGATCCGACCGAGTATCTTTATAGGTGCAGTCGGATCAGCGTGATCAGTAATGATCTTGACTACGTTAGAGTAAAAAGTTATCCTGGTGGAATCGCCCATGCTTTCCGGGTAAGGAAAGTTTTTCCGGGTTCGATTTTGGACAAACCGACGGATTAGTCTCTTGTCCGGATATCCGTGGACGAGGCCCCGAGTGTGGGACCCTGCCCCGCGCATGAAGTGCTACTTCTGCTGCTAGTACCCCGAATCCATTGTGCGGTGGGGACAGGGATCTCACACTTGTGGGGGAAAGGGTGAAGGCCTATTTGCTTGTGGAGGAAAGGGTGAAGGCTTTATCCCACATGCTCACTTCACTCCTTGGGGAGTGGGCTACATATAGGGCTCAACTTCCCATAAGCTCTCACTTGAAAGAAAGCTATGGAGGCTCACTCTCCTATATATATATATCAAAAGACCGAAACTGAGGCCGGGGTCGGCGGGGTCAATTGGGGGTTTTTTCTTTTCAAATTTTTTTTCTCCAAATACAAAATCTTTCCTCTCAACACATTTGGTTTTTTTCTTAAAAAAATAATTTTTTATTTTTTCATTTTTTTAAATTTTAAATTTTAAATTTTTTTTTCTTCCCTCTTTTTTTTTGGGATGAGTTTTCTAGGGTTTCTTTCTAGGATTTAGACTTGGCCAACGCAAAAAACAGAGCGCACGCCCACACGCGGATCGGAAAAATAACAAAATAAATAGATTTACAGAAGACAAATTGCAGAAACAGATTGCAGAACACGAAAACACCTCAACAACAAACACACAGTTGCCTTTCTCCTACAGTGTAAATTTCACTTCACGCAGCAGCCTGAGGTGCAAAACTGGAGCTTGGTGCAGGGCATCTCCCCGGCAGCGGCGCCAAAAATGTGCGCTTTTGCCACACGAGTCGTAGTAGCTGGGGACTTGCCGAACACCGTATGCGAACCACGAATGGCTGCAAGCATACAACCAGGAAAGCAAGCTCAAACAGAATACAAAGGTGTGTCACTCACCGCTCAAACCACCGCCGTGAAGGATTCCCACGTCACAGTGAAGAAGGAGCCGCCGTCGCCGCTCTACCGCCTCTCCGCCGCCGTCGTGCCGCTACACAGTGCTCGATCGCTCTCTCACTCTCTCTCTCTCTCTCTCTCTCACTCACGCAGGAGAAAGAAACCAAGAGGATAAGGCAAGAGCACTCTTGTATTCAACACATGAGAATGAGGGTTTTAGGGTTACATTTGACTCTTATAGATGACTTGGCCGTTCACACATGGGCGCCCATACATGGCCGGCCGATCCTAACCCTTATCCTATTGATATTCAAAGTGCGCCTCTCATCGGCGACGATCACCCAATCCCTTTATCCTTTGCATATGGTACTGACAAGCCCGGCCCATGACTCAGAATATTTAAATTAATGACGTAAAACATAGTACGTCTCAATGTCCGTCATAGGTTAACAGTAGTCTATATGGATTTAAAACTGCAATTCTCTGTGTATCTCTGTTTTTGTAGACTTTTGGCCATTCTTTCTTCTTAATAATGATTAATTCCTCCTAATCTCTTATCAAAAGGTAAATCCCATGTGTCTTATCCTCTTGTAAGTGATTGCTATATTCTTTTACTTTAAGATGTTCTGCCCAAATTGCCCAATTCGAACAACGGATGAACCTTATCAACATTCCCCATATGTTTCCGTTCACATAATCCTGAGAAGTCGGAAGATTTTCTTCCAAAACAACAAATAATTGCCCTCTTGTTTGGAGCTGCAAGACTGGCAGAAATTTTTGCTTCTCCTGAGCCTTTCATCTTTCCTTCCATGAATTATGATCTCACCTTTGATGTGTATATCTTTATCTTTACCTAGTGATAGCCTCCGATTTCGGCACCGAAAAGGCTAGAAGATGCAAGTTTTCGACAACAATTCATCATTTTTATCCATGTCCTTATGGCATCTAGGCCTATGTGTACCTTGTTGCTTTATCAATGCAGAGAAACTCTCTCCATGTTGTGTAAAGGTTCAAGCTATGTATACACACAAGTGAAAGCCTAAGCCTAAAAGTCTAAACTTTTGTACCTTTTAATTTTTGGAATCAATAAAAGAAAAGGAGAGGAGTGTGTCGTGTGATTTGAAGAGGTGGGGAGTTGGAAAGTTGGTTACAACTTCTCCCTTCCTTTATCTTTCTTTGGCACGACTCATTTTTCTCTCTCTTCCCTTGGCACAACTCTCTCTCTCTTTCTTGTTTCTTGTCTCTCTTGTGCTGCATTGTAAGATCTAATGGAGAGTGAGGATGATGAAGATAGTGAGGATGATATGCATGTGTATTTTCTGCGTGCCATAGCATAGGCTAGGCTTTCCACTTGTGTGTGTGGCTATGGCCATTTTAGAGAGAGAAGGAGAGAGATGAGGTGTGTGAGTGTGTGTATGCTTGAGAGTCTTTCTTGCAGCTTTTATGGCTATGGGCTGAGCCCAATGCATATACTTTGCATGCTTGAGCCTGGATTTGGTGTGCTTGGAAGGCAAGTCATTTGGTGCGTTCGTCGGGAGGGGCTAGTCTTAGAATCTGCAAGAAGTGCCTTCAACAAGTCGTTGGTGATGGTGAGTTCGAGGAAGATGAAGATGATGTCAGACACCAAACAGATAGAGAAATCGAAAGAGGACGGGTGCTGCGGTGCCACTGGAGAGACGAGACGGGAAAAAAGAAAGAGATTTAGTGCTGCAGATCGAGAGAGGAGAGTAGACGTTGCTATTGTGTGTTGTGCATCTGGAACAATTCGAAGGGAGCAGAGATCCAGAGAGAAGATGAAACGGGCTGTTGCCGTAGATGGGGAAGAAAACCTGAGCGCTACAATTGTTGAACACCGTGAAGAGGCCGCCAGCTTGCACTCAGAAGAAGTGAGCAGGAGATGAAGAAGGCACAGAAGAGGGCTGCCAGTCGCCTGCTGCAGATAGGAGGAGAGCAGTAGCGTACGAGAGAGGAAAGAGCCATGCTCTCTACTGTGGGGCGCTAGAGCAGGAGGGAAGAGATCGAAGAGCAGGGATCGCTCTGTTGGTCATACCGAACAGAGGAGAGAGAGCCATTTTTCTGTGTGTCCATTCGAAGAAAGAAGCTACAGCGAGTAGATAATGCCTATGCAGGTTTCTCTTTTTCTTGCTAGATGTAAATATGAGCAGTATAAGGGTTCTTTCCCACCAACAGACATATATACACACACTCACACACACTTGATTTGAGATGCTACGAAAACCTTAATACGCCGGAGTTTTTTCATGCTGCAAGCACCTAGATTCGGGTGGAGAGCTTTACGCAGATTTCAGCAAGGGTGTGCTCTATGTTAAACACTTTGTTGGGAGAACATTTCGGTCATGGGAGTTGGAAGTTGTGGTTTTTTCTTCCATAAAGTTTGTGGGTTATGTTGCGGTTGATGATGTGCTCCTTATCATATGTCTTATGAGAATAGTGATGAAGTTAGAGTAGGAAAGTTAGTAGAAGTTTAGAATATGAGATTGGGGATGTCTTGGGAGAAGTTTGATGAAGTGTTGATGTTTTTTTGGGTTGACTAAGTTTTGAGAAGTGTGGAGTTGAGGAGTTTTTTTTGAATAAGGGTGTGAAGAGAAGTGATGGTGGGGTTTATTAAGTATGCTGAATAGTGGGGTTCTTCATCAATTTGTTGTTCGCGGGAGCTCACAAGCTAAGTGGGGGAGGAATGATAGCCTCCGATTTCGGCACCGAAAAGGCTAGAAGATGCAAGTTTTCGACAACAATTCATCATTTTTACCCATGTCCTTATGGCATCTAGGCCTATGTGTACCTTGTTGCTTTATATTTTGCATGGCATATTTATTGTAAATGCTTGGCTATTCGGGTCCGCAATTGTGAAGCCAAGGCATGAAAACTCTCTCTTGTTTTGAAAAGTCAAACCATATACCATGTGCACAAAAATGAAAGGAAAAAAGAGAAGGTCGTGTGATCTTGGGGGTTGTGGGAAGTTGCAACCAACTACCTATATCTCTCCTTGCACGGCTCTTTTCTATCTCTCTTGGTTTGAGCACAACTCTTGCCTCTCTCTTGTCTCTTCCTTATTCTTGAATATTTCCTAGCTATGGAGGAAGAAGAAGAAGATGGTGAGGATGATTGTCTTGTCTATTTTCTGTGTGCTCTACATTAGGTAGCTTTTCTTTGTGTGTGCAAGGCTATGGTTTCTTAGAGAGAGAGAGAGAGATAATGTGTGTCTGCCATTCTTGAGTGCATCTTGAGTGATTCTTGCAGCTTTCATGGCTATGGGCTGAGCCCAATGCATATTTTTTGCATGCTTGAGCCCGGATTTGTTGCAGATTTGGTGTGCTTGGCGATTTCGGCACCGAAAAGGCTAGAAGATGCAAGTTTTCGACAACAATTCATCATTTTTACCCATGTCCTTATGGCATCTAGGCCTATGTGTACCTTGTTGCTTTATATGTTGCATGGCATATTTATTGTAAATGCTTGGCTATTAGCGGGTCCGCAATTGTGAAGCCAAGGCATGAAAACTCTCTCTTGTTTTGAAAAGTCAAACCATATACCATGTGCACAAAAATGAAAGCTAAGCCTAAGGTTCAAAAAAAAATGTATCACTTTTCAAGTTTTGAATAAAGAAAGGAAAAAAGAGAAGGTCGTGTGATCTTGGGGGTTGTGGGAAGTTGCAACCAACTACCTATATCTCTCCTTGCACGGCTCTTTTCTATCTCTCTTGGTTTGAGCACAACTCTTGCCTCTCTCTTGTCTCTTCCTTATTCTTGAATATTTCCTAGCTATGGAGGAAGAAGAAGAAGATGGTGAGGATGATTGTCTTGTCTATTTTCTGTGTGCTCTACATTAGGTAGCTTTTCTTTGTGTGTGCAAGGCTATGGTTTCTTAGAGAGAGAGAGAGATAATGTGTGTCTGCCATTCTTGAGTGCATCTTGAGTGATTCTTGCAGCTTTCATGGCTATGGGCTGAGCCCAATGCGTATATTTTGCATGCTTGAGCCCGGATTTGTTGCAGATTTGGTGTGCTTGGAAGGCAAGTCATTTGGTGCGTTCGCCGGGAGGGGCTAGCCACAAAGCTTGCAGGAAAGAATTGCACAATGCAGGCGGGGACCCCCTCTTTGCGTCAACCATGGAGCTCTCTGAGGCGAAGCTTGCCGATGCATCCCGCAGGTCTCATTAAAGTGAAGGGAGACAAACAATGCATCTGTTGGAAGGATCCAGAAAAAGCAATGATGCTTCTGAGGTCCAGTCTAATGAAACTATCCGACTTCAAAATCTGCCTGCTGTTCAGACTGATTATTTAACTGACGGGGATGCTGCAAAAGATGGCCAGAATGATCAAAATTCAGGCTGGATTGAAGTCAAGAAGAAAAGCAGGTCCAGCACAAAGTCTTCTATTCATAAGTCTACTCCTATCAGCAAAAAGCCAGTTGAACCACCAGGGAAGGCCAGAGCTTACACAGGACAGGATAGGAGAGAAGACTTACCATCCACGGAACAACAGAAGATCTTGGGTAGCTATCAGGATGCAAAAGATGGAGCTGGATGTATGTTTACTGTAGTGGATAACATTGAAAGGTTGCCTGTATCACCATCAGCTGATCAAATGGTGCAGCTTGGAAAGGGCCCTAGAGAGTTGTCAGGACACCAGTTTAGTACAAAGCTAGTAGATACTCCAAAGTTTAAATGGGGGAACCTGGATGATGAAGACCTGGCACAAAAGCTACCAGTGGAGGATCGATTAGAGAAAATTACAAAAAAAGCGTGCCCCTAAACCATTATCAAAGTGGAATGTCCAAGAGGGAAGACTCGACCATATCTCTGGAAGGAGGAAAGCAGAGCTCTACAAAGGAATTAAATGGTATAAAAAGTGAAGATTCAGGGAAAGAATTAGCAGATTACCCTCACACACCAGAAATATCATATGTATCACATGCCTCAAGTAAAAGAGACTGTAAAAGAGTTTCATGCATTGCAAATAACAGCTCCAGGGGTTAATGATGAGATGCAGAGTGTGTAGGTTGCGAGTACATGGAAGGGAGAGACAGACACAGATGTCTCGGAGGATTCCCTAAGTATGCATGACCTGATACCCCAAGTTTTTCATGGGTTGGTAGTACAGGGCCAGTATAGTGATGATTTGGTGGAGGCTTGGGAACGTCAGCTTGCAAGAAAACATTATGATGCTAATCTTTTGGATAAAGACTTTGACTGGGATCACATAGTTTTTTCAGATTTACCAATTTGGGATCCTGAGCCTCATGATGCTGAGATGTATGGGTTCTTTGTCACAGTAGCTACTACCAATATTATGGAAGGCATATCAGATGCAGTTCAACAAGGTGATGTTCATGATGATGGCGAAGTAGCTGCAACTAGGGGGGGATGATACAGATCTTCGTTGTGGTCAAGAGGAGCATGCTTTTATTTTCCAGGATGATGAATTTCTGGCTGGGGAGGTTGCATGTGCAGGGCAGCGAGAGAAGAGTGGAGATGTCCAAAGTACGATGTCACTAGTGTATGCAGTTGGGGAAGTTTGGAGAAGCCAACTTGCAGGAGAAGGTCAAGACTTGCAATTACGAGGTCCCAAGCTCAGAGATGATGTGGATAATGTGGTCCTTAATTCCACGACCATTCTTACAATTCTGAATGGAATGTTGTTAGATGGGCTCTTTATTCATGATGTAGTGGTTGATGGTGCAGTCCCGCAGGACAGCATGACCAATTTGCAGATGCTTTCATCGGTGGTCACTATGGCAGACATGTTCACTGACCTTTGGGAATTCCTTGAGAATGTAGGTTACAAGTACTCATATCACACTTGTGAGATGATAGTGAATGCCATTGCGAGTGCGGAGGGACATCATCTGGCAGGAAGTGATGGAGGTCTCCATACATAAATGTTTCCTTGTGGACAAGGAGTATAGCCAAGCTTCGACCACTAACACTTGTGGAGTAGATGCAGAATTACAGAAAACTACAGTCAACATTATTGCCATGTTGGCGCAAAGGCAAGCAGCAGTGGTGCTGCAAAGGTTGTACCGGAGATAGTGCAGTGGACACAACTCAAGCAGGGGTGGCTGGATAGCCAGAAGGCCAAAGAGATGCTGCTATACAATGAGCACAACAGGGCCAAGAAACTTTGGGAGAAGTTTGATGAAGCTGTGATGTTTGTTGAAGAAATTGTGGAGAAGGGTGTGAGAGAAGTGATGATTGGGTTTATTAAGTATGCTGAATAGTGGGGTTCTTCATCAATTTGTTGTTCGCGGGAGCTCACAAGCTAAGTGGGGGAGGAATGATAGCCTCCGATTTCGGCACCGAAAAGGCTAGAAGATGCAAGTTTTCGACAACAATTCATCATTTTTACCCATGTCCTTATGGCATCTAGGCCTATGTGTACCTTGTTGCTTTATCAATGCAGAGAAACTCTCTCCATGTTGTGTAAAGGTTAAAGCTATGTATACACACAAGTGAAAGCCTAAGCCTAAAAGTCTAAACTTTTGTACCTTTTAATTTTTGGAATCAATAAAAGAAAAGGAGAGGAGTGTGTCGTGTGATTTGAAGAGGTGGGGAGTTGGAAAGTTGGTTACAACTTCTCCCTTCCTATATCTTTCTTTGGCACGACTCATTTTTCTCTCTCTTCCCTTGGCACAACTCTCTCTCTCTTTCTTGTTTCTTGTCTCTCTTGTGCTGCATTGTAAGATCTAATGGAGAGTGAGGATGATGAAGATAGTGAGGATGATATGCATGTGTATTTTCTGCGTGCCATAGCATAGGCTAGGCTTTCCACTTGTGTGTGTGGCTATGGCCATTTTAGAGAGAGAAGGAGAGAGATGAGGTGTGTGAGTGTGTGTATGCTTGAGAGTCTTTCTTGCAGCTTTTATGGCTATGGGCTGAGCCCAATGCATATACTTTGCATGCTTGAGCCTGGATTTGGTGTGCTTGGAAGGCAAGTCATTTTCCAAGCACACCAAATCCAGGCTCAAGCATGCAAAGTATATGCATTGGGCTCAGCCCATAGCCATAAAAGCTGCAAGAAAGACTCTCAAGCATACACACACTCACACACCTCATCTCTCTCCTTCTCTCTCTAAAATGGCCATAGCCACACACACAAGTGGAAAGCCTAGCCTATGCTATGGCACGCAGAAAATACACATGCATATCATCCTCACTATCTTCATCATCCTCACTCTCCATTAGATCTTACAATGCAGCACAAGAGAGACAAGAAACAAGAAAGAGAGAGAGAGTTGTGCCAAGGGAAGAGAGAGAAAAATGAGTCGTGCCAAAGAAAGATATAGGAAGGGAGAAGTTGTAACCAACTTTCCAACTCCCCACCTCTTCAAATCACACGACACACTCCTCTCCTTTTCTTTTATTGATTCCAAAAATTAAAAGGTACAAAAGTTTAGACTTTTAGGCTTAGGCTTTCACTTGTGTGTATACATAGCTTGAACCTTTACACAACATGGAGAGAGTTTCTCTGCATTGATAAAGCAACAAGGTACACATAGGCCTAGATGCCATAAGGACATGGGTAAAAATGATGAATTGTTGTCGAAAACTTGCATCTTCTAGCCTTTTCGGTGCCGAAATCGGAGGCTATCACCTAGGGAGAGAAAGCGAGGTGAGGAGGCTGTGAGGTTTCATACAAGTGTGTTTTGATTCTAAGAAGTGACCGAAGTCAAAACCCCAACTTTGTGTCACAGTACCTCCAAAGGAGGGTAGCAATAAGGCAAGGGCTACCTTGAGAAGTCACAAGCCCGCCAAGATAATAACTCCTTATCCCACATCATGGATCATCAAAGAGGTCCAAAATTGGGCTGAGGATGAGGAGCTAATGCTAAATGACACATTCACATGCAAAGAGCGTGTTTGAATAAGGGTTTGAAGATAAGAGAATGGCAATGACACAAAATGCTCACTTGAGGAGGCTCATTGGTTGATTTGAAAGGGAGACGAGGGCTCCTTTTATAGGTGGAGAATCTTCAACCCTTCAGTGACATAAGGGTAGATGTCACCATCAATTGTCCTCTTAGGCTAAGTCTTCTATTGAATATTAAATTGAAGACTTTTTTACTTTGATAGTGTGATGAGATAATAGCCAAGTCCAAGTGGCATGTAGGTGGAGATCCCACTTACACATGGCCGAATTCTCCTCTTCCATGTAGGCATTCTAGAAGAATCTTTCCCAATTATGCACCTACACACACTCCTCCACATGCCTTCCACACTCCCCAACTTGTAGCCTTATGGTGAATACTATATTAATATTACAATTAAAATCCATGTGAGCATGAAGGTCCACTTTTATTTTCCACATCACTAGCCTATCTACCATACCAAAGTATTTATCAAGCATACTTGTGGCATTTACAATGTGTGCACCCTAAATCAAGTAAAACCATTATATTTGAAGATAGAATGCTGTTATCAGGGTAGCCACTAAGCTGTCGTATCACCACGTCATTATTCCATTGTGGGCGCCGCAATCTTCTTGGACAAGATTCCACCTTATTACCATTGAGAAACCATCAAAATATGCACAAAATTGTAAATGAAAGATATCAATTTTTCATGTCACACCACCACAGGCCTGCGTACATTTCACATATACCATCCTTTCCACCCCGCTTTGCTCTCTCCTTACCCATACCTGAACATGTACCAGCCCTAGGACCCCCCTACACCTAGCAGCCGCCTCTATGTGTGTAGGCTCTCCTCAACGGCTCTCTACAGTCAAGATCTATCCAGTAGCCCTCTCCAGCCAACAAGCGCTCTCCAATAGCCCTCTCTAGCCAAGCTCTCACAGCTAGCCCTCTAGTCTTGTGGAGGGGGTGTCCTACACTGCTCTCCCCCCGTGTGAACAGACTTAAGGAGGGGAACCCTCCTCCTTCCCCCCTCTCTTCTTGTTTCTAGTAGCTAGCCTTGCTCTCAGCTTAAGGGCACTCTACTATTTACCCCCCCACACACCTCCCATATAAAGAGACTTAAGCAAGCACACTTTTTCTCTAAGAGGTGGTTTCCATGGAAGAATCTTTTGCTCATAAAGTGAGCAAACAAACTTTACATGGCAATCCGTTCTATAGCATTGAGTTCGTGATTAAGCAAGTTACGAGAGAGTGGATAGTATGGCTCCTCTTTGAAGATGCCAAAATGCTACCTCGAGAAGCGTGTATGATAACGACGTAAGAGGAAATACTCCGAAAGCAGCTCTAACTCATCCCTCATGGAGGAAATGGCTAGGTTAGATTAATAATAATTTTAAAAGAGGTTTTTAGATTAATCCTTAACGTTAGCATTAATTCAAAAAGATAAAGGATGCTTTTTTTCCCTTGTTTTGAAAATATCAAATCTCTTGTAGAATTGTTGTTTTCTCAAAAAGATAACGTGGTTTCTCGTATCTTATAAGGTTGGATTGAACTATTATGTTGCTATCTTGCTTAAATTAAAGTACAGGTACATCTTCTCCTTGCCGTGATGCTAACCTCGTTCTTCTGCTTGTGTAGCTAGGTTAAGACGTTATAGTGAGGCTAGAAGTCGGCCCAGGGTATCCCTCATTCCATTGGGAAGTTGGAACTTTCTAGTTTGGTGAGAACTATGGATGCTGCCTAGTTCTACAGGCCTAGACTAATGCAGTAAATAAGCTCATCCTAACATGTAAACATCCCTTCAAGGAGTGGGAGGATCAAGCGACAGAGCATTAGAGGGAGACAGGCTGACTTGAGTCCTTACCGACCTACCAACGACGAGGTGTATGGTCCCATAGAGATTGCCTAGTATATGGAGACTGGAAGACCGAATTCTAGATCATCAGCAAAATAAAAAATAGAATAAGAGAGCTTGGATCTTGTTATAATTTGATTTGAACCTTTGTAAATAAAATTTTAAATTAAATCCCTTGTTTTCTAGTATTGTTGTATCATTGTTTTAAGTGGCTATTTTAATGAACACCGTGTAAGATCCCTAATTAATAAACTTGCTATATATGTCACAAAGTGTGGTAGGATTAATTAGAAAACAAAAATGATGGGTGGAAAGTGGCAGGATGGAATGCCTTGACGGTGCCACCATATGGGTGGGTGGACCCAATCAGTCAGGTAACTTTCCAACAAAATTAATCGATCGCACTACACTAGACACAGTAACTGCTTGGGCAATTCTACTCTAGAGGACAAGGTCAGAAATCGTGCCTCACATAGATGGGGAAAAAGGCGTTTCTAGAAATCAAGAATAGAGATTGCCCAAGATAATTTGATCACTCTATGGGTGATTTGATTTTAAGAATCATTTAGGATACAACGCTACTACGGGATAGAACTAGGTCTTACTTAGTAGTTGTATCCTTGTATGTCTACACAGTCAAGGTGTTGTCAAATAGGAAATTTTCTTTAGACTTAGTAGAGTATCTTAAGGATTCCCCTTTTAGGTTGGGAAACCTTACAAGCTTCTTTCCTGTCTTGATGCTCTTGCCTGAGAGTTGCTTTAGCCTCCCTCTCTCTTAGATGCTTCCTAGTTGGAAGGTCTTAGGGAAACTGCTTGCTTTAGCCTCCCTCTCTCTTAGATGCTTCCTAGTTGGAAGGTCTTAGGGAAACTGCTTGCTGAGCTATCTAGATTAAATTTTTCATACATTTAATAGAACTTCCAGATACCCATGCTCCTTTGCTCCCTTTCTTCTTGGATTCTTTTTTGCAAGTCTTCTTTTGCCCCTTTTTTCGTTTTTGCCTAGCCTTGGAAGTTCTCTATCATTTTGTCCTTTGACCGCACTTCCTTTGACTGCACTTCCTTTGCGTGTACCCTCCTGATGGCATCCATCTGCTCCTTTGACCGCTCTTCCTTTGCGTGTACCCTTCTGATGGCATCCATCTGCTCCTATCTTTCCCTACGGTCATCGTGGGTTGCTGCACTTCCTTCGCGTGTACCCTCTTGATGGCATCCATCTGCTCCTGTCTTTCCCTACGGTCATCGTGGGTTGCCACACTTCTTCTATGTGTACCCTTCTCTCATGGCATCCATCTATTCTTGTCTTCTGTGGAGGAGCTATTGTGAATGGCGACATTTAGCTCATTCACTGCATTTTTCCTCCTCTCCTCTTGTCACCCTTGCAAGCATACCTGGCTCTACCTCCTTCTTGAGTGTCTTTATTTTCGGTCCATCTATTTTTGCTGCTCTTTGAATTCTTCGACCAGTGCCTCCAGCTCTTCAATCTGGGCTCTTAGCATGGCCTCATCATTTTCCTTCTCCTCTAGTTTCTTTGTAGCTGCGTACGTGTGTTTTTTCAGATCCTCATCAAGGATTAAGTCCATTGATGACCCTTCCCATATAACAAGTTCCTTCCCCTTCCCTTTTGACTGCGCAGTCAGCTTCTTTTTGTCTCCTTTGAGGAGGGTGAACCTCCTTTTTCTTACTTCCTATGAGACCCCTCTGCCCCCTCCGTGCACCAAATTCCCAGTTGTGCTAGCAGAGCAGGCGGTGGCTCTACCTCCTTCTTGAGTGTCTTTATTTTTGGTCCATCTATTTTTGCTGCTCTTTGAATTCTTCGACCAGTGCCTCCAGCTCTTCAATCTGGGCTCTTAGCATGGCCTCATCATTTTCCTTCTCCTCTAGTTTCTTTGTAGCTGCGTACGTGTGTTTTTTCAGATCCTCATCAAGGATTAAGTCCATTGATGACCCTTCCCATATAACAAGTTCCTTCCCCTTCCCTTTTGACTGCGCAGTCAGCTTCTTTTTGTCTCCTTTGAGGAGGGTGAACCTCCTTTTTCTTACTTCCTATGAGACCCCTCTGCCCCCTCCGTGCACCAAATTCCCAGTTGTGCTAGCAGAGCAGGCGGAAGTAGCTTCCTCTTGCGTGGGGCAGGTGGAGAGACGGAAAACTCTCTCACTTGTAGCAAGAGTAGTATGATCCACATGTAGCTCAATCGAATGGGATTTGCATCCCTTTCGGAGCTAGGGATTCAACCCATACCGGTGCACAAAAGCTTATCCATTTGATGGAGAGAATGCTAAGAATACTACTACTATTGACATAGACGTAACACCCACACAAGCTCAATCTTGCCATTGCTCACTCACTCATCATCCCACTCATTCATGCATCCAACACAAGAAGAAAGCTAAGCTATTGCATACACAAGATCAAAGCATTCTTCATTCTCAAACACTCATTTCCCTAGCATGCACACAAACCTTGAAGCTATCAACAAGAAACATGCACACTAGAGAATTGACATGAGAAGAGAGACAAACAACAACTCATTGCATTGAATTAACAAAAATAGAACTTACAATAATGTAGATGGGGAGAGAGAAGAGCTTGCACCTCTATGGGAAAAGAGGGAGAGCTAGTCTCAAGAGAGCTCAAACATGAGTTTAGCCCAATGTGTCCATAAGCTCTCAAATGAGCCACTTTTTATACAAAAACTCTAAAACTCCCAAAAGTTCCTATGTGGGATTATTCTTAAGCCTACTCCCACACTCATCTACAACTTGGAACTCTTTACAAGAGCCCTAAGCATTTTTTTGTTGCATCCTTGCATTGATCTTCACTCGTCCACTCGTCACACAACACTCCCCCCTTCCTATTGTGTGAGATCCCTGTTCCCACCGAGCAACAGATTCGGGATACTAGCAGCGGAAGTAGCACTTCTCGCGCAGGCAGGGGTCCCACATTCGGAGCCTCGTCCACGGATATCCGGACAACAGACTAATCCGTCGGTTTTTCTAAAACCGAACCCGAAAAAACTTCCCTTATCCGGAAAGCACGAGCGATTCCTCCAGGATAACTTTTTACTCTAACGTAGTCAAGACCATTAGTGATCAAACTGATCTGATTGCACCTATAAAGATACTCGGTCAGATCAGGGAAGAAACTTGCACTTGGATCATTGCGATCAATGCTTTTTTTCCCATCAAGAGGCACAGCCGTTGATTCCTATCCATAGAACAATTACTATCCGGGACTTACTTCATCTATCGTAATAACAGAAATTGAGTCTCGATTTACGGATCCATCAGTCCAGCCTAACCCCATCCAGTCCCATGGGTTAGCCAACCGCCCAACCACTGTAGTGATGGGATCCAATTAAGAATTTGGTTAGGTTTTGTCCCGGGTACCAAGGAAAAGAGTTCTAAGGCCCCCTAGCCGGAAGTTCATGCTAACATAAAACTAGTCACACCAATTACACACCCAATATGAAATTGCCTTTTTCTTAGCATCAGCTAAGAAAACAATCCTTTAATGAAACCATTATGTCACTGATGACAATCCTCATAGTCTCTGGTTGAATCCTTATTTCCAGTCATTCATTCATCGGTATACTTATGGCATCATTGGCAACCAGAACGCTCACCACCTGTTCACTCATCAGGGGCCTTTTCCATAGTTCCTAGCTCATAGTAACCAATCGCGTCTAATCCAAAAGCAAGCTCAAATGGGGTTGTGCCCACAGATGTTTTATAGGCTGTCCTATATGCCCAAAGAACTGAGTGCAACTTTTGCTCCCAATCAGTCCTATGTCCCTCAACAATCTTTGTGAGTGCTGTGCAGAGAATCTTGTTAGTACTCTCAGCTTGTCCATTGGTCTGGGGATGATAGGGTGCAGAATGCTTGTGAATTACCATAAATTCTTGAAGCAAAAATTCTATGACTTCATTTACAAAGTGTACACCTTGATCACTAACGATCTAATAGGTAAGCCATAGCGTGTAAACACGTACTCATACAAGAACTTGGCTGTGGTTCTGGCATCATTTTTGACTGTTGCCTTTGCCTCAACCCATTTGGTCAAATAGTCAGTTGCGACTATAATATATTCAGCATGCGTGTGACGAGCTGGAGGTTTAATGGGACCGACAAAATCAATACCCCATTTTGCAAAAGCACGTGTGCTTAACATAGACCGCAATGGCATATTGTCCTTTGTGATGGGAGGTTTGGTCCTTTGACAATCGTCACAACGTTTCACATATTCTTCGGCATCCATTTGTAAGGTTGGCCACCAAAGCCCAGACCACCTAATCAACTTAGCTGTGGTATTGCCCAAAAAGTGTCCACCCCCAACACCTGCATGTGCATGAGTTAAGATTTTCAAATAGTCAGCTTCACATACACACATGCGTAAGTTGCCATCCTTGCCCCTCTTGTAGAGTTGGCCCTCTATCAGCATATAGTTTGCCGCTTCAACTTTAATAGCACGCTTTCGATGTTTAGGAATTTTTTGATCCGTATGACCATGCTGAAGATAGTCCACAATATACTTACTCCAACTTGGTGTAGTTGAAATTTGGAATAATGTGACATTATGAATTGGCTGTTGAATTTGACATGAAGCACAGTTTACGAACAAATGTTTCAGCATCCGCATGCATGGTAGGCCACCATTGCCCATCCTGTGATATACGTCGCACACAAGTAATAGCTGATGCATGGATTCCATCGATACCTGCATGTGCCCATTCCAAGATCTCCTCATATTGGTTGGGGTTAGGTATAAGCCGCAACACTCCATCATTACCCTGACGATATAATCTTCCTGAGATTAACTTGTATGGTCGCCATAGGTCCACATTATGACCCGCTAGTTGTATCTTCCCACTTGTCAAAATTTCTAAAATGGATTCAGACCATCTAGGAGCTGTCTCTACAAGGAAAAGTGTTGAATCTAACATATCATCATCCACACCCACAGGAGCTTCGCCAGAGGTGATTCGAGACAAATGATCTGCCCTAAGATGAGTTGTTCCTTTTCGAACTGCCCTTTCAAAATCAAACTCAAGAAGGATGATAAACCACCTCACAATCCTTCCAGTTGCACAAGGCTTATTTACCAAATATAGCAATGCTTGATGGTCCACAAAAAATATGAATTTGTTTGCCAAAAGGTAATGGCGAAACTTTTTCACTACATATATCATGGACAAACCTTCTCTTTCTGTTGTGGTGTAATTCTTCTCAGCATTGTTCAACTGTCGACTAGCATATGATATTGGGAAATCCTTATTATGTTCTCCCGATTGAGCCAAAATACATCCAATTGCAAAGTTTGAAGCATCAATATGGACATGAAAGATTTGGTTCCAATCTGGTGCCCGTAAGATGGGTGCAGTCAACTAATGCTTGCTTCAACTTTTCAAAGGATTCCTCACACTCATCAGTCCAATTAAACTTTACAAGAAGAGCATATAATGGTCTGGCTAGGACAGCATACATGTAGATGAATCTACGGTAATAGCCACAATGTCCCATGAATGTTTGTACCCCTTTAGGCCGAGGTAATGAGACAATGACATCAATTTTATCCATATCTGTTGAAATCCCATTGCGAGAAACAATATGGCCCAAAATTTTCCCTTGTCTTACCATGAATTTGCACTTGTCAGGATTCAAGCATATACGATAAAGTTGACACTTTTTAAACACAAGTCTGAGGTGTGCTATATGATCATCATGCTCTTGTGAGTGAACACAAGTCTGAGGTGTGCTATATGATCATCATGCTCTTGTGAGTGAACACATAAATCATCCATGAAGATCTCAAGAAATTGCCTAAGGTACTCCTTGAATACATGACTCATTAAGGTTGCTGGTGCATTTGTTAGACCAAATGGCATAACACGATAGGCAAAGATGCCATCTTCAGTAGCAAAGGCTGTTTTGTGTTGATCCTTTGGATCAATCGACACTTGATTGTAACCGGAGAATCCATCCAAGAAACTATACACCTTTTTCCCTGCAACTCATTCCAGAACATGATCCGTGATTGGAAGTGGGTAATGATCATGCACAGTAGCTGCATTTACCTTCTTGAGGTTTACACATACTCGAAGTTTTCCATTTTTCTTGGGCACCACTACAATAGGGGAGACCCATTCAGTGTGTTCAATCTCATAGATAAATTCTGCCTCTAAGAGCTTGTCTATTTCTTCCTTTATCTTCCGTGCAAAATTTTCATTGTAAGTATAAGGACGTTGCTTGGAGGGTTTTGCATCCTCTCGCAATGGAATTGTATGCTGACATATGCTTGGATCAACTCCTTTTAGGTCTTCATAACTCCAAGCAAAAACATCGCGATACTCCTTTATTGTTTGAATTAATAACTTCTCCTCATCTAAAGACAAGTCTCCACACATAGCGAGGCTCTTCTCCTGGCTTAGCAATATCAATCTTTTTAGCATCTTTTGGACCATCATATGAAACCCCTGGCATGCTTGGTTTTTGTCGCATGGGCTGTTGAAGAACAATCTTCCGATCGTGAAGAGTGTACTCTGTGAAATTGGGAGGAACATTGAGACCTTGTTCTTGTCCACTTGAGTCTTCACTCATTGAAGACCATGCGGTTTTGAGCTCTCCTTTGCTATCTTGCATCGGACCTTTTTTGTTCAACCGTTGTCTTTGCACTTCCAACACTCTCTTTTAAATCGGTTTTAGATTTGAGTTTTGGTTTTTGTTTCTTTGTTTTTTTACGATTTTTGCTAACATTATTTAGCTTTTCTCCTGCTTGGAATCCATCTGATCTTTTTACCTGGTCTTTGATACTATCTTGTGCTTGGACATAGTATAGAAATCCATTCTTTCCTGAGAAGTGAGGTGGTGGTCGAGAGTGTTCACTCTTAGACTCCTCCATCTGATCTTTTTACCTGGTCTTTGATACTATCTTTGATACTATCTTGTGCTTGGACATAGTATAGAAATCCGTTCTTTCCTGATAAGTGAGGTGGTGGTCGAGAGTGTTCACTCTTAGACTCCTCCTTTTCCTTTTGTAGTCTCTCACGTTGTTCCCGCTCATCTTGTTTACGGATTCTTTTATGGCTCTTATAGCATTTACGTTTAGGTCGGCTTCGAGGGATCTCTACTTGAACCTCCCTTCCTCTCTCAGGAGTAGGCGTGGCTTTCCTAACTCATCCTCAGGGATTATCACATTATTATCAAAATCAGAGTCCCAGCCATCTTCCTTATCAGCGTCATTAGCAGATTCGAGTGTTAAATCCTCCACTGAGACTTCCTCGACGTGCATAGCTGTTGTGGATGTATCCCTATAGTACAAATCATCTAGAAGGGCACGTGGTTGTACCATTCGTATAGGAATAATATCATATCCATCTGAGTCACAAAATTGAATTGGCTTCGGTAAAGCACATGTCGATAATGTTGCAAGGACATGACTCCATTCTAATGGATCAATTAAATGCTCAGGGAAGGGTTGTGGAATGTATGCCTCATCTGATACACTTCGATTACCCTTAAGTCTCTCAGTGTTGAAATCCCTACATGAGGCTCCACACATCCACAGATCTTCTCGCCCGTCTGACAATGTAACTCTTGAGCCCTCAGATGAAGCAGAATCAAACTCATCTATTGGAGACCGTGTTACATCACGATATGAGTGATTCCTTAGGTTGACCCTTGTGATGACAGAATCATGTCGTAGGTACAAATAATTGTATCCCCAATCTTGAATCATTTGAAATTGTCGCATGAATGGTCTACCCAATATAACTTCATAGTTTGGATGTTTTCCAAAATCCACTACTGCAAAGATGTGCTCATATTCAATCCCACATGTGGTGACCAATATGTTCTCAAGCAGCCCAAGGGGATGTTCTAAGCTTCCATCTGCTAGCTGCAAGCGCATCCTGGTACTCCTAATAGCTGGTTTGCCCCACTTTTCCCAAATGGACCTTGTCACAATGCCCACTCCCGCACCACTATCAAGTATTGCAGTTGAAACTACTTTTCACACTTCTAATGGGAGGGTAGCATTTCCCTGATCGTCCTCACAAAATTTTCCTACTTTGTTGATAGGAACTGGCATAACATGCTTTGTTTCAGGGTGTATAGTACACTCATGGTGACCCTTTTGTAGCAATACCTGCTCTGACAAACATGTGGCAATATCATTCCACAACTCAGGTCGAATTTTTATCAAATCAAGCAATGGTAAGGTACAAGCCACTGGTGCTGACAAAATAGCTTGCACGGTATTCATATCCTTCTCTTTTGTCAACCTTTTATGCATGGAGGGTATCCTTAAGGTTTGAGAACAGTTCTCATATTCTCTCAGATATGATGGTAAGGTTTTCATTGTATGCTTACTTCTAGGAGAAACAATTGTTTGAACTTCCTCTTGGATGCTTGGGCGTCCAAAGTTGTTTTCCATGCCCCTGGTAAAATTCACCTCAGAGAATGGAGGCGAACTAATAGAGGACATGTTCTCATTAACTTTCTCATGAACTGCGGCCCACATCTCATTTGCCATGTCCTCATTAGCATCAATAACTTCATCATTGCATGGGAAGACAAGGCTAGGTGGTGGCAGACTACCTCCTTTCAATTGGGTGTCAATTGGTGCAAACCTTTTGCTATGAGCTAGTGAAATGAGCTCACTTTTCATTTCCCGACTTGATGATACTTCCGGTATGGTTTCTAATGTTGGCTTAAGAGAGGTTGGGCCCCGAGGAATAGGTGGTGGTGGTCCCTCAAGTGTTGTCTGAGCTTCCCTAATTGAGTTGCTGATGTACAGCTAGATTGATCTTCTCCTCACGAGGGTTTGGGTATTCTTGAAGCTTCTTGGGTAGCTCAGATAAAGCTGCAATGCGACTTCTATGAGCATCAATGATGGCATCTAGAGTCTCATTCACTTTATCCACAAAAACAGAACCCCCAGAACTATCCTCAGTCGTACTAGTCTCATCTTGTTTAGCACTAGGCCTAGGTTGAGGTTGATGCTCCTCATGCACTTCTTGGGATGTAAAAGTTTGATCCCTCATGTTTTTTTTAGAGGCTTCTTGAGAACTAGTGGATGCACTTTTAGTTTGCTTGTTTCGGTTCTTCTTTCTCCTAGTGGTTTTTTTTCTATTGGACTGTAGGGTCTTATCCACTAGATTTGTCTTTGCATCCCTAGTTCGAGGTGTCTCATCAGTCTGTATTTCGGCATTTCGTGTCTGTGATCTAGTCATGACTCTCATTAGGAAGTGAATGGGGTCTTCTTGGGCCCTTTAATTTGCCCCAGCCTAATCAAGGTGATTAAGGAATAGCCAAATGGGGGGTTGCCATGTGGACTGAAATGTTGGGTTTTTAAGAGAGGTGTAAGAGTGGTCAAAGGGTGCACTTTTTTCCCCAAAAAGGGAGGGGGGGCAATTTTACAATTTTCGGACCTCCATAACTTCTACATACAAGCTCCGATTTGAGCGGAGATTACAGATCCGTGATCTATGCATCAAGAGCTTTCCATAGATATGTTACATGATATGGTTTTATCCGCTAGATTTTAAATTTCATTTTTCCCCCAAAATTCAAATTCGAATAAAGTAGCCGTTTTGAAGCTTCTAATTAGAAAACGTTTCTTCTTAAGAGAAAAGGTTTGACTCCCTTAAACTGCCAAATAAAAGGGCCCAAGAAGCCTTCCATTGAGGTCCTAATGTAAGTGGCACGACATCCTCATTCTCTGATGAAGGTGGTGATGGAACTGCCCCTACAAGGTTGAGTGAGACCTTTGGTTGAGAGGTGCCTTCCTCATGTGGTTTCAGCAGACAATCCTTTGGGAAGTGTTCTACACAACACTCTAGACAATATCTTTCAATTGGTGAAAACTGTTGTACTGTTGTATTGGATCGAGATGCTTGCCTTGAGCGAAGTGGACAATCACGAGCCCAATGGGGTTCTCCGCACTCATAACAGGGGCCCATTGGTTTGGCCTCTACTTTCCTTGGTTGCCATTGACCTGAGGGGCCTGGAGTCCTACGTTGGTAGCCGCCTAGCAACATTAAAGAGTTTTGTTCCCCTGGATGAGTCTCCACCAGTGCTGGGCTTGGGTATGCAGGACTTTCAAAGATATTTTCTTTGGATGAATATGATGCATATTCCTCCTCCACATAGCCTGGGTTTACCAAGTCTCTACACATATTTGAATTGTCATAGTCAACAACCCTCACAGGAGCAGTCCCAGGAGCAGGAGGTTGAGCACCAAGAACAGGTCGTGCTTGCTCTTGTGCCATCGGTGGCTTACGTTCAAAATTAGTATACTGTTGATACATTTGTGGAGCCACTCCACCCCTTGGCTGCTCACGTTCCTGTCTCATTCTTGCAATGCGAGTACATTCTTGTGTGGTGTGGGTAAAGTTCCAAGCACAGGCTTGGCACCACTTCTTTGTGGGTTGGTTTGAGACTAGAGGAGAAAAGGTATTACATTCCTCTGTTTTATGGTTACCGCCACATGCTCCACAAAGATGAGGACCTGTAGGAAGTACACTCCTCATTCGTTGCTGCTGTTGTTGTGGCTGCATGGGTGGACGATAGGTCTGTCCCAATCTCCTTAGTACTAGGTTAGCTATCTGGTCTGGATTTACTAGCGTGCTAGACCCTGAACTTTGGTCATCACCCCACTGATCTCTAGGTTTCACCTCTGGGCCAGAACCATCTTGGAATTTGAAGTTATCGGTGAAATCCATAGCATCATGGCAACACTCATTGAAATTTGTGTGCTTCTTCGCATAGAGATTTGTATGCAGTGTTGAATTTTTGAGTCCTTTTAAGAAGAGAGAAATTAATCGACTTTGGGCGGGCTTCTCATCTTCTGGGCAACGATTAATGTACTGCTTCATTCTATTTACACAGTCTCTAACACTC
Organism: Cibotium barometz; assembly: GCF_041138505.1. NCBI lineage: Eukaryota > Viridiplantae > Streptophyta > Polypodiopsida > Cyatheales > Cibotiaceae > Cibotium > Cibotium barometz. The sequence continues at coordinate 49,399,312 of NC_141071.1, read as the reverse complement.
TCATTCTCGCCTTGCTTGAAAGAGTAGATGTGTGCTACCGTGTCATGTTGAATTCCCATCAAGGAAAAAGCAGCAATGAATCTCTCTTCCAAAACTCCTAAAGAAGATTTGTCTGAAGCCTCTAATGCCTGAAACCAAGCAAGGGCCTTTCCCTCAAGAGTGAGTCCAAATCCTTCAATTTGAGTATGCTTATCAGCCACCACTTGCTTAGCTCGAACTTCTTGCCTAAATGCTGCTACATGGTCATATGGATCTCCCGACCCTTCATACTTTTTCACCAGTTTCTGAAGAGTTGATGACCTTACTTGTCGTGAATACTCATCATAGGGCCTACGGCCTCTCACTCTCAGTGGGAATTGTTCCTCTCTTTGGTAAGATGGTCCACATGCATCCAAAATTGGTGTGGGTCCCCTATTACCAGCCTCACCAAACCCCTCTAAAGATCTTGTCACCCGCATTTCAGGAGGTGCATTTATGGGAGGCCGAGTTGGCTCCCCTCTCCTCCGATTGTCATAGTGAGAAAGATGTTGTTGTGGTGTGACCGGTGGTCGCACATTTGGTGTAGGACTATATCTTGGTGCTAGAGTTGGGCTGCTAGCAGTGGTCCACTTTGATGTTGAGGGTCCCTCTCTAGTGAACTCTCGTAGGGGAGGAGCAACAGTTTCTCCAAGAAAGGCTGTCTCTCCTGGTTTGGCTGTATTTGTTGAGAACACTTCCATGAATAATGGATGTCCTTTCCACGTGAGCTCCCGAATCTCCTTCCAATCTAAGGTTCGGTATTCATTATCCCATTTATCAATTATTCGGTTCATGTGTCCTGCAAGCTTCTCAACTACCATCACCAGTGCTAGAGGAAGATCTAGCTCCGGCAATTTAGTTGTGGCATAATATCCCTCCAAAGAGTCCTTATAGACCTCTTGAAGTGGGTCATCCTGTAAGACCTTTGTCACTGGAATTTGTCGTACAAACTCCCATTGGCTTTCAACCCCCTGATCCATTTTGCTCTTGCCTTTCCTATCCCTTTCCAAATTTAGATCTACAAGAAGTAAATCATCAATGGATGGCTTTGAGGACTGGGCATTGGAGGGTCCAGGCATGTCCGGCTCAATGAGCCAATCATCTCTAGACTCCCTTGCTCTGGAAAGTTTTGATAAGTCTAAGAACTCGGTTTTAGTGAGCTCCCCTAATTTGTCTACATTTTCTGGATGGTAGGTTATTTCGTAGCGAACACCATCTCCACCCATGTACATGTTACCTCTAGTCATTGACTAGAGGTGCTCTATCAAGTTCTGAGAAAATGTCTGCGATCTTAACAAGATACCGTTGTTGTGGGTCCCTAAAGATCTCAGCTCCTTGAGCATTTGTGTAGACATATTGGAGTCTCACATTGAGTGTTAACCCCATGGTGTCGGCTTCAAATGGATTAAAGGATCTTGTGGGTGTTCTATTTGGGGCTACGGAATGACTATTTGGCGGCCCAAGATTGTCCATGGACAATGAACTAGTTGTTCTGGAGGAAAGGGTATCGGATTGGGATTCAGAAAGGGTTTCAGCAATATCTGCCAAATTTCCTACCGATTGGGTCCCACTTTCCTGCGTAGGTACTCTAGAAGGTGCCCTAGGCCCTATGGCAGAATCTATAAGACGTCCCGACCGCAAGTGCATAAGGTCAAATTTTTTTGGTTTTTTATGTGTTTTTTTTGTTTTGTCTTTGTCTTTGTTTTTTGTTTTTGTTTTTAATAAATATATATATATATATATATATATATATATTTTACCCTACCTAACGACTAAATGCAACTAAAATGAGTACGCGCGGTGTAACTATCCTATTTTTTATTATATTTTTTTAAATGATTTTTTAACTTTTTTTAATGATTTTATGTTTTTTTTAAATTACAAAAATTATGAATCACTTTAAAAAAAATACTAATTATGCACACAATTTACAGAAATTCTAAAAAAATGCAAGCTACTTTAATTATGCAAAATTTTACAAAAAATTAAGAAATGAAAAATGGACTCAAAATACAAAAACAAAAATTGTTTCTTTTTTTTAATATTTTTTAAAAATTCCTTTCTTTTTTCTCTCTTTTAAAAAAAAATCAAAATAAAAAAATTCCTATTTTTTTTTATTGTTTTGTTGTTTTTTAATTTATTATCATTATTTTTTTATTTAAAAAAATACAAAACATGAAAAATTATTAAAAATAAATAAAAAATTAAAAAATTAAAAATTCACCAACCTTATCCTTCACCGCCTCGCCGCCTCGCCGGATTTTGTGCCGAATCCACGCGTTTTTTCTTCAATGCTTTGCCAGCTGCACGTTTTCTTCTTCACCACCGCCTTTCCTCTCCTTGCTCTCACCACCGCCTTTCCTCTCCTTGCTCTCAGCTGCTCTGCTGTTACGCATTCTGCTCCCCGCCTTCAGCTGTTCGCTGTTGCGCCTTCTACCAGCCGCCTCCACGTCTTTTGCTTCGACGCCTGCTCCCCGCCTTCAGCTGGCATGTCAGCTATACAGACGCCCATTGCAGCGCTTCTAGCTGTTGCTGCGCTTGATGCAGACGACACCCTCCACTCCGCTTTCTGCCGGTCGCCTGCTTCTCTTGCAGTTACTGGCGCTTCTCTTGCAACTACTCACACCACCAGTCAACCACGCCAGCCTTCGACGCTTCTGCCCGCCTACACTCAGCTGCTGCTGACGCCTTCCACTCCAGTGCTTCTACAGGCTGCTGCCACGTCAGACGACGCCTTGTTCAAGCTCCTTGCCAGTCAACCGCCTCCACACCGTCCACTTCTCCTGGACCTCCCCGCCCTACCTTCTTTGCTGTGGGTGAGGCAGAGACGGTCAACCCCGTCAACGCCTGGGCCTCCCTGCCTTCAGCTGGCACGTCAGCTATACAGACGCCCACTGCAGCGCTTCCACTTCGCTTTCTGCCGGCGCCTTCCAACAAGCCTTTCCACCTTCGCTCGGCCACCTTGTTTTTAGCCGGCCGCCCAACAGTTGCACGTATATATATATATATATATATATCTATCTATCTATTTTTCTTTGCTGCGCTTGATGGAGACGCCTCCCCACACAACGCTTCTGCAGCCTCTTTCTGTGTATATGTTTTTTTTTTAAAAAAAACCCGCCTCCAACACCTCCTACCTACCTCTCGCCAACCCCATCAAAAATACAAAAACAGAAAGTACTTAAATCTGATTAATGGCGGGATTTCTCTACCGCAATGGGGTTTTAATTTTTTTGCTTCTAATCAAAAAACAGAAAACACACAAGGTGCCCTTGAGATCACACACTCAATGCCCTTGCAAACTCTACTCTAATCTACCCTAATCCACGATTTTGCAATCAATGGAGCACTTAGTGTAATGGTTAACACCCTTCACTAACTTAGGTGTGCGTTCCCCGACAGCGGTGCCATTGTTTGGGACATCATAGCATAGCCGAGGCTACACTCCAACCCACACACTTTGTCAATCCGTGAATGCAACCCGGTTAGCGCATAGAGGCTATCCCGAATGGGAGAAGATTAGTTAACCACACACTAATGACTTCTAGTCCTACTCAATCCTTCTTCAACACTCAAGCAATCAATCTAACATAATCAAAGCATCAAGATTAGGCTACACTTAAGCATAAAAATGCAACTTATGCAAAGAATCTAACATGCAAAGAGCTATCACACAAGCCTCAACTACACATCATTTCATGCACAAGCTTCATCACATGCACTCTACAATTCACAAATCAGATTTTAGCATCAAAACATCATTAAGAATTCTAGATTAGCAAGTGTGTAGACCATAACCTCATATCATTGAAAATGTAGAGAATAGAGAGTACAAGATTGAAGCAAGAATGGAGATGGAGAGCCTTGGGAGAGCACATGAGAAGGAGCTATGGAGCAAGCTCTCTCTATGAGCTTCTCAACCAAATGACCAAAGAGTCCTCTCTAGCTCTCAAATGGGCCACTTTTTATACAAAAACTCTAGAACTCCCAAAAGTTCCCATGTGGGATTATTGTCAAGCCCACTCCCACATTCATCTACAACTTGGAACTCTTTTCAAGAGCCCTAAGTGTCTTTTTTGTTGCATCCTTGTATTGATCTTCATTCGTCATACAACACTGTCCTATAGCTCACTGCACATCATCATTATTGATACGCTTGACATTGTGAATCACCTGGAGTGTAGGAAAAAAAGCACCAGTGATTCCTTGTCTTAGAAATTCATCTTTTACAACCTGACGAATTTCTTGGTACCCTTTCATGCTAATTCCAGCCGCATCACAAGCATGTTGAATTAATGAAGAATCGATGGAGGTGGTAATCTCGCTCACCACATTGCTGACAACAGCTTGCCATATTCTAAGATGATGAGGGTCAGTAATAATTAAGAGAATATCCTTGGTATTCAGAATGGCTTTGACCAAATCCATCCCTCTTCATTAGAACCACACACCTCTTGTTGCAGAAAATTCCTAGCAAAACACAAATCATGACTATTTTGTTTAAATCACTAAGTGCATAATGAAAGTTGATGTTACTTACTTTGTTGTACAAATTCTTTTGTTTCGTGCTCCACCTTTAAATGCAAGAGATTCTATACCAGCCAATGTCTTTTTGCATTCACGAGCACCATTTGGCGTTGCTTTGAGTCATTTGATAAGTTCCTTTAGCCTTTGAATCTTTGCATCCTTCTCCACATTCTCTTTGCGAGGATCTCTTTCATTTTATCTGATGATGTTTTACGTCCTTCTTGACATTGTAAAAGGGTGAATTGTGATGCTTGCAATTGAGATTGGAGAATATGGGTTTTCCAAGCTCCACTTGTAGTAGTCAATCTTCTGCAATATCCTAACAAGCCAAGCTCTCCTTCACCAAAAAATTACATAAAAGATGATAAATCACGGAAAGGAGGGTTTGCTCTTAATGGAGGGTCAATTGGATAGAGACACCCATCAACCCAAAGATCTACATTTTTCTCCTTAGCTATCCTACGAGCTTGGACAGATTGTGCATCAGTAGGATGGGTTTTTTTAGAGCTGCCATACTCTTCAAGAATCGGAATATGTAAATCAACCTTTCGTTTTTTAGCTTCACAAGGGGCTACACACACAGCTTGCAAAGGCTCCATAGCTAAGCAGAGGAAGAAGCTAAAGCAAAGAGATTCTCAGAGGGAGAGAGAGAGAGAGAGAGAGAGAGAGAGAGAGAGAGAGAGAGAGAGAGAGAGAGAGAGAGAGAGAGAGAGTGAGAGAGACTGTTAAAACTTTGTTGTTGGAGATTTAACACAAATCCATTTTTCTAAGTAGAAAATGATATTTTTGATATACAAATATATGAACATGGAGTTTTTCATCAAAAAATTACATTTATGAGAAAAATTAAAAAATAATAATTTTTGGGGTCCACACAATCTCGGGATCTCATGGATGTAGTGGTTCCTGAAAGGTGCAGGTGTTATTGCGCTCTTCATTGTGTTTCCATTCGCTTTGAGTTGTTGATGCTGCAGTTTGATAGACATAGACGGACAATCATATTGTAGGCGCTTGAAAAGCTCTCTTCGACATTGAGTTGCATTTGACGCTTGAAAAGCTCTCTTCGACATTGAGTTGCATTTGACGCTTGAAAGTCTTTCTTGCATTTTGGCCACAGTAATGCAAAGTTTGCCTCCAAATGTTACGTTTTTGGCTAAGGCAACCTCTTGTCACTCTTACACAAATATCCCTTACACCTTGGAAATCTTGATGACTGGAAAAATTTCATGTAATTTCTTGATGGAGAAAACCAAAAATTTACCAATATGCTTGTGTTTTTTCATTTTTTTTCCTCTTCCTCTTCTTCTTCTTGTTGATGTGATGAGGATAGTCTTCTTGTTGTTGTTGTTGATGATAAGGATCGTCTTCTTCTTCTTCTTCTTCTTCTTCTTGCAAGCTTTAAGAGCTTGTTATTGATAATGGAATCTCCTCTTTGATAAAGCTCTTTTGTTTCCTTCCTTCTTGACGCCTTTTTGCTTCTCATCTTCTTCTACCACCACTGAAAGAGACCGATGGCTAGACTGAGAAAGTCAACCAAGTAATTGAAGACATTCTCACAGAGCATATTGTAGACAGGATCCAAGAAGATGGATTCAATACCTTTCTCTAGTAAAATTTGCATAAAATACATCTTAACACCATTTAAAGCATTCTATGGGCAGAAATTCTTCTCTCCTCTAAATATCTCTAATTCAACCTTAAGAGTTGAAGCCTCTAGAAAAATACTTGAGGAGATGGAAGAGTAGACCAAGGCTATCCAAAAAGATATTAAAGCTGCTCAAGATTGGCAGAAACATTACGCTGACACAAGGAGGTTTGAAAGGATCTTCAAGGAAGGAGACAAAGTTCTTTTGTGGGTACAACCCAAGCGTATCTCTCTATTACTTGTGGAAAATATAAGAGAGTCATTAAGTGTTTAGGCAGAAGTGCCTATAAGCTATAGCTCTAAGCCCATGTTAAGGTCCACAACGTATTTTCGTAAGCTTGTTGAACCTTATGTACTTAGTCTCGATCATATTCTTGATGATGAGAAAATTGTAATCCCAAATCAAGGAGTCCTTGAGTTTCAACCTAGTAGGATCATAGATTCTAGAGAAAGGCAACTCCGTAATCAAACTCTGATAGAACATCTAGTGCAATGGAAAGACTACCCTGAAGAGTATGCAACTTGGGAAGATGAAGCTACACTCTTAAGAGATTACCCCAAATTCATGGACGAGATCAGGACATCTCGATTTCTTTAAGGGGATAAGTATGTAACATGCCCACCTTCAATAATAATATATGTCCATTTAATAGATGAAATTATGGTCCTTTTTATAGTGTAAAAATCAACATTTTAATAATTGAGATATTTCTACTTGGAATCTTAAAATTTTGAGTCCAAATTTGAAATCTATGTGCGATTTTACCCTAATAATGAGTTTTATAGCACTCAAAACGGACACCGAAATAAGCCTATGTAAATTTTTAGTTAAATTACGGTAAACTTCCGACCTTAAGGAATTCTTGTTCAAGTGTTCGATTGACGAATGGAATGCACCCCTATGACTAGGAAAACACCCTAGACAATTTCACTAAAAAACATCGGCTGTCGTCAGACGAATTGACATGCATATCGAGGCCGACATCCTAAAAAAGGGGGTTTTTTCCCAAAAAGATGCCTCCTTGGACTTTATAGATACCAGTGCGTCCATACAAATGATCACATATGGATTGAAGGCCTGGCACCCTAACAAAAGGTCCTCCATGCCGCCATGTGGACACCCATGCGACCAGTGTCTTGGAAGATACATGCGTACTCCACCTTTGGCCCGTTGAGATAGGTATCACTCTTTCTACAGATCCATGCAACCACTGTGACACAAAGTTGGGGTTTTGACTTCGGTCACTTCTTAGAATCAAAACACACTTGTATGAAACCTCACAGCCTCCTCACCTCCCTTTCTCTCCCTAGGTTAAGATAAAGATATAAACATCAAAGGTGAGATCATAATTCATGGAAGGAAAGATGAAAGGCTCCGAAGAAGCAAGAATTTTTGCCAGTCTTGCAGCTCCAAACAAGAGGGCAATTCTTTGTTGGAAGAAAATCTTTCGACTCAGAATTATGTTAACGAAAACATACGGGGAATGTTGGTAAGGTTCATCCGTTCGAATCAGGTGATTTGGACGGAACATATTAAAGTAAAAGAATATAGCAATCACTTACAAGAGGATAAGACACATGGGATTTGCCTTTTCATAAGAGATTAGGAGGAATTAATCATTTAAGAAGAAATAATGGCCAAAAGTCTATAAAAATAGAGATACACAAAGAATTGCAGTTTTAAATCCATATAGATTGTGCAAGAGAGGATTACAAAGGTGCGTAGAGCTTGAACAGAGATTCGCACCTATATAAAAACTTTCAAAAACGGGCAACCAAGCGAAAAGTTATGAGCATTTTACTACAAGACTATAAAACTGTCAAAATTCACCTAAAAGTTAGCAACTTTGGGAGAAATTTTGATCATCAAATGAAGTAAAGGATTAAGAAATTAGTTATATGAGTGTAAAGAGAATATGAAGAGCTTCCTAGCCATATGATCAATTTTAGAAACCAATACCCGAGTAATGAGTAATTACCGGTTGAAATTTAGGTATTAGACCACAAAAACTGCACTTCCCTCTCTTTGCATGAAACCTCCATTTTCACATAGCCTCTTGCCTCTCATCTCCTTCATGATTCAAGCTAGAGGTAAGGGTTAACATTGCTCAGTGGACAATCGTAAAGATTCACCTATGGTCCCCAAAGTCTTTCCACATGCTCATTATACCACTAAAACCATTGGTACCTCCAAAGGAGGGCGGCAATAAGGCAAGGGCTACCTTGAGAAGTCACAGGCCCGCCAAGATAATAACTCCTTATCCCACTTATCATGAATCATCAAAGAGGTCCGAAATTGGGCTGAGCATGAGGAGCTAATGCTAAATGAGACATTCACATGTAAAGAGAGTGTTTGAATAAGCTCCTTTTATAGGTGGCGAATCACCCTTTCTTCCATTATTACAAATTACAACATAAAAATCTTCAACAACCCTTCTCAGTGACATAAGGGAAGATGTCACCATCAATTGTCCTCTTAGGCTAAGTCTTCTATTGATTATTAAATTGAAGACTTTTTGACTTTGAAAGTGTGATGAGATAAAAGCCAAGTCTAAGTGGCATGTAGGTGGAGATCCCACTTATACATGGCGGAATTCTCCTCTTCCATGTAGGCATTCTAGAAGAATCTTACCGAATTATGCACCTACACACACTCCTCCACATGCCTTCCACACTCCCCAACTTGTAGCCTTATGGTGAATACTTTATTAATAATACAATTAAATCCATGTGAGCATAAAGGCCTACTTTTATTTTCCACATCACTAGCCTATCTACCATACCAAAGTATTTATCAAGCATACTTGTGGCATTTACAATGTGTGCACCCTAAATCAAGTAAAACAATTATATTTGAAGATAGAATGCTGTTATCAGGGTAGCCACCAAGCCGTCGTATCACCACACCGTTATTCCATTGTGGGCACCGCAATCTTCTTGGACTAGCTTCCACCTTATTACCATTGAAAAACATCAAAATATGCACAAAATTGAAAATGAAAGATATCAATTTTTCATGTCACATATTTCTCCCCTCAGTAGATCCTCCATGCTTGTCTTGGGGATCTATTGGCCATGGTGCTCGAGGGTAAAATATGTTTAGCCGCCGGTACTCATTGGCATGTCTGGGAACCTCCTGGCCACTTGCATCCTCTAGAAGATAGGTGTTATTTTTGAACTTTTGCTTTATCCTAAAGGGGCCTTCCCAGCGTCGAAGAAGCTTCTTATGTGGCCATTTCTCCACACGGCTATCATACCTCATGAGACTAAGCTTCCTTGCTTGAGTTCTGGCTTCTTCTTCTTCTTCTTCTTCGTGAGAGTGTCATGCCTTGCCTTGTGCCATTGTTGTGCAGCCTCCAAATTTTGAAGTGCCTCATCCAAGGTCTCCAGTTGTACTAGCCGTTGGGCATGTGTTTCTTCTTCATTATTCAAGCATGTAAAAGATGCGCGAAGGCTTGTGATTTCCAATTCTATTGGCAAAATAGCCTCCAAACTATAAACTAACTGAAAAGGTGTGAAACCAAGAGAGAGTTTGTGAGTTGTCCTTTAGGCCCATAGGACCTCTGGCAAATGCACATCCCACTTTCTCTTCATAGTATCCACAAGCTTAGACAAAGATCCACAAAGCAGTCCATTAGTTTTTTCTACTAAACCATTACATTGGGGATAATAGGGAGTTGACATAGCATGCTTTATTTTTAATTTCTACACCAAAGCTTCAATCAAGTCATTCCTGAAAGACCTCCTCCCATCCGTAAGGATTTCTAATGGGAACCCAAATCGAGCACATATGTATTCCCTGAGAAAGGATGCCACAGCCACTGCTTTATTATTGACCATGGCCTTTGCTTCTGCCCACCTTGTTGCATAATCTGCTGTGGCAACCAATATGTAATACTTCCCATGTGAGGAATAAGGAAGTGGGCCCACAAAATCTAGTCCCCACCTTTCAAATGGACCATATGCTGGGATAGGGTTTAAGGGTCCAGGAACCAATTGCTTATGCCCATATGACTGGCATACTTCACAACTTCTACACCACTCATAGACATCTTTGTTGAGTCAGGCCAATAATAACTTGCGTTAAGGATCCTCCGAGTTGTGCTGGCTGAGGCAAAGTGACATGAACATTCATGACATAATTCCATAATCCTTTTAGATTCTTCCAGGCTCACTACCCTCCTAAGAATCTTATCCTTACCTTGCTTGTAAAGAACATCCCCTAGAATTGTGTAAGTATGAGCTTTCCTGGTAAGCCTTTGCTTTTGTTGAGGATTCAATCCAGGAGGGAAGTATCCTGTATCTAAATAGTGTTGAACATCTTGGAGCTCAGGCCAACATGTATACATTAATGCAAGAGTAGCTATTTTGAAAGAATCCAAGGTTTTAGTAGCCAATTCATCATCCTTTTGATTATCCTTCCTGTTAACATGCACAAATTTACAAAACTCAAAAGATTCTTTTAACTCCATTGCCCTTTTGGAGATTAGGACTCCTTGCCTTATATTCTCCTTTCATTTGTCGGATGACCAATTGTGATTCCCCTTTAACCTCTACCTCTAATTCCTTCTTTTATGCAATCTTCTAATCCCTAAATTAATGCATTGTACTCAGCCACATTATCTGAAATAGCCTTTGGAAATTCCCTACCCTTGGCCCATACCTCTTTTCCTTCTTCTGGATCGAATAAAACTGTCCCCCTAGCCCCACATTGCCTGGAAGGGCTAAAGGCTCCATCAAAATGCATAGTGAAAGCAGATGGTGGTGTCTCCAAATCTTTATATACTTCTTCCTTTGTTCCTATTCCTTCATTCTCTTCCTTCCTTGTTGTAAGCAAATCTGCAAGAGAGGCCCTAGTGGTGTTTTCTGTAATAAAAGTGAAAGAGAATTCTTGAAGCTCACAAATCCACTTTAAAACTTTCCTCCTATACAGGATTGGGTTTGTGGTGGACAAAGAATTGTAAAGAAGGTTGAGATGTGAGGAAGAAAAAAGGGCGAGGTAACAAGTATGACCTGAACTTCTTTACTGCAAAAACAAGAGACAAACCACCTTTCTCCATTTCACCATACCTCTCCTCAGCATCAGTGAGTTGTCGGCTTGCATAATACATTGGTTGCATATGCCCTTGCTCTCCCTTTGCAAGAGTATAGCATCCACTGAATGTGATGAGACACTTGGGTTCACATAAAAATCCTCCTCCCACCTAGGAGGTTGCACAATTGGACTTTGACTCATGCATTCCTTGAGCAAACAAAAAGATTGAATTTGAATGGGCCCCCATTGGAAAGAAACATTCTTCTTTGTCAACAGATTTATAGGATACATCTTCTCAGAGAACATGTCAACAAAGCGTTGGTAATACTTTGTTTTACCCAAAATCCTCGTTACCTCCCTTATATTGGTAGGTGGTGGGAGGGCCAGGATTGCCTGCATCTTCTCAAGATCCATCTCTATACCTTCTTCTGAGATAACATGTCCCAAGAGAACCACCTTCCTTCGTGCCAAGCGGCATTTTCTAGGATTACCCTTTTGCATCATCAATACTTTGCAAGGCCAACCTTAACTTTTCCAAGTGATCCATGCGGCTTGAATAAATGCAAAAATCATCCAAAAAGACCCTTATAAGCTTTCCCAAGTAAGGTGCAAATACCTGACTCATGAAGCATTGAAAAGTCACCTTGTAGAATAAGATCACGTGTCTCCCACTTTTGAATTGCCTTCACTTGGCGAAGCCATGGCCAATATCAATGGGTAAGCCCTAGCATTAAGCTTTGTAGGAATGACCTTTTAAGTTGTAGGCTCAGAAGAAGAGGAAACATTGATACCATTAATGGCAAAAAGGGGTCGTAAAACTAGGAGTCAAGAAGAAGAAGAACAAGCTCCATCCTTGAATCATAACATTGCACATGGCAGAATTTGCTGATTTGAAGTTACACTTAGTCAATGCAAGGCCACCTAGGGTTCCACGAGTTGAGGATAAACCTAGGGAAAGAAGTAGTGTCACATGCTATGAATGTCAAGAGAAGGGGCACTATCGCACTGAGTGTCCAAAATTGAGGAAAAGAGAGGATAAAAGTTTAGCACTTTTAGAGGAAACATGCTCAGAAGAAGAAGAGGAAACATTGATGCCATTAATGGCAAAAAGGGGTCGTAAAACTAGGAGCCAAGAAGAAGAAGAACAAGAAGATCAATCTGAAGAAGAGGAAAAAAATAAGAAGAAGAAGAAGAAGTCGTCTAGGAGAAAAATTGGACAATCTGACTTTCCTCTTGGACAAGGATCTCTTAGCTATGACCTCTTAATAAATCTTAGGGAGAAAACGGCACAAATCACATTTGGGTAGCTTTTGGCACTCTCTCCAAAGCTTAGAAAGGAATGGGGTAAGCTGGCTAGCACAAGGGAATCTAAGAAAAAGAAGAAGAGGGATAATGGGACTCCTATGGTTCAAAAAGTGGATATTGATGTAGGAGATGATGTGCCTATGTTTGATGTCATCATTGAGGGACAAACAATTTCTAATGCATATATTGATGGAGGTGCGTCAATCAATGTCATGAGTAAAAAAACAATGAAAGATGCCGATTTAAAGTTGTCTTCTACTAACTCTCCCTATCGCATTAAACTTACTGATATTACTAGAGTGAAAACCTTAGGAATTGTCAGGAATTTGGGAGTGGATGTATGTGGTATTTGTTGAAAGAACGGTAGAGGAGGAGGAGACACACTCACAGGAGCAAACCCTAATGTATATTCCAAACCCTAACCATAGAGGGAAGCCATGTCCACTCTCACACAAAGCATAATGCACTAATCCATAATCCACACACACTATGACCAGCTGGACACGCGGTCATTTATGTCTCACACATGTTCCTACCTAATCTGCCAGCACATAGCATAGCTGGCTCACACTGACATCGAGCTTGAATATCTCAACAGCCCCTCTCAAGCTCATGATGTACTGCCGATGAAGATGTAGATGAGCTTGGGATATCAAGACTCTCAACACTCCCCCTCAAGCTCATCCCATGTACTCCCAACATAGTCCGGAAGTACTCAAACTTCTCCCTGCTAAGTGGCTTCGTGAAGATATCAGCCACCTGCTCATCAGTCTTCACATAGTGAAGATCAACTGTACCATCCAGCACCTTCTCTCTGACAAAGTGATAATGGGCCTCTATGTGTTTGGTCCTCGCATGAAATACTGGATTCTTTGCCAACTGCATACTGCTCATGTTGTCACAATGTATGACAACTTTGCCATCAAGAGGCTCACATAAATCTGCCAAGAGACTCTTTAACCATATAGCCTCACAAGTAGCAATGGCTGCACCTCTGTACTCAGCCTCTGTACTGGATAAAGCAACTGTAGGTTGCTTTTTGCTACTCCAACTCACCACAGCACTGCCAAGTGTAAAAGCATATCCACTAGTAGACCTCCTGTCATATGCGCTACCTGCCCAATCAGCATCTGTGTAGCCATGTATGTCCAAGCTTTTACCACTCTCATAGAATAAACCATAATGTGCTGTGGTTTTCACATATCTCATGATGCGTCTCACTGCATCCAAATGTGGTTTCCTGGGGCTTTGCATAAACTGGCTGACTAGCCCCACGGCATAACTCAAATCCGGGCGTGTGATAGTCATATATATGAGACTACCAACCATCTTCCTGTACATGGAAGGATCATCCAATTCCTCGCCATAATCAGCCCGCAACTTCACATTTTGCTCCAATGGTGTACTCATAGGCTTACACCCTGTCATGCCATACTTTGCCAACATATCCAAGGCATATTGGCACTGTACTAACCAAGTACCTGCATGATCTTTCACCACTTCAATGCCAAGGAAGTATCTCAACTCACCAAGATCTTTCATGTCAAATTGCCCACTCAAAGCTTTCTTGACATGCATCACATCTGCACTATGATCACCTGTAATAATCAAGTCATCCACATAGATGACTAGTAAAACAATCCCATGCTGTGTCTTCTTCACATACAGTGAAGAATCTGCTGTAGAAATCTGAAAACCAAGTGAGATAAGATATCTGCTCATCTTATCACTCCAAGCACGTGGTGCTTGCTTCAGACCATACAATGCCTTTTTCAACCTGCATACGTGAGTGGGATATCTAGGGTGTACATACCCTTCTGGCTGTGCCATGTATACTTCCTCTTGTAGATCTCCATTCAAAAATGCATTCTTAACATCCATCTGATGCATTTCCCAGCCATTAGCGGCAGCCATAGCAATGACTGCTCTCACTGTGCCCATCTTAGCCATTGGGCTAAACGTCTCATCATAATCCAATCCATGGGTCTGTGCATAACCCTTTGCTACCAATCTAGCTTTATGTCTCTCAATAGAACCATCAGATTTGCACTTCACTTTGTAAACCCATTTACATCCAATAACATTCTTGTCCTTTGGTAGTGCAACTAAAACCCATGTATCATTATGGACCAATGCGTCCATCTCTGCATCCATTGCTTTTTCCCATACATGCTCTCCAATAGCCTCTGTATAGCATGTAGGTTCCACATGCTTCACCATAGATGTCATGTATGCATAATGCATAGCAAAATCTCTGTATGTCAACCTGTCAACAGGATATCTGACCCTCTGGGATCTCCGCAATGCATGCGGGTCACTCTGTACACCTGTAACTCTAGCATGTGGTGGCACATATCTGTCCTGTCTAGCACCAGGTGTGCGTAAAACAGGTATGCCAAGCTCCTCATCCAAACTTTCAGAACTGGATGACTCATATCCTGTGATTCCAATTCCTTCGACTTTCTTTTTGCCTTTATCCATAGCACTACTCCCAGTGCTTACACTTTCATGCCTCAAACGTCCTGACCATGGACGTACACTACTGCTCTCAGCTTCTGCTGCTGGCCCAGACATAGTAGTAGAACTAGAACTTGCTTGTGATGGCAAGTTCACAGGCACATCTGCTTCCAGTGACTCAATAACACCTTCATCTTTTGCCTTATACCAACTAGCAAGCTCATCAAACACCACATCACGTGAGATGACCACTTGTCTAGTTTGTGGATTATAACACTTGTAGGCTTTTCGATCCTGTGCATATCCCACAAATATACATTTCTCTGCCTTAGGATCCAACTTTCTTCTCCTTTCATCAGGCACATGCACATAGGCTATGCATCCAAAAACTTTAAGATGTCCAATGTCTGGCGTGTAACCTGTGAGCCGCATCTCTGGCGTGCTTCCATGAATGGCTGCTGTAGGTGTTTTGTTCAATATGTATACTGCAGTAGCACATGCTTCTGCCCAATAGTAATCTGGCATGCTCTTTTCATTAAGCATCGCCCTTGCCACTTCACATATAACTCTATTCTTTCTCTCAGCCACACCATTCTGCTGAGGTGTATACCTGCAAGTCAGCTGTCTCCTTATTCCATGCTTCCTCAAAAAATGCTCAAAGGCCTTTGAGGTGTATT
Source organism: Cibotium barometz (assembly GCF_041138505.1). Classification (NCBI taxonomy): domain Eukaryota; kingdom Viridiplantae; phylum Streptophyta; class Polypodiopsida; order Cyatheales; family Cibotiaceae; genus Cibotium; species Cibotium barometz. The sequence continues at coordinate 49,383,648 of NC_141071.1, read as the reverse complement.
CACCACCTCCATCTGTCCTCAGACATTTAATCCAACAGCCATACTGCTTTTCTGCAAAAGCTTTGAAATCCATGAATTTTTCCAATACTTCACTCTTCTCCCTGAGAAAATATATCCATGTCATCCTGCTAAAGTCATCAATGAATGTAACATAGTATAGACTGCCTTTGATAGATGGGTTTTGTGCAGGACCCCATACATCACTGTGCACGATCTCAAGTGGCCTGTTACTCATATTTCCTTCTCTAGGAAATCTCAATCTTGCCTGCTTCCCAAACTGACAGGCTTCACAAACATGCATATGTCCATCATATTTGAACCTAGGCAAACCATTGACAATGCCTCTTGTTTGCATGTTCTTTAATCTTTGTATATTTACATGGCCAATCCTCTTGTGCCACATATCAATATCTTGTACCACATTCCTGCTCTTTGAGAACATGGCTGATTTTAGCTCAGGAATTCCAGCATCCAGCTTAAACAGTCTTCCTTCTTTCTTGCCTTTAGCAATCACTCTACATCCATGTTTGAAATCTTCAACGAAGCATCCATGCTCATTGAAGCGAACCTGTAATCCCTGTTCCACCATTTGACCAACTGAGGCCAAGCTTTTAGTGATTGAAGGCACATACAGCACATCTGACATAGACTTTGTCTGACCATTATGCATGACCAAAGGTACACTACCAACATGTGTAATGACATGCTGAGTATCATCACCTGTTTCCACATAGCCTTTGACATCCATTGGCTTCATGTGCTCAAACCATTCACCATGGCATGTCATATGATTTGATGCTCCTGAGTCCATGTACCATGTATCATCATTCTCAGCATTTGTTGTCATAGAACCCACAACATGCTTCATGGCAAACAAATGATTTGCAGTTCCATCATTGCTACTTGATGCATAGTTGCCACCATGTTGTGCATAGTTTCCACCATAATGACCACCACGTTGTGCTCTTCCCCCTCTCAAATCATTCTGTTTGCGAAAGCAATCTCTCGCCATATGACCATATTTGCCACAATAATGGCATTCCACATCTTGAATAGAATTTTGTTGGCCTTGCCAACGTCCTCTACCACGGGGGGTACCTCTGCCTCTTTGTGGTGCATATCCACGACCACCTCGAGCACCATAGGAAGGCTGAAAATTCTGCTGTGGAGGTCTATCCTGCCATCCACGACCATTACCACCACGTCCACGTGATGCGAATCTCCCCCTGCCTCTAAAACCTCTCTGCGAGTAGAAAGCCTGATTTCTGCCATCATCATGGCTAGAAGATGCATCCAGAAATGAATCACTGAGCTTGATTTCCTCAACCAACAAGAGGGAAACCAACTCATCGAAGTCGGGTAGACCTGTACTCCTCACTGAGATAGATGTATCAAAAGATTTGTATTCCTTGCCAAGACCCCGCAAGGTAATATCCACCAAATCATCATCAGGCATGGGGGCATTTATTGTGGCCAATGCATCTGCAAACTTCTTGATTTCTTGCACATAATCATGTATGCTCCTTTTATTCCTTTTCACATTGTGTATCTGCTGTCGCAATTGAGACTTGCGAGCACTCGTATCTGTATCAAACATCTTGACCAAAGTATCCCATGCATCTTTGGGATTCTCAGCATCCTGAATGTGTATGAGCATAGCATCAGATATACATATAGACAAATAATGCAGCACTTTGAATGCTCTCTCTGACCACTGCTTATGAGCAAAGCTGCTGCTGTGTAGGTTGCCGAGGTAGCTCAGGCTCAGGCTCAGCACCTGTAATGAGATTCCAAAATCCTTTTCCTTTCAAGAAACTCTTTATCTTGTACTTCCATGCCTGGAAGTTCTTCCTATCCAGCTTTTCACCAACAATCTGAACTGGATTGTCCGACATGTTGCTCAATGCATACACCTTCCGCACACTTCAAATCTATAAATGAGCCTTCCTCAGCTCAACCACACTCCAATTAATGTTCCAGATACTCCAAGATAGCCAACAAATTCCAAATTTGATGTATAAAATCAACCTGTAAGCATCCAAGACGAACTGTCTCACTCAGTGCGGGATACCCTGTATTGACACGCCTTCCAAGGCTCCAGATCGCAATGTAATGGTGCAATCAAGTATAGGCAACTTGCATTGACACCTAATGAACCTCAATGTTGAGTATCAACTCCATTTGACATGTATAATTATCAATTTTTGAAAACCCCTTTCTCTGTTTTTGAAAAAACCAGAAAAACCAGAAAAACCAGTAATGATTTGGCTCTCATTCCTTCAATATTTCACCAAATTGAGCAACCAGGCATTCATTGGCTTAGCAATAGTGTCCATCAACTCCATGTAAGAGGAATTTGTCCAATTGTAAAACACCAAAGATTAATTGCTCGATTAAAATGCTCTGTTTCTCTGCAAACCAGTGAACAGCCTGTTTTAATCAGCTCATTCCCAGCTCAATTAAGCATCATTGACCAAACAAATCACATAGCCCTCTTCTCCAAGATGTAAAGCATCCAATTGCTAAGAAGATTGTGGAAGATATCAAGCACCAAGTAAGAAATCAACCTCCTCGTAGTGAAAAAACCAGAAAACAGCTCTGTTTCTCTGTAGATGGCTGCGCCGCCTGCTGTAGGGCCCTTTGGGAAGCTTTAAGATGCTAATTGAAGATACCTATAAGTGCCCAACACACCTAGGCATGTGTGTAACCCATCAATGCTTGGATTTTTGTCAAATACATGCTCCAAATCGATCAATTTTTGGCTTCTTTTTCACTGTTTTGTGAGAGGTCAAAAACCAGAGTTTTCCACTCAATTAAATGCATCCAAATTGCTCCAAAATTTGTTCAAGGCTTGCACATGGGTTGCTAATACATCCCTCTTTGACAAATGCATATGTCTTTTGCCAGAATCACTTGTATTTTCACCATACATCAATGTTCCCCAAGCTTTAATGGAAAGCTTCAAAAACCAGAATTTTGCCTTGCTTTGATTTGCTCTAAAATGCTTTGCTTTTGCCTGTTTCACCTGCAATCCGCTCAAGGATGTTTAGAAGACCTTACCCGGTAGGCCTAGCTTTCAGATCTGATAGTATTTGGTGTGCTCCAAGCTTCACAGCTCCAATGGCAGCTTCACAGCTTCTTTTCACAGCTTCTTCTTCTCCCTCTTCACTCACTCACTCATAAACCCTAATAAATAGCACAAGGCTCTGATACCATGTTGAAAGAACGGTAGAGGAGGAGGAGACACACACACAGGAGCAAACCCTAATGTATATTCCAAACCCTAACCATAGAGGGAAGCCATGTCCACTCTCACACAAAGCATAATGCACTAATCCATAATCCACACACACACTATGACCAGCTGGACACGCGGTCATTTATGTCTCACACATGTTCCTACCTAATCTGCCAGCACATAGCATAGCTGGCTCACACTGACATCGAGCTTGAATATCTCAACAGTATTTCTATGCCTACAACTTTCCAAGTCATTCCCACAAAGCCTGATGCAAGGGCTTACACGATGATATTGGGTAGAGGCCATGGCCGAAGGCAATTCAAAACTGGGAGACAGGTGATCTTATTCTACAAGGTGAGAATAAGAAGGTCCACTACAACATCAAGAGTCGTTGCAAGAAAGTGGTAAGAGGTGAACCTTCAACTTCCAAAATTTCAAAGTCAGAGTCATCCGCCGATGAAGAGGAGACAAGTGGTAGCTCCGAGGATTCCATCTCAGAAGGGAAGGTGGAGGGAGTTGCATTTGGTCTTTCCCTACGAAGGGATCAAGGGGATGCTGAAGACAATGGAGCCTTGGAAGGGGAGGTGGAGGGAGTTGCATTTGGTCTTTTCCTGGGAGGAAGGGATCGAGGGGATTGAGGGGATGCTGAAGACAATGGAGCCTTGGAAGGGGAGGTGGAGGGAGTTGCATTTGGTCTTTCCCTGGGAAGGGATCGAGGGGATGCTGAAGACAATGGAGCCGTGGAAGGGGAAGCTGCTTCAACCATGTTCAAGAAAGGAGATGTGAACCTCACTAGTCTTCACCAACAAAATGAGCTTCTTCTTGATGAGTCCATAGCAGGTACTGAAAGGGAGAATTACTTAAAAATGTTGGATGGATTTCCTAACCTTTCTGCAAACAGCTACTCACAAGTAGATCTCCTTAATTCGATGAGAAAAATGCCTGCAATTTGATGAGATATTTATGTATGAGCGTTGCGGCTATCTTAGGACTTGAAAGCGAACCCACCTCAAACTTTTCCACCTATACAACCAACTAACAAGCACTATATCTCGAGAGGCACATCAGTGTGAAAAATTAAAGACTCGTTTAAGGAATCCAAACTAGAAAAAATTTGAAAACACTAACCTCTACCAGTCACCACACTACTACTGAGGATACGGTAAGGGATGTTGTAGAGTCCTGGCTCTAGCCCTAAGGCTAAGACTCTATCCGCATCATCCAAATAAATAAAGTCAACCTCAGTAGTGCCATGAGTTTCATCCGTCCATTCATCATTGTCAGATATTTCCTTTTCATTTTTCCATCCACATAAACTCATCAAGAATGTAACCATGCGAGGATAGTCATCTTGTGGAAAAGGAAAGCATTGGGCTATCGGGGATATGTCCTCTACGGAGTAGGGGTCAATCATGGTCAATAGGCAAATTAGCCATTCTAATTCCTCAACATTTTCCTCTCTGGCTAGTACATGTATATGATCCCATTCAGTTTCAATTACAGGATAGCACATGTGAAATATCTAAGAAAGGTACAGATGATACCTCTCACCAAAGGTGGGAGTGGATGAAGTGTATGATGATCGTGCATCTACCATATCTGCAAACACAGATATAGCATAAGTACGTTTATGACAGGTCAATCTAGTTCTTGATTGTATATACGGATATTTTTACTCTTAACGTGCTCTTGCTTTTTTTTACTATTTTTTGCTTTTCTTTTCTTTTCTTTTCTGTGTATGAAGCTATTGTTGAGAGATATAATCGTGGTGTTGTGTGTATGTGGGAAAGCACCCTAGAGGTGCAAGATATTGTGGTGAGATAGGAATGCCACATGTAATATTGCATGGTGTGTGAGAGTTGACCAAAAGAGTGGAAAAGGAGTTGCCACATGGATGATGATGTGTAAAGTGGGATAAGGCTAGAAGGCCTATATCATTGTATGGTTCATGGAGAATGGAATAGAAGAGATCAAGTGTTGAGTGTGCAATCTCTCTCTCTCTAGTCATGGAGTTCTTAGTGTGGTTTAATCCACCTTAATCTTATGCTTAATCTATGTTCTTCACCATGATCAATCCCATTTCTAGATTGTTAACATGGTATCAGAGCCAAATGGGCTCTTGGTCATGGTGTTTATTATGTATATTAGCTTGTTTGTGTGTTTCTTTGATTAGGCATTATTTTCAGCTTATTATGAAAAAGAAAATTATGCACACTCGTATTATCATTTGGATTTGCATTTGTGAGAATTTGAGAGAGATTTGGAGCTACCATTCTCAAGTTTGAGAGGAGATTTGCAATAAGGAGGTTGCATAGAAGCTGCCCAAGAGAGTTGCAAATGGAGTTTTGCAACATGGAGAGCTTGCTCATCATCAAGGAAGCTGAAAATAAAGATTTTAGCAAGTATGAAGACTATGGAGTCTTCGGTGTCAACAAGGAAGCTGCCAAGAAAAGATATGCTGCTGATTATGCCTCAAGAAGGTTGGTTTTGTGAAGTTTTTTGCCTCAAAGTTTTGTATTTGAGCATGGAAGAATGCTCTATGAAGGGTTGCTATGTATGGGATTTGTGTATCCCATGAATCTTGTGTGGAGGTGCATGCTTGTCAAGATAATGGTAAGTGAGATGGTAAACTCAATTGAGTTCACATGTGTGTGCATCAAGAAGAGGATGCACTTGTGAATGTTTGCTCAATGAAGAAGAGCAAAGAAGGGGATGGAAACCTTGGCAGTTTCCACATGTTTATGCACCTATGGTTTCATTTGAGAGACCATGTGAAGAAGCACCCTTGAATGGTTGCATGAAAAGGAAAAGCATGCAGATTTGAGAGCTCAATAGTAAGCTCATGAAGCCATTTTGGATGGCTTGTCTCACGGAGGTTCTTGAGGAGAGCTCTGTGAGAGCAGATCCCTCAACATGTAAAGGGACAAAAGAAGTACACTGCACTCCCAACAGAGGTATTGAAGCCATGATGGTTGGGGTGAAGAAGCTCATGGTATAGTCTACAAGGGGCCCTAAGAAAATCAGAGCACACAGCATGGTTCAGCTTAGCAAGACATCAGCAGGTGACTAAGCAGATGGAGTTCAGCGAAGAAGAATGGGAATAGTCCTATACGAGTGCAAACATCATGGTCAACATAGCTAGATAACTTTGACTGCAGCAGACAGATAGCGCTCACAGAAATTACAGCCGCCCTTAGAGGAGGAGACATAGAACAATGCTCTCACAGATGCGTGAAGTGGGAGAGAGCCCATGCACATTGTGGAGCCAAAGGTCCCATTAAAGGTCAAAGGAGATTTTGCACAGATCTCGGTGAGCAGAAACAGACGAAGAGGGCTGAAGCAAAACAGGCAACAGCGCAAGAAATGGGCCAAGGGTACAAAGAAAGTGGAGGCCTGTTTTCTTGCCTCACACATAAGAAGTAGCATACTGAGGGAGGTTGTGCGACAAGAAGATGAAGGAAACCACTGTGTTTGCCAGGATAGATGGCAGCTTATGCGAAGCAGCGATTAGTGAATGGGAGCTCATGCAACGCCTCCAGGGAAGACGACCCAGCGATGTCAGGAATCTTCAGCTGGAAAAACGCTGGATCTGATGCATGTAGATGTCAACAAAAGCAAACGACAAAGCATCTACACAGACTAAGGCTCGTGGTGGTAACAAGCTCAGCGTAATTCATCTCGTCCCCATTTTTCGAGTAAGGGAAATTTTCTCGGTTTTGGTTTCAAAATGACCACTAGATTAGTCTCGTGTCTGGACATTCGAGGGGGACGAGGCCCCGAGTGGGAAACCCTGCTGTTGCGTGACGAGTGGATGAGTGAAGATCAATGCAAGGATGCAACAAAAAGATGCTTAGGGCTCTTGTAAAGAGTTCCAAGTTGTGGATGAGTGTGGGAGTAGGCTTAAGAATAATCCCACATGGGAACTTTTGGGAGTTTTAGAGTTTTTGTATAAAAAGTGGCTCATTCGAGAGCTTATGGACACATTGGGCTAAACTCATGTTTGAGCTCTCTTGAGACTAGCTCTCCCTCTTTTCCCATAGAGAGGTGCAAGCTCTTCTCTCTCCCCATCTACATTATTGTAAGTTCTATTTTTGTTAATTCAATGCAATGAGTTGTTGTTTGTCTCTCTTCTCATGTCAATTCTCTAGTGTGCATGTTTCTTGTTGATAGGTTTGTGTGCATGCTAGGGAAATGAGTGTTTGAGAATGAAGAATGCTTTGATCTTGTGTATGCAATAGCTTAGCTTTCTTCTTGTGTTGGATGCATGAATGAGTGGGATGATGAGTGAGTGAGCAATGGCAAGATTGAGCTTGTGTGGGTGTTAAGTCTATGTCAATAGTAGTAGTATTCTTAGCATTCTCTCCATCAAATGGATAAGCTTTTGTGCACCAGTACGGGTTGAATCCCTAGCTCCGAAAGGGATGCAAATCCCATTGGATTGAGCTACATGTGGATCATACTACTCTTGCTACAAGTGAGAGAGTTTTCCATCTCTCCATTGGCGCCGCTGCCGGGGAGAAGACTCAAATCCGGTTGAGAGTGTGTGGAAACCACCACTACTTCCTCTTTTGGTTGCAAAACCATTAAGTGATTAGGTTAAGTGCGGGGGTGCGATCCCGGTGTGAGTGGATAAGGTTAGGATAAGAAAAACCCATTAAGGGATTGAGGTTTCTCCCGCATTGTTTTTTTATGTTTTATTGCTTTTATTCTTTTTCAAGTACCGTTCATTATGCTTACCTTCATTGTTTTTTGTCATTTCATGCTTTCATGCTTTTCGCTAACATGTAATTAGTAAAAAAAATAAAAATAAAAGAGGTGCGTTGCTAAGCTCTTCCATAGCTTATGCAAGCTCCATAGGCTCCCAAGTGTGAAGCCCGCTTAAGGAAGAGAGGAGAGAGGGAAAGAGAAGGGAGAAAGGAAAAAAAAGGAGAAGAGAGGTGGCAAATTTTATTTTTATTTATTTATTTTTGTTATACTTTTTCTCAAAGTTGAGTTGGCTGTTGGCTGACCGGAGGCGTAGGAGACTGGCCGGCGTAGGAGACTGACCGGAGGCGTAGGAGACTGGCCGGCGTAGGAGGCCATGGAAGGGTGCGAAGGCAGTTTCCTCATACGCTTTGACGCGTGCTTTCTCCGATGCCATCTAAACAAAACTTCTTGTTTAGATGGCATCGGAGAAAGCACGCTTTGACGCGTGCTTTCTCCGATGCCATCTAAATAAGAAGTTTTAGACACAATGTTGTTCGCCTTGCTACAGTGAGAGCCTAGCCATCATCGAGCTTGTGAAGCTCTATAAATCACAGGCTTGCGCGCCCTGTAGCTAGTGAGAGATACGGTAGGTAGCATGAAGAAACGCACCACTAGTGAGAGACGGTGTCGGTCGGGGCATTGCAGATGTCCGTTGAAGGGTGAGTAGCCGTGGAGGCGAGCGAAGCCAAAAGAAAGCAAGAGGTGGCTGCAGACGAAAGAGACGGTGAAGCGGCTGCGTGGAAAGAAGCGAGCGTTGAAGGCGGCTTCAAAAAGAAGGCCGTTGAAGGCTGTGGAAGTGGCCGAAGGAAGAGGAGGCGACCGACAGTTACTATAGCAGACAGAAGGCGCAGAGTAGCGACTGGAAGCGAAGTGGAGGCGACCGACAGTTGCTGTAGAGTAGACAGAAGGCGCAGAGTAGCGACTGGAAGCGAAGTGGAGGCGGCTGGCAGCTGGAGGCGACTAAGGCTGCAGGCAGTGGAAGGCTGGCCACAAGCAAAGCGGAAGAAGCGAAGAGGAGCCAGCTAATACAATGAAGGCGGAAGGTGTGGAGAGAGGCGGTTGTGAAGAAGGGCTGTAGTAGGCGGTGGTGGCTGCAGCAGAGCAGACTTAGAGAAAGGAAGGCGGCGGCTAGCCAGGTGTAGAAGAAGGAAGTGGCCACGAGAAGATTTGAAGGCAGCAGGTTGTTGAACGCAGAAGGCATTGAAGGCGACGACTGCAGCACGTGAAGGAGCAGCAACGAATCTGCAGAGAAAGCGCCGAAGATAAGGTTAGTGATTTTTTTTATTTTTTTATTTTTTTATTTTTTAATTATTTATTTTTATTAATTTCCTTGTTAATTGCATTTTTTTAAAAAAAATAAAAATAATAATAAAAATAAAAAAACAATAAAAAATAAAAAATAAAAAATATATATAATTTTAAAAAAAAGAGAGAGGAAAGAAAGAAAGAAAGAGAAAAAAAACAAAAAAATAATTTTTGTGTTTTTATTTTGAGTCCATATTTTTTGCATAATTTACATTTTTTAAAAACTTTTGTAATTTTTTTTGCATATTTAGAGTAACTTAAATAAATTTTTGTAATTTTGTGCATAATTAGTATTTTTTTTAGCATAATTCATATTTTTGTGTATTTAAAAAAATAAAAAAATAAATAAATAAATCAAAAAAATCAAAAAAATAGGATAGGTATTTATACACATATTCATTTTAGTTGCATTTAGTGGTTAGGTAGGGTTAAAAAATATATATATATATATACATAAATATATATATATATATATTTAAAAAAACCAAAAACCAAAAACAAAACAAAACATAACGTAACGAAAACAAAAACAAAAAAACCAAAAAAAATTGACCTTATGCACTTGCGATCGGGACGTCATTTAGACACTGCCATAGGGCCTAGGGAACCTTCTAGAGTACCTACGCAGGAAAGTGGGACCCAATCAGTAGGAAATTTGGCAGATATTGCTGAAATCTTTTCCGAATCCCAATCTGATACCCTTTCCAGAACAACTAGCTCATTGTCCATGGACAATCTAGGGCTGTCAAATAGTCATCCCTTAGCCCCAAATAGGACACCCACAAGATCTTTTAATCCATTTGAAGCCGACACCATGGGGTTACCACTCAATGTGAGACTCCAATATGTCTACACGAATGCTCAAGGAGCTGAGATCTTTAGGGATCCACAACAACGGTATCTAGTTAAGATCGCAGACTTTTTCTCAGAGCTTGATAGAGCACCTCTAGTCAATGTACATGGGTGGAGATGGTGTTCGCTACGAAGTCACCTATCATCCAGAGAATGTAGACAAATTAGGGGAGCTCTCTAAAAGCGAGTTCTTAGGCTTATCAAAGCTTTCCAGAGCAAGGGAGTCTAGAGATGATTGGCTCATTGAGCTGGACATGCTTGGACCATCCAATGCCCAGTCCTCAAAGCCATCCATAGATGATTTACTTCTTGTAGATCTAAATTTGGAAAGGGATAGAAAGGCAAGAGCAAAATGGATCAGGGGGCTGAGAACCAATGGGAGTTTGTACGACAAATTCCAGTGACAAAGGTCTTACAGGATGACCCACTTCAAGAGGTCTATAAGGACTCTTCAGAAGGATATTATGCCACAACTAGATTGCCAAAGCTAGATCTTCCTCTAGCACTTGTGGTGGTAGTCGAGAAGCTTGCAGGACACATGAACCGAATCGTTGATAAATGGGCCAATGAATACCGAACCTTAGATTGGAAGGAGATTCGGGAGCTCACATGGAAAGGACAACCATTATTCATGGAAGTGTTCTCAACAAATACAGCTAAACCAGGAGAGACAGCCTTTCTTGGAGAAACTGTTGCTCCTCCCCTACGAGAGTTCATTAGAGAGGGACCCTCAACATCAAAGTGGACCACTGCAAGTAGCCCAACTCTAGCACCAAGATATTATCCTACACCAAAAGTGCGACCACAGATCATACCACAACAACGTTTCTCTCACTATGACAACAATCGGAGGGTAGGGGAGCCAACGCGGCCTCCCATAAATGCACCTTCTGAAATGCGGGTAACAAGATCTTTGGAGGGGGTTGGTGAGGCAGGTAATAGGGGACCCACACCAATTTGGGATGCATGTGGACCATCTTACCAAAGAGAGGAACAATTTCCACTGAGAGTGAGAGGCCGTAGGCCGTAGGCCCTATGATGAATATTCAAGACAAGTAAGGCCATCAACTCTTCAGAAACTGGTAAAGAAGTACGAAGGGTCGGGAGATCCATATGACCATGTAGCAGCATTTAGCCAAGCAGTTCGAGCTGAGCAAGTGAGTGACAAGCATACTCAAATTGAAGGATTTGGGTCTCACTCTTGAGGGAAAGGCCCTTGCTTGATTTCAGGCACTAGAGGCTTCAGACAAATCTTCTTTACGAGTTCTGGAAGAGAGGTTCATTGCTGCTTTTTCCTTGATGGGGATTCAACATGACACGGTAGCAAACATCTACTCTTTCAAGCAAGGCGAGAATGAGAGTGTTAGAGACTGTGTAAATAGAATGAAGCAATACATTAATCATTGCCCAAAAGAGGAGAAGCCCACCCAGAGTCGATTAATTTCTCTCTTCTTAAAAGGACTCAAAAATTTAACACTGCATACACATCTCTATGCAAAGAAGCATACAAATTTCAATGAGTGTTGCCATGATGCTATGGATTTCACAGATAACTTCAAATTCCAAGATGGTTCTGGCCCTGAGGTGGAACCTAGAGATCATTGGGGTGATGACCAAAGTTCAGGGTCTAGCACGGTAGTAAATCCAGACCAGATAGCTAACCTAGTACTAAGGAGATTGGGACAAACCTATCGCCCACCCATGTAGCCACAACAACAGCAACAGCGGGGATGAGGAGTGTACTACCTATAGGTCCTCATCTTTGTGGAGCATGTGGCGGTAACCATAAAACTGAAGAATGTAATACCTTTTCTCCTCTAGTCACAAACCAACCCACAAAGAAGTGGTGCCAAGCCTGTGCTTGGAACTTTACCCACACCACACAAGAATGTACTCGCATTGCAAGAATGAGAGAGGAGCGTGAGCAGCAAAGGGGTGGAGTGGCTCCACAAATGCATCAATAGTATACTAATTTTGAACGTAAGCCACCGATGGCACAAGAGCAAGCACGACCTGTTCTTGGTGCTCAACCTCCTGCTCCTGGGACTACTCCTGTGAGGGTTGTTGACTACGACAATTCAAATATGTGTAGAGACTTGGTAAACGCAGGCTATGTGGAGGAGGAATATGCATCATATTCATCCAAGGAAAATCTCTTTGAAAGTCCCGCATATCAAAGCCAAGCGCTGGAGGCTCAACCAGGGGAACAAAATTCTTTGATGTTGCTAGGCGGCTACCAACCTAGGACTGCAGGCCCCTTAGGTCAATGGCAGCAAAGGAAAGTAGAAGCCAAACTAATGGGCCCCTGTTATGAGTGCGGAGAACCCCATTGGGCAAGCAGCTCGATCCAATACAACAGTACCACAGTTTCCACCAATTGAAAGATATTGTCTAGGGTGTTGTGTAGAACACTTCCCAAAGGATTGTTTGCTGAAACCACATGAGGAAGGCACCTCTCAACCAAAGGTCTCACTCAACCTTTTAGGGGCAGTTCCATCGCCACCTTCATCAGAGAATGAGGATGTCGTGCCACTTAGAGTCATGACTAGATCACAGACACGAAATGTCGAAATGCAAACTGATGAGACACCTCGAACTAGGGATGCAAAGGCAAATCTAGTGGACAAGACCCTACATTCCAATAGAAAAAGAACCACTAGGAGGAAAAAGAACCGCAACAAGCAAACTAAGAGTGCATCCAGTAGTTCTCAAGAAGTCTCTAAACAAAACATGAGGGATCAAACTTTTACATCCCAAGAAGTGCATGAGGAGCATCAACCTCAACCTGGGCCTAGTGCTAAACAAGATGAGGCTAGTACGACCGAGGATAGTTCTGGGGGTTCTGTTTTTGTGGATAAGGTGAATGAGACTCTAGATGCCATCATTGATGCTCATAGAAGTCGCATTGCAGCTTTATCTGAGCTACCCAAGAAGCTTCAAGAATACCCAAACCCTCGTGAGTGAGGAGAAGATCAATCTAGCTGTACATCAGCAACTCATTAGGGAAGCTCAATCAATACTTGAGGGACCACCTCCACCTATTCCTCGAGGCCCAACCTCTCTTAAGCCAACATTAGAAACCATACCAAAAGTGTCATCAAGTCGGGAAATGAAAAGTGAGCTCATCTCACAAGCTCATAGTGAGAGGTCTGCACCAATTGACACCCCATTGAAAGAAGGTATTCTGCCATCACCTAGCCTTGTCTTCCCATGCAATGATGAAGTTATTGATGCTAACGAGGACATGGCAAATGAGATGTGGGCACCAGTTCATGAGAAAGTTAATGAGAATATGTCCTCTATTATTTCACCTCCATTCTCTGAGGTGGATTTTACCAAGGGCACAGAAAACAACTTTGGATGCCCAAGCATCCAGGAGGAAGTTCAAACAATTGTTTCTCCTAGAAGTAAGCATACAATGAAAACCTTACCATCATATTTGGGAGAATATGAGAACTGTTCTCAAACCTTGAGGATACCCTCTATGCATAGAAGGTTGACAAAGGAGATGGATATGGGTATTGTGCAAGCTATTTTGTCAGCACCAGTGGCTTGTACCTTACCTTTGCTTGATTTGATAAAGCTTCGACTTGAGTTGTGGAATGATATTGCCACATGTTTGTCAGAGCAGGTATTGCTACAAAAGGGTCACCATCATGGTACTATACACCCTGAGACAAAGCATGTTTTGCCAGTTCCTATCAACAAAGTAGGAAAATTTTGTGAGGACGATCAGGGAAATGCTACCCTCCCATTAGAAGTGCAAAAAGTAGCTTCAACTATAATACTTGATAGTGGTGCAGGAGTGGGCATTGTGACAAGGTCCATTTGGGAAAAGTGGGGCAAACCAGCTGTTAGGAGTACCAGGATGCGCTTGCAGCTAGCAGATGGAAGCTTAGAACATCCCCTTGGGCTGCTTGAGAACATATTGGTCACCACATGTGGGATTGAATATGAGCACACCTTTGCAGTAGTGGATTTTGGAAAACATCCAAACTATGAAGTGATATTGGGTAGACCATTCATGCGACAATTTCAAATGATTCAAGATTGTGGATACAATTATTTGTACCTCCGACATGATTCTATCATCACAAGGGTCAACCTAAAGAATCACTCATATCGTGATGTAACAGGTCTCCAATAGATGAGTTTGATTCTGCTTCATCTGAGGGCTCAAGAGTTACATTGTCAGACGGGCGAGAAGATCTGTGGATGTGTGGAGCCTCATGTAGGGATTTCAACACTGAGAGACTTAAGGGTAATCGAAGTGTATCAGAGATGAGGCATACATTCCACAACCCTTCCCTGAGCACTTAATTGATCCACTAGAATGGAGTCATGTCCTTGCAACATTATTGACATGTGCTTTACCTAAGCCAATTCAATTTTGTGACTCAGATGGATATGACATTATTCCTATACAAATGGTACAACTAAGTGACCCTCTAGATATTTTGTATTATGGGGATGCATCCACAACAGCACTGCATGTAGAGGAAGTCTCAGTGGAGGATTTAACACTCGAATCTGCTAATGATGCTGATAAGGAAGATGGATGGGACTCTGATTTTGATAATGATGTGATAATCCCTGAGGAAGAGTTAGGAAAGGCACGCCTACTCTTGAGAGGAAGGGAGGTTCAAGTAGAGATCCCTCGAAGCCGACCCAAACGTAAATGCTGTAAGAGCCATAAGAGAATCTGTAAACAAGATGAGAGGGAACGGCGTGAGAGAATACAAAAAGAAAAGGAGGAGGTTAAGAATGAACACTCTCAACCACCACCTCACTTCTCAGGAAAGAATGGATATCTATACTATTTCCAAGCACAAGATAGTATCAAAGACCAAGTGAAACGATCAGATGGATTCCAAGCAGGAGAAAAGCTAAAAACTGTTAGCAAAAATCACAAAAAAAAACGAAGAAACAAAAACCAAAACTCAAGTCTAAAACCGATTCAAAAGAGAATGTCGGAAGTGCAAAGACAACGGTTGAACAAAAAAATCTGATGCAAGATTGCAAAGGAGAGTTCAAAACCGCATGGTCTTCAATGAGTGACGACTCAAGTGGACAAGAACAAGGTCTCAATGTTCAACTTCACACAGTACACTCTTCAAGATCGGAAGATTGTTCTTCAACAGCCCATGCGACAAAAGCCAAGCATGCCAGGGGATTCATATGATGGTCCAGAAGATGCAAAAAAGATTGATATCGCTAAGCCAGGAGAAGAGCCTCGCTATGTGTGGATTGCCACAGACTTGTCCTTAGATGAGGAGAAGTTATTAATTCAAACAATAAAGGAGTATCGCGATGTTTTTGCTTGGAGTTATAAAGACCTCAAAGGAGTTGATCCAAGCATATGTCAGCATACAATTCCATTGCGAGAGGATGCAAAGCCTTCCAAGCAACGTCCTTATACTTACAATGATAATTTTGCACGAAAGATAAAAGAAGAAATAGACAAGCTCTTAGAGGCAGAATTTATCTATGAGATTGAACACACTGAATGGGTCTCCCCTATTGTAGTGGTGCCCAAGAAAAATGGAAAACTTCGAGTATGTGTAAACCTCAAGAAGGTAAATGCATCTACTGTACGTGATCATTACCCACTTCCAATCACGGATCATGTTCTGGAACGAGTTGCATGGAAAAAGGCATATAGTTTCTTGGATGGATTCTCCGGTTACAATCAAGTGTCAATTGATCCAAAGGATCAACACAAGACAGCCTTTTCTACTGAAGATGGCATCTTTGCCTATCATGTTATGCCATTTGGTCTAACAAATGCACCAGCAACCTTTCAGCGGTTAATGAGTCATGTATTCAAGGAGTACCTTAGGCAATTTCTTGAGATCTTAATGGATGATTTATGTGTTCACTCACAAGAGCGTGATGATCATATAGAACACCTCAGACTTGTGTTTCAAAAGTGTCAACTTTATTGTATATGCTTGAATCCTGACAAGTGCAAATTCATGGTAAGACAAGGGAGAATCTTGGGCCATATTGTTTCTCGCAATGGGATTTCAACAGATATGGATAAAATTGATGTCATTGTCTCATTACCTTGGCCTATCAACCCTAAAGGGGTACAAACATTCATGGGACATTGTGGCTATTATCGTTGATTCATCTACATGTACGCTGTCCTAGCCAGACCATTATATGCTCTTCTTGTAAAGTTTAATTAGACTGACGAGTGTGAGGAATCCTTTGAAAAGTTGAAGCAAGCATTAGTGACTGCACCCATCTTACGGGCACCAGATTGGAACCAAATCTGGTGCCCGTATTGATGCTTCAAACTTATGGGCACCAGATTGTAACCAAATCTTTCATGTCCATATTGATGCTTCAAACTTTGCAATTGGATGTATTTTGGCTCAATCGGGAGATCATAATAAGGATTTCCCAATCTCATATGCTAGTCGACAATTGAACAATGCTGAGAAGAATTATACCACAACAGAAAGAGAAGGTTTGTCCATGATATATGCAGTGAAAAAGTTTTGCCATTACGTTTTGGCAAACAAATTCATATTTTTTGTGGACCATCAAGCATTGCTATATTTGGTGAATAAGCCTTATGCAACTGGAAGGATTGTGAGGTGGTTTATCATCCTTCTTGAGTTTGATTTTGAAGTGGCAGTCCGAAAAGGAACAACTCATCTTAGGGCAGATCATTTGTCTCGAATCACCTCCTGCGAAGCTCCGGTGGGTGTGGATGATGATATGTTAGATTCAACACTTTTCCTTGTAGAGACAGCTCCTAAATGGTCTCAATCGATCTTAGAAATTTTGACAAGTGGGCAGATACAACTAGCGGGTCCTAATGTGAACCTATGGTGACCATTAAAGTTAATCTCAACGAGATTATATCGTCAGGGTAATGATGGAGTGTTGCGGCTCATACCTAACCCTGATCAATATGAGGAGATCTTGGAATGGGCACATGCGGGTATCGGTGGAATCCATGCATCAGCTACTACTTGTGTGCGACGTATATCTCAGGATGGGCAATGGTGGCCTACCATGCATGCAGATGCTGAAAAATTTGTTCGTAACTGTGCTTCATGTCAAATTCAACAGCCAATTCATAATGTCACATTATTCCAAATTTCAACTACACCAAGTTGGAGTAAGTATATTGTGGACTATCTTCAGCATGGTCATACTGATCAAAAAATTCCTAAATATCGAAAGCGTGCTATTGAAGTTGAAGCGACAAACTATATGCTCATAGAGGGCCAACTCTACAGGAGGGGCAAGGATGGCAACTTACGCATGTGTGTATGTGAAGCTGACTACTTGAAAATTTTGACTCATGCACATGCAGGTGTTGGGGGTGGACACTTTTCGGGCAATACCACAGCTAAGTTGATTAGGTGGTCTGGGCTTTGGTGGCCAACCTTACAAATGGATGCCGAAGAATATGTAAAACGTTGTGACGATTGTCAAAGGACCAAACCTCCCATCACTAAGGACAATATGCCATTGCGGCCTATGTTAAGCACACGTGCTTTTGCAAAATGGGGGTGTATGTGAATTAATGTGTCGTCGATATAAGGAAATGGACGAGAATGAGTACACATTGAATGGAATGTGGAATAAGTAATGTGGACTAAGGAGGGATAATGTGGAAAGATGAGAGTTCGATTTAGAAATTGTATTTTGTGACTGTTTGTAAATGACTGTTTTATGTCAAGAATGCTGGGGAAGCATTTTGACCGTCTTGTGGATTAAGGTCATGAAGACCTAACTGTTAAAGTTGCAACTGGTGACGGAGAGTCAATGGAGGACGTCTCGCGTAGCAAGGTCGACCGAGGTCTTGACCAGCGTCGGTTCGATTTAAATGGTGAGCTTCTATACGGTGGATGAGGGACCAAGGAAGCGGCCTATGAGTGAAGCGCTAGGTCACCTGCGAAGGATCCTAGAGGGTGCTGACCATACGGTGCTCGGGCTCTGGGTCGCCGAAGATACCCACACGTGCGTCGTGGAAGATATTGGAACAAGGAATAAGAGTTGTTTTCTGAAACCGGGCATGGATCTGGTTGATTGACCTTGTTGGTCCTCAACGGATGAGTCCATGGCTCTTTTATATGGATCTGTGGGTTGATCTTGCTGATCTTCCACGGAGATTCCATTCTGTTATATGAATATATTGCCGGTTACTATGAGCTAGGAACTATGGAAAAGGCCCCTGAGTGAACAGGTGGTGAGCGTTCTGGTTGCCAATGATGCCATAAGTATACCGATGAATGAATGACTGGAAATAAGGATTCAACCAGAGACTATGAGGATTGTCATCAGTGACATAATGGTTTCATTAAAGGATTGTTTTAAAGTTAGCTCATGCTAAGAAAAAGGCAATTTCATATTGGGTGTGTAAGTGGTGTGACTAGTTTTATGTTAGCATGAACTTCCGGCTAGGGGGCCTTGGAACTCTTTTCCTTGGTACCCAGGACAAAACCTAACCAAATTCTTAATTGGATCCCATCACTACAGTGGTCTAACCCATGGGACTGGATGGGGTTAGGTTGGACTGATGGATCCGTAAATCGAGACTCAATTTCTGTTATTACGATAGATGAAGTAAGTCCCGGATAGTAATTGTTCTATGGATAGGAATCAACGGCTATGCCTCTTGATGGGGAAAAAAGCATTGATCGCAATGATCCAAGTGCAAGTTTCTTCCCCCATGTGACCGAGTATCTTTATAGGTGCAATCAGATCAGTTTGATCACTAATGGTCTTGACTACGTTAGAGTAAAAAGTTATCCTGGAGAAATCGCCCGTGCTTTCCGGATAAGGGAGGTTTTTTCGGGTTCGATTTTGGAAAAACCGACGGATTAGTCTTTTGTCCGGATATCCGTGGACGAGGCTCCGAATGTGGGACCCCTGTCCTGCTTGAGAAGTGCTACTTCCGTTGCTAGTATCCCGAATCCGTTGCGCAGTGGGAACGGGGATCTCACAGTTGGTATCAGAGCTTTTTGGTCAATGAGGATCAACCGAGAAGCCAAATATATCAAAAATTTATCAAGAATCAAAAAGGTTGTAATTGTGTGATATAATTCATACAAATTGATATTCAATCTGAAAATTCATAAATTAGTAATTGGGTCTTCAAATGGAAGTACCGCAATTCTATGGAACCCTGACTTGCTTGAGGCCTAGACATGATGGTATTTACCTTATAGTTCCAAGTATTATTTGACGACTCGTATATACCGAGGGTATAACTACAGCTCTTTACCGGCAGTATATACGAGTAAATCTAAGACTTGAAATTATAAGCGTTAATGCTATCCAGATGATGATTTCGAATGTGGTTGATATGATTTTAATTTTGTTCGAGAACTGATGAATTGATTTGGATTCTGATTGAAAAATGATGATTTTTAAAATTTAGTTGAAATATAATAACCTGAGCAAAACTACAATGAGGATGAATGGGACGAGTCCCTATGATGATAAATGATGATAATGATTTCAGCAAATCACTATGAGATTAGTGGATTGTGCTATCAAATTGCTACTGTTAACACTTGACCGTTAGATCAAGTTAAGGGATGACAAATTGAGAACTTACTTGACTGAAATTCCCGTGGGAGGAATGTTCAGAAGGAAATTTTTCGGTCTAATGGACCATTATCATGTTAAAGATATGAATGATATGATCTGAATGAATTGTTATTTAATGATGAGTTCTAAGGGATATTTATCCCAGTATTCTGTTGGGTTGACCAGAATATAAGGAACCCCAGAATAAAATTGGATCTTAAGAAAAAGAGTTGTCCTCTACCTTGCGAGATGAGGACATCTCGCACTTTTTTAAGTGGGATAGAATGTAAGATTCCTCCCCAGCCTTCGAGGTATACAAGAGTAAGAATCTCCCTTTTTGATCTTATAATTATTCCCTCTCTAAAATAAAAGAAAGATTCTGTTTAAAAAAAGGAAGACCCTCTCCCTAGAATACTTCTCAGGAGTCACGCCTGTTTTAAGGATTCAGAACAATGAGTTCAGAAGTGAAAATCGGTGTTTTGGATACCAAGGTTTTGGTTTTCATTCGAGTACGGCCCAAAAGAAGTTCTTTATCTCTTGGGGAGTATAAGAAGTTATCCCCCAGATATTGTGAGCCTTATATCTGAATTCAATGAAAGTAGGTAACTTAGCCTACAAGCTTCTTTTATCTCTTCATCTCAAAGTTCTTAAAGCCTTCTATAGAAAAATGTGCCAAACCCAAATCATGGAAAGACGGTAAAACTTCAGTGGTGGCAAGATACCGTTGGCTTCTAGGTTACGCTAGCTCCTTCCTTTATATAAGTCGTAACTTTTACTTGTCGCTCACAGTAATCTTACTTCCATCGATCTCCTTTCTTTCTTAATCTCTTTCATGGCTTGGCAACAAGAATTAGTTTTATCCATGATGATTTCTCACCTTCAAGACGCAAGCGAGTCTGTGAAGAAGGATTTTATAGAACAGTATGGGCGCTCACTTTTTCCTCACCTAGGAACTTCTGTAGCTCAGACCAAATGGCGGACCTATCAAGACATAACTAGGGTAACACCCTCGGGTCAGCAGCACTTTCGTAACAATGTCTGCTTAGCCATGGTTATTGAAGCTTTGGGTTTGGGTCCCCGATACTACTGTGTCATGAGATCAAGACATCTTGGGTTTTCTGAGCGGGTCTTCTTACTGGCATGTTTTCTTCCTCATCAGAAGATATGCCTTTACCCCGTTTTTGGCTTGCCTCTCAGAGGTCCTTTTGTTAGATCACCTCATACCACTGAGATAGGTGCGGCAATAACCAACAGAATTATTCCCATAGATGAGTTACCTTATACGTGCGCAGCTTGTGAGTGCTGCTTTTGTGATCATATGATGGACGGACTTATGGAAGTGTAAAGAGTTCTTCTATCTTTACTGTATATGTTCCAAGAATGAATAAAGTATAAATCTTGTTCTTGTCTTGACCCTTACTCTCTTTGAGACTTTTTTATTTGGTGGTTAATCTTAATTAAATTTTTCTCTAAGTCTCATGTTCGTGCATCTTACGAAATTATCCCAAGTTTGCGAGATGAGGACATCTCGCGTTTTTCAAGTGGGAGAGAATGTAAGATTCCTCCCCAGTCTCTCAAAATGTCCAGCATATTTCCCTGTAATCAATTCCCTCTTCAGAAATATAAGAGATCTTGTCTCTGCCTGTTTTGGCATAGAGAGAAAATATTCTAGAGAGAGAATATTCAAATTTTGAATATTTTTAAATAGAAAAATATCTCATCTTATTAAAATGAATTCCCCTGAAACAGAAATTCAGAAAGAATTTTTCAATGTGCAATTAGAATTAATTAGAAATGGGTATAAAGGACCTTAGCCTAAGGGTCTAGATTTTCAGAAATTTTTGGATTATGGTACAATTAAGGTTCCTATGGGCCAATAGCATCAATCCATGTGTAGGGAGGAGATAAATCCAATTTTGTAAAAGAAGATACCCAAAAATGAGTAAATGCTCACATAAGATGAAGAGTTGACTATGTACAAGGTTTATTAGTAAGAAACTATGAGTAATATAAAAAATATGAGATATTTTTGGGTATCCAAAAATGAGTAAATGCTCACATAAGATGAAGAGTTGAAAATGTACAAGGTTTATTAGTAAAAAAACTATGAGAAATATTAAAATTATGAGATATTTTGGGTATCCAAAAATGAGTAAATGCTCACACAAGATGAAGAGTTGAAAATGTACAAAGTTTATTAGTAAAAAACTATGAGCAATATTAAAAATATGAGATATTTTGGGTATAATGATTCCATTTTGACACATATGTAAGGAAGGGGAGTTCTTTAAAGGAGGTGCATATTTCACATGCTTGAATGAGTTTTAAACTCAAAAATAATGTGATATTTTTATCTCTCCTCTCTCTTGAACCAAACCAAATCAAAATGGAACCAAACCGAATCAAAAAGGAACCAAACTAGGTCCAAATCTAGTCCAAATTCAACCAAACTGAATTTGAAAAATTCTAGAATTTAGTTAGCTTTGGTTAGAGCTTCCCTCTCCTATAAATAGAACATGAGTCCTTTGAAAAAAATAGAAGAATTTTACTATACTAGAGTTATGCTGAAATAATGCTAATTTCTACTATTCTCTAAAATTCTCTCCAAATTGAAGAAATTGGAGCTTCCCTCTTTCTTCAATCCCCATTGGTGGCTCCATCACCATACTTAACCAATTGATTGGTTGGGGGCCTCTACCGTGAACAAAGAATCAAGCAATTTGTAAGGTAATTAGTGAATTTTGATCATTTTCTATAATTTCTCAATGTTTCTCTCTTCTCAACCCCTCTCAAGCTTGAGAAGCTTAATTGGAATGATTTTTGAATGTTATTGAAGTTAATTGATGAATGGTAGTGAAGAGTTACATAATTTGATGAATGCTATTGAAGTTAATTGATTAATGATAGTTAAGAATTACATAAATTTTCATTTATGCTTAATTCTAATGGTTTTTATGTAATTTCTCTATCTCACTCAAGAAATGGTCATACTCATGACCCATTCTCAATCCAAATAAAGCTTTTCATAAAGCTTTTCCTTAATCCAAGATTAATCTATGCTTGAGGTCAAATTAATGGCTTTTTTCTATGCTTTTAGTTTATGTATTTCATGAATATTAATGATTCAACCCATTATTGGGTTAATGATCCAATTAGGGATCATTCTAATCATTTCCTTAATGATAAGCTTTATCCCTTAAAATAAATTGAGATTTATCAGTCATAGTAGCGGAGCTATGGCAAAATTTTTATAAAAATTACACATAAAATAATTTTATTCAAAGCATGAAAAGAGAACTTCCTACCATATTCTAGGAATTATCATCCTAGATTAATTGAAAGAATTTTATTGTAATCATGGAGAAATTGATTTTTATGTTATGCATAATTGATGATTATTTTATTGTAAAAGTGTTCCTGTTATAATATTTGGATTTCATGCATAGAGGTATGCATAAAAGAATTATTATTTTAATATAAAAGTGTTTCTTTTATCATATTTGGATTTCATGCATAGAGGTATGCATAAAAGAATTATTATTTTAATATAAAAGTGTTTCTTTTATCATATTTGGATTTCATGCATAGAGGTATGCATAAAAGAATTATTATTTTAATATAAAAGTGTTTCTTTTATCATAATTGAATTTCATGCATAGAGGTATGCATAAAAGAATTATTATTTTAATATAAAAGTGTTTCTTTTATCATAATTGAATTTCATGCATAGAGGTATGCATAAACGTTGATTATTTTATTATAAAAGTGTGACTTTTATCATATTTGGATTTCATGCATAGAGGTATGCATAAAAGTTGATTATTTTATTATAAAAGTGTTACTTTTATCATATTTGGATTTCATGCATAGAGGTATGCATAAAAATTGATTATTTTATTATAAAAGTGTGACTTTTATCATATTTGGATTTCATGAATAGAGGTATGCATAAAAGTTGACTATTTTATTATAAAAGTGTGACTTTTATCATATTGGATTTCATGCATAGAGGTATGCATAAAAGTTGATTATTTTATTATAAAAGTGTTGCTTTTATCATATTTGGATTTCATGCATAGAGGTATGCATAAAAGTTGATTATTTTATTATAAAAGAGTTACTTTTATCATATTTGGATTTCATGCATAGAGGTATGCATAAAAGTTGATTATTTTATTGTAAAAGTGTTACTTTTATCATATTGAATTTCATGCATAGAGGTATGCATAAAAGATATTCTTTTTATACTAAAAGTGTGATTTTCATCATAAATGGATTTTATGCATAACTTAGATGCATAAGAGAAATTCTTTTATTCTAAAAGTGTAGTTCCTACCAAATTGAATTTTCAATTTATGCATAGGAAGATGCATAAAAGAATGGAATTTCAATTAAAAAGTGTTATTCTCATCCAAATTAAATTTATGCATAGGAAGATGCATAAAAGATTGAATTTTAATTCAAAAGTGTCATTTTCATTTAAAATGATTTTATGCATAGGAAGATGCATAAAAGATTGATTTTTATTTCGAAAGTGTTAGTCTCCTTAAATGGAATTTATGCATAAATAAATGTGTAGAGAAATCTTATATAAGAATTCTCCTGTATTCTATATATAGATATGGGAAGTGATAGGATGTGATAAGAGGTGTATGAGATGTGATAAGATGTGATAAGATGTGTATGGAAAGTGATAGGATGTGATAAGAGGTGTATGAGATGTGATAGGATGTGTATGAGATGTGATAGGATGTGATAAGAGGTGTATGGGATGTGATAAGATGTGTATGAAAAGTGATAGGATGTGATAAGAGGTGTATGAGATGTGATAGGATGTGATAAGATGTGTATGAGATGTGATAGGATGTGATAAGAGGTGTATGGGATTTGATAAGATGTGATAAGATGCATATGAGATGAGTTAGGAAGTGATAAGATGAGTCAAGATGTGATAAGATGTGTATGGGATGAGGTAAGAAGTGTATGTGATGGGATAAGATGTATATGGGTTGTGATAGGGCAAGAATGGATGTAGATACGGATGTGGATGTATGTATGAATGAGGATGTGAAAATGGATGTATGCATGTAGATGTGGATGTCTGCATGTGAAAGTGGAAGTGGATGTGGATGTATGGGTGTAGATACGGATATGGATATATGTATGTGGATGTGGACGTATGAATGAGGATGTGAAAAATGATATATGCATGTAGATGTGGATGTATGGATGTGAATGTGGATGTATGGATATGGATATGGATGTGCATGTATGAATGTGGATATGGGATGTAGATGTATAAATGAGGATGTGAAAATGGAGGTAAGCATGTAGATGTGGATGTATGTATGTGAATGTGGATGTGGATGTGGATGTATGGATGTGGATATGGATGTGTATGTATGAATGTGGATATGGGATGTGGATGTATAAATGAGGATGTAAAAATGGATGTATGCATGTAGATGTGGATGTATGGATGTGAATGTGAATGTGTATGTGAATTATTGTGTCGTCGATATAAGGAAATGGATGAGAATGAGTACACATTGAATGGAATGTGGATGTATAAATGAGGATGTAAAAATGGATGTATGCATGTAGATGTGGATGTATGGATGTGAATGTGAATGTGTATGTGAATTATTGTGTCGTCGATATAAGGAAATGGATGAGAATGAGTACACATTGAATGGAATGTGGAATAAGTAATGTGGACTAAGGAGGGATAATGTGGAAAGATGAGAGTTCGATTTAGAAACTGTATTTTGTGACTGTTTGTAAATGACTGTTTTATGTCAAGAATGCTGGGGAAGCATTTTGACCGTCTTGTGGATTAAGGTCATGAAGACCTAACTGTTAAAGTTGCAACTGCTGACGGAGAGTCAATGGAGGACATCTCGCGTAGCAAGGTCGACTGAGGTCTTGACCAACCTCGGTTCGATTTAAATGGTGAGCTTCCGGTACGGTGGATGAGGGACCAAGGAAGCGGCCTATGAGTGAAGCGCTAGGTCACCTGCGAAGGATCCTAGAGGGTGCTGACCATACGGTGCTCGGTCGCCGAAGATACCCACACGTGCGTCGTGGAAGATATTGGAACAAGGAATAAGAGTTGTTTTCTGAAACCGAGCATGGATCTGGTTGATTGACCTTGCTGGTCCAACGGATGAGTCCATGGCTCTTTTATATGGATCTGTGGGTTGATCTTGCTGATCTTCCTTCCCATTGAATTTCTTGTACCTACTCTACGAGTAGCTAAACAATTGGATTGGACTGGTCATGAGCTTTCACAAAGCATTGATGAATTGAAAAAGCTTGATGAGACCCGCTTATTGGCGGTAATGGGGATGTATGCCGAGAAGAGGAGACAGAAGCAATGGTATGATAGAAATATAACAACTGGACGATTCAAAAAAGGAGACCTGGTGCTCTTGTACACACTTAAGAAGCATAAACGAAAGCTCAAGAAACATGGCCTAGGACCGTTTGTGATTAATGAGCTTACTCCAAGTGGTGCAGTGCGTTTAGAGGTGAGCAAATGCCTAACTTCATTAATGGAAGTCCCCTCAAGAAATACAATGAACCATTAACTGAAGCCATGCTTCAACAGATGCATGCTGCACAAACACGGAAGGAAGCACTTGACCTACTTAAACGTCAGGCTCAAGAGGAGGCTAAAGCTAGAGTTGCAAAAGCCAAGGAGCGTCGCAAAGCTTCTATGATGGCCTTACAGTTGGCTACCGATGAACCATATGTCGATCCATTCAATATTCAAGTGTGCCTTCATCTTCATGAGACTACCTACTTGGTCTCTGCCTTAATAGACTCTGGTGCAGATTATAATGTTCTCTCGTTTGACACATGGATAGCCTTGTGTCAACCAACACTTGTGCAAATTCCTGTGGACCTACGAAGCTTCTCAGGGGAAGATAACCCTATAGAGGAAAAATGTGTCATTATGATGTCCATTCAGGATCACCAGATGTCAGTGCCCTTATGTGGCACGTAAGTCCAAGGCAGTAGTAGAGGCTGTTCTCGGTAGATCGTGGTTAAGTGCTACCAATTGCTCATTAGATTGGAAGAATAGACAATACAAGTTGCAAATTGATTCTGATTGCATCTTGGGATCTGCTACTCCACGAGCTTTATCATGTTAAGAGGGTAATGTTTCTACCTTACACAACCCACTCTCAAAATCTGCTCTTGAAGCTCCAAAACAAATGATGTGGATAATTGATGAGTACTCAAGTGAGGGCCATGGCTGGCATGTTCCAACTACTCTAGTTGCTGCTCAAAGAAGGCCGGGCAAGAAGGAATTATCAATTTGGCTACCCAAAGATGCATACAAACTTGTACCATCTAGTCCAGTTGCTAAGCCTCCTAAAAAGCACATCATTTCCAAGCCTAAACCTCGGATTGTTACTCGATGGGTCCCAAAACATGTTCTTAAAGCACAAGGCTATTATGAGGGTGCAACAGCAATTTGGCTTCCAAAATGCCATGCTTTGCTAGGGGTAAAAGAGTGTTTCAAAAAGATTCCAAAAGCCACCCTTGATTTTCCATATCAGTGGGTGCAAAAGAAATCAACACAAACTCTTCAAGATAGGATAGGTGGCTGTGATAGCACCTACAAATCTACTTGTGTTGATCTTCCTAAAACATGTATTGAAACACCGGTTGTCCCAATTTCTCCTTATTACCCAACTCCACCATCAACTTGTGTACCTGAGACAAGTCCAAATGAGTCTCATTTGAGCATAGATTCTAGCATTTCAATGCCTAAAGCCTCTTATCTTGCTCAAATTCCAAGACAATTGCTAAAACTCCCACCTCTTAAAAAGGATATACCTAAAACCAAAGATAAGGCATTAACACTACAATTGAAGCTCTTTTGTAGATCAATGTTTGAATAATGTGGTTCCTTATGCCTTTAAAGGATTGTGTTCTTTTTGAGATAATCTTGTTTTTGATTGGAAGTGTAATGATGGATATGAGTGTTCTAAATTTCATTGTTCTACGTCCAGATAACTCCTGATGGATATTTGGCGAGATACATGTCCACCATGCATTGACCCTGATAGTACTCGACCTGATCATCGCGGGGGATATAGTGCTCCTCTGTTTCAAACTCATTCTAGGTACTTCTATGCTCCCTTAGGTGAAAATTGCTGTGGGCATCACTTTGTCACGTTATTCTATCAACAGCATCACCCATTTCCACATTGTCAAAAGTGTGCACGACTCGTATTAGGAGAAGCTTCACATATTTGTTGGATATGCCGCTCTTACTTTAGACGATATGGCACGGGCTTAATGAAGCAAATTGTGGGAGTTACACCCCAACGCCATAATCTTCTTAATGTGAGAATACCAGAGAGAGGACCAAATCAACGTAGATTACCTGAGGAGGTTCAAGCACAACAATGGAGGGATACAAGTTTAAATGACTTGCAACCACCGATCTTGCAAGCCCTCCTTCCCCAAGCCTCAACATGTTAATATTGGATCAATATGAGTACCTATATTGTGCAGTTCCAAAATCAAAATTGTCTGCTTAACCTTCCCATAGAACCAATGCCATATTTTAGTGAGGAAGCCATATTTTAGTGAGGAAGCACTCATGCCTCTACCACCTTCTCCAGAGGCCGATTTTTGTGAGGGGTTGTCCCTGCATCCTGAGGAAATTGATACCATCTTTCCAGCAGAAGTGGACACGGATCCACCACCAGCGCAAGGGTAAGCTCAGTGACTCCACAATAAGATCGACAAGCCAGGGCACTTTTCTCCCACTGGGTTTTTTCCCCTCGGTGATTGGCACTAATAGCAAATTTTATTCTTTTCTTTTTCTTTTCTTGTTTGTTAATAACCATTTTGCAGAGATCTCAGCTAAACAAGAGCATCAAACACGCCCCAACAGTCCACCTACCGTGCACACAAATTAGGAAGGGGGGAGACATGCTACGCCTACAAAGTTCAAGGAGGAGCAATCTGCACAAAATCAGCAATGCATCAATGCAAACGAACAACATCAACGGGCACTACAACAGGTGTATTCAAATCTTAATCTTTTGTTCTTTATGTGCTTTTATCTTTTGTATATATGGTTTGCATGTTCACACAATGTTGGTTGGTTTAAGTTTTCGATTAGTTGTTAAAATATGGTGAGTGAATTCTAGATTCTTAGTGAACTTAGTAGAAGATATTTCTATTTAAAGACAGTGTAGGATATATACCAATGGAGTATGCCAAGTTCTTATGCTTTCAAGGTATATTAGTTATCCCTAGTGGTAGCTACCTCTTAGGTATGAGCTAGGTGCTAGGAGTAATAAAAATTTATGAAAATATACCAAAAAAATATATATATATACAAAATGAATTGAGACATGACGTGTCTACAGCCTTGAGGAATGCTTGGTAGGACCTGGGGTTGTCTTAGCACCTTGGGGCCGATGCCTTGGTTTCCATCGGAACACTGACATCTAAAAACTTCAGAAAAAAGACCTTCAAGGAATCTATCGCCTTGATAGATGTTGGTAGGACTCTGGGGTACACTATGGGCCCTTGAGACCGATGCCCTCATCTTCATGGGGTACTCCTTATGTCATAAAAGAAAGAAAAAGGGTCTGTCGCCCTTGAGATACTTAGCGGCTTTTAGATTCTCTTGGCGGAGGTCTCTTGGCCATTGCTTGGGTTTCATTGGGATAGAACCTTAATCTTTATCACCTTCTACACACACATTAAAAAAAAAAAAAAAGAGAGTTCCAATCACCTTTGCTCATATTTAGGAGTAGGTTTGCCACTTAGGAATAACTTAAATACTTGTAGGACGTTGAGACTGTGGTCATAACCGGCGGTGTACAAGCACACTTGCCTTTGCATAGCACTATCTACCACTTAGTCTCACTTTGACTAGTCTTTACTCACCTATTTTAGTACTCTTTAAAACTTTAATCAGCCTTTCACTTGTATGCTCACATGTGAAATTGTCATTGCTGTTTTTTTCTTTTCTTCTTTTCTTTTCTTTTTTTCAATAAAGACTTTACTTGTATCTATTATTTTTTGCAGCTCTTGCTACTACCGCGCTCGAGGACGTGCGCAAAATAGGAAGGGGGGAGTGTTGCATGCAAAGATCAATACAAGGATGCAACAAAAAAGACACTTAGGGCTCTTGAAAAGAGTTCCAAGTTGTAGATGAATGTGGGAGTGGGCTTGACAATAATCCCACATGGGAACTTTTGGGAGTTCTAGAGTTTTTGTATAAAAAGTGGCCCATTTGAGAGCCAGAGAGGACTCTTTGGTCATTTGGTTGAGAGGCTCATAGAGAGAGCTTGCTCCATAGCTCCTTCTCATGTGCTCTCCCAAGGCTCTCCATCTCCATTCTTGCTTCAATCTTGTACTCTCTATTCTCTACATTTTCAATGATATGATGTTATGGTCTACACACTTGCTAATCTAGAATTCTTAATGATGTTTTGATGCTAAAATCTGATTTGTGAATTGTAGAGTGCATGTGATGAAGCTTGTGCATGAAATGATGTGTAGTTGAGGCTTGTGTGATAGCTCTTTGCATGTTAGATTCTTTGCATAAGTTGCATTTTTATGCTTAAGTGTAGCCTAATCTTGATGCTTTGATTATGTTAGATTGATTGCTTGAGTGTTGAAGAAGGATTGAGTAGGACTAGAAGTCATTAGTGTGTGGTTAACTAATCTTCTCCCATTCGGGATAGCCTCTATGCGCTAATCGGGTTGCATTCACGGATTGACAAAGTGTGTGGGTTGGAGTGTAGCCTCCGCTATGCTATGATGTCGCAAACAGACAGTTTTATCATATTGAGGGCACACTAATATTAGACACAGGGTCGAGCAGAAAGAAAATCAAGACAACAAGTACATAATTTCACTATGATGTTTACAATAACATCTTTGTTCATATTGAGAGACTACAACAAGCTATGGTGAAGTTCTACGGTCTTTCACCACCAGAAGGTAAGAACTTGCAATTGCTACTATTCATGTTTTTTAGTAGAAAATGAAGACGATTATTTTGTTTTAAATATTGTAAATTACCGTTTATTTACAGTTTTGGGGAGCACACTTTCATTTGTGCTTAAGCTAGACGAGAGCCAAATTATGAAAGGTCGGAAGCTGGAACGTATCAGAATTATGCTCATGTATGAGGCCATGATATGTGCAAGTTTTAGTGTGCAATTTGAGAAAGAGGTCTGGTGGCTTGGTGCATTCGAGGTATCAAAGGAGACACATGAGGTATTGACATGGATGTTTGAAAGGACTCCCTGGATAACAGATGTAATCAAAAAGCAAATTGATGTGGTCAACTTTTAGATGTAGAAAAGATAGAAAAGTTCAAGGTGGATTGGCATCTTGGGAGAGATTTGAAGACAATTAAATGCATGATGGGTTGTGCGAAATGGACCACAATATCTAGGAGATAAATTCAAGCATTTTCCCATTGACAAAGTCTGAAAATCTTTAGGAACATTAAAATAAACCAACGCTCCTGGTTCAAAAGACCGAGATGAGCGTCCCCTATCAGCATAAAACCGTGCTCTCTCATGAGCGCTTCTGATAGAATCTCGAGCTTCGGTTAGCATTTCCTATATATCACGCAAGAAATCCCTCGATGCATCAAGCTCGATGTCCTTAAGACCGACATCAATAGGTGCCCTGGGTTAATACCCATACATAAGTATGTACGGACCAAAACCAATAGTTGTATATTTAAAACTGTTATAGGTAAATTCCATCATTGGAATATTTTCCAATATGATGATTTTCTAGAGACATATGCACGAAGCATATACACTATAATCTGATTCATACACTCTGTTTGCCCATCAGACTGCGGCGGATGATCAGAGCAATTCACATTCAAAGTAACTTCCTCGTTGTAGACCATTCAGAATAAAGTAAGAAAGCATGGCATTATAATAGCAGCAACCAGGGATTCATCGGCGCCCCGACATACCCACATCTACATATGGAATAATCGACATCTCGAGTTACCCATATCAACATAGAGAGTCATCAACGTCTCGATGAGTCACATATGTCCATCCGTAAAACAATTAGGTTGACTATATAAATCACCTAAAGTACGGAGCTAAAGAAAGAAATGCCAACAAAGGAAGAATCCAAATTTCCTTATCCGAACACAACAAGATAAACTTGTTTGAACTCTAAAGAAAGAGATTTCAACAAGTGAAAATGCCGACGAGATTTTCCTCATCTCAAAACATGCAAGCTATAGATAAAAGAAGTTTATCTAGAAAATGCCCACACTATAACTTCTAGTGAATTTAGAAAATAAGATTGTCTTTGAATGTTGAGGTCAACATGCTAAGTGATGTAAGCAAAGCAACAATCTTGAGCCCAAATTATCCCATAAGATAATATATGTGAGGGATCACTAGCGTCCCATTCCACCATGATACCACCCATACATACCTTAACAATTTGAAACTCCCTAGTATGCCGTCTAGGAAAATATGAATAAAATCCTATATAAAAGGAACAAGATGGCCTTATCCAGACTTTCACATACTAAATTTGTCTCTATATACTTGAGACTACATCAAGGAGTAAATCCTTCTGAGTACATCATTAGAAAAGAAATTGAATTATTGGCGCCTTTCTAATGATAGCTACCCAAAACACAATAAAGTTAGGGTAGAAAAATAACTCACCTAGATACATAAGCAACTAGGTATCCGAGTTGGAATATGTACAAGAGTACAAGGAACATAGTCCAAAATTACGTGCAAAAAACGAAGGCAAATGCTACCTTCAAGGCACATGAAATTATCCAAAAGATCAAAAGATCCTTATAAAACCATGGATAAAAGCATAGAAGCTCCTTAAATCCATAAAAACCATAGTTGATCATAAAAATCAATGCATACCATCTAATGGACATAAATCATGCCAAAAGAAGCATTAAAATTGGTGGCCAACTCATCAATCTGAAGTATATGAACGTTGTGTTGTTCAAATAAAACTCCAAAGTAAGAAAGTGAAACACATGTGTGTAGCACTCAATAAGAAAACCCTAGACACAAGTGATCTAGGCAGAACCTGCTGAGTCCATGTAAAACTCGAAAAATATCCAATAAAAATCCACCAAAACAAACCGATCAACTAACCCATGATAGAGGCTTAAGAAATTAAGCACAAACCACACTTAAATAAGTGCAAAATAAATTATCATGAAAAAGTGTCAAAGGTGAAACACACTTTGAACGTAAATTATAGCCATCAAAAGAAATTAAGGAACATGTCCAAAAAGAATGGCTAAAAAATGGTAAAAAATCATGAATACATCGTTTAGAATTAATCCAAACATAAATATCCATTAATACGAGGTATAATCGTATTAATAATGATAAAAAATGGTAAAAAATCATGAATACATCGTTTAGAATTAATCCAAACATAAATATCCATTAATATGAGGTATAATCGTATTAATAATATGCGAATAACCCGCATCTATCTAATGTCAGCACGAGAAAATGTACTTCAACATTAAATAACCCTCAAAAATATTAAAATCTCGAGAAAAAAAATTATCATGATTTTTTCTTAATTTTTCCTAATTTCCTAGGGCCTCAAAATATAACAATTTTGAATTCCACCTAACCTATCTTATGGCATTCCAAACCTATATTTTCCAAAAAAAATTAGCAATTTAATTTGCCAAAATACCATTGATATTTTAAAAAATACCAATTTTTAGGATTTCTAAAAATAATTTTAGAGTATTCCTAATTTTTCCTGAGAATCCCATCGTTCACGAAATTTCCAATTCCGCTCGACAATTCTCAAATCCAATGAAAATTTTTAATTTTAATAGATTTTTTTTTTGGGTCAAAAAATATATTTTTAAAGGAATTTGAATGGTCACGGGCGCCCGAATGGACACACCACATGCCAAACACCAACCCCACATTTTCTTGAAATTTAAAATAACCTTTGTCTAATTTTTCACTAATTTTCAAGAATTTTTTGAAATTTTTAAATTACACCGAACGCATTTAGAATACGAATGGTCAAAAAAATTCGGAATTCCAATGGTTTTCCCAGAATACGGAAAGCGAAAAGTTTTGGGAAAATGAAAAGACAAAAAGAAAATCGGAATATGAAAGGTCAAAAGTTTCCGAAATACGGAAGGTCAAAAGTTTTTCCGGAATTCGGAAAGCCAAAAGGTTTCGGGAAAACGGAAAGCCAAAGATTTTTCGGAAGATGAAAAGCCAAATATTTTCAAGAAGAAATTTCCAAGAATTTTTCAAAGATTTTTTTCCTCAAATCCCATATTTTTCAGTATTTTCCAGGCTTTTTTCAAGCTTTTCTCTGAAATAAATTCAAAAGCTTTTTTTTGAAATAATAAAAAACTTATTTTAAAAAAATAAAAAATAAGCTTTTTAGCTTATTGCCATTTTGATTTTTTCTAAGGGGGGGGCGTTTTTTTCGCCCGGCTGCTGCAGCGCAGTCCCCCCCCCCGCCTGTGCGGAGAAATTCTGACAGGGAGGGAGAGAAATTCCCTCCTCTCCTTCTTCTCCCTTCTTTCCTCTCCCTCTTCTCCCTTCTTTCCTCTCCCTCTTCTTCCTTCTATTCTCTTTCCTCCTCCCTTCTCTGTTAATCAGAGATTAACTTAATCCTTGATTAAAGTTTTTAATAAGACTTTTTTAAATCATAATTATCATTAATTATGATTAATGCTTAAAAACTCATTTTAAAGAGATTTTCCCACGGACAAAAGAAGGAAAAATCAGATTTGAGAGGCGAAGAGAGTCCCACACACACGGGAGAGCATCTCATGCATCAACACACTGTCCCCTACTACTGAATTTCAGTAGAAAATTGACAGAAATTTGATCGCATTCCCGCGGAAAAAACCCGCAAAAATGTATAAAAACACATTTTTAATCATAAAAATGCCAAAAAATTCCTAAAAATTTAGGAAAAATTTCTAAAAATTTTATAAATTCAGGGAATTCATTCTAAAAAAAATATCCACCATAAACCATATGGTATTTTTGTAAAAAATTCCATTAATGCTCGATTTTAGCCATAAAAAATAGAAAAAAATAGCATTAACTCACGGAATTTCCTCGCAACGTCGATTCGTCCATTGAATTGTAGTTACACACGTTCCAATCACCATATCGATGATCCACGTGCAATTCATCAACACAAATCAATAAAAATAACATTTTTATTAGTAAATATTGAAATTTACTAAACCATACATATGTCGAGGAAGATATTGTATGACAGACCAATGTTATTGTAATCTATCACTGGATCTCGTTGTTGACTCGTTGGTCTCAACCGAGAGTCCAGAGTGATACTGTTTTGTGAGAAACAAAGACTCAATGAAAATTTTGAAGTATGACATGTGTAGCCAGTAAATTGTTTTGTAAATGGATTGTTTTTATTAAAGTTTTAAAGAGGAGTGTGTGCGTATCTGTTTTCTAAAGCTAAAGTTAAGAAAGGTAATTCAATTATGGGTGGGTGAGTACTTGCTTGGTCCCACCGATTCCAGTGGTAGGGTGGTGGCTAACCCATGGGCCGGATGGGGCTAGAATCATGGAGTTTTAATAATCAA
Source organism: Cibotium barometz (assembly GCF_041138505.1). Classification (NCBI taxonomy): domain Eukaryota; kingdom Viridiplantae; phylum Streptophyta; class Polypodiopsida; order Cyatheales; family Cibotiaceae; genus Cibotium; species Cibotium barometz. The sequence goes on along the minus strand of NC_141071.1, from coordinate 49,348,321 downwards.
ACTGAAAAATCTTAGGATTACGCTACGCTTCGAGTAGATAGTGGATTCCCTGATTAAATTCTCAATTAAGTGGATCAACGGCTGTGCCTGATCTTGATTAGGAAAAAAGCGTTGAAATCACTCAGATTGATCAAATTATATTAGTGATAGTTTCCTTTTAATCTGATTTATTCAGGTGAAGGATAGTTTCCTTTTAATCTGATTTATTCAGGTGAAGGATAGTTTAGAATAGATCTCGTTAGAAAACTCGCTAAGAAAAATTCAAAAAGGTGGAATCGTCCCCGCTTTTCGGGCATGGAAAATTTTCCCGGTTTCGGTTTTCGGAGTGACCACCAGCCTAGTCTCGTGCTCGGACATTCATGGGCGAGGCCCCGAGTGAGAGACCCTGCCCCACGCATGAGAGGGCTACTTCGGCTGTCAGCTACCGAGAGTCCGCCGGTGCGCGGAAGGGGGAGAGGGATCTCACAGTTGGTATCAAAGCAAGTTGAAAGCTAATAAGGATAAATAAATTTTTATCAAAAACTCAGAAAAAACATTTTTCATAATGTATTTTCATTCTGTAAGCTTCTTGAATGAAGAATTTTTAATCAAAGAAATTGTTTTCATAGATGGAAATTCCCTATTTATCTGGTATTCCCGACCTCACCGAGTCTCAAGATATGACTGCGTTCACCTTCGAGCATCTCATCTCTTCCGCTTCAACTCGAACAAGCCGAGCAAGACTCGCACGCCATTTCGAGGATTTATATTTTCCTAACCCATCACCGGAGAGAATACAGCATAAGTGGTTTGCAGGGCAATATGTCCAGTGCGCCTCTTGTGACCGCCGTGCAATGTTGTGGCAGAACCTCTCATTGGCTATGATCCTGTTAAAGTTGAAAATGGTGCGTGGCGTCATTCTATATCATTCGACGCCTCGGAATTTCAGACTTTCATGCCAAGTCTATAGACTCCTTAGTTGCTTTATTCCTAAATGGAAGATAACAGCTCCCTTGTCAGTAAATAAGTGGACGTTTGTATCAGGGCATGGCTATGGCCCAGTACCGTCGTCATATGCGTCTCCCAAGGAGATTTTGAATTCTGGAGCCGAGTTGCTCTATGTACATATTGCAACTTTTATATAAATAAAGAAATGTTTTTCGGAAAAAAATTCCCTGTTGTATAAGTGATTGTTTATGGACAATCTGATAAAGAAAAATCTGTTATCAGACATATGTCATAGATCTCCAATAAGAAAAATCTGTTATCAGACATATGTCATAGATCTCCAATAAGAAAAATCTGTTATCAGACATATGTCATAGATCTCCAATAAGATTATTGTCTTGTTTAAGAAATTGTTTTTCGAACCTCTTAAGTCTTAGGATCTCGTGGATAATATCAAAATAAAAATTTAATAATATATAAATTTTTGGCAGAATCATGAGACGAGGAAACCGTGGCTATCAGCCAGACCCTGTCTCTGAAGATGACGAGCTTGATCCTGATGTTCGCAAGGCTCTTCATAGGACTCAGCCAGGACCCTTCAAAGGAGAAGAGGAGAACCTGGGCGAGGCTGTGGAGAAATGGGTGGAAGCCATGGAAGAGTATTTTGACGTCACAGGCTACAATGAGTGGAGCAAAATGGCTCTTGCCCGGCTGAAAATAGTGGAAACAGCCAGGGTAGCATGGAGGAACCACTGTGACACCAACCGTCTGGAAAGAAATACTCAGTCCTGGAATGACCTAAAAACCTATCTACGAAAGAGATTTTGTCCCCCTGGATTTTTGGAAACCAAAATGAACGAATTCTTAGAGCTAAAGCAGGAGAGCAAAACCATTGAGGAATATCACCAGGCCTTTTCTCTTCTACTCAAATATTCACCACCTCTAGATGAAGAGCAACTCATGGCGAGGTTCATTCGAGGAATGAACGAACCCTTGGACACATTGGTCAAAAATGTCAAGCCAATGTCCATGGCTGAAGCAGTAAGAATGGCAAAGGATTTTGCCAAAACTTTTGTAGTAAAGGTTATGCCAAAGCCTGCACCAGGGATTTCACTGACGTAAATGAGAACATGTGAACATGTTAATAACATATGTTCACATGTGAACATGTTAATAACATATGTTAATAACACAAAAAATCTTGTGATCACATGTTATATTCACAAAGCTTTCACAAGGGCCTAAAAAAGTTATCTTTGTCGGGCATAAAAAATCTTCTTAGGTGGCCAATGACCTGTTATTAAGTGAAGATGGTAACATGAGAATATGTGAATAGCTTATTCTCATGTGTAAGCAAGCCTTTAAGGGGTTCCTAAATGGCAAGTCACCTGTTATTTTGTGAACGGTAACGTGAGAACATGTGAATAACTTGTTCACATGTGTTATTATCACAAAAAATCTTGTGATCACGTGAATATTAAATCCCTGGCCTGCACCCTCCAACTTTAAAAGATTCCAAGCCTAGGAAAGTACTTTAAACTTTCCACCCCCAAAGAGGCAGCAAGGCCCGATTCAGAATCAGAATGCAGGAAGATTCCGAAGTGAAGGAAGACCCTTCCCCGAGAATACTTTCTCAGGAGCCCCACCTCTTTCAAGAAATCAGAGGGATGAGCTCAGAACTGAAAACTGATGTTTTGGATGCCAGGGTTTTGGTCACCAGTTAAAAGACTGCCCGACTCCTGCCATGTCAAGGGGACAGGGAAGTCAAGGACCCCGAGTTCAGAGACCAACCCCTTCATACCAGTCTAATCAGGGTCCGTCTCGCCCAAGTTAGGGGGTAACCCCAGAAGAACTCCAGCTCAGCCATCTGCCTCTGTCCAGAGTAACCTCAGAACTCCTTCCCAGAACTAGGACAACCAAAGAGAAAGAGTTCCACCTCAGACTGCAACAGCCAGAGCAGTCACAATTTCAAATGTAGTAGAAGAGGAAAGAGGGCAGATCTATGCTGCAATTGAAAATCAAGGGCCTAACCAACAGTTCTCCGTCATCCATACTCCAGCAGAGTATCAGGGTAAGCCTTTTAAGCTTTTGATTGATTCAGGCAGTTCTCATTCATTCATTTCCCCTGGATGCTTGCATAAGCTAGTCTTAGAACAGAAATCAAGGAAACCTATGCAAGTTGAATTGGCCAGTGTGAAGACTCTTTTCACTCATCATGAGACAGATCTTATCCAGTTCAATCTAGATGGTAATGTAACCGACTGTGAGTTCAAAGTCTTACATCTCAGAGTTTTTGATGGGATCCTTGGAATGGATTGGCTCCACAAAAATCAATCAAACATACACTATCACAATGGAACCATTTCCTTCCATGACCTTCACGGGAACAAAGTTCAAGGAACTGGAGTTTCCGGATCCCCAGACCTTCAGTTAGTAAAAGCTTCCAGGTTGCTGAAAGGAATTAGGAAGAAACAGTAAATTTTTGTTGTCAAAATGAACCCAGTAGACTCGAAGCTTAAGGCTAAAGAACCATAATGGTTAAGTGAATTTGATGATTTATTCCCTACAAAACTAACTGAAATGCCTCCAATCCGGGAAGTAGATCATGTGATTGAATTAACCCTCGGAGCTCAGCCCCAGTAGCCCTACGCACGTACAAAATGCCAGTTCCTGAAGCCATCGAACTCAAGGAACAGCTTAGGCAGCTGTTAGAACCAGGGTTTGTAAGACCCAGTGTTTCACCTTGGGGTGCGCCAGTTCTCTTTCAGAAAAAGAAAGATGGAACGCTTAGACTCTGTGTGGACTACAGAGGTCTAAATCACCTGACAGTTAAGAATAAGTATCCTATCCCAAGAATTGATGAGCTTCTGGACAGGCTAAATGGAGCCCAGATCTTCACAAAGATAGATATCAAATCCGCGTATTACCAGATCAGGATCGATGATCAAGATATACCAAAAACAGCCATCAATACTTGCTATGGGCATTATGAATTTACTGTCATGCCATTCGGATTAACTAATGCCCCAGCTACATTCAATCGCCTAATGCAAGACATCCTCAGAGAATACTTGGATGATTTTGTTCTAGTTTTCTTTGATGACATTCTGATTTACTCAAGAATGCAGCTAACCATGAGACTCATGTCAGAAAAGTTTTTGAGATTCTAAGGAAGCATCAACTCTTTGCCAAAAAGAGCAAATGCACTTTCTCTGCCGACCACGTTGAATACTTGGGCTTTCTGGTATCCAAGGAATTTCTCCAGATTTCGCAAAAGTCCAAGCAGTCATAGATTGGCCTGAACCAAAAACAGTGAAAGAAGTTAGAGGATTCTTGGGATTGACTGGTTGGTATAGAATTTTTATACCAAATTATGCTCTCATAGCTTCCCCCCTGACTAACCTTCTTAAAAAGAATTCCCTATTTCAGTGGTTTGCCAGGTGTCAGAGTGCTTTTGATAAGCTAAAGACTGCCTTGGTAACCAGTCCTGTTCTGAAGCTGCTAGATTTTTCTCTACCCTTTGAGGTAGTAATTGATGCAAGTGGTTTTGCCCTGGGAGGTGCACTCATGCAGGAAGGTCATGCAGTGGCCTATGAATCCCTAAAGCTTAGAACACATGAGAGGAATTATGCTGTCCATGACCTGGAATTACTTTCAGTAGTATATGCCTTAAAGTTGTGGAGACATTACCTACTGGGAAAAAGATTCACTTTGATGACAGATCATCAGAGCTTAAAGTGGATCTTTACTCAGAAGGACCTCAACATGCGCCAAAGAAGGTGGATGCAGACCCTGCAGGAATTTGATTTTGAAATCAAGTACCGCCCAGGCAAAGAAAATGTGGTAGCAGATGCCCTCAGCAGAAAAGCCTCCTTGCTTGCAATTACTGTAGTATCAAATCCTTTAATTATTGAAGCAAGTGAGAAGATCATGCAGGATAGATTATTTGGCCCTATTGCTACCCTACTTATGCAGGAAAGCAAAACTCCTTAGGAGTTGAACAGAGTTCAAGGGTACAGCCTTGATGATGGCATTATGTATTATAATCGCAGGCTATGCATTCCCAATGATCAGGGAACTAAAGGTCAAATTCTGAATGAAGCCCATGATAGCCTTATAGCACGACATCCAGGTTTCATCAAAACCTACATGTCTGTAAAGAAAAACTTCTTTTGGCCTGGTCTGAAAAAGGATATACTAAATCATGTACATCAATGTCTGACATGCCATAAAGTCAAAGCTGAGAGAGTAAAAATGCCTGGGAAGTTACATCCATTAGACATCCCCTAGATGAAGTGGGAATGTATCAGTATGGACTTTATTACTGGATTACCTTCAGTGCAATTAGGTTACAACTCCATTTTTGTGGTAGTTGACAGACTAACCAAAGTTGCCCATCTGATCCCAATAAAAGAAACCTACACTGCAGTGGATGTGGCCAGAGTGTTCCTCAAAGAAATCTTCAGATTGCATGGCCTACCCAGGAGAATAGTAAGTGATCGAGATCCCAAGTTTACTTCAAGATTCTGGACTGCATTTTTCGAAGCAGTGGGAACTTTCTTGGATCTCAGCACAGCTTATCACCCTGAGATTGATGGTCAAACTGAAAGGGTAAACCAAGTAATCAAAGATATACTTCAGTCATGCTGTGGAAGTAGCTAAGCTATCTGCACCTAGTCGAGTTCGCCTACAATGCTTCTTATCACAGAAGTATTGGGATGAGCCCTTTTTCAAACCTCCCTTTGTAACAAGCCTATGTGGCTTTCATTTGTAACCTTCTGATAATTAAAATTTTAAGTTTCTCTTACAATGTCTCGGTGTCATCATGTTTGTTTAACATGGAGTGTCTATCATGTGCCAGTTTGTCACCCAAGGCATCAGAAATGCTCCTGGAGGATCGAGGAAGCTGTGCGCAAGAACAGTGCGAATTTAGCCTCTCCAATGACGATGTAAGCTAAAAATTTACACTGTTCTGGCACTTCTCTCCTTGCCACTCACAATCATTTCTGATGCATTTATGATGAAGTTGAGTACTTTAATTGTGAGAAACAGTAGTTTACAAGATAAAAACACCTTTAATCATGTGTAAAAATACATTGTTTGTCATCCAATGCATCAGAATTGCTCGTGGAGGACTGGGGAACCTATGGCAGAACAGTGCAAATTTAGGCTTTGGAGCGGCAGCGGTGCAAGCTCAAAATTTGCACTGTTCTGGCACTTCTCCCTTAGCCACTCAGGATCATTTTTGATGCATTTATAATGAAGTTGAGTACACTAATTGTGAGAAACAATAGTTTACAAGATAAAAACACCTTTAATTATGTGTAAAAATACATTGTTTTTCATCCAATGCATCAGAATTGCTCGTGGGAGGACTGGGGAAGCTATGCCAGAATAGTGCGAATTTAGGCTCTGGAGCGACGGTGTAGGATCAAAATTCACAGTGTTCTAGCACTTCTCCCCTAGCCACTCAGGATCATTTCTGATGCATTTATAATGGAGTTGAGTACACTAATTGTGGGAAACAGTAGTTCACAAGATTAAAACACCTTTAATCATGTGTAAAAATACATTGTTTGTCATCCAATGCATCAGAATTGCTCTTGGAGGACTGGGGAAGCTATGCCAGAACAGTGCGAGTTTAGGCTCTGCAGCGCGGTGCAGGCTCAAAATTCGCACTGTTCTGGCACTGCTCCCCAAGCCACTCAGGAATATTTATGATGCATTTATAATGAAGTTATGCCAGAACAGTGCGAGTTTAGGCTCTGCAGCGCGGTGCAGGCTCAAAATTCACACTATTCTGGCACTGCTCCCTGAGCCACTCAGGAGTTTAGGCTCTGCAGTGCGGTGTAGGCTCAAAATTTGCACTGTTCTGGTACTGCTCCCCGAGCCACTCAGGAATATTTATGATGCATTTATAATGAAGTTGAGTACATTGATTATGAAAAACAATAACTTACAAGAAAAAACACCTTTAATCATTTGTAAAAATACATTATTTGTTATCCAATGCATCAGAATTGCTCCTCAAGGGTTGGCGAAGCTGTGCCAAAACAGTGCAAATTTGGGCTCCACAGCAGCGGTGCAAGCTCAAAATTTACACTATTCAGGCAGTGCTCCCCCAGGCTACCAGGGTCATTTTCGATGCATTTACAAAAAATTGATGGTACAAACTAGAAAAAACAATGATATACTTGATGAAAATAAGTTTGCAAAAACTGTATTGTATTTATAATAAGAAGTGATACATCATCTTTACAAAAGCTTTCTTACAATATTGAGCTTCCTTCTCTTGTTATTGGTGGGCAGCGTGTGCTCAAGGAGTGATTGTGCTATTTCGTGAGGATCCTCTATGCCTATGCTTTTGGCTATGCCTATACAAGCAAGAAGCTTACCCCTAAATCCAGAACCAAAAACATCGAAGGCAAGGGATTTTTTAATCAGAACTATACATTTGGTACTCTGCGCCATAGAGGCTACACAGAGCACCTTAGAGAGGGCTTTTAAAAAGAAGAGGGTGAAGGCAGATTGAGGGGTGTAGTCCCTGTGGATAATGGTGATGCCATCCACAGGAAGCCGCTAAAGACAGTGCGCTAATGCAGCATCATGTCCATGGACCTTGGCCTGGTCTCTGCTTCCTCCGCCTCTCCCAGAGCAAATGCGTCAACTTTATCCACCCTCTACAATCAAAGGAAAAATCAGAATATTTTCCTATACATAATTACAAATGTTTCTAAGTTGTAAAAGGTTGATTTATTACCTCTTGCTCAATGTCTTCTTTTGCCAAAGTACTGGTGGGGGCAGAGAGGTTAATCGAGGACTTAGCCTCATCCTTTTTAGGTGCTTTGGTCTCCTCCATCACTCTAGCAGCAAGGGTATCCTTTTAAGCCTCTAGCTTGTCTTGTAAGGTTGTGAATTCCTGGTCTGGAACTAGGGCTTGCTCTGCGGTTTCAACCACAGTTTCCTTGACCAAAGCAACTGTCCCTGTGATAGATTCTCGAAGGGATAATATAACACTATCTAGGTGAGGACCGAGGTTGGGGACGTATCAAGATCCACCTCACATCGCGTGCATATAATGCCCAAACATTCATCCATTCTCAAGCCAGCTGCCTTTTCAAGGTCATGAAGAAATAAGTATTCTTCACCTTCCACCACAATGGTACACTCAAGAGATTGATCTGAAGCTCTGGCAGCACCTTGCTCTCCTATTGTGGGGAAGATGGCCCCACATCTTCTACTACAGTGTGTTGTTCAGCTGTAGATTGTGCACCCTCTAGAAAATGCTCTGATGCAAGCTGCTCTTTCATACCAGCACTCGTACCTAGTGCCTTCACTTCCTTGTCATCCCTCAAATACCCTGCCAATTGCAATACAGGCATCTCTACCTCCTCATTCGAATCCTCATCTCGCTGATTAGGAACGCAAAAGTGGCGAGCCACGAGAGGAACCTAGTTCCTAAATTGCCTTAAGCAGCTCAATAGGAACCCATCGGGCGATCATTGGGGCAATGGGGAAATGAGATGGAGTGGGGAGCCAAGTATTGCTCCATGTATGCAATTTGCGTCTCATAATGTTGGGATGCAAGGGCGAGCCACTTTTCAAAGTCAACTTCACGAGCGAATATGACAAAGAGCTCTCTCTTGCACGCCACCCACGGGGTGGTGGAGAGGAACTCGCATAAGTTGTCAAATTGGGTAGCCATGTGAATGCAAAGAGATAGTGTGAGCTCATGCTTGGTTTCTATCACGTGAAAATGAGAAAGAAGGCACCTTTGGCTATTTATAGTTAAAATTTAAAGTTTGGCCTTTTCACACTAGACCGCTAGACAAAAAAATCAAAGTTTGTAAAAATATTAAGATTTCAATTAAATAAAGATTGGTTAAAAAAGAGCCTGCTACAAAATTACAAGCATGTAATCTAATTTAAAATTGTTATAATGTCTTCATTTTTTCCCTCTCTTGTGACATTTACTTCATGTTGATCTCCATCTCCTTGTTGACTTGAAAGCTCGTCATTGCCTTCACCTCGACCTAAAACTCTTGCCCCTCACGTGCATCAAAATAGAGGCTATTTTCCCATATACCCAGTTCATCTTCAAGCTCTTCCACATGCCTACTATGTGTTGGTAGGGGCCAGGGCTATGCACCTTGCTGCTGAAAATTCAAGGGGTCCCCCATTTGCCATGATTCTGAGACCATGGTTGTTCCCTCCTTATGCTTCCCGGTATGTAAAAATATAGAAAGTGGCACAATAACCAAAAAGTGTAAGGGTTAATTCTAGACATGTAGTGGAATCAGATATACTCATCAACTTGAAACTTGACTCTTCCACATTGTCAAAGCCCATGATGCTAAAGTGTTGATGCAGGTCTGCTAGGCTCCAATGCTTGCTTGGCTGCCACTCGCTCAATCCATCCATTTTGCATCATCACAGTTACCTCAATAGGCACAATTTCTTCTTCTGAGTCTTGAAGTGGGATCCATGTCCCATGCTTTTACATCCATCTTTGGTAGTGCAGACGCATGTACAAAATAGAGCGTACCTTCAAGAACCTAAAAGACACTGTAGAATCTACTACATTGCACTTGTACCCATCACCTTGATGTGACCCCTCATTAACCTCCCAGCCCTTTCCTAGTAATCCTTGAATGAGTTCAGATCATACCTCCTTATACAAATATACATTATTTTTATTTTCTGCATTGGCAAGGAATTGAACATGTGTACAAAAAAATGTAAAGGACAAAACCAATTTAGCCCTACTGACCTAGATGTCTTTGAAAACTTGAGTGATGTCTTGATATCACTTACCATCTTAAACTTTAAGCATAAGATGGCCCAAGCATCAGGTTTGGGCCATTCGGGATTGTTAAGAGGGGGGTTGGGGATCTCTTCTAGCTTGCCAAATAAACCTGCTTTTTTATCGACAAAATATGAGTGAGAAAAGAAAAAGATATTATTTTGTACAAGATCACTTGGTCTTTGAGATACAAACATTGCCTCTCCAATGGATGCATACCACTAGTGGAATAGATTTTTTTGTTGATATTGGGACCATGGATCTTGACATAGACTCATGGCATGTATGGATTTGATTCAAGACATAATTGAGGAAGGGAAACCCTAACTAATTTAACCAATACATTTATTTCATTATTATATAACTTTTCATAATTTGTTGACTTGAAAAAATTAAGTAGAATTTGCATAATAATAACTATCATGTATTTCTTGTAATATTAATCTCCACTCTCGGGTTTGGGATATTATCCCAAGGTTTCATGGTTGTGCTCTTCTCAAGTTTGTGGGATTATCCCAAAGTTATGCGGCTATATTGCTCTTAGGGTTGGAGGATTATCGAAGGGTTTCACATAGGCTATATATGCAGCTACCTCATCGACTGCATGTATAATCATGTTTCAAACCTAGAGTAGAGGTAATCGAAGACATATGATTACCTAAATGCAAGAACAATTCTGAGACAATCCTAGAAACAAAGTCGAAGTAGGGCATATCCTTGAAATCTCTAAAAATGAGACAAAGCATATATAAGAACATGGTTCTCCTTGAACTCTCTACAAATGAGACAAACAAAGTACATGGAGGGAGCATATATAAGAATATACCATCTCCATTTCAACACACAAGACAATCACATGCTCACGAGAGGCATAGAGAGCAACATAAAAAGTTACACTTATCTTATCTTCAAACCTTTTTCCCTTAAAGTATACTTCCACATCAAACTCAAAAACTTTATAAAATTCATCTTACACCCTCCAAAAGGGGATTCAAAGAGAAGAAGATTCCTTGTTAGCATGCTCCACTAAGTAGGCCACCCTCCTTTCTCTTTATGCAAAACATCCTATTGCAATGGAGCAAAACATCACATCAAACTCAAAAACGCATGTTGCACACCCAAGAAGGGGATTCAAAGATATGGGATAGATTTTTTTTAAAAAATCACTGGGAACCACAGCCTTAGCACTTCTCATTCAGTACTAATATAATAGCGCATAATAACATTCGTTATATAAAATGTGATGTACGTGCCGTGCTATAGTGCTTCGTCGTTGTCTTGACGATGATGCACGATGAGGCCTTCGTGGGTGCAAGACACGCGGTAGCGGGCTGTCTCAAGGAACCAGGCGAGGCAGCCTGACATGCAAGAGGAGAGGGCGGCCAAGTAGGTGCGCACGCACGGCTGCTGGAGGGCAGGAGCACAGCTGTTCTGAATGGCACCGATGAGATAGACACAGCAAGCGTCCAGGCCCTCCGTCATTCGGGCGACACGATTGATGGCATCTTGGAAGGTGGGGCAAGATGAGCTGTCGGTGCTGTACACGATGGAGGGTAGGTTGAAGTAATCGCCCACAGCGTTCTCAACGCGGCAGGAGATGAGGTCATTGCACAAGCAGATGTAGTCTATGGCAGTGTTGCGGAACTGCTCAATGAGGGGGTTGGCCAATGTGTCGTCATCCAGTTCGATGCCGTTCGCATACTCCACGAGAGCGAAGGCAGGGAGAATGAAGGAGGCTTGGCGGCGGATGTCCATGTAGGTCTCCACGTCCGGCAGCCGATGTGCGCTGCGGAAGGCCGCCTGCACCTTGACGGCATCAAAGTAGTCCGCCATAGTGGCGGTGAATCGGGTGCGGAGTCCAGTCGGCAGGTCCTTGCACGCCTCCTTCCACACCTCGGCGAGTGCCTCCATCCCCTCTCTACTCTTTCTCGTGGCCTTGGATGCAGAAGGGGAATATTCACACTGATGGGGGCGGTCTTGGTGATCAGCGTCACCGTTGCGGAGGATCTCCATGACAAGGTCGGCGTGCTGCGCGCTGGCGGCGTAGTCGGAGCCGAGGGCATCGGGGTGGTCGTCATCATCGTCGGCGACGATGAGCCAAGATATAATCTTGGTGACGTGGACGAGGCGTGTGAGCATGCCGTTGGGTATGTTTCGGCATAGCAAGCGAGGCAGCAGGCAATCTACGAGGAACTGGCGGGCGGCGGTGGAGGGAGGCTGCGCCACGCCCAGGATCCATCCCTCGCACTGCTGCCTCACGACCTCGTATTCCGGGTGCAGCAGTGAGGGGAACGAGCAGTGCAGCGAGGGCACTCGGAAGCTGAGGTCCTCACCAGCAGGCACGCGGAAGCTAGGTGGGCTGCTGCTGACAGCCGCGGCTGCACCAGCAGGAGACACAGCAGGACAGCAGAGCTTGACGCTCGCAGCTGCTTCAGCCTCCATCTCTGTCTCTCACACACACAAACGCACAAACACTCTCTCTTCTCTCTCTGTGTGTGTGTGTGGCTTTGTACACCTCCTTCTCCTCATTAATAGGCGAGAAGCCACTAACTAGCATCTTGTTGTCAGCCTGAGCATCACCACATACTTCAGCACCATAGAATCCCCCTGGGGACCATTCATTGTGCTGATATTAACACGAGGGACAAGGAATCCGACCACAAGCGAAGGAGCGTAGGAGCCATTGTCGTCCGTGCGTGGGAGCCAAAATTCATCGAATCACAAGCGAAGGAGCGTAGGAGCCATTGTCGTCCGTGCGTGGGAGCCAAAATTCATCTGACCACAAGCGTAGGAGCCATTGTCGTTTGTGGTCGGAAGAACCAAGATTTTTGGTCACCCTTCCAAATGACGCGTGAATGACAACCTTGGTACGCGCCATGTCAATTCATTGAGGTACCAACTTTTGGACCAAGCAAAACTTCTATATGAGAATGCAATCGATCGTGTTTCATTGGAATTAAGAGAATAACGACTATCATGGTGCTTATTTCAATGATTTACATTAGAGTAATCTAATTGTCAAGAAGGTACTCAATTTTGTCTCCTACTCAAGCACAATCATTACTTTCACTCAACACAAAGTCTCTAAACACTTTATTCTAGATATAAGTTCTACTATATGCACGTATATAAATAAAAAAAGAGAGTAGGCGCTATTGTCGTCCATGCGTAGGAGCCAAAATTCATCTGCCACACAAGCGTAGGAGCCATTGTCGTCCCTATGTGGTCACTTGTCCAACCGACCCCACAAGGGATAAGGAAGAACCAAGACTTTTGGTCACCCTTCCAAACGGAGATTGGTAGGCGCCATGTCAATTCATTGAGGTACCAACTTTTGGACCAAGAAAAACTTCTATATGAGAATGCAATCGATCGTGTTTCATTGGAATTAAGAGAATAACAACTATCATGGTGCTTATTTCAATGATTTACATTAGAGTAATCTAATTGTCAAGAAGGTACTCAATTTTGTCTCCTACTCAAGCACAATCATTACTTTCACTCAACACAGTCTCTAAACACTTTATTCTAGATATAAGTTCTACTATATGCACGTATATAAATAAAAAAAGAGCGTAGGAGCCATTGTCGTCCATGCATGGGAGCCAAAATTCATCTGACCACAAGCGTAGGAGCCATTGTCGTCCCTATGTGGTCACTTGTCCAACCGACCACAAGGGATAAGGAAGAACCAAGACTTTTGGTCACCCTTCCAAACGGAGAGTGAATAAGGCGCCATGTCAATTCATTGAGGTACCAACTTTTGGACCAAGCAAAACTTCTATATGAGAATGCAATCGATCGTGTTTCATTGGAATTAAGAGAATAACAACTATCATGGTGCTTATTTCAATGATTTACATTAGAGTAATCTAATGTTCAAGAAGGTACTCAATTTTGTCTCCTACTCAAGCACAATCATTAGTTTCACTCAACACAGTCTCTAAACACTTTATTCTAGATATAAGTTCTACTATATGCACGTATATAAATAAAAAAAGAGCGTAGGAGCCATTGTCGTCCATGCATGGGAGCCAAAATTCATCTGACCACAAGCGTAGGAGCCATTGTCGTCCCTATGTGGTCACTTGTCCAACCGACCACCCACAAGGGATAAGGAAGAACCAAGACTTTTGGTCACCCTTCCAAACGGAGAGTGAATAACAACCTTGGTAGGCGCCATGTCAATTCATTGAGGTACCAACTTTTGGACCAAGCAAAACTTCTATATGAGAATGTAATCGATAGTGTTTCATTGGAATTAATAGAATAACAACTATCATGGTGCTTATTTCAATGATTTACATTAGAGTAATCTAATGTTCAAGAAGGTACTCAATTTTGTCTCCTACTCAAGCACAATCATTACTTTCACTCAACACAAAGTCTCTAAACACTTTATTCTAGATATAAGCTCTACTATATGCACATATATAAATCAAAAAAGAAAATGTTAATCATAGGGGTTGTGAGATTCTATGTATGTGTGTGTTAGGGGTGTGTATACTGTTGAGATTCAAGCTCGATGTCAGTGTGAGCCAGCTATGCTATGTGCTGGCAGATTAGGTAGGAACATGTGTGAGACATAAATGACCGCGTGTCCAGCTGGTCATAGTGTGTGGACATTAGCTAGGGTTAGTAGAGTGTGGACACAACTCATTGTGTGTTGTGTGGATTATGGATTAGTGCATTATGCTTTGTGTGAGAGTGGACATGGCTTCCGTCTATGGTTAGGGTTTGCAATATACATTAGGGTTTGCTCCTGTGTGTGTCTCCTCCTCCTCTACCGTTCTTTCAACATGGTATCAGAGCCTTGTGCTGTTTATTAGGGTTTATGAGTGAGTGAGTGAATAGGGAGAAGAAGAAGCTGTGAAAAGAAGCTGTGAAGCTGCCATTGGAGCTGTGAAGCTTGGAGCACACCGAATCTTATCAGATCTGAAAGCTAGGCCTACCGGGTAAGGTCCTCTAAACATCCTTGAGCGGATTGCAGGTGAAACAGGCAAAAGAAAAGCATTTTAGAGCAAATCAAAGCAAAGCAAAATTCTGGTTTTTGAAGCTTTCCATTAAAGCTTGGCAACATTGATGTATGGTGGAAATACGTGTGATTCTGGCAAAAGACATATGCATTTGTCAAAGAGGGATGTATTGGCAACCCATGAGCAAGCCTTGAACAAAGTTTGGAGCAATTTGGATGTATTTAATTGAGTGAAATTACTGGTTTTTTGAGCTCTCACAAAACAGTGAAAAAGAAGTCCAAATTTGATGCATTTGGAGTGAGTTTTTTTGCTAAAATCCAACCATTGATTGGTTGCACACATACCCAATTGTGTTGGGGACTTGGTTAGCTCTTCAATTAGCAAGTTAATCACTCCCAAAGGACCCTACAGCAGGCGGCGCTGAATCTACAGAGAAAACAGGGCAGAAAACTGTTCATTTTGGAGCGAGGAGGCCAATTTCTTATTGGGTGCTTGATTACTTCCACAACTTCTTTAGCAATTGGATGCTTTACATCTTGGAGAAGAGGGCTATTTGATTTGTTTGGTCAATGATGCTTAATTGAGCTGGGAATGAGCTGATTAAAACAGGCTGTCCACTGGTTGCAGAGAAACAGAGCATTTTAATCGAGCAATTAATCTTTGGTGTTTTACAATTGGACAAATTCCTCTTACATGGAGTTTATGGACACTATTGCTAAGCCAATGAATGCCTGGTTGCTCAATTTGGTGAAATATTGAAGGAATTAGAGCCAAATCATTACTGGTTTTTCTGGTTTTTTCAAAAACAGAGAAAGGGGTTTTCAAAAATTGATAATTACACATGTCAAATGGAGTTGATACTCAACATTGAGGTTCATTAGGTGTCAATGCAAGTTGCCTATACTTGATTGCACCATTACATTGCGATCTGGAGCCTTGGAAGGCGTGTCAATACAGGGTATCCCGCACTGAGTGAGACAGTTCGTCTTGGATGCTTACAGGTTGATTTTATACATCCAATTTGGAGTTTGTTGGCTATCTTGGAGTATCTAGAACATTAATTGGAGTGTGGTTGAGCTGAGGAAGGCTCATTTACAGATTTGAAGTGTGCGAAGGGTGTACGCATTGAGCAACATGTCGGATAATCCAGTTCAGATTGTTGGTGAAAAGCTGGATAGAAAGAACTTCCAGGCATGGAAGTACAGGATAAAGAGTTTCTTGAAAGGGAAAAGATTTTGGAATCTCATTACAGGTGCTGAGCCTGAGCTTGAGCTACCTCGGCAACCTACACAGCAGCAGCTTATTGCTCATAAGCAATGGTCAGAGAGAGCGTTCAAAGTGCTGCATTATTTGTCTATATGCATTTCTGATGCTATGCTCATACACATTCAGGATGCTGAGAATCCCAAAGATGCATGGGATACTTTGGTCAAGATGTTTGATACAGATACGAGTGCTCGCAAGTCTCAATTGCGACAGCAGATACACAATGTGAAAAGGAATAAAAGGAGTATACATGATTATGTGCAAGAAATCAAGAAGTTTGCAGATGCATTGGCCACAATAAATGCCCCCATGCCTGATGATGATTTGGTGGATATTACCTTGCGTGGTCTTGGCAAGGAATACAAATCTTTTGATACATCTATCTCAGTGAGGAGTACAGGTTTACCCGACTTCGATGAGTTGGTTTCACTCTTATTGGTTGAGGAAATCAAGCTCAGTGATTCATTTTTGGATGCATCTTCTAGCCATGATGATGGCAGAAATCAGGCTTTCTACTCGCAGAGAGGTTTTAGAGGCAGGGGGAGATTCGCATCACGTGGACGTGGTGGTAATGGTCGTGGATGGCAGGATAGGCCTCCACAACAGAATTTTCAGCCTTCATATGGTGCTCGAGGTGGTCGTGGATATGCACCACAAAGAGGTAGAGGTAACCCCCGCCGTGGAAGAGGACGTTGGCAAGGCCAACAAAATTCTATGCAAGATGTGGAGTGCCATTATTGTGGCAAATATGGTCATATGGCGAGAGATTGCTTTCACAAACAGAATGATTTGAGAGGGGGAAGAGCACAACGTGGTGGTCATTATGGTGGAAACTATGCACAACATGGTGGCAACTATGCATCAAGTAGCAATGATGGAACTGCAAATCATTTGTTTGCCATGAAGCATGTTGTGGGTTCTATGACAACAAATGCTGAGAATGATGATACATGGTATATGGACGCAGGAGCATCAAATCATATGACGTGTCATGGTGAATGGTTTGAGCACATGAAGCCAATGGATGTCAAAGGCTATGTGGAAACAGGTGATGATACCCAGCATGTCATTACACATGTTGGTAGTGTACCATTGGTCATGCATAATGGTCAGACAAAGTCTATGTCAGATGTGCTGTATGTGCCTTCAATCACTCAGTTGGTCAAATGGTAGAATAGGGATTACAGGTTAGATTCAATGAGCATGGATGCTTCGTTGAAGATTTTAAACATGGATGTAGAGTGATTGCTAAAGGCAAGAAAGAAGGAAGACTATTTAAGCTGGATGCTGGAATTCCTGAGCTAAAATTAGCCATGTTCTCAAAGAGCAGGAATGTGGTACAGGATATTGATATGTGGCACAAGAGGATTGGCCATGTAAATATACAGAGATTAAAGAACATGCAAACAAGAGGCATTGTCAATGGATTGCCTAGGTTCAAATATGATGGACATATGCATGTTTGTGAAGCCTGTCAGTTTGGGAAGCAGGCAAGATTGAGATTTCCTAGAGAAGGAAATATGAGTAACAGGCCACTTGAGATAGTACACAGTGATGTATGGGGTCCTGCACAAAACCCATCTATCAAAGGTAGCTTATACTATGTTACATTCATTGATGACTTTAGCAGTATGACATGGATATACTTTCTCAGGGAGAAGAGTGAAGTATTGGAAAAATTTATGGATTTCAAAGCCTTTGCAGAAAACCAGTATGGCTGTTGGATTAAATGTCTGAGGACAGATGGAGGTGGTGAATACACCTCAAAAGCTTTTGAGCATTTCTTAAGGAAGCATGGAATAAGAAGACAGTTGACATGCAGGTATACACCTCAGCAGAATGGTGTGGCTGAGAGAAAGAATAGAGTTATATGTGAAGTGGCAAGGGCAATGCTTAATGAAAAGAGCATGCCAGATTACTATTGGGCAGAAGCATGTGCTACTGCAGTTTATATATTGAACAAAACACCTACAGCAGCCATTCATGGAAGCACGCCAGAGATGCGGCTCACAGGTTACAGGCCAGACATTGGACATCTTAAAGTTTTTGGATGCATAGCTTATGTGCATGTGCCTGATGAAAGAAGAAGGAAGTTGGATCCTAAAGCAGAGAAATGTATATTTGTGGGATATGCACAGGATCGAAAAGCCTACAAGTGTTATAATCCACAAACTAGACAAGTGGTCATCTCACGTGATGTGGTGTTTGATGAGCTTGCTAGTTGGTATAAAGCAAAAGATGAGGGTGTTATTGAGTCACTTGAGGCTGATGTACATGTGAACTTGCCATCACAAGCAAGTTCTAGTTCTACTACTATGTCAGGGCCAGCAGAAGCAGAAGTTGAGAGCAGCAGTGTACGTCCATGGTCAGGACGTTTGAGGCATGAGAGTGTAAGCACTGGGAGTAGTGCTATGGATAAAGGCAAAAAGAAAGTCGAAGGAATTGGAATCACAGGATATGAGTCATCCAGTTCTGAAAGTTTGGATGAGGAGCTTGGCATACCTGTTTTACGCACACCTGGTGCTAGACAGGACAGATATGTGCCACCACATGCTAGAGTCACAGGTGTACAGAGTGACCCGCATGCATTGCGGAGATCCCAGAGGGTCAGATATCGTGTTGACAGGTTGACATACAGAGATTTTGCTATGCACTATGCATACATGACATCTATGGTGAAGCATGTGGAACCTACATGCTATACAGAGGCTATTGGAGAGCATGTATGGGAAAAAGCAATGGATGTAGAGATGGACGCATTGGTCCATAATGATACATGGGACTTGGTTGCATTACCAAAGGATAAGAATGTTATTGGATGTAAATGGGTTTACAAAGTGAAGTGCAAATCTGATGGTTCTATTGAAAGACATAAGGCAAGATTGGTAGCAAAGGGTTATGCACAGACCCAAGGATTGGATTATGATGAGACGTTTAGCCCAGTGGCTAAGATGGGCACAGTGAGAGCAGTCATTGCTATGGCTGCAGCTAATGGCTGGGAAATGCATCAGATGGATGTCAAAAATGCATTTCTGAATGGAGATCTACAAGAGGAAGTATACATGGCACAGCCAGAAGGGTATGTACACCCTAGATATCCCACTCACGTATGCAGGTTGAAAAAGGCATTGTATGGTCTAAAGCAAGCACCTCGTGCTTGGAGTGATAAGATGAGCAGATATCTTATCTCACTTGGTTTTCAGATTTCTACAGCAGATTCTTCACTCTATGTGAAGAAGACACAGCATGGGATAGTTTTACTAGTCATCTATGTGGATGACTTGATTATCACAGGTGATCATGGTGCAGATGTGATGCATGTCAAGAAAGCTTTGAGTGGGCAATTTGACATGAAAGATCTTGGTGAGTTGAGATATTTCCTTGGAATTGAAGTGGTGAAAGATCATGCAGGTACTTGGTTAGTACAGCGCCAATATGCATTGGATATGTTGGCAAAGTATGGCATGACAAGGTGTAAGCCTATGAGTACACCATTGGAGCAAAATGTGAAGTTGCGGGCTGATTATGGCGAGGAATTGGATGATCCTTCTATGTATAGGAAGATGGTTGGGAGTCTCATATACATGACTATCACACGCCCGGATTTGAGTTATGCAGTGGGGCTAGTCAGTCAGTTTATGCAGAACCCCAGGAAACCACATTTGGATGCAGTGAGACGCATCATGAGATATGTGAAAACCACTGCACATTATGGTTTATTCTATGAGAGTGGTAAAAGCTTGGACATACATGGCTACACAGATGCTGATTGGGCAGGTAGCGCATATGACAGGAGGTCTACTAGTGGATATGCTTTTACACTTGGCAGTGCTGTGGTGAGTTGGAGTAGCAAAAAGCAACCTACAGTTGCTTTATCCAGTACAGAGGCTGAGTACAGAGGTGCAGCCATTGCTACTTGTGAGGCTATATGGTTAAAGAGTCTCTTGGCAGATTTATGTGAGCCTCTTGATGGGAAAGTTGTCATTCATTGTGACAACATGAGCAGTATACAGTTGGCAAAGAATCCAGTGTTTCATGCGAGGACCAAACACATAGAGGTCCATTATCACTTTGTCAGAGAGAAGGTGCTGGATGGTACAGTTGATCTTCACTATGTGAAGACTGATGAGCAAGTGGCTGATATCTTCACGAAGCCACTTAGCAGGGAGAAGTTTGAGTACTTCCGGACTATGTTGGGAGTACATGGGATGAGCTTGAGGGGGAGTGTTGAGAGTCTTGATATCCCAAGCTCATCTACATCTTCATCGGCAGTACATCATGAGCTTGAGAGGGGCTGTTGAGATTCAAGCTCGATGTCAGTGTGAGCCAGCTATGCTATGTGCTGGCAGATTAGGTAGGAACATGTGTGAGACATAAATGACCGCGTGTCCAGCTGGTCATAGTGTGTGGACATTAGCTAGGGTTAGTAGAGTGTGGACACAACTCATTGTGTGTTGTGTGGATTATGGATTAGTGCATTATGCTTTGTGTGAGAGTGGACATGGCTTCCCTCTATGGTTAGGGTTTGCAATATACATTAGGGTTTGCTCCTGTGTGTGTGTCTCCTCCTCCTCTACCGTTCTTTCAACATATACATGCAACTGCATGCACTATAACAGAATGAGGGTCTAGCAGGCGAAAATAGCAGCGTTTTTATAACTAGAAGGGTAGGTAGATGTCGTGCCATTTTCGCCTGTTAGAAACATTATTATTTTCGTTGCACGGGTTTGTTTCTTAGGAGCGATACTTTCATTGCTATTTTCGCTACTCAGTAGCGACTACTATTTTTGCCTGCTGTGCTGAATAGTGAAAGCTCTGCACAGCAAAAAAAGAGCTAGGGAGAGTCCGCATAGAACTCCCCAGTTTTTCCCAGCTCTTTTTTTAAAAATCAAAATAGAGTCACAGTTTCAGATTTATAACACAAATACAAATATAAAAAACACATACATTGTGGAGAATGCAATTGAGTCCAAAAAGTTATTATATTTCAGAAATTGTTGGACCTTTAGGGATATATACATAAAGTTTTTACAATGAAGAGGTGTCTAACTGGAATCCTCATTGGATTCTGAGCGATCATCATCATCGTCTTCCTCGTCCTCTTCACTTGCTTCACGGCTCATAATCAAGATCCTCCTCTTCATCTTCCCCTTCATCCTACATACATGCCATCAAGCGCAAGGTAAGCAAGAGCATTAAAATACAATTAGACGTAGAAAAGAGAATGGTTTAGGCTCACTTACCTCATCTTCTTGATTCCCTAAAATGAACTCATCCAAGCGTAAGCCTCACGTACGTATCCACGCCCACAATTGTGGACGAGGGGCTCTATACCTATAGTCATACTCCTCGTTTGTTGGGTCACACCCAACAACCTCCCTCTATACAAAAAACAATTAAGAAAATATACAATTATTTCAAGAAAACAATATAGTACAAAATAAAATGAAAGAAGAGAAAAAATGATTACTTATAAAACGATCAAGAAAGGAGGATTTCCCACCAGAGCCAAAGTGCGAAGCCCCTCGCTTCTGTAGTCCGGAAGCACTTGCCGCCGCGCTTGTTGTTGAAAAGCACCTAGGTTAAGAGGAGATTCCATTATCAATAACAAGCTCTTAAAGCTTGCAAGAAGAAGAAGAAGAAGAAGACGATCCTTATCATCAACAACAACAACAAGAAGACTATCCTCATCATCAACAAGAAGAAGAAGAAGAAGAGAAAAAATGAAAAAACACAAGCAAATTGGTAAATTTTTGGTTTTTTCCATCAAGAAATTATGTGAAATTTTTCCAGTCATCAATCTTCCTCAAAGATTTCCAAGGTGTAAGGGATATTTGTGTAAGAGTGACAAGAGGTTGCCTTAGCCAAAAACGCAACATTTGGAGGCAAACTTTGCCTTGCTGTGGCCAAAACGCAAGAAAGACTTTCAAGAGTCAAATGCAACTCAACGTCGAAGAGAGCTTTTCAAGCGCCTACAATATGATTGTCCGTCTATGTCTATCAAACTGCAGCATCAACAACAACTCAAAGCGAATGGAAACAACGACTGGTTGCACAATGAAGAGCGCAATAACACCTGCATTATAGGGAGCAATTGAGAGTTATCGCAATAGCAGTGTTATCCGTCAATCACGGCGGGGTGCACTACAACAAGCCCATCAAGCGTTTTGTGCACAATGAGCAGCGCATCTCTTTTTTGTACCAGCAATAACAGACCTTTAGCATAGCAAGCAGATCCATCTCCTCTCTGTAGCACATCGATTGCAATGGCTGATAGTGCAGATCATCGAATCATCTAGTAGCAAAATACTTGTTTTTTTTTCAAAGTTTTTTATTAAAAAAAAACCCTTTACTAAAGGTACTTTAAACCTTTCTATAAGGTTTTTTTAAACCTTTTGCTCTACGGTTTTAAGGTACTTCAAACCTTTCTATAAGGTTTTTTAAAACCTTTTGCTCTACGGTTTTCGGTTTTCCAATTGGTTTTCGGTTTTCCAATTGGTTTTCTCTAAGCACTCAAAGGTTTAACCTGATTTCTTTCGAGCTCGAGGCAAGCCGAGGAAGAAAATATTTTTGCCGTTCTCACTTGGGAAGTGCAAGGTATGCACAATTTCTGAAACCAAGAAAATCAACTCATCAAGCATGAAATCCGATCCTAATTTTTGTTGATGGACTCATGTGCATGGAAATCACTTTTGTAAAAGCTTAATTTATAAAGGCTACCTACCTTGTCATCTATCCTCTGGTTGAGAGGGGGTCATTTTGTTCTTGTATGTCCAATGCTTACCTTGCTTCATGTTTGGCATTGTCCCATAGTGGCATTGAGAGGGGGTGTTGAAATATATGATGTACAAGTGATAAAGGGTGTGAGAAATAGGTTATGTAGGTGTGAACACACCCCAAATAAAGTGGGCATGTGGGTGGAAAAGGTATCTAAGGTTGGCCTAGCCCTAACCCTAACCCTTGTGGTGGACCCTATATAAAAGGCAGGAGGCCTAACATTTTATAACACAACACAATCAAGACATTCATAAGGAAAAGGTCAAGCTAGCTTTGGAGTGGCCAAAATAGAAGGTAATATAGAAGCTTTCTATACATCTTGTGTTCTTTCTCTCTCTCGTATATATTGCCATATCTTTCCATCAACTATTGCTTCCGTTGTGCATACTCCCCATAGTTTTGATAGCTCCGCATCAAGGCTTTGTTTAGAGCCACTAGAGTCACCATCCACATATGAGTGACTTGTTGACAGATTAGGCAAAAAAGGTTGATCTACCTTTTCCTTCCCTTGGCATGATACATGTGTATCTACATCTGTCCTCAACTTTCCTGGCCATGGACTAATAATGGATCCACTGCTAGAGGACTCTCTAGGTCCACTAAGCATCTGTGATTTCTTATCTGCATGTGGTGTAGCATCAATACTTCTGACATATGCATCTTTTTTTATCTTCACTTTGCTAGTGTATACCACATTAGGAATTTTTTGGACCCAAAAAGGGCCTCCTAAAGATTCCTAATTTTAAGGGATTAGATCTTTAAAAGTTGAGCTTAAGGGAGACAAAGGCTATGATGACCCCTATTTTTTGCCTTGCCACATTAGCCATACTCCCCTAGTTTCACTTTTTAAAGCGAATATTCTCATACTCTCTCTCTTACTTTTTAAAGCGAATATTCTCATACTCTCTCTCTTACTTTTTGACTTTTCTCATACTTTCTTTCTTACTTTTTGAATTTTTTATCTTCACTCTCTACAAATTGAATCTTTCTTGTCAGTTTGAAATCTCCTTTCTCATTAACTCCCACCATATCTCCCTTACACATCAGCAAAACATTCTTGTATTTAGGTGGGCCCCAAAAAGTAAAATTTTTTGATTTTTTTACATTTTGAGGTGAAAAAAACACCACCCAACCAATATGTATGATGAAAATAAATTTTCCCTCCAAAAAGCTTGTAATTCAAGGGTCACGTCAGAAGCCTGTCAAGAGCTAGTACATCCATAAGTAACTGTGAGGTCCGCATAACCCCATAAACATAACTAACTGTCAAGAACCACTACATCCATGAGATCCCAAGATTGTGAGGACCCCAAAAATTATTATTTTTTAATTTTTCTCATAAATGTAATTTATGATGAAAAACTCCATGTTCATATATTTGTATATCAAAAATATCATTTTCTACTTAGAAAAATGGATTTGTGTTAAACCTCCAACAAAAAACCTCCAACAACAAAGTTTTAACAGTCTCTCTCTCTCACTCTTACTCTCTCTCTCTCTCTCTCTCTCTCTCTCTCTCTCTCTCTCTTTGAAGATCTCTTTGCTTTAGCTTCTTCCCTTGCTTAGCTATGGAGCCTTTGCAAGCTGTGTGTGTAGCCCCTTGTGAAGCTAGAAAATGAAAGGTTGATTTACATATTCCTATTCTTGAAGAGTATGGCAGCTCTAAAAAAACCCATCCTACTGATGCACAATCTATCCAAGCTTGTAGGATAGCTAAGGAGGAAAATGTAGATCTTTGGGTTGATGGGGTGTCTCTATCCAATTGACCCTCCATTAAGAGAAAATCCTCCTTTCCGTGATTTATCATCTTTTATGTAATTTTTTGGTGAAGGAGAGCTTGGCTTATTAGGATACTGCAGAAGATTGACTAAAAGTGGAGCTTGGAAAACCCATATTCTCCAATCTCAATTGCAAGCATCACAATTCACCCTTTTGCAATGTCAAGAAGGACGTAAAACATCATCAGATAAAATGAAAGAGATCCTCGCAGAGAGCTTGGCTTGTTAGGATACTGCAGAAGATTGACTACAAGTGGAGCTTGGAAAACCCATATTCTCGAATCTCAATTGCAAGCATCACAATTCACCCTTTTGCAATGTCAAGAAGGACGTAAAACATCATCAGATAAAATGAAAGAGATCCTCACAGAGAATGTGGAGAAGGATGCAAAGATTCAAAGACTAGAGGAACTTATCAAACGACTCAAAGCAACGCCAAATGGTGCTCTCATGAACGTAAAAAGACATTGGTTGGTATAGAATCTCTTGTATTTAAAGGTGGAGCACGAAACAAAAGGATTTGTACAACAAAGTAAGTAACATAAACTTTCATTATGCACTCAGTGATTTAAACAAAATAGTCATGATTTGTGTTTTGCTAGGAATTTTCTCCAAGAGGTGTGTGTTTCTAATGAAGAGGGATGGAAGGATTTGGTCAAAGCCATTCTGAATACCAAGGATATTCTCTTAATTATTAGTGACCCTCATCATCTTAAAATATGGCAAGCTGTTGTCAGCAATGTGGTGAGCGAGATTATCATCTCCATCAAATCTTCATTAATTCAACATGCTTGTGATGCGGCTGGAATTAGCATGAAAGGGTACCAAGAAATCCGTCAGGTTGTAAAAGATGCATTTCTAAGACAAGGAATCACTGGTGCGTTATTTCCTACACTCAAGGTGATTCACAATGTCAAGCGTATCAATAATGATGATGTGCAGTGAGCTATAGGACAGTTTTATCATATTGAGGGCACACTAATATTAGACACAGGGTCGAGCAGAAAGAAAATCAAGACAACAAGTACATAATTTCACTCTGATGTTTACAATAACATCTTTGTTCATATTGAGAGACTACAACAAGCTATGGTGAAGTTCTATGGTCTTTCACCACCAGAAGGTAAGAACTTGCAATTGCTACTATTCATGTTTTTCAGTAGAAAATGAAGATGATTATTTTGTTTTGAATATTATAAATTAACGTTTATTTACAGTTTTGGGGAGCACACTTTCATTTGTGCTCAAGCTAGATGAGTGCCAAATTATGAAAGGTTGGAAGCTGGAACGTATGAGAATTATGCTCATGTATGAGGCCATGATATGTGCATGGGAAAAGACTACCAAACCAAGTTTTAGTATGCAATCTGAGAAAGAGGTCTGGTGGCTTGGTGCATTCGAGGTATCAAAGGAGACACATTTGGCCAGGTTAAAGATATCTGAAAGTGATCATCAAGGGCCAGAAGTTGGATCCTAGGAATGGTTAAGAGAAAAAATTCAATGTGTGTGTGATCAATGCAAGGGCCAGTATACACGACACCTATAACAATTGAGCATGTCCGAACATATGGTCTTTATGAGGCATGACCAAGTGCGGATGATGACATAAAGGAGAACCATAGGAGGGTTCTAGGTAACATGCCACAACATTCGATGACATCAGGTAGAGTGCAAAAGGTGGCAAGGCTTCATATGGAAAGCATGGCTGAGACTCATCTTCCCCAACCAATGAATGAGGTGCCTCCACCATTGCGACATGAGAAGGAAGAGAATCTCATCATGGACGACATGGTGAATGACTTCTTTGGATGGGAGGTGATAGGTGATAGTGAGCAAGGTCCAATGTGATGAGAGTAGGAAACCTTATTGACTCAGTGTGGGCGTCATGGATGTGTGGTTATATGTGGCAACCAAGCTTTAGGCTTTGATGGAAATGTATGTGCAAGGGAAATAATGAGCCCAAGGTGTGGGAGTACCAGGCTAATCCAGAGCGTGGTCTGCTTGAGATGGTGTCAGTCATTCAGTTGCTCTGTACATGTGCGTGTCTCAAAAAAAAAATAAAGTGGGTATTGTATTCGAAAATGTGCAAGTGCATGGGGGCAATTAATTGTTGCGGGTGCCAATATAATATGTGTATGAGGGGTGAAAATATCCAAGATTAAAGGAGATTCGAGAAGGGTGATGTGGCTATGTGTGTGCATGGCAGGAGAGAGATGGCACAAGGAGATTCAACAACAGGGAGGATGCCGATTTGGGCCAGAGGTGGCGGATTTTTCCAGAACAAGGGAGAAGGAGAGGAGTTAAAAAAAAACAGCAGGGAGGAGCTGATGCAGGGGGATTCAGCCTGAAGGTCATCGTTGAATCCGTTCATGATGAGAAGGGCTGCTGCGGCGGCGGCGGCTGGTGTCTGGGAGAGCAGATATGTTTTCTTGTTGAGTTACCGCCTCTGAGCACAGAGTGTGTGTATTGCTTCTTTGGGTTGCTGCCAGTGCCAGAGGTTGTTGTGTTTGGCGCAGCTGGCTGATAGCGCAGCAGACGTTTACTTTGCTGGGGTGCAGCTCGTAGCCAGAGAGTGTGTTGTCTTTTGCTAATATTGTTGCTGCTGGTAGAGCAGAGGTGTGTGTTGTTTTGTTTGTTTTTGCCCCCGTCGGTGGTAGAGATAGAGCAAAGAGTGTGTTGTGTTTGGGTTTTTTGCGGCTGGTAGCACAGAGCTGCTGCAAGAGTGTGAAGTTTTTTTTGTTTGTTTAGTTGCCTCTATGCGCAAGGTTCGTGTGTGCTTCATTTCTTTGGTTGGCTGGAACCAGGTTTGAGCGCAAAGGCGTGTTTCTTTTTTTTCGGAGTGGCTAGTCGCTCCAGGGAGTGTGCGAGAGATGCTGTTGGTTTGGGTCTGAGAGAGCTAAGTTTTCTGTGGAGAGTGTTGAAAGAGGCTGGTGTATAGCTTGAAGCTATTCGCTGCTATTCAAACTAAAGATCTTACTCAAGCTTGGTGGAAGGTGCAAAATTGAAGGTGGTGATCTTACGAGCTAAAGTGATGATCAAAGTATGAAGGCCGGGATGCTGTTTGATGAAGGTCACCCTATGAAAGGAGATCAAGATAATGGAGGTTCAGTAATAATATGAAGCGAATTCATCAAAAGAATCCTTGGGTCTTGCTCGTTGTGTCCTCTTTGGTGTTGAATTCATTCTTGTAAATTCGAAGTAAAGCTTTGAGGGCAACCCACCTCAAATACGAATCTTGTCCTGGAGTTTGGTCCGCCGGATATTGAAGAACTATATTTTGAAGATGGTACTATGTTTGAGGTTGTTTACTCTGATAGTGATGCAGGGTACTGGACAGTCATAGTTCATATCGATGAAGGGGAGTGGGTTGATTGTGAATGGGTGTGAGATGAGGATGGTTCTGATGAGGATGTAATGGATGTTCAACTCTGTAAAGACGAAGACTTGTATTGAAATAAAGTTTTGTACATGCTCTTGGGTCTGGTGTTCTGGGTGTGTTTGTATCAGTGTATGGAAGTGTGACACTCTATAAAGGCATATATAGCTATACCGCTTCCGTGTCATCACTTTTTGGTGCCTCCACAGAGGAAGAAATTTCCTTCAGTTTGTGAAAGAAGACAAGGGTTTGTGTGAAGAAAGATTGAAGAGATGGCTCAGGACTTTCCAGAATATTGGGATTACCGCATGAAAGTGCATTTAAATTTCTGGAAAAGATGGAATTTACAGCTTTGATGAAAGACAGGGCAACCCCGGAGATCCTTTCTCAGATTTTGACTTATTGCTTACAGGGTGATGCAAAAGCATGGCTAAAGATGTTTGTGACTACACACAAGAATGCTCATCAATAGGATCCTGAGTACCGTGTAGCTAGAGCTGCATTTTTGGCACAGTTTGCCCGTGTAAGAAGTTCGAATGATGTGTGGAAAGAGCTGTGTAAAATTCAGCAGAAGGATGAACAGGATGTGGACCAGTATCTGATAGAGTTTGGTAGACTGTGGAGTCTATGGTGTGAGTCTTTGATTCCTGAAGTACCCCCGCAGATGATAAAGAGAGACCGGTTTGTGGCTGCCCTCCATCTGAAGGTGGAGCTGAAGAATCTAGATAGCTTTGAGGAAGCTGTCAGAGTTGCTCGAGAGAAGGATGGAAGGTGAAGCGTCTGAGGCAGTTGGGAATACAGGAAGAGCCAAAGAAGTTTGTGAAGATGCCAGAGATTGAGAGTATGCATCCTGAAAGAGAAGCTACTGTTGTTCTTGAACAGGAGGATACTTTGAAGAGAGACATTCATGATGCAGTGGAACTCATGAAGTCTTTAAGTTTGAATTGGATGGAAGCAGGTGGAAGGGGAAGAAGCCGAGGTGCTCCAAATAATAGAAGAGACATTATGTCAACAGGTGAAGGAAATATGAGAGGATCACGGAGAGAACGGGGCTATTATTTAAGCAATGTCAAATGCTGGAATTGCGGGGAGCGAGGACATATCAGCCCTCAATGTGATAAACCGCCAAGGGCAGGTGGTGGAATGTATCCCATGATGAAAAAAACTAATGATAGATCAGGGGATCACAGTATTGAGGTGAAGGATCCAAATCAGCCCTCTACCAGTGGAGTTAAACGGGAAGATAAGTGAAAGGGACCGGCTCTTAGCTTGATAGGAGTGGAGACCATTCCAGAGATCATGCTTGTGTGGCGGCCAAGAGGATAAGAAGTACAATGGTGGAAGCTAAACCATCTTCTAAGAAAGGAAAACATGTACAATTTGACATCAGCCCTCAACCAGAGAAGAAGAAAAGAAAGCCAAGAAGACGCTACAAAACTTCAGATTTGCGTATCGGTCAAGGTCAGGAAGAATACACCCTGATGGGAGATTTAAAGGGAAGGGCAGCTAATATAACATTCGCCCAATTGCTTGGATTGTGTCCGAAGCTCAAGAGAGAGTGGAAGAGGTTGGCAAATCCGAGGAAAGCAAATGAGCAGGAGCCCACACAGGGTGAGATGGAGTTGATGTCTATGGAAGACCTTCCTGATATCTGTCCGTTGATTGATGCTTGGTGTGGAGGTATGAGTGTTGGAGAGGCATATGTAGATGGCGGTGCACAAGTCAGTGTAATGACTCAGTCCTGCATGGAGAGATTGGGGTTAAAGCTGAATGCTAATTCAGATTTTAGACTTGGATTGGCAAATCATGTAAAAGTGAAGCGTCTGGGTATATGTACAGGAGTGCCAGTGGCTGCTTTTGGTGTGATTTGGAGCATAAATTGCCATATTATGCCGGCTGGTTTGGGAGCCTATCCGCTGATTTTAGGCAAGCCTTGGCTCAGACAAGTGGGTGCCATCCAAAATTGGAGGAGGGGTACTATAACTGTACATAATAAGAGGGGAAGAGCTAGGAAATTCCATATGAGTAGCAAGCTGGAAATGCAGAGTGAGTCTGAAGAAACAAGTGTTGATGAATATATAGATAGTGAAACTGAGGAAGAAAGTTCTACTTCTGATGATGAAGGTCAGGTATCATTTCTAGTGAAAGAAGAAGATGAGTATGTAATGCAAGCTGAAGAGATGTCAAAGGAGGAAGAAGAGAGCATACTTGAAGATATGGACAGTTTGATGCAACCTCCATCACCTAGTGCAGAGAAAGAGAAGCTGTTTATAGGGTATGCTGAATCCTAGATTACAGCCAGTGGAAAAAGAGGAGTATATGAAGGTAATACATAAATTTCTAGATTTGTTCATTACCTCATATGAAGAGATCCGAGGATTCAAATGTGAACCAATGCCTATAGTATTGAAAGAGGGTGTGAAGCCAGTGTTTCAGAAGCTAAGAAGAATAAATAGAGAGAAGAGTTGAGTAAATTGTTAAAGGCAGGATTAATTTATCCAGTAGATCACTCAGATTGGGCAAATCCAGTGGTCATTACTCTCGGGGGGGTCACTCACAAAAAAATGTGAATATCACGTGCGTTCAACAGAAGCATAATTTTAATTTATAAAACTTACAGAAATATATTTACATAAGGGTATGATTTAAATTTTTTTCAAAAAAATTTACAGATTCATAAAGAAAAGGGGATATTATATAGATTAAAAAATTCACAAATAAGGGATTTAAAATATAGGCCTTGAACGCACGCGATAGGGATATTTTACATATAGTGACCCCCCCGAGTCATTACTCCAAAGCATACAGGTGGGTGGAGAGTCTGTATTGATTACAAGCCTCTGAATGCTGCAACAAGAAGCAATCACTATCCTCTGCCATTCATTGATGACATTTTAGACAAGGTGGCAGGGTACGAGAGATATAGTGTATGCGATGGCTTCTCTGGGTATTTTTAGATTTCAATTGCTGAGAAGGACCAAGCTAAAACCACTATTATTACACCGTGCGGTTGCTTTTGTTATCGAGTGGTACCATTCGGTTTGAAAAATGCACCCTCATGGTATCAGAGGAATACTGATAGGGTACTTGCACCTCTTATAGATGATTTTGTGAGAGCTTTTTTGGATGATATATGTGTATATAGTTCTCAAAAGGAGCATGGTGATAAATTAGAGCAAGTATTTTCTAAAATGGATGATGCAGGTGGACAGCTGAATCCTAAAAAGTGTCATTTAGGATGTTCAAAAGTGAAGCTGTTGGGTCATATGATATCTCAAAATGGAATTGAACCTGATCCAGAGAAAATAAAGGCTCTTATCTTATTATCTGCACCATCAACATCCAGGCAGCCTCCTGCAGACTTTTATCCAGAAGGTAAAGTATATGGCAAGATTTATTCATTTAGTATCTCAATTGCTTTATCCTCTTCAACAGGCCATGAAGAAAGAACCATTGCAATGGAATGAAGAATGCGAGGAAGTGTTTGAGAAAGTGAAGGAGGTATTGGGAGGTATTTCCAGTGTAAAAGCCCCAAATTTCTCTCAGGTCTTTTATGTGAATCCATCTTTTGGTCCGGATGTGGTTGGAGCAATCTTAATGCAGAGAGGAGATGAGTCTAGATACATGAAACCTGTATGCAAGTAGAGTGAAGAAGGAAGCAGAAAGGAAATATATAGAGGCTGAATTGGTCTTGTCAAGTTTGGTATATGCTTGCAGGAAGTTTAGGTCATATCTCCTGATGAGAGAATTTGTGGTTCTGACAAACTATACTCTTCTCCCTCAGCTGGTGAATGGTACTTCACTCTCAAAAGGTATGATGCGATGGTTAGTAAAGCTTCAAGAATATGATTTCTCATTTTTGATTGAAGATACTTTCAAGGCAACTCTGGTAGATCTTCTAACATATAAGGAAGGCTAGATCTTGGTGAAGGAAGTGGATTCAAGAATAGAAAAAGAGGAGAAAATTATCATTCCCGGAGCTCATGTCTTGTTCTTTGATGGTTCATATAAAAGGAGTATACATCAGGCCACTGGGGCTATATAATCTAGGATTCAGAAGGCGGGCTGATTCTAAAGGATGGAATATGTCTGAAAGCCGAAAGTAATAATGAGGCTGAATACGCAGCATTGTTGCACGGGCTACAGGCTGCTCTAAAACAAAAAATTTCGAAACTAATTGTAAAAGGAGATTCCCTGTTAGTAGTAAAGTAGGTCTTGGGTAGTTGGCGGGCAAAGAATCAGAGATTAAAAAGATATCTGGTCGATGTTAGAAGGCTACTACATCAATTTACAACACGGAGTATTCAACATGTGCGGGGGAGGACAATCATATTGCACATGAGTTAGCCCAGGAGGTAATTGATTAGGACCCAGTAATTGCAAAAAATGAAGAGCCATTATACAAAGGGAGGGAATACCTGTCTAAGGTGGTGGATTACTTACTCTCAGCCTGAAGAGCTCAAAAAAGGCCAAAAGTATCATTTTATTAGGAAGAGTAAGCATTATGTCATGATTGGGGATGAATTGTATATGCAAGGAGCTGATCAAGTATTGAGAAGAATTCCCTGGAGGGAAGAAATATATCATATTCTATCTTCAAATCATGAGGGAGCTTGTGGAGGTTATTATGCATTTAAGATCACTTTGCAAAAGATATTATTGGAGGGTTATGTGTGGCCTTCTATCCAGAAGGATGTTCAACACTGGTGCAGGTCTTGCCACCATGAGTGCCAGAGAATGGGGAAGAAAATCTTAAAAATGGAGCCGGGAAATATCATGCTGGTATATGACATTTTTGAAAGGTGGGGAGTGGATGCAGTTGGACCACTTCCCAGGACGGCCAGAGGAAAGTGTTATATGCTTACTGTGGTGGATTACATATCAAAATGGGCAGAAGTGAAGGCAGTGAAGAGAGTAGATAGTAAGGAAGTGGCTGATTTTGTGTATGAACATATATGCTGCAGATTTGGTATTCCTCTGGAGTTATTGTCAGATAACGGTCCTGAATTTCGAGGAGAGGTAGTTGGCCACTTATGCAGAAGATTAAACATCAACCACAAGTATACCACTCCTTATCACCCTCAATGAAATGGTTTGAATGAAAAATTCAATGGTGAATTTAAGCTGATGATGACTAAAATGACAGAAAGCCATGTCAAAAATTGGGATGTAGAGATGAATCATGTATTATGGGCATACAGAGTTGCAGTGAAATCTAGTACACAATTCTCACCATTTCATTTAGTTTATGGGACAGAAGCACTCATGCCTATTGATGTAGAAATTCTAGCTTTGAAGTTTCTGGTTGAAGAAGGGCATCAACCTTCCACCACATTAGAACATAATTTTTAGATGTACAGCTTCAATGTGCCACAAGTCTCAAAACATACTCTTTGTGTTTGTATATCTCACACGTTGCATGAATCCACATACCATATATCTTGTGATCCTAACACATCTCCTATTGTGGAACCGAGCATATGCCACATCACAAATAGCTGCTCACTTTTGTCATCACCACCTTGTTTACTAAATAATGAATAGTTACCTTGCTATAACTTTACACTTTTAATATCATTATACTTTTAAGAGTAGTCCTTTGTCATATGCCTTGGTTTGCCACAATAGTAGCACTCTATGCTATTATTTGAACTCTGATTTCTTTACTAACCACCTCGGCCTCTTTGGCTCTCCTTGCCTCTAGACTAGCCTCTTCCACTTGTGTATGATTATTATTACTACGAATCATTGGACTATTCTTGTCCATGTGTTCACCATGTTAAACATACTACCTTGCACAAGAGAAGGAGAGAAGCAGAAGAAAGAGAACCATGGAGGGTCAATTCAAGAACTAGCAATAGCCAACCATAATGAGGGTTAACTCCTTGATTTGAGGTTGCTAGGGGCTCACTCCACCTCCATTTGTGTCACTCAAATGGAGATTCCACAAGCTAAGTAGTGAGCTAAGAGCAAGGGAGCTATGGAGAGCTCATCCTCTCCTGTAAGCCTCAATGCGTGCAAGCATGATAAGAGGGAGAAGATAAGAGAAGACAGAGAAGAAGCAAGACAAGATGCTATCACCTACAAGCACACACAAGTAGTCAATCAAGCAAGCATATCCCTACACAAGCTTACCACCGTAGCCACAAGAGAGAGGGAGGAGAAGGAAGGAAAACTCTCACGTGATAGGGATTGCCCCTTTTCATCTTGCATACGTCACTTATATATACGAGCTCATTTTTTACAATGGCCGGTCATCCATTTAACAATTGGGGGCCCAAAACTATTTTCCTAGCTCTATGTAAATCTAGGATTATTCTCATTGTCGGCATTACACATGTTGTAAGCTTGTTCATCCCATTCATTATTTACATGAAGCGCTTATAGCGCGGTTACATAATAATGAGTTACAGGAAGAAGCATAACCACGCTTGAAGATATAATGTTAACTAGTGTGGTTAGCATACCCCCTCCATGATTTAGATCCATCCTTGGAGCTAGCGAGGTTATCAATAGTAGTAGATGGAGTACGTTTGGATGAAGTCGTATGCGATTTGGGATGTGGGGGGGATCTATGGAAGACTTTGTATCTTGGCTTAAAAGTTTCCCAACCGCCATGCAGGCATCCATTGTATGCGTTTGTAGTAGCCAAATAGCTGGTTCGCACTTTTTTTAGATGAATGTTTACAAATTTTAAACCATATTCATTAATATAGAATAAGAGACTACTTCATGCATTTTTAAACATCTCATAAGGCTTTAAGTGAAATATCTAATCATTTAATATAATAAAAAATATTATTTTCATAAGTTTCTCATTAGTTGTGATCCTGAGGATGATCCAAATATAAGCAAGGGTTCAAATGCACTATTTTGTTAATGCAGTTTTGAAATTTGAGACCATCACCTTGTCTTTGAACTAAATTGAAATGTTTAAATATGTATTCTTGATCGATTAATTTAGTGGAGACATTGATTTATTAGTAAAATGAATTACCATATAAGTTCAACTTGCTCGTCTTATATGTGTGTGTGAGAGAGAGAGAGTTGAGTGCATGAATTTTTGTTCATGTGCCTCTTGCTTATTGTGTGAGAGTGAGAGGAAGAGTGAGAGAGGTGAGTCCTTACAGGGAGGTGAAGCAACTTCTTAGTGGTGGCAAACAACTGGTGGTGCTTGGAGGTCAAAGCGATCGAGTAAGCCAGAAGCAAGGTATGGTTGTAGTCTATTTCATTGTATGCTAAAATGGGCAAGTTTTATATTCTTACAAATGGGAGTAGCGTAAGTGTTGTATGTATTATGAGAAATGCTAGCAAACGATCAAGCTTAGTAGATTAGAGTTAAGTTTGGGTGCCCGTGTGTGAAGAAGGGCCACTTGTATATAAGGGAATTTCTCATACTACAAACACACAATCCCCCTTTGTTCCAATTGAGTCTTTCTTATCTACTTGCTCTTGTCTTGTGTGTGTGTGTGTCAGTGAGAGAGAGAGAGAGAGAGAGAGAGAGAGAGAGTTGAGAGAAGAGTGCACGAATCTTAGTGCACGCCTCTTGTTTATTGTGTGAGAGTGAGTAAGAGTGAGAGAGGTGAGTCCTTGTAGAGGGAGGTGAAGCAAATTCTTGGTGGCGATAAAAAGAAGAAGATTCGGGAGCTTGGAGCTAGTAACAACCACTTGGTGGTGCTTAGAGGTCAAAGATATCCTAAGCCATAAGCAAGGTAAGAGTCCCACAATGGTTGTAACAAAGTATTTTTAGGATGCACATGCATATGGGATGCACATGCATATGGGATGGGCCTAGGAGGCACATGGGATTAGGGTCATTTACATGTTGGATTAGGGAACATGGGCTTTGGGACTATAAAAGGCATGTCCTCTAGGACTATTTTAGCTTTAAATCTTTTGGATGTACCTTAGACATATTCTCTAGCTTTCTTTCTAATCCAAGATAATCAAGCTAATCCTAGCTACTCTAGACTAAACTAGATGTTGCTTTCTTTTATTCATATTCTCAGGGGGTTCACCTAAAAATATGTAAGTATACGACGTGAGTTCAAATGAAGGGGTTTTTTAATCTAAAATTTTAAGATCACACAAGTTTTTTAATCGATTTTGAAAAAAAAAACCATAAGTCCATAAAGAAAAAGGGGTCATTTTATTCATGAGAGAAAGGGATTTTTTAAATACCACTTGAATGCATGGTGATACATAGGGTTTCTCAGTAGTGCACACCCCCCGAGTTGGTATTAGAGCTTTTGGTTTAGATCCTTGTTTTAGAAAGTGATTAAAAGACTAATTATTTTTAAATTAGACTTAATCTAGTTTTTAAAATGCATTTTCTAAGATCATGATTAGTGTTAATCATTCTCAAAATTGATTTTTACATAGTTTTCAAATTTGCTAATTTCTTGATTTGAGAAGTTTAGCAATGAAACTTATATTAATAATTTTAATTTTTACTAATCACTATACACACAACCCTGATCCACTTTACTACTTGATTTCTTGATCTTGATCTCTTAAAATTTCCTTGATTTTTGAAATTAGGGTTTATAAAAATTTTAGCAACCAATATTGAGTGATTTCTTGCATTAACTTTTTCTTAGGGAGCATAATTTTTCAAAGATTAATCTTTAGAGCTTTTATTTCTTCAAGATTGAAATCCTAGATTGCCAAATCTTTGAGTTCTTGAAGGAATATTCTTAGAAAAAGGTGGTTGTGCAAAAAATTGATGCATTTCAAGAAAGTGTGCAAAATTTTGATGCAGTTTCAAGAAGTGTGGAGAATATAGTTACAGTGCAGAGTTAAAGATTTAAGTGCAGAGTTGAAGAATAGTGAAGATATGTTTCTAGATTAGTGCATAATTAATAATTATATATAGTGTAGTGTATTGTTTTGTTCTAGATATACAATGCAGAATAGAGCTGCTGTTTAAAAATTATGCAAAGTTTATTGTACTAAAATCAAATCTTGATGCAAAACAACAACAATAAGGGATTCTTGATTAAATCTTTCCAATCTTGTCACTTTCTTGCAAAGAAGTTAGACAAAGATTAAAAAGCTATTGGAGGGATTCTTGATTAAATCTTTCCAATCTTGTCACTTTCTTGCAAAGAAGTTAGACAAAGATTAAAAAGCTATTGGACTAGTACACAAATTAGTGTGAATCTTGATGTATAACAAGTAAAGATAGCAAGAACAATGTTAAAAAAATACTATTTATAAGCACACATTTTGATTATAGCATTTTGATACATTTGCATCAAGAAATATATAGCATGTTGCTCTATTACACATCTAAGCATCAATGTTTTGCAGAGAGCATGTTGATGAATAATTAATGCAAGAAGTGTGCAAGTTTAACCATTTCAAGTACAGAAATTCAGAAACTTAGCTTGCTAATAACTATGTTTATTGTTGGAGATCAAACTAAAATTAAGCTCCACTATTGTAAATATAGTGTTAGTCACAAACTGTAAATAGCGGGACTAGGTACAAGTCACCAGCTATGTAAGCAAACCCATAAAAATCAAAAGAAAAAGAGAAAAACATTAGGCCTTAGGGCTACCATACAGGTGTCTCCTATCTACCACATTGCTTCCTGTGTGCATTCCAAGTTGGTATCAAAGCTTGGAGAGCTTAGGGATCGACCTCTAGGCATTGCAAGGCATCACTATGCAAGGATCAAGGTGAGTACAAGTGATGTTCATTTCCTACTGGCATTTTCACAAAGGTTTCAAGTCGCTGCCCGTAAGACAGGCAGCCCTTGGAGTGCTCATAGCTCCTAATCCTCTTCACCAAAGGCCAAGCCCTCTTGGGGAAACCTCAAGGAACCCTAGGGGCCCATCCTACCACCTCACACTCCCCCTACATAAGCACGCAGCAGAGCAGCATTGGAGACGTTTTTAGGAGGGGCGAATTTTCTGCAGTGTCTTGGTCTTAAGCTTGGTTCTCCCTCTGTGCAGCGAATGAGCAGAAAGTTGACAAGGTTTTGACCATTTTTGGGATATTTTCCACATCTTTCACTTGCCATTGGTCAAATCTTTCAAAATCCAAAATTTCTCGAGTTTTTTATTGCGAGGACAAGGCCCGGCTCAAGCCTCTACGTGCCTCGAAAGAGCTCGAGGATAGCTGTGCAACCGCGTCAATTGGATGCATGGTCGTTGCTCATCTTCTTCAAAAATACATAAGCATTAAATGCCAGTGAATTTTGATGCTAAGGGACAAATGATGCCAGTGGATAAATGTGATGTGTGGAAGATGCTTGAGCAATGCTAGTTCACTGTGAATGTAACATTTGATGCCTGTGTAACACTGATAGTAAATTCCAGGAAGGATAAATGCAAGGGAGGCATGAAATGCTCGCAGAAAATGCTATGTCTACTTGACAGTAAATGCCAACAGTAACAATTAATGATATAGACTTGAAAAAGGCCTGTTTTTGAGCATCTTTGGAAGATTTTTGTACTTGCTTGTGAAGCTGACGGTTGCCTTATGTGAATACAAAAGATGCCAGTATCACATGCATAAAGAGATGCTTATATGCCTTGAAGGAGCTTTTATGGGATTTCTGAGCTGTTAGTGCTTGTGCACACAGAGCATTGTTGGAATCACTTACGTGCGATTGTATTTTGCAGGTAAAAATGACTGAAGTAAAGTTAGCAAAGCTTGAGAAGCTTAATCGGAAGAACTACTATAATATGCAGCTAGACTGGTTACATACTTTCTCAACGACAATACATGCTGACAGAATTTGGAATGATAAATAGCAAACCCATTGATACACCATTGGATGCCAATATGAAACATCGGATCATGGAGTAAAAATTTAAGATACCACTATGTATAGTCAAATTGTTGGTTAGCTCATATATCTTAACATTACCAGGCTAGATCTATCTTATGCGGTTGGAGTTGTAAGCCAATTTATGCACAAGCCACGAAAACCACATATGGATGCAATTAAAAGGATATTGAGATATGTGAAGGCTACCATCAATTATAGCCTCTCATATGATGACAGAGATCTTAGTCCACACTTATATACAAACTCAGATTGGGCTGGAGACCCACCTACCAAGAGGAGTACTAGTGGCATGTGCAATTCATTGAGAAATGGCATTGTTATTACATGGATGTCGAAAAAACAGCCTATAGTCGCACTTAGCAGCACCACGGAGGCAGAGTATAGAGTAGTGGCACAAGCATCTTGCCAAGCTTCTTGGATCGAAAAGATCTTTTAGGATATGGGTAAGATTATGCCTAAGCTGATGCCTATCTACAGTGACAGTATGAGCTCTATTCAGTTGGCTCATAATCCGGTTTTTTATGCCCGCACCAAGCACATTGAGATGCATTACCACTTTTTGAGAGAGAAGATATTGGCAGGCAATTTGGAGCTATGTTATGTGAACATAGAAGACCAAGTGGTTAACATCTTCACTAAGTCACTTGGCAGGGTGAAATTTCACAGATTCAGACAACTCTTAGGAGTTGAGGACCTCAACCTCACATTGAGTTTGAGGGGGAGTAAAGAGTAGAGTTTTTTGTTTTTGAGTATTCAAACTCAATTTCAGTTTGAGGGGGAGTGTTGGAGATCAAACTCAGGTTGAGCTCCACTATTGTAAATACAGTGCGAGTCACCAGCTGTAAATAGGGGGACTAGGTACAAGTCACCAACTATATAAGAAAACCCATAAAAATCAAAAGAAAAAGAGAAAAACATTAGGCCTTCGGGCTACCACACAAGTGTCTCCTGTCTACCACATTGTTTCCTGTGTGCATTCCAAGTTTTACAAGTATCACCTTGTTGGGAATTGAACCCATACCACTGGTGTGAGACAATGTGCCCCATACACAATAGGGTTTCCTAACCTACAAACACACGATGCAAGTATAGCTCTTATGATACAAGTGTTGTGACTCACCCAATGCAAGACTTATGAAAGTCATTTCAGAGTTTTAGGCCATTTAAAAGTTTTCAGAAAGCATTAGTGTTTGAAGATTGACAAAGACAATAAATGCAACAACAGCCTAGAAGTCAATACTAGTAAAAGATAGTTCAAGCAAACCTGTAACTTATGCCTAAGAAAATCATTAACAAGGATGCCAACAGTAAAAGATAGTTCAAGCAAACCTGTAACTTATGCATTACAAAATCATTAACAAGGATACCAACAGTAAAAGATAGTTCATAACTTATGCCTTACAAAATCATTAACAAGGATGCCAACCCTTAAATCCAAGTCAAGAAGATCAAAATGAAAAAAACAGTCACGGATTCAACCTATTAACTTGTGCATCATACTCTAGAATCTACAATGCATTAATAACATTGGGGAGCTAGCATGAGGAAGCATACTCTCACAGATGATCAGAATTCACACTACAGAATGATCATGGTTGGCCTAAATCTATTCCCAACAGACGGTTGGAAAGCTTGGCATAGCAAAGAAAACCTTTGTGTAATATTTGCCTAAGACAGCACATATCAACGCTTAGCACACTTTTCAACATTGAGTCTGTTTTCTTTCGTCTTAGCCAATGTAGAGCGTTGGTTGGAAAGTAACCTGCTACAGTAGTTCTACCATCAGTGGATTATCAAAGTCGTTCCAGCCATCTCCAACCCTCAGGACTATTTGACACACCTAGTTCAGGAGGGATCAACAGTTGGGAGGGGAATGACGAGCCCTGACCGTTGGATTCTTTGAGAATAATCGGAACAGAATCCAACGAGAATCTACAGTGCGAGAATCAATGCCGTAATTATGGCCGTAATGCCTCAATTATCGCCTGGTTCTGGCCGCAGCTAGTTAAGGCCATTACTTTTTTTTATTTTTAGCTAAACATAGTTTACGCACTGAGGTGACCTGAGGGAGCTGGATGAGGCGCCCAGAGACAGACTCAAACCAGCATTACAGAGAGGGGTTGAACGCAGCAACGAGCTCCCAGCGCTGGATGAGGACGAGCTATGCTGCAAGTTGAGGGAGCTGGACGAGGACGGTGATTACAGAGAGCTGGACGGTGCCGACGGTGATTACAGAGACGTTCACATTACAGAGCAACAGAGAGCTCACCAGCGCTGGATGAGGACCCAAACCGTGACATTTGGTGCGCCCCGACTCGTGCAAGCTTGAAGCTGTGAACTGCACGCGGGTGTGACACTCTGACTCTAGTGGCAATCCTTAGTTCGAGTGACAGCCTACAGGAGCTTGTACATTCAAAAATAGATGAGGACCCAAACCGTGACATCTGTGCGCCCCG
Organism: Cibotium barometz; assembly: GCF_041138505.1. Taxonomy (NCBI): domain Eukaryota; kingdom Viridiplantae; phylum Streptophyta; class Polypodiopsida; order Cyatheales; family Cibotiaceae; genus Cibotium; species Cibotium barometz. Next base: position 49,307,161 of record NC_141071.1, on the reverse strand, counting down.
ACTCGTGCAAGCTTGAAGCTGTGAACTGCACGCGTGTGTGACACTCTGACTCCAGTGGCAATCCTTAGTTCGAGTGACAACCTACAGGAGCTTGTACATTCAAAAATAGGATGAGGACCCAAACCGTGACATCTGGTGCACCCCGACTCGTGCAAGATTGAAGCCGTGAACTGCACGCGTGTGTGACACTCTGACTCCAGTGGCAACTCACATGGGTGATAGCCTTCAGGATCTTGTAGATTTAAAAATAGTGCAGATTGCAAGTGCATGCTGCAGTAGAAACTGGACGAGCACACTACCAGTGCAGCAGAAATTGGACGAGCACACTACCAGCTCTGCAAGTTTATTCGAAGAGAGCTGGACGAACGCTTCTAAGGTTGGCTGGTTAGCAAGTTTAATGCCAATGAATATTAGGTGGACTCATGCCAATGATTATTAGGTGGACTCATGCCAATGATTAGGTGATTAGTTAAGTGCCATGTTTGCGTGTATCACTTAACAAGCTTGTTTGCTACCCATCTTAATAGCAGAGAGCTCCCAGCGCAGGCTCTACGTGCTAGCGAGAGCACACACTGATGGTATTAACGTAGTTCATGGAGCCAACACAAACGCTGCACTTGCAAGTCACCCAAGCCGGAGAGCTCCCAGCTGAACCAGCATTGTAGACGATCAAATTACTTCAACAACCTGAGCAAGCACAATCTCTCAGGTCACGACCCAACAATCTCTCTTTACATGCCATGATCTTTGCTTGCATCTTAGAAGCCTCAATACAGAATTTGCAATAGTTCGATGCACTACTATAGATGGGAGAATCTCCTTTTCTTTATATTGTGAGATAATCATAGATTTAGATGTGGTTATTTCAATGTGAATCTAATTTTTAGGCTCCTAGGAGATACCTCTTAGGAGGTAAATGCTATTAATTATCACCTGGAGTGTTCTTAAACTTAGCTCCAGTTAGCTTTAAATATCTTTGTGCCCATCTTAATCACTTCTACTCTTTCGATCATTAGGATTCAATTCTCTCAGAGTGCACCTATGGTGGATGTGATTATGTATGAAGATGTTAGGCTTGCCGACGGTAGAGTAACTCGGTGATGTTTAGCCAGTGATGACTGTTGTGAAAAAAACATTTGCTACGAGAAGAGGACAGACATGATGGACCACCTTAATGAGGTCCATCACATTGTGCACATCATTCCATTTCGAAAAGTGGGTCGCCCACTGGGTTTGCTCGTGCATAGTGCTTCAAGATCATCGAGGAACGAGAAGCAAGCTTGAGCTCGCTTCACAAATGTGTAATATAAGTTTGATAGAAACAAGAAGAAATTTGAAAGAGAGCAAAAGAAAGTGAAATGCAAGGAGTGGGATGCTATGACGGATGTCAAAAAGCAAGCAAAGGGGCCTCGTGATGTGTTTCTTGAAAGGGAACTAATGAGAGCTTTGGATGCATATATGGACACAAAAGAAGAGCGTATGTGAGACATTCAACGAGGCTACGATGTACATGTAAGTGAAACTCCACAAACTTCATTTTATCTTATCTCTATCATTTTTGCGATACTTTTTTCCCACATAATGTGCTCTTTGTTTCGAAGCGAACCATAAAAAGGGAGCAATCACAAGAAGTCGAAGTGATGGAAGATAGTAAGGATAATGTTGATAATCAATCCCACACACTGGTAAATGCTATAGCCTTCTTCTCAAACATAATCTTTCTTGGTAATGAAAATCTTCAAATAGTTGACCTCTCTAATGTTGTAGAAAAATTGTTGTACAAGAGATGAACATGGTTCTTTCCTAGCACCCACAAAGAAAGAAAAACGGAGAAGGTATGCTGAGGAAACTACCATCAAAACTGCTCTAGAATCAGAAAAGGAAGAGGTAACTCTCTCAACTCAAATGCGCAAAATAACTAAGGTTTGGTGTTATACGATTTGGTGTTCGTTTGTTTTTTAAACCTTTGATGAGACCCTTACCTTTTTTGGCATTGGGTGTATCTTACTGGGCACCTTTGTTCTTTTTATCTTTAGATATGATGGGCTATTGGTTCTCAGTCTCATGTGACTATTACTGACTCTCCTTCCTTGAGTGTTACCATACCACTCACATTGATAATCTCTAATGGTGGTATTCACTTCGAATCTTCTAAAAACATTGAAAATGATGTTGGGGTCATATGTTCGATATGGTGGTAAGTGTTAGTAACTTAGTTTCTATCTCATCTAACTTTAAGCTATTGCTACTTGTGATTGTTTACATTGTAATGATGTCTTCAACTTCTCTCTTGTTGTAGATTTGAAAGTGGATTATCTATACACTTTAGATCTCAAAGATCTAATTTGGTTTCCGAGGTTGATGTGACCATGCTTGATGCAATCATGAAGGAATAGGCCTCGACAAGGATCATGAATTTATTCATGCTGTGAGTTTATTTTCACATTCTTCTATGTGCTTAATAGATTAGGGTTGTTCTTTAGACTCTACATAACCATTGGTTGTTTTGGGCCCTCGTAGGTGGCTTGAAAACACATTTCTGAAAGAGGTGCTTGATAATGTCTGGTTTCTTGATAGTTTATGGCATGATTATTTGATGCCACGTCTCCGAGGATAGCATTGGAGTCAAAATTGTTTTTGGCAGTATAGATATGTCTACAAAATTGTTTCTGTTCTTACCGATAGTTGATAGGTATGGTTATATGATTCATGTTAGTATTTTATGTTTGGTTGTTTCTTATGCATGGTTTTGGTTCTCTTTTGAAAGAAGGGACCATTGGGTTCTTTTTGTGATGTACAATAACCACATGAAAAAATTTGTACGTTTATCATGGGAAGATCATGGCGTTATATACTTCTGTTCATTGCCTAGATCCGACCCTCCACATCACCTTCCTATTGCGAACCGGTAAGATAAGTACTTCTGCTTTTGAGACTTTATATATGCAGAATACATCGTACATTTTTCTAATGTTTTACGTCACTTTTACTTTAGTGTGCTTCAAGTCATCTCTCAAAATTTCTCAAACACCCATCTAAAAAACTTTATGGAGAGGCCAATAAAGACATTAGATCCAGTGGAGATCCCCGAGGTATATCAAAGGAAGATTCAATATTGCTAGGTGTCTTGCAAGCTCACATTTTCATTTTGGAGATAATGTCGATTCTCTAGATTCCATGCCAACCGAGAATGCTGTCGATTGTGGTTACTACGTCATGGCATACATAAAGCGTCTCATTGATGGTGCTTATGGGAAGAGATCTAAGAGTTGGGTAAGTTGAAATGAAAGATCTGCTCCTTTTTCTCCGAAAATGCATGCTGAAATGAAAGGTCTTCATGTCATGAGATCTCACATTAAGTTCTCCTTTATTGTGTACAGCTAACAAAGACATGGTTCAAACACGAGGATGCGCTGGGGTTGAAGGAAGGACCTGTCGATTGGACTAGGAGTGCTTTTGGAAGTGGAGAACAAGTGAAGCTCACATTTGGGATGTGCTCTCATTTCCTATGTAGTGAACAACTTAGATGTATGGATGAATGGATGCAACTCCACCCTTTCCTATGTATTGAACATTTTGGATGGATGCAACTCCACCCTTTCCTGTATTGAACATTTTGGATGAATGGATGCAACTCCACCCTTTCCTACGTAGTGAACATTTTGGATGAATGGATGCAACTTCACCCTTTCCTATGTAGTGAACATTTTGGACCCTTTCTTATGTAGTGAACATTTTGGATGAATGAGTGCAACTCCACCCTTTTCTATGTATTGAACATTTTGGATGAATGGGTGCAACTCCACCCTTTTCTATGTATTGAACATTTTGGATGAATGGATGCAATTGCACCCTTCCTATGTAGTGAACATTTTGGATGAATGGATGCAATTGCACCCTTCCTATGTAGTGAACATTTTGGATGAATGGATGCAACTCCACCCTTTTTTATGTATCAAACATTTTGGATGAATAGATACAACTCCACCCTTTCCTATGTAGTGAACTTTTGTGATGAATGGATGCAACTCCACCCTTTTCTATCACTACAATGGATCGGGCTCATACCCGTGCTCCTAGCCGCTAAAAATGACTTGTGAAAAAAAGTAGCGGGTCCGTGTACCAGCGCGTGTATAATCGCGGCCAGAGACATGCGTGTAAAAGCGCATGTATAGGACTGTTCAGACGCGCTGATACACGGGTGTATACACACGTTCTGTGCACGTAGACGCGCTGATTGAAGCATCTATACACGCGTTTTGTCAATTTAGCTACGCTTATACACACATATTTCACAGATTTGACGCGTCGATACACGCATGTTTTACAAATTATCCGCGTATATACATGCGGCTTTTTGCAGATCCAACACGTTTATACATGCGAGCAGAGAGCAAAAAAAAAAAATCACGAGAGTGCTATTTGGTACCTAAATGCTGTTCCAGCATTCCAGCACCCAATAACACTCTCTGGATTATTTTTTTTGGGTGCATTGGACCATCCACGAGGAAGATATCCACGAGGAAGATTAAGACAAGAATGACATGAATGCATACATTGTCAATACACGATTAAAGACAGACATGAATGCAATACTATCGATTCACGATTCAATATTACTATCAAAGTTTTATGTGTACACATATATACAAGGAAGTCCATATGTCGAAGTAGCCCATGGCTTCAGTTACAAAAATATATATACAACCACATCCTATATATGGAATGTGATACTACAAGTCTGAGTACTACTCAGACCCAGATGATGACTCGGTGCTCCCTCCATGCTCAGATGAGCTCACATTGGTCGGAATGTCCGATGAGTAGTGCTCACGTCCACCCTCTGCAGTGGCGGCGGGTGGATCATCAGCAGATTGTGCCTGTTCAAGTAATATATAGTATATAAGTATATATATATGTAATTCAATAAACCAAAATCATTCGTTTAGAGTTTTCAAGTACTTGTCGACCGTATGGTCTCATGGCCATCTCAAACTGCACGTTCGTAATACGTCCCTCGGCTCTGAAGATGGCCCACGTGTCACGTCTGCTATGCCGGCCGAGCATACCCAGTATCGTGGGCTTCCTTCCCGTAACCCCTCGCTGTATCATAATCAACACAATTTGTAAGATTAAAACAATCATAGAATCAATGAATTAAGTAAACAATCAAATAAAGTGGCAAGATACTTACGAACTCTGCCTCCCATGACTCGACGCCACCAGATCCGAAATGCGAAGATCCAATGGTCTCCATCTGGATCCGTCGTGCCTCCACATGCTGCCTGCTCTTCACGCCACCCTCTGCTCATTTCTTTGCCTCCTTCCACTCGCGTTTGTGCACAGTGGTGGCAGGTTTCTCGGCAGGATATCCACCCGCAGCTACATTTAGCCCATCATCGTACGCGAGTTTTTTAAGGTGAGATCTTTTATTACTTAAGATCTCCCTTATTCGCGTCCTTCCCCATACATCCGAGAATGTAGCATGTGGGGGATTGGGGTACCGACTATGTACAGCCTCTATCACCTCCCCAACTAATCGGCTATTTTGATCTTTAAATTTAATAAAACAATTTCTATACAAGTTTGATACTACCCCACGCATGTACTCCATTACCTCTTTCCCCCTCGCATCCATCACTATCCCACCCCTATCCGTCACATCATAGCAGATCACTCCCTCCACCTCTCTCATCTCCTCCTCTTCCGAACTGTCTCCTCTAACTCTTCTCCCTCTATCTCCTCTCTCACTGCATGCCCTACTACCTCCCCCACCAAAGCACCCGCCGCATCCTCCACTCCCACTCTTCCTACTGCTGCGGGTGGAGTCACGACTGGGGGATTGTCTACGTGACGGTGGCTGTGAGCCCTGACGTGACGGTGGCTTTGAGGGAGTACATGATGGTGGTTGTGAGCCCTGACGTGACGGTGCTTGGGAGGGTGTGCGTGAGTGTGTCTGGGACGAGGTATGTCTCCTCGGTGGGCGTGGAAGAGGAGAAGCTGCATGCCGTCTCGTCGGACTCGTAGGCATAGACGACAGTGGAGTGCCCTGGATACTCGCGGTAGGGGTATAGACACCAGGCATGGAAGAAGGGGGATGGGCATACATGTACTCTGTAAGCTCAACTGGACCAGGATGGCGCCCAAAATGATTTAGCATCTCCATCAGCCAATTGCTGTACACAAATGGATCGGATGAAGAACCTGGAATATCCATAAAGAATCTGCAAAAATAAAAGTATATACATGATTGCATCAAAGCACAAATGCAAGCTAGGCGCACATGATTTTCCACCACCAAACTGACATCACTATCTAGAGAATTCACATCTTCAACAACACTCAGAACTATAGAGTTATCCTCCTACAACTCTTCAAAAACTACATCACTATCACCACAACATCCATCTTGTGTGGTTATCTTCAAAGGTTGCACACACATTATTGCATGCATGACTATCACTATCCTCATGTACATCATGGGCTGTCTCTTGACTCACACAAATATCATCATCCAAGCCACCTATCACCTTGTAGACCATAGAATGAAAAAACACAGTCTTGTGTATACACCCGTCCAGAAACGCGTGTATACACCCGTCCAGAAACACGTGTATATCCAAAAACACGTGTATATGCCCGTCCAGAAACACGTGTATATGCGCATGAACAGTCTGTGCAGACAGGATACACGCAGACATACATGTTGAGATATCGAGCTCGTCTAGTGAGGCAGTGGCCACTGATGACCTGCCTGGGAGATAGGCCCCACACTTACACCACTGGCATGGTTGGTGAGATCTTGGGTGATATGCGGCCAATGGGATGACAGGCTGTGTGACAGCCATTCTAGAGACTGGCATAGTTATAGCGCCAGCTCATTTAGTCGGGTTCACACTATAGAGAACCCGTGTATGTATTGGTTGAGTACCTTTCATATTATGAGTACTCTTATCTTGTATATGGTGTTGAGTGTTGAGTAGAGAAGAAGAAGATTTTTAGCCTCTCACCTTGTGTGTTCTCTATTAGGGTTTTGTGTGTGTGTGTGTGTGCTTGCAAGAGCTCAAGCTCTCTTCCCCCCTGCATCTTTTCATGGTATCAAAGCCTGGTTCGTGCTAAGGGCTGAGCTGCAAGCAAGAGAACCACAGGAAGCGGTACGAGGGTAAGAGCTTCAACTACTCTTCCCTATTGTGTTGGTGACTACACCCTTGTCGGGAGCTCTACGGGAGGCACCAGCAAACGATCTCTGATTGACGAGATTTCTTCGCGGGAGTAAAGCTATCGGACAATATTTTCTGGGCCAGAAACGCGTTTCGGGCGCGTCTGGACCTCCGTTTTTCAGAAAGCAGGCGAATTCGAGCACTGTGGGTAAGTTATCGATTCTCTGCAGAACTCTGTTTTAAGAACTGTAGGAAGACAGATTGACTGTGCAGACACTGTGGGTGCTGCAAGAGGTCTACAGTTGCCATTGGGTGTATGTATGCACATTGAAGTCACTGGTTGTGACGTTTGAGAGTACTACAGTACCGCTGTGCAGAAAATACAGCAGTTTGTGCAGAAAAACCAGAGTGCAGTTTCTGGTAAAATTGTGTGTTTGGCAAGATGTCAAATGATGGGATAACTTAGATTGTGGTTGAGAAGCTTGACAAGAATAACTTCCATGCTTGGAGGTTCAGGTTGACGAATTTCCTGATGGGAAAGGGCTATTGGGACTACATAGAAGGTGAGCATGAAGAGGCACCGGAGATACCGGATATGAATCCGACTGCTGCAGATGTGAAAGAGTTTAAAGACTGGAACCAAGGAGCCAGGAAGGTTATGTATTGGCTATCCATTAGTATACAGGACACCATGATTGGGCACATTCAGGATGCCAAGTCCCCCAAGGAGGCGTGGGACACCTTGGTAAAGCTTTATGAAACAAATACCAAGGCATGCAAGATACAGTTGAAGAATGAACTTCATACTGTGGAGAAAAAGAGCATGTCTGTGAATGACTATGCGCTGAAGATAAAGGGTATTGTGGAATCCCTTGCATCTATTGGTGTGTCAGTAGATGATGATGACAAGGTGGAAGTCTGTCTACGTGGTCTCGGGCCACAATACAAGGCGTTCAAGACGTCTATTCAGACTCGAAAAAATATTCCCAACTTTACAGATTTGGTGTCTATGCTGATTATCGAAGAGAAGAGCTTGGGTGAAGACCAACAGTCTTCACAAAGCAAAAACAGTTCAGAGCAACAGGCCTTCTACACGAGTTCAGGAAGAGGACGAGGTAGAGGAGGCCGTGGACACGGTCAAGGAGGTGGCCGAACAGGTAATCAGAATTATGGACAGCAGCAGCAGCAACAACAGTCCTAGAATACACAACAACAACAACAACAACACGCAAGTGGAAGAGGCAAATTCAGAGGCAGGGGGAGTCAAAGAGGCCGTGGAAACTGGCAAAGGCAGTATAATGATGCACGTGAATGCTATTATTGTGGTAAGCCTGGACATGTGCAGGCAGAATGTTATAAGAAGCAGGCTGACATGCAAAATGGAAAAGTGCAGCAAAACAACTATGCATCCTCAAGCAGAAATAATGAGGATAATGAAAGGTTGTTTGTTATGCAGCATGTCGTGAATGCCATGTCTGAAAATGTTGATGCAGCACAAAAAGATAATGTATGGTATGTGGACTCAGGCGCTTCGAACCACATGACGAGTCATGGGGAGTGGTTCAAGGAGATGAAAAACCCGAAAAGACCAGGTTTTGTGGAAACAGGGGATGACACTGCTCATCCAATTGCCCATGTTGGAGATATGCCATTGTCTATGCAGGATGGCAAAGTGAAGTACCTTGCAGATGTACTTCACGTTCCGAACATAACAAAGAATCTGGTTTCAGTTGGCCAGATGATTGAGCAGGGTTTGCAGGTTCGGTTTAACCCTGATGGTTGTTATGTTGAAGATTTTAAAGACAAGTGCAGGTTGGTTGCAAAAGGCAACAGAGTGGGCAGAATGTTTACATTGAATGTAGACATGCCTGAAATGAGTGCTGCGATGTTTGCAAATGGTTCAGGAATTGTTGCAGACATAGACATTTGGCATAAAAGGATTGGACATGTAAATGTGCAGAGATTGAAGTCTATGCAGACAAAAGGAATTGTGACAGGGCTGCCAAAATTTAAAGTGGAAGGTATACAGAAAATATGTGAAGCATGCCAATTTGGGAAGCAAACAAAGCATGTGTTTCCACGTAATAGATATGTGAGCAGAAATGCACTAGATGTTGTGCATTCAGATGTATGGGGTCCTACGAAGACCATATCTATGGGAGGCTGCAGGTATTATGTGACTTTCATTGATGACCACACAAGGAAAGTGTGGGTATATTTCATGAAGGAGAAGAGTGAGGTGTTCACTCACTTTCAAAATTTCAGAGTTTTGGTTGAAAAGAAAACAGGGAAATATGTAAAGTGCCTAAGGTCAGATGGAGGGGGAGAATACTTCTCCAATGAGTTCTCTGAATTTTTGAAGAAGAATGGTATTCGGAGACAGTTTACATGTAGATACACTCCACAGCAAAATGGAGTTACTGAGCGGAAAAACGGGCACATTGCTCAGATTGCGCGAGCATTGATGGAAGAGAAGAATATGCCGCATTGCTATTGGGCTGAGGCTGTTTCTACAGCTGTATACATCATGAACAGGACTCCAACTGCAGCCATACATGATGTAACTCCAGAGGAGAGGTCTACTGGCAGAAAACCAGATTTGTCTCATCTGAAAGTCTTTGGATGCATTGCATATGTGCATGTGCCAGATGAGCTGAGAACCAAGCTGGATCCGAAAGCTGAAAAATGTGTGTTTATTGGATATTCCCTTGAGCAAAAGGGATACAGGTGTTATAATCCTGCTACACGTGAGTTGAGGGTAAGCAGGGATGTTGTCTTTGATGAGATGAGCAGCTGGTATGCTGCTGGAAAAGAAGCTGTTGGGGCTGATGTGAGTGGAAGTGTGGTTGCACAGAATGCAGGTCAGGCAGCAATCACAGTCTTTGAGTGGACCAGGAGAGTCATCATCTAGTGGATCTGTTGATAGACCATGGAGTGGCAGGTTGCGTCAGAATACCAGTCCTGCAAATGTGATTAGTACATCACATAAAGGAAAAGAGAAAGTAGTTGAGCCCCTTGGTATGCCTGACATTTCTGCAGGGCATTCTCATGTTGATGGAGAGTCTAGTGGTTCAGATATGAGCCTTGATGAGGAGCTTGGGATCCCAGCTATGAGAACACCTGGTGTAAAGAAGGCTATGGAAGCCATGAATGAAAAGCTGCGAAGATCAGGGAGAGTGAAGAATCCTGTGCAGAGGTTTACTTATGATGGTTATGTGGCACATCACTATGCATATATGGCAAAGGTTGTGCAGGTTGTTGAGCCCACATGCATTGATGAGGCTGTTGGAAATGTGTGTTGGGAGAAAGCTATGGAGGATGAGGAGATGGATGCACTATATGGAAATGAAACTTGGGATTTAGTGCAATTGCCTGAAGGCAAGAAAGCCATTGGATGCAAGTGGGTGTACAAAGTTAAACATAACAATGATGGAAGCATAAACAGGTACAAGGCTAGATTGGTAGCCAAAGGGTATGCGCAGACATATGGGATTGATTATGAGGAAACTTTCAGCCCAGTTGCCAAGATGGCAACGGTGAGAGTTGTGATAGCAGTGGCTGCGTCAAAGCAATGGTCTTTACATCAGATGGATGTAAAGAATGCATTCTTGCATGGGGATTTGCAAGAAGAGGTGTATATGTTGCAGCCACCTGGTTATGAGGATGTGGGTCACCCCGAGCATGTTTGCAGGTTGAAGAAAGCCTTGTATGGCTTAAAGCAAGCACCAAGAGCATGGTCTGACAAGATTTCTGAATATCTTGTCACTATTGGCTTTCATGTAGCCAATGCAGATTTCTCGCTGTATGTGAGACATGGTGATAGAGAAGTTGTGCTTGTTGTCATCTATGTAGATGACTTGATCATTACGGGAGACCATGATGCAGAGATCTTTGATGTAAAGATCCTGCTTAGACAAAAGTTTGAGATGAAGGATCTGGGGGAGCTCAGATATTTCTTGGGCATTGAGGTGATTAGGTCACCACATGGTATTGGATTACTGCAGAGATAGTATGGCTTGGACATGTTGTCCAAGTATGGTATGATCACATACATGCATGCGTCAATGATTGCATTCTCTTTCGTGGGACGCATAAGGAGGCTCGACATTGTCCCACTTGTGGTGGTGAAGCAAGGTATAGAACAGATGTGAAGAGTTTTGATGTACCTCGTAAAGTCTTGCGACACTTTCCTATAATTCCTCGCATCAAACACATGTTCAAGTGCAAATCCATAGCAGAGCTCATGTCATGGCATTCCTCACATCGATCGGATGATGGCATGTGGAGAATTCCCACAGACACTCCTGCTTGGAAGCATATTGAAGATGAGTGGCCCAGCTTTAAAACATAGCCCAAAAACTTGAGACTTGGCCTAGGTATGGATGGAGTGAATCCATTTGGTTTCAAAAGCACCGCATACAGCCAATTGTGTTGGTGAATTACAACCTTCCACCATCAATGGCGATCAAGAAGGGACATCTTATGTTATCCCTTCTAATTCCAGGGAAACATAAAGTCAAGCATATGGATGTTTATCTCGAACCGTTGATTGATGAGTTGGTGGAACTATGGAGAGGTGTTGCGGTGGTGGACATTAGTAGGCCTCCCTCCTCTCGACACTTCGACTTAAAAGCAGTGTTGATGTGGACAATGCATGACTTTCCAAGATACAGCGATTGTTCTGGTAAGAATTATAATTACCTCCCTACTCTAATACTATTGGCTATATTAATTATAAATATTGACTTTATTATTCTAACTTTTATTTATATTTTAACAGGTTTGAAAACATCGGGTAAACATGCATGTCCTGTTTGTGGCCCTTCGTTAGTACATGAGTATGCTGACGGTTTGTGTAAGACCATATTCGATAATCATCATCGATTTCTCCCCTCAGATCATCCTAAATATGTTGCCAGTAAGAGTAACATCCCTCCACAAACACTTCATGCAAAAGATTGGAAGCGTATTTGGGAGTCTACAAATATTCTTCCCTCAGATGGCATGAACAGGTATAGTAATGTTTTTCAATCTTGTTTTGTGTAGTCTCTAATTGGATTAAAGGTCACATAGAGCAATCCCTTGTGTAGGTACTCCATTTTTTTTCGGCTACCATATTGGACCCATCTTAAGATCAACCATCTTCTTGATCCCATGCACATCTTCAAGAATGTGGGATCTGGTATTTGGGAACGTTATTGGTAAATGAGACAATGTTAGCGTATGGGAGGACTTGCGGGTCGCAGGACGTATGCGTCAAGCTTGGCCACGAGAGGAGGGTGGGCACATTTGTCTTCCGCCTGCACCATGGAGTATATCAAAGAAAGAGGAGAAGCAGGTAAAGCAGGCCATCACCACTTTGCATACTCCCACTGGATGCATGAGATCATTGAAAGGGAGCCTTTACAACCACTAAGAAAAGAGGCATTGAGCAACTATATGGGTTGAAGTCCCACGATTGGCACAAGATGCTCCAAGTAAGTGTTTTCCAAGTCTTGTACGTTGAAATTAAATTTTGTAATGCCATAAACCATACATACATGTGCTCTTATGTGCGCAGTTCATACTACCTACTAGCATCGACCATTGTGCAAATAAGAGTTTGAAAAAATGTATTTATAAGATGGGCCAGCTTGTGAGGTATGTAAAACCCATGTCAGATCACCCTTCATTGTACCTCACAAAATGAACGTGCATGAGGTATAACGTACTATTTATTTATTTTTCAGATATGTTAGTTCCAAAAAGCAATTGATCCAGCCACGTTGGATGATGCGCGTGTTATGGCAGTGGAGGTGGTTTGTTTGGTAGAGGAGACTTTTTCGCGAACCATTCTCACAAGTCAACTACATCTCATTGTGCATTTAGTGGACGAAATTGCTTTATGTGGCACTGTGCATGCACGTTGGATGTTCTTCCTAGAGCACTTCATGAAGACCTTAAAAGACTTTGTGAGGCAAAGTGCAAGGCCTGAAGGAAGCATGGCCGAGGGTTGATTGATACAAGAGTCTCTTGTATATATTTCAGAATTTCTTGGTCAGGTGGACAGCTCTTTGCCACGACTATGGAGCAATGAAGAGGACTTGAGGATGACCTCTATTATGCCTCAAGGAAAAGGACAGAGTAAAGTAATTGACAGAACATTGATTGTTGATGATCTCAATTTCACTTGCATCCTTAATAGTGATGTGATGAGCAGATGGGTTACAAGATATGAGGATGCAAAGACAAAAAGGCAAGTAGAAAGAGCTCTCTTTCGGAGGCAACATGGCTCTCGTAAGGCGTACCCTAACACTTTCGAATGATATCCATGTTGATTGGTTGCATGAGGAAATGGAGAGAGCAGAGAGCGACGAGGGGCTGCATATCACGGCGGAAGAATGGGAGTATGCATGAGGATGCATGTTAAAGGTACATAGAACTAATGTTTTGCATTAGTTGTAAGTGATTTGCTTTTAATATTATTTCACATTGCTTACACAAATATTGCTTCTATTTTGGTCCAGTGCACTATGTTCAATGCTATATGGTGTGAAGGCAAGCATTTTCGAACACAAAGAATTGATGAAAAGAGGAATACACAAGATTGCGGTGTCATTAGTAGCTTTGAAGGAGCTAATGGAAAAGAGGAATACACAAGATTGCGGTGTCATTAGTAGCTTTGAGGGAGCTAATGGAAAAATGGATGATTATTGTGGCACAATCCAAGACATATTTAGGCTTGACTTTCATCGCTTCTTTGTGTATGTTTTGGATGTCAAATGGCAAATGAACGTGGTGGAAAAAGGGCCTAATGCAACGATAAAACGCCATGCAAGTGGCTATGTAACTATTGACTCTACAAAGTTTTGGCAAACAAAGAAAGATAGGCTCGTATTGCCTCAACAATGTGAGCAGGTATGCATTTTTTTACTAATGTGTTTCATGTACATATATATCTAAGCTCGCGTACCCCTTGACTTTTGATATGCTAATTAATTACTGCAGTATGTGTATTTGAGTAGGTTATCTATCTGCCAATGGTTAATGACATTAAATGGTGGTATGTCATCCCTATTGCACCACGTTCCAAAGTGATGTATAATACATTCACTGATATGGAGCATATGGAGGATGTAACAAGCCGCAATGAAGATGATGTCGAACATGCCAATGAAGATGTTGTGATCGATGATCAAGAAATAAGAGATGATCATGATAATGAGGATGAGTGTGCCATTTCTCATGATCATGAGAATGACCCTACCATTGAGGATGATGGTGATGTTGATGAGGATGATCAGGACATCGATACCATTATCAATGGACAGAATATCGATAGTGGAATAAATTTAATCGTAGCCTTACAAATTGATCAAATGGATATTGATGTTGATCGTTTGGCAAGGATGGATATTATTGAAGATGAGATCAAACCCTAACCAATCCATCACTGAATCGTTCTAAATTGATGACATTTCTATTGTATGTGTTGTCTTTTAATTATCATCTCATGATTTATTTTTGTATGTAAATGCATGTAGTGGGATTGTGTAATGATATATACTGTAATGTACTATGAGATGGTTTAAAGAAAATAGTTTTTAATTTTGTAAAGGAATTTAGTTTTTCTTAATAAAGCGTGTATTGATGCGTGTATAATTGCGTGCATTTACATGCGCTTATACACGCGCTGGTAAATGCCAATATACACGCGGATTTAAATGCCAATATATACGCGCCCGATACTATTCAAATACATGCGCGACCATACACGTGCCCGTAATTTATCGCATGTATGAAACGCGTGTATGGCAGCATTGTCTTGTAGTGTATGTTTCGAACATTTTGGATGAATGGATGCAACTCAGCCCTTTCCTATGTAGTGAACATTTTAGATGAATGGATGCAACTCAACCCTTTTCTATGTATCGAACATTTTGGATGAATGGAACTCCACCCTTTCCTATGTAGTGAACATTTTGGATGAATGGATGCAACTATTGTGAACTAAGAGTGAGCTAAGTTGTGGTTATGTATCATTTTTGTCTAATGTATGGATGAACTAAGGGTGACCTAAGGGTAAACTAAAAGTGAACTAAAGGTGAACTAAGGGTAAGATTGGGAATATACATTGACCAAAAGGTATACTTGGTGGGGAGATAGAGGGGTTGATAAACCCAAAAGTGAACTTAGTGTGATCTAAGGGTAAACTATGGGTAGACTAGACGTGAAATAAGGGTGACAGTAGGGGAAGGTTGAGGTCTATAGGGGCCCTTTAAGCTGCCATATTATGATTTTAATGACTTTTTGTTAAAACGTTCAGTTTCTTTGACTTTAGATACCTTCTTGTTCTTCAAACGGCTAGAAGTTTGAATTTAAAAGTTTCCCGCCAAAATTAAATTTGAAATCGAGCGAGCAAAACTATATCATGTGACATATCTATGGAAAGAGCTCAACGAGTAGATTTTGGATCTGTAATCTCCGACAAATTTTGAGCTCATATGTAGAAGTTATGGACGTCCGAAATTTCAAAAACTTTTCCCCCCACTTTTTGGAAATGAAAAGTACAAAAAGGCATCTTCTAGAGAATCTTTTGACCACCTTTAATCACCCAACATTTTTATATACATGGCATCACACGATTGGCTCTTTTCCTTAATAACCTTTTAATCACATGGCATCTTAAAGGGTCCCTATAGACCTCAACCTTCCCCTAATGACTAAGGTAAGCCTAGGAATATACACTGATCCAAAGGTAGGCTTGGTGGGGATATAGAGGGATAGATAAACCCAAAAGTGAACTAAGGGTGAACTATGGGTAAACTAGACGTGAACTAAGGGTGAACTATGGTAAGTCTTGGAATATACACTGACCAAAAGGTGAGGGGTATATAAACCCAAAAGTGAACTAAGGGTAAACTATGGGTAAACTAGATGTGAACTAAAGTTGAGCTAAGATAAGCCTGGGAATATACATTGACCTAAGGGAAACCCAGAAGTGAACCAAGGGTGAACTAAGGGTAAATTAGAAGTGAACTGAGAGTGAACTAGGGAAATCCTGGGAATATACACTGACCAAGAAGTATGCTTGGTGGGGGGATGGAGGGGTAGATAAACCCATAAGTGAACTAAGGGTGATCTAAGGATGAACTAAGGGTGAACTATGGGTAAACTAGACGTGAACTAAGGGTGAACTAAGGTAAGTCTAGGAATATTATGGACCAAGAGAGAGAGAGAAAGAGAGAGAGAGAGAGAGAGAGAGAGAGAGAATGACAAATCAATTCATGTTAAGAGTGGCATTGCAAAAAAACCATTACACGAGTACAAGCCTCCATTCGGATGCAAAAACATTATAAAAGACATCACCATCGTCTTGAACTAGTGTGAAGCACCTCTCATCATTTGGGGATTCCCCATACTTGCATACTAAAATTTTGCATGATATATTAGTTGCGATATCACATATTTTCACATGCTTATTAAGTAGAAATCCCTGTAGACCAATTGGAGCATGCCTTGATGCTAGGG
The DNA here is from genome assembly GCF_041138505.1 of Cibotium barometz. Classification (NCBI taxonomy): domain Eukaryota; kingdom Viridiplantae; phylum Streptophyta; class Polypodiopsida; order Cyatheales; family Cibotiaceae; genus Cibotium; species Cibotium barometz. The sequence continues at coordinate 49,290,491 of NC_141071.1, read as the reverse complement.
GCAATAGTGCATGGCATGTGGTGCATGTGATGGTAACCCTAAGGTCTACCATAAAAGTTTTGGTACAACAATGTGGACACCAAATCCGTGGTTTCTCCTGAAATTTGATGCGATATTTGCCATCTTGATGCTTCCTTCATAATACACTAGTTACAAAAGCTCTCTTCATGGGTTGGAAAGACCCTATGTCAATTTGCTCTTTTGATGTAGCACAAAACTTTAGCTTCTTTCCATGTCCAAGCCTTGTTTGAGTCACATTTGCTTATAGTTGGTGAATGCTTGCTCTCATAGGCATTTCTTTCACTTTGCGTGAAAGAGTTCTCATCAGAATTTCCTTGCAAGTGTTGAGTTGATGCATGAAGGCAATTTTTTGAGAAGAATCAGTGTGCTCTAGTTCTCCTTCAATCTTGGAAAGGATGTCTCTCACTTCGTTGACACAAACCATGACTTTACTATTATCCACACCACAACTTGAGGTTGCCACATTTTTCTCCATATCACTTTCAACATCTTGTACATGGTCTGCATTTGTGTCCTGCATGTCCTTGCCATGTGCATTATCCATAATTGGAAGAATGGGAAGCAAGTGTAGAAAGTGCTTCTCTATGATTAAATGTAGTGCATAGAGGTGTTTGCAAGCACTTGTCAAATCTAGGCAATCACAATAATTGCATTTCATGCTCACATAATACCAATGACTTGGAGAAGAAAGACTTTGGATCTTGAACAATAATCGCAAGGCATTTATAATCTGCAAAGAAGATGGATCATTCTCATATCGTTGTAATATTTTCTCGCCTTCTTGTAGTCTTGCGGTGTGGTTCTTTGACGATCCATGGATATTAAAGTACCCGAAGTCAACTAGAACATCAAAACCACATGTTATAAGAAGCAATCAACCCAAAGCAATTGACACATTGGAAAATTTAGTTACCTATTTCTTGTTTTTGCTTAAAAAACTCCAACAAAGTCCCACGCATGTGAGTGCCACTAGTAGAATCACCCATAATAGCATGTAGAAGATCTAGGTAGACATGACTTGTGCATCCAATAGAGTGTACTTTACATATTGCCATATTCTCTCAACCAAGGTGGTTGTGTCCACATTTCCATAACTGAATAGACCACCATACTTGGGCCATCTCTTGCGCCAAGGACAATCATGCCCACACCACCCATTTGTCACATATCTTTGCACATTCCCATACGCAGCATAGTATTGTAAAAGCCCTTGATAGTTTTGCTCAAAATCAAATTGAGTGACACTGTACATAAGCCTCATCATTGAAGAGTAGAGATGATGTTGCAACTCCTTTGGAACCTACATTTACAAGGTTTTTGAATTAAAAGATACCTGTACAACAGAAACAAAGGGCACACACATTCAAACCATGCCATACCTTTAAAAGATACTTGAGCGCTAGAAACAAAGGGCACACACATTCAAACCATGCCATACCTTTGGGAGAAGGTTCTCCACCCATGCTTTCTTTGCATGAAACCAACACATAATAATATGACTGGAGACTTGTTGGCGAAGTCCCAAGCTATCGTACTTCCAACAATAAGTGTCTTCTTTTACCACCTCATCAAAATCTTGAAGCTTTGTTTGGAATTTATCAATAACAAGGGACCATAGGTCAAACATTTTTCATTCTAGAGAGCACTATATTAAGGGTTATCTTTAGGGAAATACACCAATGATCTGAGCCTAGATCATTGGTGTACATCATGAGCCAAATGGGTATACCTATACCATGTTGGTTTGGCAAGCCTGCGGCATATAATGGAAGACGAAATACATTTGTCTTAAAAGTACTATCAATAGCCCATGAATTATGCATAGAAAAATGCATTGCCATGTCTAGCATCCACTTATCTTGAATAATAACAATGAATGGTTTATCTTTATCATTCACTGCTTGAGGATTGTAAGGTTGGTAGTAGCACACCTAATAATATAGGAGGAAGGTTAGTATACCCACTTATCACCATCTAAATATTTTTATGGAACAAGAATATAACACCTAACTTGCCTTGTTCCGCAACATGCAAGCCTCACTCCACATGGCGGTCCAGTCATCTTTTGAGATCTTCCCTACATTTGGAAAGAAATGCCAATTGTCAGGCATTTTTCTGAGAGGTTTTTATGGCTTGTGTACATACGTGTGCATGGCAGTTGTGAAGATTTGGCTTTGGAGGGTGTTGCCAGGTGTACAGGGTGGACGGCATTTGATTCGGGTTTGTTTGCAGGCCTGTCCGGTGAGAGGTTCGATGCAGGAGGTTTCAGCTGTCCGTGGCGGCTTGAATGTGTACGCATCCTATAAATGAATGGGCACTAGCCGGTTTTATTTGAAGGTGTATGGAGTGGGTACTAGAGAGGGGGCTGCATTTGAAAAAGGGTGTGAAACCGAGGTGCAATATTTGATGTGGCCAAGGTGGCAATGAGTATTGGTGTGAAATGGTATGGAAGCGTGGCCATTCATTAGGGTTTGGAAAATAAAAAAATGATTATGTTGACGTGGCCATAAGAAGGCAAAGCCACTTGGAGGCGTGAGTTGCTGCCAGCGAAAACCTCCAGAAGCTGGTGAGTCGGCGCAGCGTGCAGAAGATAAAGCTAATGGTCACCTTGTTTTATAGGGGGTTCTCTGGCGCTACTGCAGGGCGAGCTGGTGGCGTTAAAGGTGACGTGTGGCTGGTGAGAGGCCAACGGGGAGCCTCCCTCGTGAAGAAGCCGACAGTGTGAAGGCGTGTAGGAAGCCGCCTATGGGCAAGGTGATGGCAGCAAAGGGGTAGCTGCAGGTGAGCGTGGAGAGCTGTGGAGCGCAGCTGGTCGAAGGACTGACGGGCTGTAGAGGCGGGGCCCTCCCGTGCGCAGAGATGAAAGGGAACTGGTGAGGTTGGCGGTGACTGGGACTGGGTGACAGGCTGCCAGCGCGAGAGAAAGGGCCGCCAGGTGGGTGAAGCTGCTATTGGCCTCGTAGACTGGCTGGCGACTTGTAGTGAAGGTTTGCAGAGGGCGCAGCAAAGACGGGCTGCAGAGGCTGGTGGGGCCTCCCGTGTGAAGAGACTGGAGCGCAGCTAGTAAGGGCTGGCGTGACTGAAGCGCAAGGGAGCTGGAGCTGTCTGCAAGGGTTCGTGTGGCTGGCGCAGCTGCAAGAAAAAGCGAAGGGAAGCTGAGGAGCGCAGAGAAGTGGCAGACGACTGGGTGAAGGTGATTGGTTGGTGAGCGTGGAGGGCACGCGTAACAAGAGTTGCAGGGCAGCTGGATGCGCAGAGGCAGACAGGTTGACAGTGTAGGAGAGAAGCGAAGGGCGAAGAGCTGAGTGGCAGCCACAGGCGCAAGGGATGAAGGCGCAAGGCTGCTGGTGAAAAGCTGACGGCGACTTGGAGAGGACAGCCGTAGGCTGGTGACTGGAGTAGCTGGTCGTGTGGGCTGGCGTAGCTGAAGCGCAAGAAGAGAAGCAAGTGGCGGCTGGCAGTAGGTAGCGCATGAGGCGACAAAGAAGGCTGCTTGTTGACGAGCTGGAGGTGCTGGTCAAAGGGCAGATTGGTTGGTGAGCGTGGAGGGCACGCATAAGCAGAGAGCTAAGAGAGCAGCCGTGTGTGGGAGCTACTGGCGTCAAGGTGCAAGGAAGGTGTGGGCCGCCTAGGAGACAGGACAGTGGACAGAGTGGGTGCCGAGTGAAGCGAAGAGAGATAAAGTGTTACTGCCTGGTGGTGGGCCGGTAGTAGGGCAGATAAGCTGCTTGGGTTTGTGCGAGGCTGGTAGAGGATCAGCACAGAGAGAGTGAGAGAGATGATGGAGTAGCTGCTGCTGACGACACATGCAGAGTAGATGGGCTGCAGAGAGTTGAAGGTTAGCTGGTGTGGGCGCCTTCTGAAGTGAGAGTGGCCGGGTTCTTTCTGGTGTGATTGGGACAGCAGGCAGGCGAGTGGATCATGTGGTGATTGGGGATGTGGTGTATCCTCGGCGGCTGACAGGCCTGAGTGTTTTGTTTGTAAGTTGTGTGAGTAAGGCTTCTGTGTCGGGAGAAGCTTGTATGAAGTGTTTTCTGGGAATATAATTTCTGGGTGTTTATCTTGGTCTATGGTGCCCCTGTTTTCTGCTGTCTGTCTGGCGTGGGTTGGGTGGTGAGTGCGAGAATTTGTCCAGCCGGTGGCTGGTGGTGCCCCCATTCGTGTGTGTGATTCCAAGTTTGCGAGGTGGAAGGGCTATAGAGGCAGGGTTTTCTTTCTTTTTTTCACCTCACACCAATCAACTAACAATTACACATAGCATATACAAGGTATAAACCACTTAAAGGTAGTTATAGATGGTACCTTGATTTTGCGAATCTAGTCTCACATCATAGAAATCTCCCTATGAATCATGAAGAACCTATAGATTACTTGATCAACAAGAGAGGATTGCTCATAATGTAATCTTTCTTTTGACAGAAAAATCTTTGATGCTACATGTTGTGAGCTACCCACATCAAACAAATCCTCCATGCAACAATCAATGACATTTGGGTGTACTAATAAATGATACAGATCCTCACATGTGCCAGGGATATGTCCTTCATGAAGAGGATGCAATGAAATGGAAGCATTTTTTGTGTTAGTAAAATATTGTACTCTTACCTTGAACGGGCAACCACATCTCTTTGACCTCCTAAGACTCTTTTTGGTTCCTCTCCTATGTGGTTCCCTACCTTTATGACATCCATAATCAACGACTGCCTTGCATTTGCCATGGTTCTTAATAGAGCAAACCATAAGTAGCCTTACTTTGTGCTCAATTATAATCTCGATCGAAGCTTGACACTCCTTTCACGCTTAAGAAGTAGAGTATTGTCGTTTTTGGGAAGTGGTTGAGATACTTTGCGACTTTTGGTCCATCTTGCACATTCACAAACATTGAGAAGGTCCTTCACATTTGCGATAGGAATTCCTTGCCTTTTAATGTCCACACACCATGTGGACTTATATTTTGAAGAGTATCATTTATCCCTAGATGACATGCTCCATCTCCCATTGTGTGAGATTCTTGCACAATGCTTTCCCACTCCTCTATGTAGGAGATCTTCAATTTTGGCGGCGGTGAACTTAAGCAAAGATAATAAGAACCATCTTCATTTTGCTCTAGGCACAGGTTGTCTTTCATTTTCCTCCATCTCTTTAAATCAAGCATGCTCTAGTGTCACAAAACTTCAAAGCCTCTAAGTTTATTGGGCTGCTTTTTTGGATCCACACCTTCATCAAGGCATAACTTTTTGATCGAAAGAATAGAATGTGGGAGAAACATACTAATGTGCATTAAGTGGAGAGAAGATTCATTGTAATTTGTTTGCTTAGCTGCTTTAAGCTCGTAATGGTGACTTGAGGTTGATCTTCATCTCTTTTAGAGTCACTTGTTTCAATGGAGCTTGAGTCATCACTTTCATGGTCGCGTGTTTCATAGGTGCTCGAACCATTATATATGAATCAACCTCTAACCACCCAAAGTGACTTATGTAATCATCAAGACACTCCATTCCTTTTGTTAAAATAAACATCAAACAAGAGGAACATTACTAGAGGTGTTATGAAAAAGCAAGGCAAGAACATGAATACAAAAGACCTTTCTAAAATGTAGCTAAGAATAAATCTACCTATATGATAAATAAGGACCCTAATAGGAGTATGAGAATATTTAAGGAGTATGGAATCCCAGATTACAAAGTGTTTATCCCTAGTTTACTTTAAAGCCACGTAACTCCTAGTTCACTCTTAGATCACCCATTTGTTTACCTAATATGCAATTATTGCCAAAAATCACTTAGTTCAATCCTAATTTCACTATATTTCCTAGTTCACCCAAGTTAGTTTACCCATAGTTTAGTCATGTAGTTTACCCTAAGTTTACTATAATACTTATCATGGGACCGAGTGCATACCTTAGTGTCTCTTGATTGTGTGAAACATAGGCATGTCCCAAACCTTTTATAAAGACCCTATGTTAGTTACAAACTTTAAAGCTCCTCTAAACAATCTCTACTCAAATTATTCCCTTGCAATCTTTCTAAAAGTTTGTGCAATCCTTAGTTCACTTTTTTGTCGGATAAAGTTCATCGTAGTTCACCCTTAGTTCACTTTATCCCTAGTTCACCCTAAGTTCACCCCTAGTTCACTTCAGATCCCCGACGGTACCGATTCAATGCCGATCGCGATGCCTCTTTTTAGCCATAGATCCCTGCGGACACATGGTGTGGCACATAGTCATAAGGGTCTCCAGCCGTATCCAGCCATCTCCAGCCAGAGGCGTGTACCGCAGGCCTCCAGTTAGCACAACACACATGCGATGTCATGGAGAAGCAACTAGCTGAGATTTAGCTTTCAAGCCACTAAAATTAGTGCCTAACCTTAAGGCTTCCACGCAACCCGCTGGATCTTCCTCATCATTGAAGGCAGCTACTGGGCAACTAGCGAGGAAACCTCAGATGTAATCAAGGAAATCCCGAAAGAACCCATAGATCTGAATAGCCTTCACTATTTCATAACCACGTGTATGCAGGGGATCATCAGATAGCGCCAAACTGGCAGCATAGGGATCTTCCTCCGTTGGGGGAATAGTAGGAGAAGCATCTACTGGGTGTTAAGAAGCGCCTTCATCATCAGAGAGATAGCCCCGCGTTGCGGTGGAGATGATTTTTTTTTAAAATATGTATCCAAAAAAAGTAACTATCGAGCGCTTCATCGCCCTCTCAGGCTCAGCACCACGGAACCTGCTACAGTGCGACTTTTTTCCGTAAACGTGGATATTTCGGTTCGAAGATCAACTGGCCCAGCGTTGCATTCTCTACCCATCACAATAGCAATAGTTTGCAGCTTGAGAATCACCAACAAAATCGTTTAGCAGACGACAGCAAGCAGCAAAACAGACGGCAGCAAAACAAACGGTAGCAAGCAGCAAAACAGACGACAGCAGCATAGGGCTCCTAGCCCGATGTAGCACAGTTCCAGAAGTAGCTCTGACAGCAGCGTAGGGCTCCTTCCTCGACGCAGTACAGTTCCAGCAGTATCACACAGAGCGTTCCAAGCAAGCGGCAGTAACTAGGTTTAATTTGCTGAGCCTCCTATTCTACAGCACACAATGCAGGTCGACTTGTTCTCAGATTCAAGCTACAGCATCTGAACAGTGACACAAATTCAAGCTACAGCATCTGAACAGTGACACAGATAGGCTAACTCTCTCTCTTTGTTTTGTGTGTTGGCTACGTCTCTCTCTTCGTTTCGTGTGTTGGCTACGTCAGGCAGTTCAACGCTCTTTTGGAAACACGATAGACAAACGCATAAGACAGGCAGAAAGGCTTGTCACGAAGGCTCAGCACTCGCACAACGACGTCAAGCTTCATTGAGCTTTAAAGAAAGCTGAGGAAGGAAACGTTTTTTTCCCAACTTTAGGGTTTAGAACCCTTATTTTTGAGGTAAAAATATGTAAAATAGCAAAAAAAAAAAGTGAGCTATATAAACACTTGATTGTCTTTTACAAAAGAAAAATAGGGTTCAAGAAGAAGAGCAAGAGCAAGAGCAAAAACAAGATCAAGAAGAAGAACAAGAAGAAAAGAAGCAAGAAGAAGAAGAATAGAAAGAGACTCACGACATCCAAGGTACGTACCAAGGTAAACTCTGACTCCACAATCCTTTATAAAGCAGATTTACAGCCTGGTGATGAAGCTTGAGAGGGTTAGAAGCTTGAGAGGGTGAGAGAGGATTAGAAATAGGGCAAGATACTTTTTGGAAGAACTGTGTTTTGCCAAAATACTAGCAAAACACTCTCGGGTTTAATTTTCGATCTTTTTCGCCACAATGCCCGTCTATAAGCACATCTGTACACGCGTCTAAAAGCGCATCTAAAAATGCATCTATTCTATAAAGTAGACGCGTTTATCGATGCGCTTTTAGACGTGGGTATAGATGCACTTATAGACGTGCAAATAAACGTGAAACAGAAAAGTTTACACACACATAGAAAGATGAAAATTATTTATTCTTTTTTTGAATATGCAAGATGTCTTCATCAACCAGTTCTTCTAGTGATGATGAGTCCCTTCGTGTTTAAAATCGAGATCATTGTTTGCAACAAAAAATAAAATGTATATGTGATCATTGTCAAGGATGTATGCGTTGACAACGTAGAATTACGATGAATCACATTTCAATGTATGGAAAATGGAAACCGACGGGGTCAATGGTAAGTATACTTTGCTTATATTGTAAGAATTTAATTAAGAATTAGTATTCAATGGAGACTCAAATTGAAATACTCGTGTGTAGGATAATGCACCGCACCCTTCTATGTTAACTCATAGGCGGCGTCAAGAGACCAAGTGTCGTAGAGAAATGGCGGAGGCTTCACAAAATGTAGGAGTGGTGGAGTATTGGAACGATGGAGATACAAGCCCACCACCCTTTCCTCATGAGATGGTGGAGGAAGAGGTTTTAGACGATATGGTACGTGCTCTGTTTGCCAACAATGACCATAGTGAAATTAAAAAAGCCACGAAAAATGATCACCTTTATAATGCAGCTTCGTCCCACTTTTTGAGGGATGCACATACTCCATTCTACGTGCTACTCTCGAGTTTCTTAACTTACAAACAATCTATGGATGTAGCAATGCAAGTTTGAATGCACTTCTTAAGTGAGTTTTCTACTTTCATAAATTATTTACTTCTATTATAGATATATAAGAAGAAATTATTTTTTATATTAATGTATTTGATTGTTTTGTCAATAGGATTTTGTCGAAGAAGCTTCCAAAGGAGAATAAATTACCAACCTCAAGAGACCAAGCAAGGCACCTTGTGACATCTCTTAGAAGCTTGGATTATACTCGCATCCATGCATGTATCAATGATTGTGTTCTCTTCTATGGGATACATGCGGCAGCTCAAGAGTGTCCTATTTGTGGTGGCAAGCCAAGATATCGAGAGGACCTTAAAGGTTTACATGTGCCACGTAAGGTGTTGCAACATTTCCCCATCATTCCTCGCATCCAAAACATGTTCAAGTGCAAATCTATTGCAGAGCTCATTTCATGACATTCCTCTCATCAATCCAATGATGGAAAGATGAGAATTCCCGCATACACTCCTGCATGGAAGCACATCGAGGAAATGTGGCCAATCTTCAAGGAAGATCCTAGACATTTGAGACTTGGATTGGGTATGGATGGTGTTAATCCTTTTGGAATCAAGAGCACCTCATATAGTATATGGTCAGTGGTAGTGGTGAATTACAACATTCCTCCATCCATGGTGGCAATAAACAAAGGACATGTCATGTTATCCCTTCTCATTCCTAGGAAACATAAGGTAAAGAATATGGATATATATCTTAAGCCCTTGATTGATGATCTTGAGATACTTTGGAGAGGTATCCATGTGCATGACATATGCCGGTCTCGATCTCCACGAGACTTTCTCTTGAAGGCCATCTTGATGTGAACAATGCACGACTTTCTTGGTTATGGCAAGTGTTCAGGTGAGTCAAATGGGTCTCTATTCATGATGATTCTTTATTATCATTATATTATTTTTTGACATGCTTGAATGTGTATGTTTTATTATTTTTTATCCACTAAGAATGGGAGATTGGAAGGCATTATGGAATGGAGTGGAAAGTCCTCATCCCCCTGGCATGAATAGGTAATATATCTTTGACAGAGAATTCCAATACAAGCTTTGATTTGAAAAGATAATCCTCTTAATATTTGTTGTTATTTGATAAGGTACTCTATATTCTTTCGCCTACCATATTGGATGAGCCTCAAAATCAACTATCTTCTTGATCCAATGCACATCTTCAAGAATGTCGCCTCTAACATTTGGGAGAACTTGAGAGGAACATGGGACTCCTTGCTTGTAAGAGAGGATCTACAAAGCATAGAGAGGATGCAAAGATCTTGGCCACCATGAGAGGGACCAAATGGAAAGACAATGCTACCTCAAGCACCTTGGATATTAACAAAGAAGGAGGAGAAGTTGGTGAAAGATGCCATTACTACATTGCGTACTCCAACAGGGTGCATGAGGTGTTTAAAAGGTGCCTTCACAAAGATAAATAAGAGAGGTGTTGAGCAATTATATGGCTTGAAGTCCCACGATTGGCACAAGATGCTTCAAGTAAGTGAAACATTGAAGTTGTACATATTTTCCTTGTTCAATCATGGTGTATAAATGTTAATAGTTTATTCTACCTACAAATATTTCCAATTGTGCATGCCACAAAGTGCGAGATATGATTTATAAGATGGGGGAGCTTGTGAGGTTTGTACCCCAAACCCTCATAACCAATTTTCTACATGCGTTTTCCTCAAAATGATTTGTTTATTGTTTCGCATTGTAGATATGTGAACTCAAAGAAAATCAATCCATGTACACTTGACTATGCAAGGGTCATGGTGGCAGTGGAGGTGGTTTGTTTGGTGGAGGAGACATTCCCACAGTCAATTCTCACAAGCCAACTGCATCTTATGGTTCATTTAATTGATCAGATTGCCATATGTGGCATTGTGCATGCTCGATGGATGTTCTTTTTGGAGCGTTTCATTGAAGACCTTGAAGGATTTTGTAAGGAAAAATGCAAAGCCAGAAGGTAGTATGGCTGAGGGTTGATGGTTGGTACAAGAATCACTTGTTTATATCTTAGAATACCTTGCCGAAGTGGATCCCTCTCTCCCTCGCCTATGGAACAATGAAGAAGACTTGAGGATGACCTCTCATGTTCCTCAAGGAAAGGGAAAGAACAAAGTCATGGATATAGAGATGCATAGTAAGCTTAATACCTGTTGTGTACTTGATAGTGATGTGATGAGAAGATGGGTGGCAAAGTATGAGGATCAAAAGGCAAGAAGACAAAGTGAACGATCGGCATTCCGTAAGCACCATGGACGTAGTGTGCCATACCTTGAGCACCTGCGATCACTTCCCGAGGATCTTGATGTAGATTGGGTACATGAGGAGATGGAGAGAGTGGCGCAAGATGAAAACATGCATATCACATTAGAGGAGTGAAAGTACGCCCAAGGATGCTTCAGAAAGGTAAGCAAACTTCTGTTCTCAATCATATTTTAGTATGTTAAACTTGCGAAAATTTATTTTGAGGTATTTATAAATTTTTTTGTCTTGGTATAGTGCACAATGTTTAATGCTTTGTGGTCAAAGGGTAAATATTTTTGCACACAAAGGATTGATGAGAAGAGAAACACGGAAGATTGTGGGGTAATTGCAAGCTTTGAGGGAGCCAATGGATCCATGGATGATTATTGATATCATTAAGCTTGACTTTCAAAGCTTCTTTCTATATATTTTGGATGTCAACAAGTGGTTAAAGGATGTGGTGGAAAGAGGTCCTAATGCAACAATCAAGTGTCATGCAAGTGGCTTTGTGACCATTGACTCTACAAAGTTTTGGCAAGGAAAGGATGGGACTCTAGTGCTACCACAACATTGTGAACATGTATATATAATTATTGGTAATTACAATATATGCATTTAAAAATAGTAGAGATGTAATTTTTTTGTATAATGTACCTTTGTGCTTGAATAGGATGTGTATTAACCAATAATTGACAATAAGATATGGTGGCATATAATCCCAATCTCACAACGTTCAAGAGCCATTTACAGCACATTCACCCACATTGTGCATATGGAGCAGAATGTCAACTCAACTATGGAGGGAGATAGCCTGGAAAACACTGATGATGATTGTGCCATTGGAGATGATGATTGTGCTATTGGAGATGATGATATTGCCTCTCATAGTGATGATTCTAGTAGTGGAATGGATCTCTTTGTAGATTTGGATATAGGCATGGACATTGAGATATATACTTTAGCAAGGGTTGATCTCACTGAAGAGATGAGGTTGAACTCTAGTTCCTTCATTGTACTTTTATTATCGCTATGCTCCTACTTTTGGTTGTTTGTTATTGGTGTGATTGATTGATTGAGATTACATGTATAGATTCATGCCTTTTTGAGATTGCATGTATAGATTTATTGTGATATGTTGCTTTTTGTGGCATTACTTAATCATTCACCTTTGGAGTGCTTTTCATGGAGGTTCAAGATTTTTTTAAAAATCTTCACTTTGATGAAAAGATGTGGGGATTGAATCATTGTCCTTTGGATTGTTTTTCATGGCATTACTTGATATACCTAAGCCTTTGCATGTATCCATCCCTTTCACCACATTATTCGATTTATACCTATTTCTTTTCTCTTTCCTTAGCATATTTTTCCTTGTAAATATGCTTTCTAGAGATTCATTTGTATATAAATACACCAAAAAATCATGCATATTATTAAAATCTTGTGCATATAGTTCAGCAAATGATATTTTTGGGGATTGAAGATTCTATTTTTCTTTGCAAAATTGCAACTACATAGAAAATTATTGCAGACTGCATCTAATTTCAAAGGAGCTAAACGTGCTTATAGACGCATTTATAGACTCTAGCATAGATGCAGTCATAACTTACGCGTCTAATTTCAAAGAAACTAGACGCACTTATAGACGCATTTATAGATGCGAGTATAGACGCCTCCATAACTTGCACGTCTATTCTTGCTTTATGTTGTAGTGCGAGTTCATGCATACATTTGGCACCACAAGAATCTGACCTTTAAATCTTTCTTCACCAATATCATGTTATGATGGGGTAGCATATTGATGTCATCTATGGATGTATGAGCTTGAGGGTTTATTACCTAGTCTGTTCAGACATATACTTGATGAGGGAGCTAGATGTGCTAGATGGTCCTCCAAGCATGGTGATTTTCTTGTTGACTTATGTGGCTATCTTGACACAGATGGTTTATCATTGCTTTCTTGGGATGATGTGCGTGGAGACTTGAGTGAGTGCCCTACACTCATGAGTTGTTTTATGATCATGTCCCTCATGATGTGGACTATTTAGATGATGATGATGTATCACACCCACATACACATGATGATATTGATGTATTGCTTCATGTGTAGACACTCTATCTGTTTATAGTAACGATGAGGTCTATGGTGATCCTCTTGATCATGCTTCTACCTTAGTAGATCATGCACATATAGAGGATCTTGCACTTGAGGATGTAGTGCATGGTTCAAATTGTGCTTCTACTCACATCTACATAAGTGATCGTTCCTTCGATTGTTTGAGTGGTTCTTTGGTGGACGACCACATTGGTTCACACTTAATCCTGCACGATGCCGACTTTGAACTATGTTATATTGGCTCGATACGAGCCTATGTTATTTGGGGCCAAGAGATTTTCCTCTAGGTGCATTCTATGTCACTTTGGGAACATGGTTTTTGACTATGTCATACATCATTTTGATGTGCCTATAGCACATTCCGGTCGTGGCATACATAGTGGTTCTTCTATGCTGTGACCATGCTGTGACCATTCCACAGTCCTGCTAGGAGTGTTGATTCCCACTTGGTGGATACCTGCTGGGGTTTTGTATTTACACCATACTTACGAGTTTTTTTCTTCGACCCTAGTGCTACCACGACATAGATATCGAGGATCCCTGATGTGTACCTTACCTATTCGTTTTTTCCTAGAGGGAAGACAGGGTTTGCACATGTATTATTGGTACTAGGTATATGTACATGTACTTTGGTCACATCTGGTAACATAGAGGTCGTGCTTAAGTACCGCTTGTAGCAGTCATAGAAGATATTGCTGTGTTATAGGTTGCATACAAAAACTGTCTGTTTACAGGTTTCTCATTGTTGTAGGATAACATATGAGGGAATCAATCAAATTGTTAGCTAGAATCTAGACAAGAAAAATTTCCATGCATGGAAGTTTAGAATGACCAATTTTTTGATGGGTAAAGAATTTCGGGACAATGTCGAAGGAGACAATGAGAAGCCTTCAGAGTTATCTAAAGAGAATGCCACACCACCAGATATAAAGGCATTCAATTATTCGAATCAGGGTGCAATAAAAGTCATGTACTATCTTTTGATTAGTGTCACAGACACTATGATAGGAAACGTACATGATGCCAACACTCCAGCAGTTGCATGCTAAAATCTAGTGTAGATATTCCAGACCAACACAAAGGCAATGAAATTACTGCTAAAGCAAGAGCTGCATACTGTGGAAAAGAAAAACATATCTATCAATGAGTATGCTTTAAAGGTCAAGGACATTGTTGAATCCCTTGGGTCTATCAATGTATTGATGGAAGATGATGATTTAGTGCGTGTCTATTTGAATGGACTTGGTAAAGAATACAAGTCATTCAAGATGATCATTTAGTGAGTGTCTGTTTGAATGGGCTTCGTAAAGAATACAATTCATTCAAGACCTCCATTGAATATTCCCAATGTGTCTATGCTCCCTATAGAAGAAAAGTCTCTAGGTGTGGACTCGAGGCAAGGGGAGCTAAAGAGGCCAAGGTGATTGGAAAAGAAATTAGAATGCAAATATCATAGAGTGCTAATATTGTGGCAAACTAGGGCACATGGCAAAGGACTACTATAAAAATTAAAAGAGGAAAGTTACAGCAAGATAACTTTGCATCATCTAGTGAACAGGGTGGTTATGAAAGAAGTAAGCAACTGTTTGTGATGCAACACATGCTCAGTTCAACAACAAGAGACATGTCAAGATCTCAAGATATATGGTATGTGGATTCCTGTGCCTCTAACCACATGACCGATCATGCTAAGTGATTTAGAGACATGCAAAAAATGGAAGAACTAGGTTATGTAGAAATAGGTGATGATACTGCGCATCCCATTGCACATGTTGGTAAAGTGCTACTGTCTATGCAGGATGGCAAAATGAAGTACTTGGAAAATGTACTTCATGTTCCAAATATTACAAAGAACCTAGTTTCTGTTAGACAAATGGTTGAGAAGGGTGTGCAAGTGAGGATTAATCCTCATGGATGTTTTGTGGAAGACTTCAAAAATCAGTGTCGCTTGGTTACAAAGGGTAACAGAAATGGTAGGATGTTTACTTTAGATGTGAACATGCTTGAGGTAAAGGTAGCCATGTTTGTGCATGGAACATGTGTCATTACAGATATTGACATATAGCACAAATGCATTGGTCATGTCAATATACAGTGACTGAAATTTATGCATGCCCAAAATATTATTGCATGTTTACCAAAGTTTAAGATTGAAGATATGCACAAAGTATGTGAAGCATGTCAGCAGCCAAATATGCTTTCCCACATGAAAACCATGTTAGTTCAAGGCCATTAGATGTTATACATTCAAATCTATGGGGACCCGCCAAGAATGCAATAGTTGCAGGTTGCACATATTATGTTACATTCATTGATGACCACACTAGGAAAGTGTAGGTTTTCTTCATAAAAGAGAGAAGTGATGTGTTTTCTCACTTTTAGAGGTTTAAATCCTTGGTTTAGAAGGAAAAAGGCATGCAAATAAAATGCATGAGATCAGATGATAGGGGATAATATTTCTCTAAGTAGTTCAATGATTTCCTGAGAAAGTAAGGAATTAAGAGAGTTTACATGCAGGTACACTTTGCAACATAATGGTGTTGCTGCAGAAAGAAAAAACAAGCACATTGCAAAAGTGGCATGTGCCTGGATGGCTGAAAAGAATATGCCACATTATTTTTGGGTAGAATCCGTAGCAACCACTATGTATTTTATGAACAGGACACCCACTCCATCTGTTCATGGTATGACACCTGAACAGAAGTTTACAAGCATAAGATCATATGTGTCTCACTTGAAAGTGTTGGGTGTATTGCATATGTGCATGTTCTTCATGAAGTAAAAATAAAGTTGGATCCAAAGGCAGAGAAATGCATCTTTATTGGTTATGATATATGGAGTAAAAAGGTTAAGATGCTATAACCCTACCACTCGTGAGATGGGAGTAAGCAGAGATGTTGTCTTTGATGAGATGAGTAGCTAGTATACACCAAAAATGAAGGCAATAGAAGATGCAGATGTAAGAAGTATTGATGATACACCACATGTAGATCAACAATCACACGTGCTTAGTGGACCTGGAGCATCCTCTAGCAGTGGATCAAATGTGAGCCTATGGTCAGGCAGGTTGAGAATGTAGGTACACATGTATCATGGAAAGGGAAGGAAAAGGTAGGTCAGCCTTTTATGCTTGATCTGTCATAGCAGGTAACTCATATGTAGATGGTGACTCTAGAAACTCCGAGAAGACCTTGATGAGAAGCTTGGCATTCCATCTGCAGTTACTCCTGGTGTGTAAGGAGAACCAGGGTTGTTTCGAGGACACCTGGCAATGATCCAGGTGTATGCATGTCTATAAGGGTTAGATATCATGTTGATAGGTTGAGATATGATGGATATATAACCCATCATTATGCTTATATGGTTAAAGCAATACATAAGTTGGAGCCCACTTGTTTTGAGCAGGCACTTGGAAATAACAAATATGAAGATGCCATGAATGAGGAGATGGCAGCATTGGGTGAAAATGCAACATGGGAGTTAGTGTCATTGCCTATGGAAAATAACAAAATTGGATATAAGTAGGTGTATAAAGTCAAGCATAATGCTAATGGTTTAGTTGAGTAGGTGTAAGGTAAGATTGGTTGTCAAGGGTTATACCCAGACTTATGGCATTGACTATGAGGAGACATTCAGCCCAGTTGCAAGAATGGCAACCGTGAGAGCTTTCATTGCTATGTCTATAGCAAAGGGTTGGTCTTTACATAAGATGGATGTAAGAATTCCTTCTTGCATGGTGATTTACAAGAAGAAGTATACATGATGCAACCACCAGGTTATGAGAGTGATGCACACCCAGATTTTGTGTGTAGGTTGCGTAAAGCCTTGAAGCAGGCACCCAGATCATGGTCAAACAAGATCAGGGTGTATCTTGTTTACCATTGGATTTCAAATATCCAATGTAGATTTTTAACTTTATGTGAAAAAGACAGATAGAGGGATCATGCTATTAGTCATCTATGTCGTCCAAGGATGACTCGATTATCACTGGTGATAGTGATGTTCACATACATGATGTTAGAAGGCTTTTGAAGCATAAGTTTGAGATGAAGGATTTGGGTGAGCTGTGGTATTTCATGGTGGTTCCCCCCAAGATCCTAGTTTCTCATCTTATCTTGAGGAACTCATGCATCTATTGCAGTTCCGTTTTAGTTTAATGTCATTCTTTGGTTGCTACTCACATTGATAATGAGGGAATAATATTAGCACCCTTAGTGCTCAAAATTAACTTACCTTTTGGTTTTTAATGTCCCAAATCACACCCATGCTCAGTACTGCCTTGCAATCGGTGAGATTTGCTCGAATAGCGAACAATGTTGCAGGCAGGGACATTGCCTACTTCTCGTGTGTGCTCCTCCAATAGCCATGAACATGGAGAACATAGTGCTGATTTCGACCATCTAAGATGTTGAATCAATGTTGAAACTTGCGTGATCGTCACGCCATCTACATAAATCTCCAATAATGTAGGTTTTTAAAATAAAAGGTTCATGAAAATCTCAGCCAAAAGTGCATGTTCATGCACAAGGAGAATCACTATGCCATGTGTCATAGTGTTATGAGTGATGATAGGCTGATCCTTTTTGGCTTACTACCACCATGTACCTTGTAGGAACAAATATCAATGCCATGTTAGCCTGTTTGCATGCTCATGCACAGGCCCATATGTCAACTCTGATTGTTTTTCACCTCCCTTGTTTATCAAGGCATTACCATGTGTGCCGTCATGATTAGCTTATCCATGCATGGTTTTAGTAGATATAAACTATGGATAGCTTTCTTTTTAACTTTTTTAGTTCTTATAATCTCCAATTATAATATGTTTCAAGTTGAGAGATTAGAACGTTTTTCATTATTCTCCCCATGTTATATAGTACGTTTCAGGTGGAGAGATTATAAAGTTTTTCGTTTTTCACCCCATGTTATAATCTCCAATTGTAATACATTTCAGGTTGAGAGATTATAAAGTTTTTCACCCCATGTTATAATCTCCAATTGTAATGCATTTTAGGTGGAGAGATTATAAAGTTTTTTATTACTCTCCCCTGTTAATATAGTTCCAATATTGAAAGAGTTTAATATTTTTCTCCCCATGTTATAATCTCCAATTGTAATACATTTGAGGTGAAGAGATTATAAAGTTTTTTATTACTCTCCCCTGTTAATATAGTTCCAATATTGAAAGAGTTTAATATTTTTCTCGTGGGTCACTACAACATGTTTGGGTCGAAGTAATGCCCCCTTGTTTTATTAAAAGTGATGGACTCATTTATCTCCTTGTATTTTACTTCATACAATTACAACTAAATATAGACAATACCATCGAGTCTTGCCTCAGGGGAGGAGCGAATGGGGTGTCCTTAACATTTAATTCACATGTGAGAGCACATGTTTGGGTACATTACTTGAATGGTATGCATGCAAGAGGAGAAAAGATGGTGGGTGATGGGGATCATATAGACAAGACGGGTGATGGATGGTGGGGTGATTCAGAAGACGAGGAGGAGATAAAGAAGCCAAGAGAGCACCAATAAGAAGAGTATGTCACTAAAAGGCAACAACAAGACTCGATAAACAATAGCTTGTAGTCTCAACAACATTAGGAGAACTTGCACACAAAGGTATGTGTTAATTTCCCAATTGAGTTGGTCAGATTGCCCTTTTCTCCATGTGTAGTGCGACATGGGAAACCACCTAATAAGGCAAATCTTGGGAAATGGCTCCAAGGATATGTATTCCATGAGAAAGTAATCTCGCAAGTATTTTACCTGGGAAAAGGGTTTTTAAATGTGCTCTTCAGTAAAGGACAATCAGTTGTTTGCAAGAGATCCTCTATTTATGGGCTCAAAATTGGTGCATGCAATGCCCTTCAATCCTTCAGGGTGCTATTTCTCCCCCTTGAACCTCTATTGAAGAAATCATGTGGAAGGTCTCTAGTTGAAAGCTCCAAGTTGACCTATTCTTTGTAATGTAAAAAATGGTTAATTACCTCTGCTAATAATCAAGTGATTAATGCTAATCGATCGTTAAGGTGATTTTGAACCATTGTGGGATTAATCATACCTTTGGGTGCTATTGCTTACCAAAGCTTCATCTTGATACTTTCACTAATACATTGATTAGTGCTAATGACATGAGGTTTTTTTAGCATTTTATGATTGGATATACATATTTGGATGTTGCTAAACCTCTATAAAGCATGAAATCAAATTTTACCCTTTATTTGAGTGGTGAATTTGTTAATCCAAAATAGGGTATAACTCTGCATTAGCATTGTTTGGAACAATGGGATTTATGAGCTTGTATGCATCATTTAAATCATCAATCATGCTCATTAATCAGTTATACAAGGGAAAGGCATTGGTCATGGGTAAGAATAAGGCACCCTTATGCATATTTGTTACATTTTCATTTCAAAGGGATGGACATCATCATTATGTAAGGCTTTATGCACACATTGAGAAAATGTTTTATCTTTACCTACATGCATTTCATGACACAATTAAAGCAAGGATGAATAGCAAGAGCTACATCAACATAAAGAATATCAAGATCTATATAGAAAAGATCAAGACCAAGAAGGAAGATCTTCAAGCAAGGAGAAAGAAGCCTCATTTGAAGCAATCTACATTAAGGACAAATAGGCTTCTTAGACTAGCTACCTATAGTCCCCCCTCTATCCTAAGTGAAATGTAAACATAACTAGATTCCTAGAATTTGTCATCATCCTTTGTCTTTGTAAACCACCATGAATAAGACCTACGGGCACTTGCATGGTCATCATAACCAGAGTTATAAATAGTAACAAATAGTAACTAGAGCTAGCATTGTCATCTTAGTAGCCATGGATGTTTTGTTGATGGAGGGTGTTGAAATAATACACCAAATATAATACATGTGACGTTGGGGATAAGGGCATATGGTTAATCCCTCCCTTATAATGAGCAACTATGTACAAGGCTTTCTCTTAATCTACTCACACACTCTCTCTCCCCTATGCACTTCCACTACTAGTACATTGCTTAAATAAGTGTCTGTTGTTGTTCACTCATCTGCTTGCAATTTAGGCTCTAGTAATCCATGATTCACTCATAGTTGTTAGATGATCTAGAGAATCCAAACCGTGAGAGTTTCAATCATGATTAGGTCAAAAACTTTGTAGAAGACACCAAGTCCATCCAGTGGTGCAATCTTTTTGCATTACATTGAGGGTATGTAAAACCTGTCCCCCTAAAATTCTACAGGTAGGTATAGGAACAATGGTGCCTGAATAACTTTCCATGGAGCTAAACCTGCTAAATCCCAATAGTGAGAATGTAGAAGGTAAAAATTTCACCTTTTTACCTTTAGCAAAGTTAATTACTAAAATAGAAGTTATAATCTTTGCAAAACTGTCTTGTTTGTTAGAGACTATTCCTAAGAGAGAATACGGCCTGAAATATAGGAGCACTTTTCCATCATGCATATGAGCATGTATGTAGCATGTGAATGATTTTATGGGATCCTCATGATGTTATTGAACATGTAATAAGTTACCATAAGAAGCTAATTTGGATAGGTCCTCTATTTATCATGCCTATGCATAGTTTTAACACCCCCCCTCAAGTACAAAAGTGTACTTGCACAACTCTAAGCTAAACATGATGAGCTTATCATGGCCAAGGGGCTTGGTGAAGATTTCTAGAATTTTATCATGTGTAGAACAATGAATCAAATCAATCTCTTGATCCAAAACTTTCTCTCTCGTGAAGTGATAGTGGATCTCAATATGCATTGTCTTGGCCTGCAAGATTAGATTGTTAGTAGCAAGATAAATGGTAGATATATTATCACAAAACACTTCAGTTGGACCCTCCATAGTTATTCCAATATCTTCAACCATTCTTCTCAACTATATGATTTCACAAGTGACATTTGCAGCTCCTCTATATTCAGCCTTAATTGAAGACAGTGCAATTGCGCATTGCTTTTACTGGACCAATTGATGATGGCCACTTCCGAAAGAGTAGCAATAACTTGAAGCAGACCTACCTTACCCTCCAATTACTAGGGATAAGGATTTGGGGTTCCATCTAGAACATATGCCAAAACTAGACCTTCCCAATCTATCTTTTTATGGAGATTTTCTATGTCAATGGAAATTTAGACTTAATCCCGGTCATACATCATCCAAACATGACATATAGTTAAGACTTCCATAGAACAATCCATGGGTGAAAAACCATTTAAAAACTCTTTTTATCGCTACTCTGCCATAACCATGTAGATAATCCTGAGTAAATTCATCTACTAACTCCCATCAACGGGTTGAGTCTAACAATCTTGAATAATAGCCTCTTCCATGACTTGCACACGTGATAGCCATAGAGATAGATAGATTTATAGGATTTTATCATAAGGAATTTAGAAAGAAGTTGCCTAGTCTTAGAGAGAGAATATTTCTCTAAGATCTTTTTTATCTCTCTAGAAATTAGATTTTACATAGAATATTATCATAGAAATTAACCCTTGACCTAGGAAGAATTTAATGATGGTCTGAATTCAAGTGTATCATGGGATAGTTTTAGAGAGAGAAGAATTATGTAGACATTTTATATTGCTCTAGAAAGAAGATTATGTTTAAATGGATATTCCCTATATTATTTCTTCTTTAGAAAACAATTTAGAAGATTTCCTTGAGTAAGAAACAAAGGATAAGAATGTTGAAGTAAATCTCAAAGAGAGAGAAAGGCTTACCATTTATCTTAAGCTAAGTAACAAAGCATTTAGGCTAAATTCCTAAGAGAATATTCCCTTAGTCTAGAATTCACTAAAAGAAGAACCTTAAAGAATAAAGGCTAATCTAGAATTGCTTAGGAGAGAGAAAGTGAAGTAGTTGGGCCCAAGATTTTAGCTAGATTAGCTAGCATCAAGCTCGACAAAATCTTTTGAGAAGAAACAACCAGTTGTTGAGACTTTCATAAGTCTTCAAAGACCCATAAGGAAATATTAATAAGAGTATAAAATAATAATATTTTGAAGGAAGGTCTTAAAGAGCTAAAGTTCTAAGATATGGAATTTAGATGCGAGACTTGTGGGCTCCTCTAGCCGACATAATGCCCCTGGAGAGTGTTTGGGCTTAGTAGTGCATACAATCTTGGTCTGGGAACACGTGGTGATGTGCGTAGATATTGATGGATTTAGTAGTGATTTATGATGTAACATTCAGAGCATTTTTGAAATGTTACCACCGTGGGGTGCGTGTGAATTGTATTTTCTACTTAAGTATATGTGTGCATCATAAAGAAAAAGGGAATTTCAATTATGGGTATGTGAGTTCACACTGGCTCCAATGGCCTAGTGGAGGGTGACAGGCTAACCCATGGGATAGGATGAGGTCAGGCTCATTCTATGAAATTGGTTAAAGCTGATTATGGATTTAAATAAGGAAAATTTGATGGTTGGGTGAACCCAAATTATAGGTGCTTTCTAAAAACTAGAAACCAAATTTGATTGTAAAGTTAAAAACTTGGGAAAAATCTAGGAATTAGCTTTGCATCAGAGTCTTGAGAAGAAATAAGGTCAAAACGTTCCCTTCATAATTGAGGAATAAGAAATTATGTTAAGCGAAGGGAGTCACCTATTATTTATGAGAATTATGAAGTGGATAATTTACTTGAAATCATATGCAATTCCTACCATAAGGTCTATTCCGGTCAGCTATATCGGGAAAGATGTTAGATTACTAAGCGATAGGATATTGATGTATGGAGGCTCCAATGAGTTTTCTCTACTCGTAGACTAGTCTTCCGCTATAGTTTCTCTCTTAATAGAGGATAAGGGTCTCACATTTGGTATCAGCGCGTGGTTATGAAAATGAAACTTACAGTATTTTATTGGCTTTGTTTTTAGATGGCATAGCATAGATGACTTGATCATGTCTTTCTTAGATACTTGGATTTTCCTAGGAGGATGATATGATAGCATTTATGTTTGAGAATTTTATTATTAGAATGCAATTCGATGCGAGAGACTTATTCTAGCTTGGCATGTTTGAGGATCTCTATTTTGTAGCTTGGGTTAAGCGATGACATTGTTGGTACACTATTAGCGCTTATTATAGTCAAAATGTGATGATATGAGAAAATATTTCTCTAGCTATGATCCATTTTAAGATGTGAACCATAGCTCAACTTAGACTCTATGGGCCTATGCCTAGAAATTTTAGAACTTTTAGTATCCCATGACCTAGGATTTTTGCCACTATTGGAGTCATGGATCATGTTTTATCATGGCATGACTAGGAGAGAGTATCATAGGGTTATCAATGAGGGCTAAGAGGAGAGCTGACGAGAGGGTAGAGGATTAGGATTGATGAGATTTATCTCCTTCTACATAAATAAACTTGATATAATGAAACAGATGGCATTTTTCCTTGTTTGTTTATTGTTTTCTCTATAAATTTTAAGTGTGTAAAGTTGAAAAGTGTAGTAATGACTCAAAGTTTGGCATCTACATGACAGCGATAGATTCTTAACATTACGTTGCATTTAGCGAATCTAGCAGTTTCTTTTTTTCATTGTTATAGAGATTATTATTTTGGCCGATCATATCAGCCTTCTTTCATGTGAAGGAATATTTGGGATCAAAGTGAAGTAAAGTTCATTATATAAATTGACATTGATTATTACCATATTATTCTTCAAACATAGGTCTAGCCCACCATGATCATGGAAAGGATAAATCTACTAAGATTCATGTTAGAATCTAGTATACCTATGTCTATCCATGATCATGGAAATGATAAATCTAGTAATTGCTAGAAGCTAGTATACCTTAGACAAATATTTATCAAGGTTTAATAATTTGAGTATATGTACCTCCCACATTAGAAGTTTCTAATTATGGGACTCATTAGATAGTTTCATTTGTTTAGAGGTTGAGAAATCCCATGCGATGAAAGCATGATAAGGTGGTACACTTTCTACCAATTGCATTGGTTGCTACCTCACTTGAAGACAACCGATATTAGTGCATTGGTTGCTACCACACTTGAAGACAACCGATATTAGTGGATTTAATATCATCATAAGATGTATGTATCAATTTATCCAGTGTCATTTAGATATAATAAATGTGAAACAAGATTAAACAACCATGTTTTAATTCTCTAAATCTACATAAAAGTACAATGAAGCTTTGTAAATGAAATAAAGATGTTATTTCCATTATAAAGTTGGAAAATTTTTAAAGCTTTAAAATGGTTTTATAAATTCTAAGAAAAAAATTTGTTAGAGTATGTTATGGCTCACCCTAACCCTCCTTGAAACACATCCAATAAGAGATTACTTGGTGAACCGCAACTGTCATGAGGATCTTTTCAATGGTCGAGCTCGTCACTCTTGAGGTCTCCAAGCTCTACAACTGCTTGAGAAGAAATTCCACCTCACCTCTCGCGAGCGTTGTCACACCACCGCGTTGCACTACTACGAGTACTCGTCCCTCCTCTCACCTCACTTCACTTACACACACTTACTAGCATGCATTAGGGAGAGAGATTAGCAAGAGGTTTAGCAAGAGCAACACTCAATTGCACAATGGGAGAGTATGTTGTATTATGAGAGATATTCACTTATATACATGGCCATAAGTGTTCACACTCACTTAAACTATGGTCGGCCAGGCACTCTAGGCTCATAAGAGGCCTAATGCTATTACAATGACTACTCTCATAATATATCCATGAAGTAACTTGCTACCACACTCTCTTGAAGCGGGAATTGCTATAAATACTCTGTTGCACCATTACGGGCACCCGTCCAAGTTGTAGCTTTGGACACTATTGCTTCATATCTTGAATGTGTGACCCTTTGACGTATCTACCATGACTCCTTGATGTAATATAATGGCGGTAGCTCTTTTGAATCCTAGGAATGGGTTGACATCCCCCCCTTATTAATGGCGATGATCATGTCCTCATGATCGCGTTGAAGACCTTTTTGTGGGGAGATTGGACAAGCTTTGTCAATGGCTTTGATATTTTGTGACATTCAATGGTCTTTGTTCCTCGGGAAGGAATAAGAAAAGCTAGTTAGTGAATGAAAAGGTTAGTGGTTTATTGGGAATTCCTAACGGGGTGGGGGTGGGTTTTTTTGTGAATTATTACATTTTATATTTGTGAGCAGGTTTTTTTTGGGTTTTTTGATCACTTTGTTTTTGGCAATCATAAGCAATGCTACATGTGATTTGTGTTAGTGGATACACTAAGAGATGTTAATAATGGGAGAGAAGGGAGGGAAGGATCTGGAGGAACATAGACATAATCATCAGAATGAGATAGTGATTCTCAGTTCCTCATTTGATTCATTGAAGTGACATTCATCATTTGACAAAATTGGCCTTTGATGATGTCCCCTTGTGTGTGGGAGGATTCTTGTCAAATGTTGTTGATTAGGACATGTTCTTGCATGCTTCTTCCCATGTGCTGTTTATGTTTCTATGTATATTTAAGTGCTCTTATGAAGCAGATATACATGAAGACTCTCTAGCTTGTCTTGTAAGGTTGTGAATTCCTGCTCTGGAACTAGGGCTTGCTCTGCGGTTTCAACCACAGTTTCCTTGACCAAAGCAACTGTCCCTGTGATAGATTCTCGAAGGGATAATATAACACTATCTAGGTGAGGACCGAGGTTGGGGATGTATCAAGATCCACCTCACATCGCGTGCATATAATGCCCAAACATTCATCCATTCTCAAGCCAGCTGCCTTTTCAAGGTCATGAAGAAATAAGTATTCTTCACCTTCCACCACAATGGTACACTCAAGAGATTGATCTGAAGCTCTGGCAGCACCTTACTCTCCTATTGTGGGGAAGATGGCCCCACATCTTCTACTACAGTGTGTTGTTCAGCTGTAGATTGTACACCCTCTAGAAAATGCTCTGATGCAAGCTGCTCTTTCATACCAGCACTCGTACCTAGTGCCTTCACTTCCTTGTCATCCCTCAAATACCCTGCCAACTGCAATACAGGCATCTCTACCTCCTCATTCGAATCCTCATCTCGCTGATTAGGAACGCAAAAGTGGCGAGCCACGAGAGGAACCTAGTTCCTAAATTGCCTTAAGTAGCTCAATAGGAACCCATCGATCATTGGGGCAATGGGGAAATGAGATGGAGTGGGGAGCCAAGTATTGCTCCATGTATGCAATTTGCGTCTCATAATGTTGGGATGCAAGGGCGAGCCACTTTTCAAAGTCAACTTCACGAGCGAATATGACAAAGAGCTCTCTCTTGCACGCCACCCACGGGGTGGTGGAGAGGAACTCACATAAGTTGTCAAATTGGGTAGCCATGTGAATGCAAAGAGATAGTGTGAGCTCGTGCTTGGTTTCTATCACGTGAAAATGAGAAAGAAGGCACCTTTGGCTATTTATAGTTAAAATTTAAAGTTTGGCCTTTTCACACTAGACCACTAGACAAAAAAATCAAAGTTTGTAAAAATATTAAGATTTCAATTAAATAAAGATTGGTTAAAAAAGAGCCTGCTACAAAATTACAAGCATGTAATCTAATCTAAAATTGTTATAATGTCTTCATTTTTTTCCTCTCTTGTGACATTTACTTCATGTTGATCTCCATCTCCTTGTTGACTTGAAAGCTCGTCATTGCCTTCACCTCGACCTAAAACTCTTGCCCCTCACGTGCATCAAAATAGAGGCTATTTTCCCATATACCCAGTTCATCTTCAAGCTCTTCCACATGCCTACTATGTGTTGGTAGGGCCAAGGATTTAATATTCACGTGATCACAAGATTTTTTGTGATAATAACACATGTGAACAAGTTATTCACATGTTCTCATGTTATCGTTCACAAAATAACAGGTCACTTGCCATTTGGGAACCCCTTAAAAGCTTGGCTACACATGGGAATAAGCTATTCACATGTTCTCATGTTACCATCTTCACATAATAGCAGGTCAGTGGCCACTTAAGAAGATTTTTTTATGCCCGACAAAGATAAATTTTTTTGGCCCTTGTGAAAGCTTTGTGAATATAACATGTGATCACAAGATTTTTTGTGTTATTAACATATGTTATTAACATGTTCACATGTTTTCGTTTATGTCAGTGAAATCCCTGGGTAGGGCTATGCACCTTGCTGCTGAAAATTCAAGGGGTCCCCCATTTGCCATGATTCTAAGACCATGGTTGTTCCCTCCTTATGCTTCCCGGTATGTAAAAATATAGAAAGTGGCACAATAACCAAAAAGTGTAAGGGTTAATTCTAGACATGTAGTGGAATCAGATATACTCATCAACTTGAAACTTGACTCTTCCACATTGTCAAAGCCCATGATGCTAAAGTGTTGATGCAGGTCTGCTAGGCTCCAATGCTTGCTTGGCTGCCACTCGCTCAATCCATCCATTTTGCATCATCACAGCTACCTCAATAGGCACAATTTCTTCTTCTGAGTCTTGAAGTGGGATCCATGTCCCATGCTTTTACATCCATCTTTGGTAGTGCAGACGCATGTACAAAATAGAGCGTACCTTCAAGAACCTAAAAGACACTGTAGAATCTACTACATTGCACTTGTACCCATCACCTTGATGTGACCCCTCATTAACCTCCCAGCCCTTTCCTAGTAATCCTTGAATGAGTTCAGATCATACCTCCTTATACAAATATACATTATTTTTATTTTCTGCATTGGCAAGGAATTGAACATGTGTACAAAAACATGTAAAGGACAAAACCAATTTAGCCCTACTGACCTAGATGTCTTTGAAAACTTGAGTGATGTCTTGATATCACTTACCATCTTAAACTTTAAGCATAAGATGGCCCAAGCATCAGGTTTGGGCCATTCGGGATTGTTAAGAGGGGGGTTGGGGATCTCTTCTAGCTTGCCAAATAAACCTGGTTTTTTATCGACAAAATATGAGTGAGAAAAGAAAAAGATATTATTTTGTACAAGATCACTTGGTCTTTGAGATACAAACATTGCCTCTCCAATGGATGCATGCCACTAGTGGAATAGATTTTTTTGTTGATATTGGGACCATGGATCTTGACATAGACTCATGGCATGTATGGATTTGATTCAAGACATAATTGAGGAAGGGAAACCCTAACTAATTTAACCAATACATTTATTTCATTATTATATAACTTTTCATAATTTGTTGACTTGAAAAAATTAAGTAGAATTTGCATAATAATAACTATCATGTATTTCTTGTAATATTAATCTCCACTCTCGGGTTTGGGATATTATCCCAAGGTTTCATGGTTGTGCTCTTCTCAAGTTTGTGGGATTATCCCAAAGTTATGCGGCTATATTGCTCTTAGGGTTGGAGGATTATCGAAGGGTTTCACATAGGCTATATATGCAGCTACCTCATCGATTGCATGTATAATCATGTTTCAAACCTAGAGTAGAGGTAATCGAAGACATATGATTACCTAAATGCAAGAACAATTCTGAGACAATCCTAGAAACAAAGCCGAAGTAGGGCATATCCTTGAAATCTCTAAAAATAGACAAAAATTGAGTACACAAGGGGAGCATATATAAGAACATGGTTCTCCTTGAACTCTCTACAAATGAGACAAACAAAGTACATGGAGGGAGCATATATAAGAATATACCATCTCCATTTCAACACACAAGACAATCACATGCTCACGAGAGGCATAGAGAGCAACATAAAAAGTTACACTTATCTTATCTTCAAACCTTTTTCCCTTAAAGTATACTTCCACATCAAACTCAAAAACTTTATAAAATTCATCTTACACCCTCCAAAAGGGGGTTCAAAGAGAAGAAGATTCCTTGTTAGCATGCTCCACTAAGTAGGCCACCCTCCTTTCTCTTTATGCAAAACATCCTATTGCAATGGAGCAAAACATCACATCAAACTCAAAAACGCATGTTGCACACCCAAGAAGGGGATTCAAAGATATGGGATAGATTTTTTTAAAAAAATCACTAGGAACCACAGCCTTAGCACTTCTCATTCAGTACTAATATACTAGCGCATAATAACATTCGTTATATAAAATGTGATGTACGTGCCGTGCTATAGTGCTTCGTCGTTGTCTTGACGATGAGGCACGATGAGGCCTTCGTGGGTGCAAGACACGCGGTAGCGGGCTGTCTCAAGGAACCAGGCGAGGCAGCCTGACATGCAAGAGGAGAGGGCGGCCAAGTAGGTGCGCACGCACGGCTGCTGGAGGGCAGGAGCACAGCTGTTCTGAATGGCACCGATGAGATAGACACAGCAAGCGTCCAGGCCCTCCGTCATTCGGGCGACACGATTGATGGCATCTTGGAAGGTGGGGCAAGATGAGCTGTCGGTGCTGTACACGATGGAGGGTAGGTTGAAGTAATCGCCCACAGCGTTCTCAACGCGGCAGGAGATGAGGTCATTGCACATGCAGATGTAGTCTATGGCAGTGTTGCGGAACTGCTCAATGAGGGGGTTGGCCAATGTGTCGTCATCCAGTTCGATGCCGTTCGCATACTCCACGAGAGCGAAGGCAGGGAGAATGAAGGAGGCTTGGCGGCGGATGTCCATGTAGGTCTCCACGTCCGGCAGCCGATGTGCGCTGCGGAAGGCCGCCTGCACCTTGACGGCATCAAAGTAGTCGGCCATAGTGGCGGTGAATCGGGTGCGGAGTCCAGTCGGCAGGTCCTTGCACGCCTCCTTCCACACCTCGGCGAGTGCCTCCATCCCCTCTTTACTCTTTCTCGTGGCCTTGGATGCAGAAGGGGAATATTCACACTGATGGGGGCGGTCTTGGTGATCAGCGTCACCGTTGCGGAGGATCTCCATGACAAGGTCGGCGTGCTGCGCGCTGGCGGCGTAGTCGGAGCCGAGGGCATCGGGGTGGTCGTCATCATCGTCGGCGACGATGAGCCAAGATATAATCTTGGTGACGTGGACGAGGCGTGTGAGCATGCCGTTGGGTATGTTTCGGCATAGCAAGCGAGGCAGCAGGCAATCTACGAGGAACTGGCGGGCGGCGGTGGAGGGAGGCTGCGCCACGCCCAGGATCCATCCCTCGCACTGCTGCCTCACGACCTCGTATTCCGGGTGCAGCAGTGAGGGGAACGAGCAGTGCAGCGAGGGCACTCGGAAGCTGAGGTCCTCACCAGCAGGCACGCGGAAGCTAGGTGGGCTGCTGCTGACAGCCGCGGCTGCACCAGCAGGAGACACAGCAGGACAGCAGAGCTTGACGCTTGCAGCTGCTTCAGCCTCCATCTCTGTCTCTCACACACACAAACGCACAAACACTCTCTCTTCTCTCTCTGTGTGTGTGTGTGGCTTTGTAAACCTCCTTCTCCTCATTAATAGGCGAGAAGCCACTAACTAGCATCTTGTTGTCAGCCTGAGCATCACCACATACTTCAGCACCATAGAATCCCCCTGGGGACCATTCATTGTGCTGATTTAACACGAGGACCACAAGCGACGGAGCGTAGGAGCCATTGTCGTCCGTGCGTGGGAGCCAAAATTCATCTGACCACAAGCGTAGGAGCCATTGTCGTTTGTGGTCGGAAGAACCAAGATTTTTGGTCAAGATTTTTGGTCACCCTTCCAAATGACGCGTGAATGACAACCTTGGTACGCGCCATGTCAATTCATTGAGGTACCAACTTTTGGACCAAGCAAAACTTCTATATGAGAATGCAATCGATCGTGTTTCATTGGAATTAAGAGAATAACAACTATCATGGTGCTTATTTCAATGATTTACATTAGAGTAATCTAATTGTCAAGAAGGTACTCAATTTTGTCTCCTACTCAAGCACAATCATTACTTTCACTCAACACAAAGTCTCTAAACACTTTATTCTAGATATAAGTTCTACTATATGCACGTATATAAATAAAAAAAGAGAGTAGGAGCTATTGTCGTCCATGCGTGGGAGCCAAAATTCATCTGCCACACAAGCGTAGGAGCCATTGTCGTCCCTATGTGGTCACTTGTCCAACCGACCCCACAAGGGATAAGGAAGAACCAAGACTTTTGGTCACCCTTCCAAACGGAGATTGGTAGGCGCCATGTCAATTCATTGAGGTACCAACTTTTGGACCAAGCAAAACTTCTATATGAGAATGCAATCGATCGTGTTTCATTGGAATTAAGAGAATAACAACTATCATGGTGCTTATTTCAATGATTTACATTAGAGTAATCTAATTGTCAAGAAGGTACTCAATTTTGTCTCCTACTCAAGCACAATCATTACTTTCACTCAACACAGTCTCTAAACACTTTATTCTAGATATAAGTTCTACTATATGCACGTATATAAATAAAAAAAGAGCGTAGGAGCCATTGTCGTCCATGCATGGGAGCCAAAATTCATCTGACCACAAGCGTAGGAGCCATTGTCGTCCCTATGTGGTCACTTGTCCAACCGACCACAAGGGATAAGGAAGAACCAAGACTGTTGGTCACCCTTCCAAACGGAGAGTGAATAACAACCTTGGTAGGCGCCATGTCAATTCATTGAGGTACCAACTTTTGGACCAAGCAAAACTTCTATATGAGAATGTAATCGATAGTGTTTCATTGGAATTAATAGAATAACAACTATCATGGTGCTTATTTCAATGATTTACATTAGAGTAATCTAATGTTCAAGAAGGTACTCAATTTTTTAATAGAATAACAACTATCATGGTGCTTATTTCAATGATTTACATTAGAGTAATCTAATGTTCAAGAAGGTACTCAATTTTGTCTCCTACTCAAGCACAATCATTACTTTCACTCAACACAAAGTCTCTAAACACTTTATTCTAGATATAAGCTCTACTATATGCACATATATAAATCAAAAAAGAAAATGTTAATCATAGGGGTTGTGAGATTCTATGTATGTGTGTGTTAGGGGTGTGTATACATGCAACTGCATGCACTATAACAGAATGAGGGTCTAGCAGGCAAAAATAGCAGCGTTTTTATAACTAGAAGGGTAGGTAGATGTCGTGCCATTTTCGCCTGTTAGAAACATTATTATTTTCGTTGCACGGGTTTGTTTCTTAGGAGCGATACTTTCATTGCTATTTTCGCTACTCAGTAGCGACTACTATTTTTGCCTGCTGTGCTAAATAGTGAAAGCTCTGCACAGCAAAAAAAGAGCTAGGGAGAGTCCGCATAGAACTCCCCAGTTTTTCCCAGCTCTTTTTCTAAAAATCAAAATAGAGTCAGAGTTTCAGATTTATAACACAAATACAAATATAAAAAACACATACATTGTGGAGAATGCAATTGAGTCCAAAAAGTTATTATATTTCAGAAATTGTTGGACCTTTAGGGATATATACATAAAGTTTTTACAATGAAGAGGTGTCTAACTGGAATCCTCATCGGATTCTGAGCGATCATCATCATCGTCTTCCTCGTCCTCTTCACTTGCTTCACGGCTCATAATCAAGATCCTCCTCTTCATCTTCCCCTTCATCCTACATACATGCCATCAAGCGCAAGGTAAGCAAGAGCATTAAAATACAATTAGACGTAGAAAAGAGAATGGTTTAGGCTCACTTACCTCATCTTCTTGATTCCCTAAAATGAACTCATCCAAGCGTAAGCCTCGCGTACGTATCCACGCCCACAATTGTGGACGAGGGGCTCTATACCTATAGTCATACTCCTCGTTTGTTGGGTCACACCCAACAACCTCCCTCTATACAAAAAACAATTAAGAAAATATACAATTATTTCAAGAAAACAATATAGTACAAAATAAAATGAAAGAAGAGAAAAAATGATTACTTATAAAACGATCAAGAAAGGAGGATTTCCCACCAGAGCCAAAGTGCGAAGCCCCTCGCTTCCGTAGTCCGGAAGCACTTGCCGCCGCGCTTGTTGTTGAAAAGCACCTAGGTTAAGAGGAGATTCCATTATCAATAACAAGCTCTTAAAGCTTGCAAGAAGAAGAAGAAGAAGAAGACGATCCTTATCATCAACAACAACTATCCTCATCATCAACAAGAAGAAGAAGAAGAAGAGAAAAAATGAAAAAACACAAGCAAATTGGTAAATTTTTGGTTTTTTCCATCAAGAAATTATGTGAAATTTTTCCAGTCATCAATCTTCCTCAAAGATTTCCAAGGTGTAAGGGATATTTGTGTAAGAGTGACAAGAAGTTGCCTTAGCCAAAAACGCAACATTTGGAGGCAAACTTTGCCTTGCTGTGGCCAAAACGCAAGAAAGACTTTCAAGCGTCAAATGCAACTCAACGTCGAAGAGAGCTTTTCAAGCGCCTACAATATGATTGTCCGTCTATGTCTATCAAACTGCAGCATCAACAACAACTCAAAGCGAATGGAAACAACGACTGGTTGCACAATGAAGAGCGCAATAACACCTGCATTATAGGGAGCAATTGAGAGTTATCGCAATAGCAGTGTTATCCGTCAATCACAGCAGGGTGCACTACAACAAGCCCATCAAGCGTTTTGTGCACAATGAGCAGCGCATCTCTTTTTTGTACCAGCAATAACAAACCTTTAGCATAGCAAGCAGATCCATCTCCTCTCTGTAGCACATCGATTGCAATGGCAATAGCGCAGATCATCGAATCATCTAGTAGCAAAATACTTGTTTTTTTTTCAAAGTTTTTTATTAAAAAAACCCTTTACTAAAGGTACTTTAAACCTTTCTATAAGGTTTTTTTAAACCTTTTGCTCTACGGTTTTAAGGTACTTCAAACCTTTCTATAAGGTTTTTTAAAACCTTTTGCTCTACGGTTTTCGGTTTTCCAATTGGTTTTCGGTTTTCCAATTGGTTTTCTCTAAGCACTCAAAGGTTTAACCTGATTTCTTTCGAGCTCGAGGCAAGCCGAGGAAGAAAATATTTTTGCCGTTCTCACTTGGGAAGTGCAAGGTATGCACAATTTCTGAAACCAAGAAAATCAACTCATCAAGCATGAAATCCAATCCTAATTTTTGTTGATGGACTCATGTGCATGGAAATCACTTTTGTAAAAGCTTAATTTATAAAGGCTACCTACCTTGTCATCTATCCTCTGGTTGAGAGGGGGTCATTTTGTTCTTGTATGTCCAATGCTTACCTTGCTTCATGTTTGGCATTGTCCCATAGTGGCATTGAGAGGGGGTGTTGAAATATATGATGTACAAGTGATAAAGGGTGTGAGAAATAGGTTATGTAGGTGTGAACACACCCCAAATAAAGTGGGCATGTGGGTGGAAAAGGTATCTAAGGTTGGCCTAGCCCTAACCCTAACCCTTGGTGGACCCTATATAAAAGGCAGGAGGCCTAACATTTTATAACACAACACAATCAAGACATTCATAAGGAAAAGGTCAAGCTAGCTTTGGAGTGGCCAAAATAGAAGGTAATATAGAAGCTTTCTATACATCTTGTGTTCTTTCTCTCTCTTGTATATATTGCCATATCTTGCCATCAACTATTGCTTCCGTTGTGCATACTCCCCATAGTTTTGATAGCTCCGCATCAAGGCTTTGTTTAGAGCCACTAGAGTCACCATCCACATATGAGTGACTTGCTGACAGATTAGGCAAAAAAGGTTGATCTACCTTTTCCTTCCCTTGGCATGATACATGTGTATCTACATCTGTCCTCAACTTTCCTGGCCATGGACTAATAATGGATCCACTGCTAGAGGACTCTCTAGGTCCACTAAGCATCTGTGATTTCTTATCTGCATGTGGTGTAGCATCAATACTTCTGACATATGCATCTTTTTTTATCTTCACTCTGCTAGTGTATACCACATTAGGAATTTTTTGGACCCAAAAAGGGCCTCCTAAAGATTCCTAATTTTAAGGGATTAGATCTTTAAAAGTTGGGCTTAAGGGAGACAAAGGCTATGATGACCCCTATTTTTTGCCTTGCCACATTAGCCATACTCCCCTAGTTTCACTTTTTAAAGCGAATATTCTCATACTCTCTCTCTTACTTTTTAACTTTTCTCATACTTTCTTTCTTACTTTTTGAATTTTTTATCTTCACTCTCTACAAATTGAATCTTTCTTGTCAGTTTGAAATCTCCTTTCTCATTAACTCCCACCATATCTCCCTTACACATCAGCAAAACATTCTTGTATTTAGGTGGGCCCCAAAAAGTAAAATTTTTTGATTTTTTTACATTTTGAGGTGAAAAAAACACCACCCAACCAATATGTATGATGAAAATAAATTTTCCCTCCAAAAAGCTTGTAATTCAAGGGTCACGTCAGAAGCCTGTCAAGAGCTAGTACATCCATAACTAACTGTGAGGTCCGCATAACCCCATAAACATAACTAACTGTCAAGAACCACTACATCCATGAGATCCCAAGATTGTGAGGACCCCAAAAATTATTATTTTTTAAATTTTCTCATAAATGTAATTTATGATGAAAAACTCCATGTTCATATATTTGTATATCAAAAATATCATTTTCTACTTAGAAAAATGGATTTGTGTTAAACCTCCAACAAAAAACCTCCAACAACAAAGTTTTAACAGTCTCTCTCTCTCACTCTTACTCTCTCTCTCTCTCTCTCTTTGAAGATCTCTTTGCTTTAGCTTCTTCCCTTGCTTAGCTATGGAGCCTTTGCAAGCTGTGTGTGTAGCCCCTTGTGAAGCTAGAAAATGAAAGGTTGATTTACATATTCCTATTCTTGAAGAGTATGGCAGCTCTAAAAAAACCCATCCTACTGATGCACAATCTATCCAAGCTTGTAGGATAGCTAAGGAGAAAAATGTAGATCTTTGGGTTGATGGGGTGTCTCTATCCAATTGACCCTCCATTAAGAGCAAATCCTCCTTTCCGTGATTTATCATCTTTTATGTAATTTTTTGGTGAAGGAGAGCTTGGCTTATTAGGATACTGCAGAAGATTGACTAAAAGTGGAGCTTGGAAAACCCATATTCTCCAATCTCAATTGCAAGCATCACAATTCACCCTTTTGCAATGTCAAGAAGGACGTAAAACATCATCAGATAAAATGAAAGAGATCCTCGCAGAGAGCTTGGCTTGTTAGGATACTGCAGAAGATTGACTACAAGTGGAGCTTGGAAAACCCATATTCTCCAATCTCAATTGCAAGCATCACAATTCACCCTTTTGCAATGTCAAGAAGGACGTAAAACATCATCAGATAAAATGAAAGAGATCCTCGCAGAGAATGTGGAGAAGGATGCAAAGATTCAAAGACTAGAGGAACTTATCAAACGACTCAAAGCAACGCCAATTGGTGCTCTCATGAACGCAAAAAGACATTGGTTGGTATAGAATCTCTTGTATTTAAAGGTGGAGCACGAAACAAAAGGATTTGTACAACAAAGTAAGTAACATAAACTTTCATTATGCACTCAGTGATTTAAACAAAATAGTCATGATTTGTGTTTTGCTAGGAATTTTCTCCAAGAGGTGTGTGTTTCTAATGAAGAGGGATGGAAGGATTTGGTCAAAGCCATTCTGAATACCAAGGATATTCTCTTAATTATTAGTGACCCTCATCATCTTAAAATATGGCAAGCTGTTGTCAGCAATGTGGTGAGTGAGATTATCATCTCCATCAAATATTCATTAATTCAACATGCTTGTGATGCGGCTGGAATTAGCATGAAAGGGTACCAAGAAATCCGTCAGGTTGTAAAAGATGCATTTCTAAGACAAGGAATCACTGGTGCGTTATTTCCTACACTCAAGGTGATTCACAATGTCAAGCGTATCAATAATGATGATGTGCAGTGAGCTATAGGACAGTTTTATCATATTGAGGGCACACTAATATTAGACACAGGGTCGAGCAGAAAGAAAATCAAGACAACAAGTACATAATTTCACTCTGATGTTTACAATAACATCTTTGTTCATATTGAGAGACTACAACAAGCTATGGTGAAGTTCTATGGTCTTTCACCACCAGAAGGTAAGAACTTGCAATTGCTACTATTCATGTTTTTCAGTAGAAAATGAAGATGATTATTTTGTTTTGAATATTATAAATTAACGTTTATTTACAGTTTTGGGGAGCACACTTTCATTTGTGCTCAAGCTAGATGAGTGCCAAATTATGAAAGGTTGGAAGCTGGAACGTATGAGAATTATGCTCATGTATGAGGCCATGATATGTGCATGGGAAAAGACTACCAAACCAAGTTTTAGTATGCAATCTGAGAAAGAGGTCTGGCTTGGTGCATTCGAGGTATCAAAGGAGACACATTTGGCCAGGTTAAAGATATCTGAAAGTGATCATCAAGGGCCAAAAGTTGGATCCTAGGAACGGTAAAGAGAAAAAATTCAATGTGTGTGTGATCAATGCAAGGGCCAGTATACACGACACCTATAACAATTGAGCATGTCCGAACATATGGTCTTTATGAGGCATGACCAAGTGCGGATGATGACATAAAGGAGAACCATAGGAGGGTTCTAGGTAACATGCCACAACATTCGATGACATCAGGTAGAGTGCAAAAGGTGGCAAGGCTTCATATGGAAAGCATGGCTGAGACTCATCTTCCCCAACCAATGAATGAG
Source organism: Cibotium barometz (assembly GCF_041138505.1). Classification (NCBI taxonomy): domain Eukaryota; kingdom Viridiplantae; phylum Streptophyta; class Polypodiopsida; order Cyatheales; family Cibotiaceae; genus Cibotium; species Cibotium barometz. The sequence goes on along the minus strand of NC_141071.1, from coordinate 49,252,949 downwards.
GTGCCTCCACCATTGCGACATGAGGAGGAAGAGAATCTCATCATGGACGACATGGTGAATGACTTCTTTGGATGGGAGGTGATAGGTGATAGTGAGCAAGGTCCAATGTGATGAGAGTAGGAAACCTTATTGACTCAGTGTGGGCGTCATGGATGTGTGGTTATATGTGGCAACCAAGCTTTAGGCTTTGATGGAAATGTATGTGCAAGGGAAATAATGAGCCCAAGGTGTGGGAGTACCAGGCTAATCCAGAGCGTGGTCTGCTTGAGATGGTGTCAGTCATTCAGTTGCTCTGTACATGTGCGTGTCTCAAAAAAAAAAATAAAGTGGGTATTGTATTCGAAAATGTGCAAGTGCATGGGGGCAATTAATTGTTGCGGGTGCCAATATAATATGTGTATGAGGGGTGAAAATATCCAAGATTAAAGGAGATTCGAGAAGGGTGATGTGGCTATGTGTGTGCATGGCAGGAGAGAGATGGCACAAGGAGATTCAACAACAGGGAGGATGCCGATTTGGGCCAGAGGTGGCGGATTTTTCCAGAACAAGGGAGAAGGAGAGGAGTTAAAAAAAAACAGCAGGGAGGAGCTGATGCAGGGGGATTCAGCCTGAAGGTCATCGTTGAATCCGATTCATGATGAGAAGGGCTGCTGCGGCTGGTGTCTGGGAGAGCAGATATGTTTTCTTGTTGAGTTACCGCCTCTGAGCACAGAGTGTGTGTATTGCTTCTTTGGGTTGCTGCCAGTGCCAGAGGTTGTTGTGTTTGGCGCAGCTGGCTGATAGCGCAGCAGACGTTTACTTTGCTGGGGTGCAGCTCGTAGCCAGAGAGTGTGTTGTCTTTTGCTAATATTGTTGCTGCTGGTAGAGCAGAGGTGTGTGTTGTTTTGTTTGTTTTTGCCCCCGTCGGTGGTAGAGATAGAGCAAAGAGTGTGTTGTGTTTGGGTTTTCTGCGGCTGGTAGCACAGAGCTGCTGCAAGAGTGTGAAGTTTTTTTTGTTTGTTTAGTTGCCTCTATGCACAAGGTTCGTGTGTGCTTCATTTCTTTGGTTGGCTGGAACCGGAACTGAGCGCAAAGGCGTGTTTCTCTTTTTTTCGGAGTGGCTAGTCGCTCCAGGGAGTGTGCGAGAGATGCTGTTGGTTTGGGTCTGAGAGAGCTAAGTTTTCTGTGGAGAGTGTTGAAAGAGGCTGGTGTATAGCTTGAAGCTATTCGCTGCTATTCAAACTAAAGATCTTACTCAAGCTTGGTGGAAGGTGCAAAATTGAAGGTGGTGATCTTACGAGCTAAAGTGATGATCAAAGTATGAAGGCCGGGATGCTGTTTGATGAAGGTCACCCTATGAAAGGAGATCAAGATAATGGAGGTTCAGTAATAATATGAAGCGAATTCATCAAAAGAATCCTTGGGTCTTTCTCGCTGTGTCCTCTTTGGTGTTGAATTCATTCTTGTAAATTCGAAGTAAAGCTTTGAGGGCAACCCACCTCAAATATGAATCTTGTCCTGGAGTTTGGTCCGCCGGATATTGAAGAACTATATTTTGAAGATGGTACTATGTTTGAGGTTGTTTACTCTGATAGTGATGCAGGGTACTGGACAGTCATAGTTCATATCGATGAAGGGGAGTGGGTTGATTGTGAATGGGTGTGAGATGAGGATGGTTCTGATGAGGATGTAATGGATGTTCAACTCTGTAAAGACGAAGACTTGTATTGAAATAAAGTTTTGTACATGCTCTTGGGTCTGGTGTTATGGGTGTGTTTGTATCAGTGTATGGAAGTGTGACACTCTATAAAGGCATATATAGCTATACCGCTTCCGTGTCATCACTTTTTGGTGCCTCCACAGAGGAAGAAATTTCCTTCAGTTTGTGAAAGAAGACAAGGGTTTGTGTGAAGAAAGATTGAAGAGATGGCTCAGGACTTTCCAGAATATTGGGATTACCGCATGAAAGTGCATTTAAATTTCTGGAAAAGATGGAATTTACAGCTTTGATGAAAGACAGGGCAACCCCGGAGATCCTTTCTCAGATTTTGACTTATTGCTTACAGGGTGATGCAAAAGCATGGCTAAAGATGTTTGTGACTACACACAAGAATGCTCATCAATAGGATCCTGAGTACCGTGTAGCTAGAGCTGCATTTTTGGCACAGTTTGCCCGTGTAAGAAGTTCGAATGATGTGTGGAAAGAGCTGTGTAAAATTCAGCAGAAGGATGAACAGGATGTGGACCAGTATATGATAGAGTTTGGTAGACTGTGGAGTCTATGGTGTGAGTCTTTGATTCCTGAAGTACCCCCGCAGATGATAAAGAGAGACCGGTTTGTGGCTGCCCTCCGTCTGAAGGTGGAGCTGAAGAATCTGGATAGCTTTGAGGAAGCTGTCAGAGTTGCTCGAGAGAAGGATGGAAGGTGAAGCGTCTGAGGCAGTTGGGAATACAGGAAGAGCCAAAGAAGTTTGTGAAGATGCCAGAGATTGAGAGTATGCATCCTGAAAGAGAAGCTACTGTTGTTCTTGAACAGGAGGATACTTTGAAGAGAGACATTCATGATGCAGTGGAACTCATGAAGTCTTTAAGTTTGAATTGGATGGAAGCAGGTGGAAGGGGAAGAAGCCGAGGTGCTCCAAATAATAGAAGAGACATTATGTCAACAGGTGAAGGAAATATGAGAGGATCACGGAGAGAACGGGGCTATTATTTAAGCAATGTCAAATGCTGGAATTGCGGGGAGCGAGGACATATCAGCCCTCAATGTGATAAACCGCCCAGGGCAGGTGGTGGAATGTATCCCATGATGAAAAAAACTAATGATAGATCAGAGGATCACAGTATTGAGGTGAAGGATCCAAATCAGCCCTCTACCAGTGGAGTTAAACGGGAAGATAAGTGAAAGGGACCAGCTCTTAGCTTGATAGGAGTGGAGACCATTCCAGAGATCATGCTTGTGTGGCGGCCAAGAGGACAAGAAGTACAATGGTGGAAGCTAAACCATCTTCTAAGAAAGGAAAACATGTACAATTTGACATCAGCCCTCAACCAGAGAAGAAGAAAAGAAAGCCAAGAAGACGCTACAAAACTTCAGATTTGCGTATCGGTCAAGGTTAGGAAGAATACACCCTGATGGGAGATTTAAAGGGAAGGGCAGCTAATATAACATTCGCCCAATTGCTTGGATTGTGTCCGAAGCTCAAGAGAGAGTGGAAGAGGTTGGCAAATCCGAGGAAAGCAAATGAGCAGGAGCCCACACAGGGTGAGATGGAGTTGATGTCTATGGAAGACCTTCCTGATATCTGTCCGTTGATTGATGCTTGGTGTGGAGGTGTGAGTGTTGGAGAGGCATATGTAGATGGCGGTGCACAAGTCAGTGTAATGACTTAGTCCTGCATGGAGAGATTGGGGTTAAAGCTGAATGTTAATTCAGATTTTAGACTCGGATTGGCAAATCATGTAAAAGTGAAGTGTCTGGGTATATGTACAGGAGTGCCAGTGGCTGCTTTTGGTGTGATTTGGAGCATAAATTGCCATATTATGCCGGCTGGTTTGGGAGCCTATCCGCTGATTTTAGGCAAGCCTTGGCTCAGACAAGTGGGTGCCATCCAAAATTGGAGGAGGGGTACTATAACTGTACATAATAAGAGGGGAAGAGCTAGGAAATTCCATATGAGTAGCAAGCTGGAAATGCAGAGTGAGTCTGAAGAAACAAGTGTTGATGAGTATACAGATAGTGAAACTGAGGAAGAAAGTTCTACTTCTGATGATGAAGGTCAGGTATCATTTCTAGTGAAAGAAGAAGATGAGTATGTAATGCAAGCTGAAGAGATGTCAAAGGAGGAAGAAGAGAGCAGACTTGAAGATATGGACAGTCTGATGCAACCTCCATCACCTAGTGCAGAGAAAGAGAAGCTGTTTACAGGGTATGCTGAATCCTAGATTACAGCCAGTGGAAAAAGAGGAGTATATGAAGGTAATACATAAATTTCTAGATTTGTTCATTACCTCATATGAAGAGATCCGAGGATTCAAATGTGAACCAATGCCTATAGTATTGAAAGAGGGTGTGAAGCCAGTGTTTCAGAAGCTAAGAAGAATAAATAGAGAGCTATTGCCTGTGTTGAGAGAAGAGTTGAGTAAATTGTTAAAGGCAGGATTAATTTATCCAGTCGATCACTCAGATTGGGCAAATCCAGTGGTCATTACTCCAAAGCATACAGGTGGGTGGAGAGTCTGTATTGATTACAAGCCTCTGAATGCTGCAACAAGAAGCAATCACTATCCTCTGCCATTCATTGATGACATTTTAGACAAGGTGGTAGGGTACGAGAGATATAGTGTATGCGATGGCTTCTCTGGGTATTTTTAGATTTCAATTGCTGAGAAGGACCAAGCTAAAACCACTATTATTACACCGTGGGGTTGCTTTTGTTATCGAGTGGTACCATTCGGTTTGAAAAATGCACCCTCATGGTATCAGAGGAATACTGATAGGGTACTTGCACCTCTTATAGATGATTTTGTGAGAGCTTTTTTGGATGATATATGTGTATATAGTTCTCAAAAGGAGCATGGTGATAAATTAGAGCAAGTATTTTCTAAAATGGATGATGCAGGTGGACAGCTGAATCCTAAAAAGTGTCATTTAGGATGTTCAAAAGTGAAGCTGTTGGGTCATATGATATCTCAAAATGGAATTGAACCTGATCCAGAGAAAATAAAGGCTCTTATCTTATTATCTGCACCATCAACATCCAGGCAGCCTGCAGACTTTTATCCAGAAGGTAAAGTATATGGCAAGATTTATTCATTTAGTATCTCAATTGCTTTATCCTCTTCAACAGGCCATGAAGAAAGAACCATTGCAATGGAATGAAGAATGCGAGGAAGTGTTTGAGAAAGTGAAGGAGGTATTGGGAGGTATTTCCAGTGTAAAAGCCCCAAATTTCTCTCAGGTCTTTTATGTGAATCCATCTTTTGGTCCGGATGTGGTTGGAGCAATCTTAATGCAGAGAGGAGATGAGTCTAGATACATGAAACCTGTATGCAAGTAGAGTGAAGAAGGAAGCAGAAAGGAAATATATAGAGGCTGAATTGGTCTTGTCAAGTTTGGTATATGCTTGCAGGAAGTTTAGGTCATATCTCCTGATGAGAGAATTTGTGGTTCTGACAAACTATACTCTTCTCCCTCAGCTGGTGAATGGTACTTCACTCTCAAAAGGTATGATGCGATGGTTAGTAGAGCTTCAAGAATATTATTTCTCATTTTTGATTGAAGATACTTGCAAGGCAACTCTGGCCGATCTTCTGACATATAAGGAAGGCCAGATCTTGGTGAAGGAAGTGGATTCAAAAATAGAAAAAGAGGAGCAAATTATCATTCCCGGAGCTCATGTCTTGTTCTTTGATGGTTCATATAAAAGGAGTATACATCAGGCCACTGGGGCTATATAATCTAGGATTCAGAAGGCGGGCTGATTCTAAAGGATGGAATACGTCTGAAAGCCGAAAGTAATAATGAGGCTGAATACGCAGCATTGTTGCACGCGCTACAGGCTGCTCTAAAACAAAAAATTCCGAAACTAATTGTAAAAGGATATTCCCTGTTAGTAGTAAAGTAGGTCTTGGGTAGTTGGCGGGCAAAGAATCAGAGATTAAAAAGATATCTGGTCGATGTTAGAAGGCTACTACATCAGTTTACAACACGGAGTATTCAACATGTGCGGGGGAGGACAATCATATTGCACATGAGTTAGCCCAGGAGGTAATTGATTAGGACCCAGTAATTGCAAAAATTGAAGAGCCATTATACAAAGGGAGGGAATACCTGTCTAAGGTGGTGGATTACTTACTCTCAGCGTGAAGAGCTCAAAAAAGGCCAAAAGTATCATTTTATTAGGAAGAGTAAGCATTATGTCATGATTGGGGATGAATTGTATATGCAAGGAGCTGATCAAGTATTGAGAAGAATTCCCTGGAGGGAAGAAATATATCATATTCTATCTTCAAATCATGAGGGAGCTTGTGGAGGTTATTATGCATTTAAGATCACTTTGCAAAAGATATTATTGGAGGGTTATGTGTGGCCTTCTATCCAAAAGGATGTTCAACACTGGTGCAGGTCTTGCCACCATGAGTGCCAGAGAATGGGGAAGAAAATCTTAAAAATGGAGCCGGGAAATATCATGCTGGTATATGACATTTTTGAAAGGTGGGGAGTGGATGCAGTTGGACCCCTTCCCAGGACGGCCAGAGGAAAGTGTTATATGCTTACTGTGGTGGATTACATATCAAAATGGGCAGAAGTGAAGGCAGTGAAGAGAGTAGATAGTAAGGAAGTGGCTGATTTTGTGTATGAACATATATGCTGCAGATTTGGTATTCCTCTGGAGTTATTGTCAGATAACGGTCCTGAATTTCGAGGAGAGGTAGTTGGCCACTTATGCAGAAGATTAAACATCAACCACAAGTATACCACTCCTTATCACCCTCAATGCAATGGTTTGAATGAAAAATTCAATGGTGAATTTAAGCTGATGATGACTAAAATGACAGAAAGCCATGTCAAAAATTGGGATGTAGAGATGAATCATGTATTATGGGCATACAGAGTTGCAGTGAAATCTAGTACACAATTCTCACCATTTCATTTAGTTTATGGGACAGAAGCACTCATGCCTATTGATGTAGAAATTCTAGCTTTGAAGTTTCTGGTTGAAGAAGGGCATCAACCTTCCACCACATTAGAACATAATTTTTAGATGTACAGCTTCAATGTGCCACAAGTCTCAAAACATACTCTTTGTGTTTGTATATCTCACACGTTGCATGAATCCACATACCATATATCTTGTGATCCTAACACATCTCCTATTGTGGAACCGAGCATATGCCACATCACAAATAGCTGCTCACTTTTGTCATCACCACCTTGTTTACTAAATAATGAATAGTTACCTTGCTATAACTTTACACTTTTAATATCATTATACTTTTAAGAGTAGTCCTTTGTCATATGCCTTGGTTTGCCACAATAGTAGCACTCTATGCTATTATTTGAACTCTGATTTCTTTACTAACCACCTCGGCCTCTTTGGCTCTCCTTGCCTCTAGACTAGCCTCTTCCACTTGTGTATGATTATTATTACTACGAATCATTGGACTATTCTTGTCCATGTGTTCACCATGTTAAACATACTACCTTGCACAAGAGAAGGAGAGAAGCAGAAGAAAGAGAACCATGGAGGGTCAATTCAAGAACTAGCAATAGCCAACCATAATGAGGGTTAACTCCTTGATTTGAGGTTGCTAGGGGCTCACTCCACCTCCATTTGTGTCACTCAAATGGAGATTCCACAAGCTAAGTAGTGAGCTAAGAGCAAGGGAGCTATGGAGAGCTCATCCTCTCCTGTAAGCCTCAATGCGTGCAAGCATGATAAGAGGGAGAAGATAAGAGAAGACAAGAGAAGAAGCAAGACAAGATGCTATCACCTACAAGCACACACAAGTAGTCAATCAAGCAAGCATATCCCTACACAAGCTTACCACCGTAGCCACAAGAGAGAGGGAGGAGAAGGAAGGAAAACTCTCACGTGATAGGGATTGTCCCTTTTCATCTTGCATACGTCACTTATATATACGAGCTCATTTTTTACAATGGCCGGTCATCCATTTAACAATTGGGGGCCCAAAACTATTTTCCTAGCTCTATGTAAATCTAGGATTATTCTCATTGTCGGCATTACACATGTTGTAAGCTTGTTCATCCCATTCATTATTTACATGAAGCGCTTATAGCGCAGTTACATAATAATGAGTTACAGGAAGAAGCATAACCACGCTTGAAGATATAATGTTAACTAGTGTGGTTAGCATACCCCCTCCATGATTTAGATCCATCCTTGGAGCTAGCGAGGTTATCAATAGTAGTAGATGGAGTACGTTTGGATGAAGTCGTATGCGATTTGGGATGTGGGGGGGATCTATGGAAGACTTTGTATCTTGGCTTAAAAGTTTGCCAACCGCCATGCAGGCATCCATTGTATGCGTTTGTAGTAGCCAAATAGCTGGTTCGCACTTTTTTTAGATGAATGTTTACAAATTTTAAACCATATTCATTAATATAGAATAAGAGACTACTTCATGCATTTTTAAACATCTCATAAGGCTTTAAGTGAAATATCTAATCATTTAATATAATAAAAAATATTATTTTCATAAGTTTCTCATTAGTTGTGATCCTGAGGATGATCCAAATATAAGCAAGGGTTCAAATGCACTATTTTGTTAATGCAGTTTTGAAATTTGAGACCATCACCTTGTCTTTGAACTAAATTGAAATGTTTAAATATGTATTCTTGATCGATTAATTTAGTGGAGACATTGATTTATTAGTAAAATGAATTACCATATAAGTTCAACTTGCTCGTCTTATATGTGTGTGTGAGAGAGAGAGAGTTGAGTGCATGAATTTTTGTTCATGTGCCTCTTGCTTATTGTGTGAGAGTGAGAGGAAGAGTGAGAGAGGTGAGTCCTTACAGGGAGGTGAAGCAACTTCTTAGTGGTGGCAAACAACTGGTGGTGCTTGGAGGTCAAAGCGATCGAGTAAGCCAGAAGCAAGGTATGGTTGTAGTCTATTTCATTGTATGCTAAAATGGGCAAGTTTTATATTCTTACAAATGGGAGTAGCGTAAGTGTTGTATGTATTATGAGAAATGCTAGCAAACGATCAAGCTTAGTAGATTAGAGTTAAGTTTGGGTGCCCGTGTGTGAAGAAGGGCCACTTGTATATAAGGGAATTTCTCATACTACAAACACACAATCCCCCTTTGTTCCAATTGAGTCTTTCTTATCTACTTGCTCTTGTCTTGTGTGTGTGTGTGTCAGTGAGTGAGAGAGAGAGAGAGAGAGAGAGTTGAGAGAAGAGTGCACGAATCTTAGTGCACGCCTCTTGTTTATTGTGTGAGAGTGAGTAAGAGTGAGAGAGGTGAGTCCTTGTAGAGGGAGGTGAAGCAAATTCTTGGTGGCGATAAAAAGAAGAAGATTCGGGAGCTTGGAGCTAGCAACAACCACTTGGTGGTGCTTAGAGGTCAAAGATATCCTAAGCCATAAGCAAGGTAAGAGTCCCACAATGGTTGTAACAAAGTATTTTTAGGATGCACATGCATATGGGATGCACATGCATATGGGATGGGCCTAGGAGGCACATGGGATTAGGGTCATTTACATGTTGGATTAGGGAACATGGGCTTTGGGACTATAAAAGGCATGTCCTCTAGGACTATTTTAGCTTTAAATCTTTTGGATGTACCTTAGACATATTCTCTAGCTTTCTTTCTAATCCAAGATAATCAAGCTAATCCTAGCTACTCTAGACTAAACTAGATGTTGCTTTCTTTTATTCGTATTCTCAGGGGGTTCACCTAAAAATATGTAAGTATACGACGTGAGTTCAAATGAAGGGGTTTTTTAATCTAAAATTTTAAGATCACACAAGTTTTTTAATCGATTTTGAAAAAAAAACCATAATTCCATAAAGAAAAAGGGGTCATTTTATTCATGAGAGAAAGGGATTTTTTAAATACCACTTGAATGCATGGTGATACATAGGGTTTCTCAGTAGTGCACACCCCCCGAGTTGGTATTAGAGCTTTTGGTTTAGATCCTTGTTTTAGAAAGTGATTAAAAGACTAATTATTTTTAAATTAGACTTAATCTAGTTTTTAAAATGCATTTTCTAAGATCATGATTAGTGTTAATCATTCTCAAAATTGATTTTTACATAGTTTTCAAATTTGCTAATTTCTTGATTTGAGAAGATTAGCAATGAAACTTATATTAATAATTTTAATTTTTACTAATCACTATACACACAACCCTGATCCACTTTACTACTTGATTTCTTGATCTTGATCTCTTAAAATTTCCTTGATTTTTGAAATTAGGGTTTATAAAAATTTTAGCAACCAATATTGAGTGATTTCTTGCATTAACTTTTTCTTAGGGAGCATACTTTTTCAAAGATTAATCTTTAGAGCTTTTATTTCTTCAAGATTGAAATCCTAGATTGCCAAATCTTTGAGTTCTTGAAGGAATATTCTTAGAAAAAGGTGGTTGTGCAAAAAATTGATGCATTTCAAGAAAGTGTGCAAAATTTTGATGCAGTTTCAAGAAGTGTGGAGAATATAGTTACAGTGCAGAGTTAAAGATTTAAGTGCAGAGTTGAAGAATAGTGAAGATATGTTTCTAGATTAGTGCATAATTAATAATTATATATAGTGTAGTGTATTGTTTTGTTCTAGATATACAATGCAGAATAGAGCTGCTGTTTAAAAATTATGCAAAGTTTATTGTACTAAAATCAAATCTTGATGCAAAACAACAACAATAAGGGATTCTTGATTAAATCTTTCCAATCTTGTCACTTTCTTGCAAAGAAGTTAGACAAAGATTAAAAAGCTATTGGAGGGATTCTTGATTAAATCTTTCCAATCTTGTCACTTTCTTGCAAAGAAGTTAGACAAAGATTAAAAAGCTATTGGACTAGTACACAAATTAGTGTGAATCTTGATGTATAACAAGTAAAGATAGCAAGAACAATGTTAAAAAAATACTATTTATAAGCACACATTTTGATTATAGCATTTTGATACATTTGCATCAAGAAATATATAGCATGTTGTTCTATTACACATCTAAGCATCAATGTTATGCTGAGAGCATGTTGATGAATAATTAATACAAGAAGTGTGCAAGTTTAACCATTTCAAGTACAGAAATTCAGAAACTTAGCTTGCTAATAACTATGTTTATTGTTGGAGATCAAACTAAAATTAAGCTCCACTATTGTAAATATAGTGTTAGTCACAAACTATAAATAGCGGGACTAGGTACAAGTCACCAGCTATGTAAGCAAACCCATAAAAATCAAAAGAAAAAGAGAAAAACATTAGGCCTTAGGGCTACCATACAGGTGTCTCCTATCTACCACATTGCTTCCTGTGTGCATTCCAAGTTGGTATCAAAGCTTGGAGAGCTTAGGGATCGACCTCTAGGCATTGCAAGGCATCACTATGCAAGGATCAAGGTGAGTACAAGTGATGTTCATTTCCTACTGGCATTTTCACAAAGGTTTCAAGTCGCTGCCCGTAAGACAGGCAGCCCTTGGAGTGCTCATAGCTCCTAATCCTCTTCACCAAAGGCCAAGCCCTCTTGGGGAAACCTCAAGGAACCCTAGGGGCCCATCCTACCACCTCACACTCCCCCTACATAAGCACGCAGCAGAGCAGCATTGGAGACGTTTTTAGGAGGGGCGAATTTTCTGCAGTGTCTTGGTCTTAAGCTTGGTTCTCCCTCTGTGCAGCGAATGAGCAGAAAGTTGACAAGGTTTTGACCATTTTTGGGATATTTTCCACATCTTTCACTTGCCATTGGTCAAATCTTTCAAAATCCAAAATTTCTCGAGTTTTTTATTGCGAGGACAAGGCCCGGCTCAAGCCTCTACGTGCCTCGAAAGAGCTCGAGGATAGCTGTGCAACCGCGTCAATTGGATGCATGGTCGTTGCTCATCTTCTTCAAAAATACATAAGCATTAAATGCCAGTGAATTTTGATGCTAAGGGACAAATGATGCCAGTGGATAAATGTGATGTGTGGAAGATGCTTGAGCAATGCTAGTTCACTGTGAATGTAACATTTGATGCCTGTGTAACACTGATAGTAAATTCCAGGAAGGATAAATGCAAGGGAGGCATGAAATGCTCGCAGAAAATGCTATGTCTACTTGACAGTAAATGCCAACAGTAACAATTAATGATATAGACTTGAAAAAGGCCTGTTTTTGAGCATCTTTGGAAGATTTTTGTACTTGCTTGTGAAGCTGACGGTTGCCTTATGTGAATACAAAAGATGCCAGTATCACATGCATAAAGAGATGCTTATATGCCTTGAAGGAGCTTTTATGGGATTTCTGAGCTGTTAGTGCTTGTGCACACAGAGCATTGTTGGAATCACTTACGTGCGATTGTATTTTGCAGGTAAAAATGACTGAAGTAAAGTTAGCAAAGCTTGAGAAGCTTAATCGGAAGAACTACTATAATATGCAGCTAGACTGGTTACATACTTTCTCAACGACAATACATGCTGACAGAATTTGGAATGATAAATAGCAAACCCATTGATACACCATTGGATGCCAATATGAAACATCGGATCATGGAGTAAAAATTTTAGATACCACTATGTATAGTCAAATTGTTGGTTAGCTCATATATCTTAACATTACCAGGCTAGATCTATCTTATGCGGTTGGAGTTGTAAGCCAATTTATGCACAAGCCACGAAAACCACATATGGATGCAATTAAAAGGATATTGAGATATGTGAAGGCTACCATCAATTATAGCCTCTCATATGATGACAGAGATCTTAGTCCACACTTATATACAAACTCAGATTGGGCTGGAGACCCACCTACCAAGAGGAGTACTAGTGGCATGTGCAATTCATTGAGAAATGGCATTGTTATTACATGGATGTCGAAAAAACAGCCTATAGTCGCACTTAGCAGCACCACGGAGGCAGAGTATAGAGCAGTGGCACAAGCATCTTGCCAAGCTTCTTGGATCGAAAAGATCTTTTAGGATATGGGTAAGATTATGCCTAAGCTGATGCCTATCTACAGTGACAGTATGAGCTCTATTCAGTTGGCTCATAATCCGGTTTTTTATGCCCGCACCAAGCACATTGAGATGCATTACCACTTTTTGAGAGAGAAGATATTGGCAGGCAATTTGGAGCTATGTTATGTGAACATAGAAGACCAAGTGGTTAACATCTTCACTAAGTCACTTGGCAGGGTGAAATTTCACAGATTCAGACAACTCTTAGGAGTTGAGGACCTCAACCTCACATTGAGTTTGAGGGGGAGTAAAGAGTAGAGTTTTTTGTTTTTGAGTATTCAAACTCAATTTCAGTTTGAGGGGGAGTGTTGGAGATCAAACTCAGGTTGAGCTCCACTATTGTAAATACAGTGCGAGTCACCAGCTGTAAATAGAGGGACTAGGTACAAGTCACCAACTATATAAGAAAACCCATAAAAATCAAAAGAAAAAGAGAAAAACATTAGGCCTTCGGGCTACCACACAAGTGTCTCCTGTCTACCACATTGTTTCCTGTGTGCATTCCAAGTTTTACAAGTATCACCTTGTTGGGAATTGAACCCATACCACTGGTGTGAGACAATGTGCCCCATACACAATAGGGTTTCCTAACCTACAAACACACGATGCAAGTATAGCTCTTATGATACAAGTGTTGTGACTCACCCAATGCAAGACTTATGAAAGTCATTTCAGAGTTTTAGGCCATTTAAAAGTTTTCAGAAAGCATTAGTGTTTGAAGATTGACAAAGACAATAAATGCAACAACAGCCTAGAAGTCAATACTAGTAAAAGATAGTTCAAGCAAACCTGTAACTTATGCCTAAGAAAATCATTAACAAGGATGCCAACAGTAAAAGATAGTTCAAGCAAACCTGTAACTTATGCATTACAAAATCATTAACAAGGATGCCAACAGTAAAAGATAGTTCATAACTTATGCCTTACAAAATCATTAACAAGGATGCCAACCCTTAAATCCAAGTCAAGAAGATCAAAATGAAAAAAACAGTCACGGATTCAACCTATTAACTTGTGCATCATACTCTAGAATCTACAATGCATTAATAACATTGGGGAGCTAGCATGAGGAAGCATACTCTCACAGATGATCAGAATTCACACTACAGAATGATCATGGTTGGCCTAAATCTATTCCCAACAGACGGTTGGAAAGCTTGGCATAGCAAAGAAAACCTTTGTGTAATATTTGCCTAAGACAGCACATATCAACGCTTAGCACACTTTTCAACATTGAGTCTGTTTTCTTTCGTCTTAGCCAATGTAGAGCGTTGGTTGGAAAGTAACCTGCTACAGTAGTTCTACCATCAGTGGATTATCAAAGTCGTTCCAGCCATCTCCAACCCTCAGGACTATTTGACACACCTAGTTCAGGAGGGATCAACAGTTGGGAGGGGAATGACGAGCCCTGACCGTTGGATTCTTTGAGAATAATCGGAACAGAATCCAACGAGAATCTACAGTGCGAGAATCAATGCCGTAATTATGGCCGTAATGCCTCAATTATCGCCTGGTTCTGGCCGCAGCTAGTTAAGGCCATTACTTTTTTTTATTTTTAGCTAAACATAGTTTACGCACTGAGGTGACCTGAGGGAGCTGGATGAGGCGCCCAGAGACAGACTCAAACCAGCATTACAGAGAGGGGTTGAACGCAGCAACGAGCTCCCAGCGCTGGATGAGGACGAGCTATGCTGCAAGTTGAGGGAGCTGGACGAGGACGGTGATTACAGAGAGCTGGACGGTGCCGACGGTGATTACAGAGACGTTCACATTACAGAGCAACAGAGAGCTCACCAGCGCTGGATGAGGACCCAAACCGTGACATTTGGTGCGCCCCGACTCGTGCAAGCTTGAAGCTGTGAACTGCACGCGGGTGTGACACTCTGACTCTAGTGGCAATCCTTAGTTCGAGTGACAGCCTACAGGAGCTTGTACATTCAAAAATAGATGAGGACCCAAACCGTGACATCTGTGCGCCCCGACTCGTGCAAGCTTGAAGCTGTGAACTGCACGCGTGTGTGACACTCTGACTCCAGTGGCAATCCTTAGTTCGAGTGACAACCTACAGGAGCTTGTACATTCAAAAATAGGATGAGGACCCAAACCGTGACATCTGGTGCACCCCGACTCGTGCAAGATTGAAGCCGTGAACTGCACGCGTGTGTGACACTCTGACTCCAGTGGCAACTCACATGGGTGATAGCCTTCAGGATCTTGTAGATTTAAAAATAGTGCAGATTGCAAGTGCATGCTGCAGTAGAAACTGGACGAGCACACTACCAGTGCAGCAGAAATTGGACGAGCACACTACCAGCTCTGCAAGTTTATTCGAAGAGAGCTGGACGAACGCTTCTAAGGTTGGCTGGTTAGCAAGTTTAATGCCAATGAACATTAGGTGGACTCATGCCAATGATTATTAGGTGGACTCATGCCAATGATTAGGTGATTAGTTAAGTGCCATGTTTGCGTGTATCACTTAACAAGCTTGTTTGCTACCCATCTTAATAGCAGAGAGCTCCCAGCGCAGGCTCTACGTGCTAGCGAGAGCACACACTGATGGTATTAACGTAGTTCATGGAGCCAACACAAACGCTGCACTTGCAAGTCACCCAAGCCGGAGAGCTCCCAGCTGAACCAGCATTGTAGACGATCAAATTACTTCAACAACCTGAGCAAGCACAATCTCTCAGGTCACGACCCAACAATCTCTCTTTACATGCCATGATCTTTGCTTGCATCTTAGAAGCCTCAATACAGAATTTGCAATAGTTCGATGCACTACTATAGATGGGAGAATCTCCTTTTCTTTATATTGTGAGATAATCATAGATTTAGATGTGGTTATTTCAATGTGAATCTAATTTTTAGGCTCCTAGGAGATACCTCTTAGGAGGTAAATGCTATTAATTATCACCTGGAGTGTTCTTAAACTTAGCTCCAGTTAGCTTTAAATATCTTTGTGCCCATCTTAATCACTTCTACTCTTTCGATCATTAGGATTCAATTCTCTCAGAGTGCACCTATGGTGGATGTGATTATGTATGAAGATGTTAGGCTTGCCGACGGTAGAGTAACTCGGTGATGTTTAGCCAGTGATGACTGTTGTGAAAAAAACATTTGCTACGAGAAGAGGACAGACATGATGGACCACCTTAATGAGGTCCATCACATTGTGCACATCATTCCATTTCGAAAAGTGGGTCGCCCACTGGGTTTGCTCGTGCATAGTGCTTCAAGATCATCGAGGAACGAGAAGCAAGCTTGAGCTCGCTTCACAAATGTGTAATATAAGTTTGATAGAAACAAGAAGAAATTTGAAAGAGAGCAAAAGAAAGTGAAATGCAAGGAGTGGGATGCTATGACGGATGTCAAAAAGCAAGCAAAGGGGCCTCGTGATGTGTTTCTTGAAAGGGAACTAATGAGAGCTTTGGATGCATATATGGACACAAAAGAAGAGCGTATGTGAGACATTCAACGAGGCTACGATGTACATGTAAGTGAAACTCCACAAACTTCATTTTATCTTATCTCTATCATTTTTGCGATACTTTTTTCCCACATAATGTGCTCTTTGTTTCGAAGCGAACCATAAAAAGGGAGCAATCACAAGAAGTCGAAGTGATGGAAGATAGTAAGGATAATGTTGATAATCAATCCCACACACTGGTAAATGCTATAGCCTTCTTCTCAAACATAATCTTTCTTGGTAATGAAAATCTTCAAATAGTTGACCTCTCTAATGTTGTAGAAAAATTGTTGTACAAGAGATGAACATGGTTCTTTCCTAGCACCCACAAAGAAAGAAAAACGGAGAAGGTATGCTGAGGAAACTACCATCAAAACTGCTCTAGAATCAGAAAAGGAAGAGGTAACTCTCTCAACTCAAATGCGCAAAATAACTAAGGTTTGGTGTTATACGATTTGGTGTTCGTTTGTTTTTTAAACCTTTGATGAGACCCTTACCTTTTTTGGCATTGGGTGTATCTTACTGGGCACCTTTGTTCTTTTTATCTTTAGATATGATGGGCTATTGGTTCTCAGTCTCATGTGACTATTACTGACTCTCCTTCCTTGAGTGTTACCATACCACTCACATTGATAATCTCTAATGGTGGTATTCACTTCGAATCTTCTAAAAACATTGAAAATGATGTTGGGGTCATATGTTCGATATGGTGGTAAGTGTTAGTAACTTAGTTTCTATCTCATCTAACTTTAAGCTATTGCTACTTGTGATTGTTTACATTGTAATGATGTCTTCAACTTCTCTCTTGTTGTAGATTTGAAAGTGGATTATCTATACACTTTAGATCTCAAAGATCTAATTTGGTTTCCGAGGTTGATGTGACCATGCTTGATGCAATCATGAAGGAATAGGCCTCGACAAGGATCATGAATTTATTCATGCTGTGAGTTTATTTTCACATTCTTCTATGTGCTTAATAGATTAGGGTTGTTCTTTAGACTCTACATAACCATTGGTTGTTTTGGGCCCTCGTAGGTGGCTTGAAAACACATTTCTGAAAGAGGTGCTTGATAATGTCTGGTTTCTTGATAGTTTATGGCATGATTATTTGATGCCACGTCTCCGAGGATAGCATTGGAGTCAAAATTGTTTTTGGCGGTATAGATATGTCTACAAAATTGTTTCTGTTCTTACCGATAGTTGATAGGTATGGTTATATGATTCATGTTAGTATTTTATGTTTGGTTGTTTCTTATGCATGGTTTTGGTTCTCTTTTGAAAGAAGGGACCATTGGGTTCTTTTTGTGATGTACAATAACCACATGAAAAAATTTGTACGTTTATCATGGGAAGATCATGGCGTTATATACTTCTGTTCATTGCCTAGATCCGACCCTCCACATCACCTTCCTATTGCGAACCGGTAAGATAAGTACTTCTGCTTTTGAGACTTTATATATGCAGAATACATCGTACATTTTTCTAATGTTTTACGTCACTTTTACTTTAGTGTGCTTCAAGTCATCTCTCAAAATTTCTCAAACACCCATCTAAAAAACTTTATGGAGAGGCCAATAAAGACATTAGATCCAGTGGAGATCCCCGAGGTATATCAAAGGAAGATTCAATATTGCTAGGTGTCTTGCAAGCTCACATTTTCATTTTGGAGATAATGTCGATTCTCTAGATTCCATGCCAACCGAGAATGCTGTCGATTGTGGTTACTACGTCATGGCATACATAAAGCGTCTCATTGATGGTGCTTATGGGAAGAGATCTAAGAGTTGGGTAAGTTGAAATGAAAGATCTGCTCCTTTTTCTCCGAAAATGCATGCTGAAATGAAAGGTCTTCATGTCATGAGATCTCACATTAAGTTCTCCTTTATTGTGTACAGCTAACAAAGACATGGTTCAAACACGAGGATGCGCTGGGGTTGAAGGAAGGACCTGTCGATTGGACTAGGAGTGCTTTTGGAAGTGGAGAACAAGTGAAGCTCACATTTGGGATGTGCTCTCATTTCCTATGTAGTGAACAACTTAGATGTATGGATGAATGGATGCAACTCCACCCTTTCCTATGTATTGAACATTTTGGATGGATGCAACTCCACCCTTTCCTGTATTGAACATTTTGGATGAATGGATGCAACTCCACCCTTTCCTACGTAGTGAACATTTTGGATGAATGGATGCAACTCCACCCTTTCCTATGTAGTGAACATTTTGGACCCTTTCTTATGTAGTGAACATTTTGGATGAATGAGTGCAACTCCACCCTTTTCTATGTATTGAACATTTTGGATGAATGGGTGCAACTCCACCCTTTTCTATGTATTGAGCATTTTGGATGAATGGATGCAATTGCACCCTTCCTATGTAGTGAACATTTTGGATGAATGGATGCAATTGCACCCTTCCTATGTAGTGAACATTTTGGATGAATGGATGCAACTCCACCCTTTTTTATGTATCAAACATTTTGGATGAATAGATACAACTCCACCCTTTCCTATGTAGTGAACTTTTGTGATGAATGGATGCAACTCCACCCTTTTCTATCACTACAATGGATCGGGCTCATACCCGTGCTCCTAGCCGCTAAAAATGACTTGTGAAAAAAAGTAGCGGGTCCGTGTACCAGCGCGTGTATAATCGCGGCCAGAGACATGCGTGTAAAAGCGCATGTATAGGACTGTTCAGACGCGCTGATACACGGGTGTATACACACGTTCTGTGCACGTAGACGCGCTGATTGAAGCATCTATACACGCGTTTTGTCAGTTTAGCTACGCTTATACACACATATTTCACAGATTTGACACGTCGATACACGCATGTTTTATAAATTATCCGCGTATATACATGCGGCTTTTTGCAGATCCGACACGTTTATACACGCGAGCAGAGAGCAAAAAAAAAAAATCACGAGAGTGCTATTTGGTACCTAAATGCTGTTCTAGCATTCCAGCACCCAATAACACTCTCTGGATTATTTTTTTTGGGTGCATTGGACCATCCACGAGGAAGATATCCACGAGGAAGATTAAGACAAGAATGACATGAATGCATACATTGTCAATACACGATTAAAGACAGACATGAATGCAATACTATCGATTCACGATTCAATATTACTATCAAAGTTTTATGTGTACACATATATACAAGGAAGTCCATATGTCGAAGTAGCCCATGGCTTCAGTTACAAAAATATATATACAACCACATCCTATATATGGAATGTGATACTACAAGTCTGAGTACTACTCAGACCCAGATGATGACTCGGTGCTCCCTCCATGCTCAGATGAGCTCACATTGGTCGGAATGTCCGATGAGTAGTGCTCACGTTCACCCTCTGCAGTGGCGGCGGGTGGATCATCAGCAGCTTGTGCCTGTTCAAGTAATATATAGTATATAAGTATATATATATGTAATTCAATAAACCAAAATCATTCGTTTAGAGTTTTCAAGTACTTGTCGACCGTATGGTCTCATGGCCATCTCAAACTGCACGTTCGTAATACGTCTGCTATGCCGGCCGAGCATACCCAGTATCGTGGGCTTCCTTCCCGTAACCCCTCGCTGTATCATAATCAACACAATTTGTAAGATTAAAACAATCATAGAATCAATGAATTAAGTAAACAATCAAATAAAGTGGCAAGATACTTACGAACTCTGCCTCCCATGACTCGACGCCACCAGATCCGAAATGCGAAGATCCAATGGTCTCCATCTGGATCCGTCGTGCCTCCACATGCTGCCTGCTCTTCACGCCACCCTCTGCTCATTTCTTTGCCTCCTTCCACTCGCGTTTGTGCACAGTGGTGGCAGGTTTCTCGGCAGGATATCCACCCGCAGCTACATTTAGCCCATCATCGTACGCGAGTTTTTTAAGGTGAGATCTTTTATTACTTAAGATCTCCCTTATTCGCGTCCTTCCCCATACATTCGAGAATGTAGCATGTGGGGGATTGGGGTACCGACTATGTACAGCCTCTATCACCTCCCCAACTAATCGGCTATTTTGATCTTTAAATTTAATAAAACAATTTCTATACAAGTTTGATACTACCCCACGCATGTACTCCATTACCTCTTTCCCCCTCGCATCCATCACTATCCCACCCCTATCCGTCACATCATAGCAGATCACTCCCTCCACCTCTCTCATCTCCTCCTCTTCTGAACTGTCTCCTCTAACTCTTCTCCCTCTATCTCCTCTCTCACTGCATGCCCTACTACCTCCCCCACCAAAGCACCCGCCGCATCCTCCACTCCCACTCTTCCTACTGCTGCGGGTGGAGTCACGACTGGGGGATTGTCTACGTGACGGTGGCTGTGAGCCCTGACGTGACGGTGGCTTTGAGGGAGTACATGATGGTGGTTGTGAGCCCTGACGTGACGGTGCTTGGGAGGGTGTGCGTGAGTGTGTCTGGGACGAGGTATGTCTCCTCGGTGGGCGTGGAAGAGGAGAAGCTGCATGCCGTCTCGTCGGACTCGTAGGCATAGACGACAGTGGAGTGCCCTGGATACTCGCGGTAGGGGTATAGACACCAGGCATGGAAGAAGGGGGATGGGCATACATGTACTCTGTAAGCTCAACTGGACCAGGATGGCGCCCAAAATGATTTAGCATCTCCATCAGCCAATTGCTGTACACAAATGGATCGGATGAAGAACCTGGAATATCCATAAAGAATCTGCAAAAATAAAAGTATATACATGATCGCATAAAAGCACAAATGCAAGCTAGGCGCACATGATTTTCCACCACCAAACTGACATCACTATCTAGAGAATTCACATCTTCAACAACACTCAGAACTATAGAGTTATCCTCCTACAACTCTTCAAAAACTAAATCACTATCACCACAACATCCATCTTGTGTGGTTATCTTCAAAGGTTGCACACACATTATTGCATGCATGACTATCACTATCCTCATGTACATCATGGGCTGTCTCTTGACTCACACAAATATCATCATCCAAGCCACCTATCACCTTGTAGACCATAGAATGAAAAAACACAGTCTTGTGTATACACCCGTCCAGAAACGCGTGTATACACCCGTCCAGAAACACGTGTATATCCAAAAACACGTGTATATGCCCGTCCAGAAACACGTGTATATGCGCATGAACAGTCTGTGCAGACAGGATACACGCAGACATACATGTTGAGATATCGAGCTCGTCTAGTGAGGCAGTGGCCACTGATGACCCGCCTGGGAGATAGGCCCCACACTTACACCACTGGCATGGTTGGTGAGATCTTGGGTGATATGCGGCCAGTGGGATGACAGGCTGTGTGACAGCCATTCTAGAGACTGGCATAGTTATAGCGCCAGCTCATTTAGTCGGGTTCACACTATAGAGAACCCGTGTATGTATTGGTTGAGTACCTTTCATATTATGAGTACTCTTATCTTGTATATGGTGTTGAGTGTTGAGTAGAGAAGAAGAAGATTTTCAGCCTCTCACCTTGTGTGTTCTCTATTAGGGTTTTGTGTGTGTGTGTGTGCTTGCAAGAGCTCAAGCTCTCTTCCCCCCTGCATCTTTTCATGGTATCAAAGCCTGGTTCGTGCTAAGGGCTGAGCTGAAAGCAAGAGAACCACAGGAAGCGGTACGAGGGTAAGAGCTTCAACTACTCTTCCCTATTGTGTTGGTGACTACACCCTTGTCGGGAGCTCTACGGGAGGCACCGGCAAACGATCTCTGATTGACGAGCTTTCTTCGCGGGAGTAAAGCTATCGGACAATATTTTCTGGGCCAGAAACGCGTTTCGGGCGCGTCTGGACCTCCGTTTTTCAGAAAGCAGGCGAATTCGAGCACTGTGGGTAAGTCATCGATTCTCTGCAGAACTCTGTTTTAAGAACTGTAGGAAGACAGATTGACTGTGCAGACACTGTGGGTGCTGCAAGAGGTCTACAGTTGCCATTGGGTGTATGTATGCACATTGAAGTCACTGGTTGTGACGTTTGAGAGTACTACAGTACCGCTGTGCAGAAAATACAGCAGTTTGTGCAGAAAAACCAGAGTGCAGTTTCTGGTAAAATTGTGTGTTTGGCAAGATGTCAAATGATGGGATAACTTAGATTGTGGTTGAGAAGCTTGACAAGAATAACTTCCATGCTTGGAGGTTCAGGTTGACGAATTTCCTGATGGGAAAGGGCTATTGGGACTACATAGAAGGTGAGCATGAAGAGGCACCGGAGATACCGGATATGAATCCGACTGCTGCAGATGTGAAAGAGTTTAAAGACTGGAACCAAGGAGCCAGGAAGGTTATGTATTGGCTATCCATTAGTATACAGGACACCATGATTGGGCACATTCAGGATGCCAAGTCCCCCAAGGAGGCGTGGGACACCTTGGTAAAGCTTTATGAAACAAATACCAAGGCATGCAAGATACAGTTGAAGAATGAACTTCATACTGTGGAGAAAAAGAGCATGTCTGTGAATGACTATGCGCTGAAGATAAAGGGTATTGTGGAATCCCTTGCATCTATTGGTGTGTCAGTAGATGATGATGACAAGGTGGAAGTCTGTCTACGTGGTCTCGGGCCACAATACAAGGCGTTCAAGACGTCTATTCAGACTCGAAAAAATATTCCCAACTTTACAGATTTGGTGTCTATGCTGATTATCGAAGAGAAGAGCTTGGGTGAAGACCAACAGTCTTCACAAAGCAAAAACAGTTCAGAGCAACAGGCCTTCTACACGAGTTCAGGAAGAGGACGAGGTAGAGGAGGTCGTGGACACGGTCAAGGAGGTGGCCGAACAGGTAATCAGAATTATGGACAGCAGCAGCAGCAACAACAGTCCTAGAATACACAACAACAACAACAACAACACGCAGGTGGAAGAGGCAAATTCAGAGGCAGGGGGAGTCAAAGAGGCCGTGGAAACTGGCAAAGGCAGTATAATGATGCACGTGAATGCTATTATTGTGGTAAGCCTGGACATGTGCAGGCAGAATGTTATAAGAAGCAGGCTGACATGCAAAATGGAAAAGTGCAGCAAAACAACTATGCATCCTCAAGCAGAAATAATGAGGATAATGAAAGGTTGTTTGTTATGCAGCATGTCGTGAATGCCATGTCTGAAAATGTTGATGCAGCACAAAAAGATAATGTATGGTATGTGGACTCAGGCGCTTCGAACCACATGACGAGTCATGGGGAGTGGTTCAAGGAGATGAAAAACCCGAAAAGACCAAGTTTTGTGGAAACAGGGGATGACACTGCTCATCCAATTGCCCATGTTGGAGATATGCCATTGTCTATGCAGGATGGCAAAGTGAAGTACCTTGCAGATGTACTTCACGTTCCGAACATAACAAAGAATCTGGTTTCAGTTGGCCAGATGATTGAGCAGGGTTTGCAGGTTCGGTTTAACCCTGATGGTTGTTATGTTGAAGATTTTAAAGACAAGTGCAGGTTGGTTGCAAAAGGCAACAGAGTGGGCAGAATGTTTACATTGAATGTAGACATGCCTGAAATGAGTGCTGCGATGTTTGCAAATGGTTCAGGAATTGTTGCAGACATAGACATTTGGCATAAAAGGATTGGACATGTAAATGTGCAGAGATTGAAGTCTATGCAGACAAAAGGAATTGTGACAGGGCTGCCAAAATTTAAAGTGGAAGGTATACAGAAAATATGTGAAGCATGCCAATTTGGGAAGCAAACAAAGCATGTGTTTCCACGTAATAGATATGTGAGCAGAAATGCACTAGATGTTGTGCATTCAGATGTATGGGGTCCTACGAAGACCATATCTATGGGAGGCTGCAGGTATTATGTGACTTTCATTGATGACCACACAAGGAAAGTGTGGGTATATTTCATGAAGGAGAAGAGTGAGGTGTTCACTCACTTTCAGAATTTCAGAGTTTTGGTTGAAAAGCAAACAGGGAAATATGTAAAGTGCCTAAGGTCAGATGGAGGGGGAGAATACTTCTCCAATGAGTTCTCTGAACTTTTGAAGAAGAATGGTATTCGGAGACAGTTTACATGCAGATACACTCCACAGCAAAATGGAGTTACTGAGCGGAAAAACGGGCACATTGCTCAGATTGCGCGAGCATTGATGGAAGAGAAGAATATGCCGCATTGCTATTGGGCTGAGGCTGTTTCTACAGCTGTATACATCATGAACAGGACTCCAACTGCAGCCATACATGATGTAACTCCAGAGGAGAGGTCTACTGGCAGAAAACCAGATTTGTCTCATCTGAAAGTCTTTGGATGCATTGCATATGTGCATGTGCCAGATGAGCTGAGAACCAAGCTGGATCCGAAAGCTGAAAAATGTGTGTTTATTGGATATTCCCTTGAGCAAAAGGGATACAGGTGTTATAATCCTACTACACGTGAGTTGAGGGTAAGCAGGGATGTTGTCTTTGATGAGATGAGCAGCTGGTATGCTGCTGGAAAAGAAGCTGTTGGGGCTGATGTGAGTGGAAGTGTGGTTGCACAGAATGCAGGTCAGGCAGCAATCACAGTCTTTGAGTGGACCAGGAGAGTCATCATCTAGTGGATCTGTTGATAGACCATGGAGTGGCAGGTTGCGTCAGAATACCAGTCCTGCAAATGTGATTAGTACATCACATAAAGGAAAAGAGAAAGTAGTTGAGCCCCTTGGTATGCCTGACATTTCTGCAGGGCATTCTCATGTTGATGGAGAGTCTAGTGGTTCAGATATGAGCCTTGATGAGGAGCTTGGGATCCCAGCTATGAGAACACCTGGTGTAAAGAAGGCTATGGAAGCCATGAATGAAAAGCTGCGAAGATCAGGGAGAGTGAAGAATCCTGTGCAGAGGTTTACTTATGATGGTTATGTGGCACATCACTATGCATATATGGCAAAGGTTGTGCAGGTTGTTGAGCCCACATGCATTGATGAGGCTGTTGGAAATGTGTGTTGGGAGAAAGCTATGGAGGATGAGGAGATGGATGCACTATATGGAAATGAAACTTGGGATTTAGTGCAATTGCCTGAAGGCAAGAAAGCCATTGGATGCAAGTGGGTGTACAAAGTTAAACATAACAGTGATGGAAGCATAAACAGGTACAAGGCTAGATTGGTAGCCAAAGGGTATGCGCAGACATATGGGATTGATTATGAGGAAACTTTCAGCCCAGTTGCCAAGATGGCAACGGTGAGAGTTGTGATAGCAGTGGCTGCGTCAAAGCAATGGTCTTTACATCAGATGGATGTAAAGAATGCATTCTTGCATGGGGATTTGCAAGAAGAGGTGTATATGTTGCAGCCACCTGGTTATGAGGATGTGGGTCACCCCGAGCATGTTTGCAGGTTGAAGAAAGCCTTGTATGGCTTAAAGCAAGCACCAAGAGCATGGTCTGACAAGATTTCTGAATATCTTGTCACTATTGGCTTTCATGTAGCCAATGCAGATTTCTCGCTGTATGTGAGACATGGTGATAGAGAAGTTGTGCTTGTTGTCATCTATGTAGATGACTTGATCATTACGGGAGACCATGATGCAGAGATCTTTGATGTAAAGATCCTGCTTAGACAAAAGTTTGAGATGAAGGATCTGGGGGAGCTCAGATATTTCTTGGGCATTGAGGTGATTAGGTCACCACATGGTATTGGATTACTGCAGAGACAGTATGGCTTGGACATGTTGTCCAAGTATGGTATGATCACATACATGCATGCGTCAATGATTGCATTCTCTTTCGTGGGACGCATAAGGAGGCTCGACATTGTCCCACTTGTGGTGGTGAAGCAAGGTATAGAACAGATGTGAAGAGTTTTGATGTACCTCGTAAAGTCTTGCGACACTTTCCTATAATTCCTCGCATCAAACACGTGTTCAAGTGCAAATCCATAGCAGAGCTCATGTCATGGCATTCCTCACATCGATCGGATGATGGCATGTGGAGAATTCCCACAGACACTCCTGCTTGGAAGCATATTGAAGATGAGTGGCCCAGCTTTAAAACATAGCCCAAAAACTTGAGACTTGGCCTAGGTATGGATGGAGTGAATCCATTTGGTTTCAAAAGCACCGCATACAGCCAATTGTGTTGGTGAATTACAACCTTCCACCATCAATGGCGATCAAGAAGGGACATCTTATGTTATCCCTTCTAATTCCAGGGAAACATAAAGTCAAGCATATGGATGTTTATCTCGAACCGTTGATTGATGAGTTGGTGGAACTATGGAGAGGTGTTGCGGTGGTGGACATTAGTAGGCCTCCCTCCTCTCGACACTTCGACTTAAAAGCAGTGTTGATGTGGACAATGCATGACTTTCCAAGATACAGCGATTGTTCTGGTAAGAATTATAATTACCTCCCTACTCTAATACTATTGGCTATATTAATTATAAATATTGACTTTATTATTCTAACTTTTATTTATATTTTAACAGGTTTGAAAACATCGGGTAAACATGCATGTCCTGTTTGTGGCCCTTCGTTAGTACATGAGTATGCTGACGGTTTGTGTAAGACCATATTCGATAATCATCATCGATTTCTCCCCTCAGATCATCCTAAATATGTTGCCAGTAAGAGTAACATCCCTCCACAAACACTTCATGCAAAAGATTGGAAGCGTATTTGGGAGTCTACAAATATTCTTCCCTCAGATGGCATGAACAGGTATAGTAATGTTTTTCAATCTTGTTTTGTGTAGTCTCTAATTGGATTAAAGGTCACATAGAGCAATCCCTTGTGTAGGTACTCCATTTTTTTTCGGCTACCATATTGGACCCATCTTAAGATCAACCATCTTCTTGATCCCATGCACATCTTCAAGAATGTGGGATCTGGTATTTGGGAACGTTATTGGTAAATGAGACAATGTTAGCGTATGGGAGGACTTGCGGGTCGCAGGACGTATGCGTCAAGCTTGGCCACGAGAGGAGGGTGGGCACATTTGTCTTCCGCCTGCACCATGGAGTATATCAAAGAAAGAGGAGAAGCAGGTAAAGCAGGCCATCACCACTTTGCGTACTCCCACTGGATGCATGAGATCATTGAAAGGGAGCCTTTACAACCACTAAGAAAAGAGGCATTGAGCAACTATATGGGTTGAAGTCCCACAATTGGCACAAGATGCTCCAAGTAAGTGTTTTCCAAGTCTTGTACGTTGAAATTAAATTTTGTAATGCCATAAACCATACATACATGTGCTCTTATGTGCGCAGTTCATACTACCTACTAGCATCGACCATTGTGCAAATAAGAGTTTGAAAAAATGTATTTATAAGATGGGCCAGCTTGTGAGGTATGTAAAACCCATGTCAGATCACCCTTTATTATACCTCACAAAATGAACGTGCATGAGGTATAACGTACTATTTATTTATTTTTCAGATATGTTAGTTCCAAAAAGCAATTGATCCAGCCACGTTGGATGATGCGCGTGTTATGGCAGTGGAGGTGGTTTGTTTGGTAGAGGAGACTTTTTCGCGAACCATTCTCACAAGTCAACTACATCTCATTGTGCATTTAGTGGACGAAATTGCTTTATGTGGCACTGTGCATGCACGTTGGATGTTCTTCCTAGAGCACTTCATGAAGACCTTAAAAGACTTTGTGAGGCAAAGTGCAAGGCCTGAAGGAAGCATGGCCGAGGGTTGATTGATACAAGAGTCTCTTGTATATATTTCAGAATTTCTTGGTCAGGTGGACAGCTCTTTGCCACGACTATGGAGCAATGAAGAGGACTTGAGGATGACCTCTATTATGCCTCAAGGAAAAGGACAGAGTAAAGTAATTGACAGAACATTGATTGTTGATGATCTCAATTTCACTTGCATCCTTAATAGTGATGTGATGAGCAGATGGGTTACAAGATATGAGGATGCAAAGACAAAAAGGCAAGTAGAAAGAGCTCTCTTTCGGAGGCAACATGGCTCTCGTAAGGCGTACCCTAACACTTTCGAATGATATCCATGTTGATTGGTTGCATGAGGAAATGGAGAGAGCAGAGAGCGACGAGGGGCTGCATATCACGGCGGAAGAATGGGAGTATGCACGAGGATGCATGTTAAAGGTACATAGAACTAATGTTTTGCATTAGTTGTAAGTGATTTGCTTTTAATATTATTTCACATTGCTTACACAAATATTGCTTCTATTTTGGTCCAGTGCACTATGTTCAATGCTATATGGTGTGAAGGCAAGCATTTTCGAACACAAAGAATTGATGAAAAGAGGAATACACAAGATTGCGGTGTCATTAGTAGCTTTGAGGGAGCTAATGGAAAAATGGATGATTATTGTGGCACAATCCAAGACATATTTAGGCTTGACTTTCATCGCTTCTTTGTGTATGTTTTGGATGTCAAATGGCAAATGAACGTGGTGGAAAAAGGGCCTAATGCAACGATAAAACGCCATGCAAGTGGCTATGTAACTATTGACTCTACAAAGTTTTGGCAAACAAAGAAAGATAGGCTCGTATTGCCTCAACAATGTGAGCAGGTATGCATTTTTTTACTAATGTGTTTCATGTACATATATATCTAAGCTCGCGTACCCCTTGACTTTTGATATGCTAATTAATTACTGCAGTATGTGTATTTGAGTAGGTTATCTATCTGCCAATGGTTAATGACATTAAATGGTGGTATGTCATCCCTATTGCACCACGTTCCAAAGTGATGTATAATACATTCACTGATATGGAGCATATGGAGGATGTAACAAGCCGCAATGAAGATGATGTCGAACATGCCAATGAAGATGTTGTGATCGATGATCAAGAAATAAGAGATGATCATGATAATGAGGATGAGTGTGCCATTTCTCATGATCATGAGAATGACCCTACCATTGAGGATGATGGTGATGTTGATGAGGATGATCAGGACATCGATACCATTATCAATGGACAGAATATCGATAGTGGAATAAATTTAATCGTAGCCTTACAAATTGATCAAATGGATATTGATGTTGATCGTTTGGCAAGGATGGATATTATTGAAGATGAGATCAAACCCTAACCAATCCATCACTGAATCGTTCTAAATTGATGACATTTCTATTGTATGTGTTGTCTTTTAATTATCATCTCATGATTTATTTTTGTATGTAAATGCATGTAGTGGGATTGTGTAATGATATATACTGTAATGTACTATGAGATGGTTTAAAGAAAATAGTTTTTAATTTTGTAAAGGAATTTAGTTTTTCTTAATAAAGCGTGTATTGATGCGTGTATAATTGCGTGCATTTACATGCGCTTATACACGCGCTGGTAAATGCCAATATACACGCGGATTTAAATGCCAATATATACGCGCCCGATACTATTCAAATACATGCGCGACCATACACGTGCCCGTAATTTATCGCATGTATGAAACGCGTGTATGGCAGCATTGTCTTGTAGTGTATGTTTCGAACATTTTGGATGAATGGATGCAACTCAGCCCTTTCCTATGTAGTGAACATTTTAGATAAATGGATGCAACTCAACCCTTTTCTATGTATCGAACATTTTGGATGAATGGAACTCCACCCTTTCCTATGTAGTGAACATTTTGGATGAATGGATGCAACTATTGTGAACTAAGAGTGAGCTAAGTTGTGGTTATGTATCGTTTTTGTCTAATGTATGGATGAACTAAGGGTGACCTAAGGGTAAACTAAAAGTGAACTAAAGGTGAACTAAGGGTAAGATTGGGAATATACATTGACCAAAAGGTATACTTGGTGGGGAGATAGAGGGGTTGATAAACCCAAAAGTGAACTTAGTGTGATCTAAGGGTAAACTATGGGTAGACTAGACGTGAAATAAGGGTGACAGTAGGGGAAGGTTGAGGTCTATAGGGGCCCTTTAAGCTGCCATATTATGATTTTAATGACTTTTTGTTAAAACGTTCAGTTTCTTTTACTTTAGATACCTTCTTGTTCTTCAAACGGCTAGAAGTTTGAATTTAAAAGTTTCCCGCCAAAATTAAATTTGAAATCGAGCGAGCAAAACTATATCATGTGACATATCTATGGAAAGAGCTCAACGAGTAGATTTTGGATCTGTAATCTCCGACAAATTTTGAGCTCATATGTAGAAGTTATGGACGTCCGAAATTTCAAAAACTTTTCCCCCCACTTTTTGGAAATGAAAAGTACAAAAAGGCATCTTCTAGAGAATCTTTTGACCACCTTTAATCACCCAACATTTTTATATACATGGCATCACACGATTGGCTCTTTTCCTTAATAACCTTTTAATCACATGGCATCTTAAAGGGTCCCTATAGACCTCAACCTTCCCCTAATGACTAAGGTAAGCCTAGGAATATACACTGATCCAAAGGTAGGCTTGGTGGGGATATAGAGGGATAGATAAACCCAAAAGTGAACTAAGGGTGAACTATGGGTAAACTAGACGTGAACTAAGGGTGAACTATGGTAAGTCTTGGAATATACACTGACCAAAAGGTGAGGGGTATATAAACCCAAAAGTGAACTAAGGGTAAACTATGGGTAAACTAGATGTGAACTAAAGTTGAGCTAAGATAAGCCTGGGAATATACATTGACCTAAGGGAAACCCAGAAGTGAACCAAGGGTGAACTAAGGGTAAATTAGAAGTGAACTGAGAGTGAACTAGGGAAATCCTGGGAATATACACTGACCAAGAAGTATGCTTGGTGGGGGGATGGAGGGGTAGATAAACCCATAAGTGAACTAAGGGTGATCTAAGGATGAACTAAGGGTGAACTATGGGTAAACTAGACGTGAACTAAGGGTGAACTAAGGTAAGTCTAGGAATATTATGGACCAAGAGAGAGAGAGAAAGAGAGAGAGAGAGAGAGAGAGAGAGAGAGAGAGAGAATGACAAATCAATTCATGTTAAGAGTGGCATTGCAAAAAAACCATTACACGAGTACAAGCCTCCATTCGGATGCAAAAACATTATAAAAGACATCACCATCGTCTTGAACTAGTGTGAAGCACCTCTCATCATTTGGGGATTCCCCATACTTGCATACTAAAATTTTGCATGATATATTAGTTGCGATATCACATATTTTCACATGCTTATTAAGTAGAAATCCCTGTAGACCAATTGGAGCATGCCTTGATGCTAGGGGCAATAGTGCATGGCATGTGGTGCATGTGATGGTAACCCTAAGGTCTACCATAAAAGTTTTGGTACAACAATGTGGACACCAAATCCGTGGTTTCTCCTGAAATTTGATGCGATATTTGCCATCTTGATGCTTCCTTCATAATACACTAGTTACAAAAGCTCTCTTCATGGGTTGGAAAGACCCTATGTCAATTTGCTCTTTTGATGTAGCACAAAACTTTAGCTTCTTTCCATGTCCAAGCCTTGTTTGAGTCACATTTGCTTATAGTTGGTGAATGCTTGCTCTCATAGGCATTTCTTTCACTTTGCGTGAAAGAGTTCTCATCAGAATTTCCTTGCAAGTGTTGAGTTGATGCATGAAGGCAATTTTTTGAGAAGAATCAGTGTGCTCTAGTTCTCCTTCAATCTTGGAAAGGATGTCTCTCACTTCGTTGACACAAACCATGACTTTACTATTATCCACACCACAACTTGAGGTTGCCACATTTTTCTCCATATCACTTTCAACATCTTGTACATGGTCTGCATTTGTGTCCTGCATGTCCTTGCCATGTGCATTATCCATAATTGGAAGAATGGGAAGCAAGTGTAGAAAGTGCTTCTCTATGATTAAATGTAGTGCATAGAGGTGTTTGCAAGCACTTGTCAAATCTAGGCAATCACAATAATTGCATTTCATGCTCACATAATACCAATGACTTGGAGAAGAAAGACTTTGGATCTTGAACAATAATCGCAAGGCATTTATAATCTGCAAAGAAGATGGATCATTCTCATATCGTTGTAATATTTTCTCGCCTTCTTGTAGTCTTGCGGTGTGGTTCTTTGACGATCCATGGATATTAAAGTACCCGAAGTCAACTAGAACATCAAAACCACATGTTATAAGAAGCAATCAACCCAAAGCAATTGACACATTGGAAAATTTAGTTACCTATTTCTTGTTTTTGCTTAAAAAACTCCAACAAAGTCCCACGCATGTGAGTGCCACTAGTAGAATCACCCATAATAGCATGTAGAAGATCTAGGTAGACATGACTTGTGCATCCAATAGAGTGTACTTTACATATTGCCATATTCTCTCAACCAAGGTGGTTGTGTCCACATTTCCATAACTGAATAGACCACCATACTTGGGCCATCTCTTGCGCCAAGGACAATCATGCCCACACCACCCATTTGTCACATATCTTTGCACATTCCCATACGCAGCATAGTATTGTAAAAGCCCTTGATAGTTTTGCTCAAAATCAAATTGAGTGACACTGTACATAAGCCTCATCATTGAAGAGTAGAGATGATGTTGCAACTCCTTTGGAACCTACATTTACAAGGTTTTTGAATTAAAAGATACCTGTACAACAGAAACAAAGGGCACACACATTCAAACCATGCCATACCTTTAAAAGATACTTGAGCGCTAGAAACAAAGGGCACACACATTCAAACCATGCCATACCTTTGGGAGAAGGTTCTCCACCCATGCTTTCTTTGCATGAAACCAACACATAATAATATGACTGGAGACTTGTTGGCGAAGTCCCAAGCTATCGTACTTCCAACAATAAGTGTCTTCTTTTACCACCTCATCAAAATCTTGAAGCTTTGTTTGGAATTTATCAATAACAAGGGACCATAGGTCAAACATTTTTCATTCTAGAGAGCACTATATTAAGGGTTATCTTTAGGGAAATACACCAATGATCTGAGCCTAGATCATTGGTGTACATCATGAGCCAAATGGGTATACCTATACCATGTTGGTTTGGCAAGCCTGCGGCATATAATGGAAGACGAAATACATTTGTCTTAAAAGTACTATCAATAGCCCATGAATTATGCATAGAAAAATGCATTGCCATGTCTAGCATCCACTTATCTTGAATAATAACAATGAATGGTTTATCTTTATCATTCACTGCTTGAGGATTGTAAGGTTGGTAGTAGCACACCTAATAATATAGGAGGAAGGTTAGTATACCCACTTATCACCATCTAAATATTTTTATGGAACAAGAATATAACACCTAACTTGCCTTGTTCCGCAACATGCAAGCCTCACTCCACATGGCGGTCCAGTCATCTTTTGAGATCTTCCCTACATTTGGAAAGAAATGCCAATTGTCAGGCATTTTTCTGAGAGGTTTTTATGGCTTGTGTACATACGTGTGCATGGCAGTTGTGAAGATTTGGCTTTGGAGGGTGTTGCCAGGTGTACAGGGTGGACGGCATTTGATTCGGGTTTGTTTGCAGGCCTGTCCGGTGAGAGGTTCGATGCAGGAGGTTTCAGCTGTCCGTGGCGGCTTGAATGTGTACGCATCCTATAAATGAATGGGCACTAGCCGGTTTTATTTGAAGGTGTATGGAGTGGGTACTAGAGAGGGGGCTGCATTTGAAAAAGGGTGTGAAACCGAGGTGCAGTATTTGATGTGGCCAAGGTGGCAATGAGTATTGGTGTGAAATGGTATGGAAGCGTGGCCATTCATTAGGGTTTGGAAAATAAAAAAATGATTATGTTGACGTGGCCATAAGAAGGCAAAGCCACTTGGAGGCGTGAGTTGCTGCCAGCGAAAACCTCCAGAAGCTGGTGAGTCGGCGCAGCGTGCAGAAGATAAAGCTAATGGTCACCTTGTTTTATAGGGGGTTCTCTGGCGCTACTGCAGGGCGAGCTGGTGGCGTTAAAGGTGACGTGTGGCTGGTGAGAGGCCAACGGGGAGCCTCCCTCGTGAAGAAGCCGACAGTGTGAAGGCGTGTAGGAAGCCGCCTATGGGCAAGGTGATGGCAGCAAAGGGGTAGCTGCAGGTGAGCGTGGAGAGCTGTGGAGCGCAGCTGGTCGAAGGACTGACGGGCTGTAGAGGCGGGGCCCTCCCGTGCGCAGAGATGAAAGGGAACTGGTGAGGTTGGCGGTGACTGGGACTGGGTGACAGGCTGCCAGCGCGAGAGAAAGGGCCGCCAGGTGGGTGAAGCTGCTATTGGCCTCGTAGACTGGCTGGCGACTTGTAGTGAAGGTTTGCAGAGGGCGCAGCAAAGACGGGCTGCAGAGGCTGGTGGGGCCTCCCGTGTGAAGAGACTGGAGCGCAGCTAGTAAGGGCTGGCGTGACTGAAGCGCAAGGGAGCTGGAGCTGTCTGCAAGGGTTCGTGTGGCTGGCGCAGCTGCAAGAAAAAGCGAAGGGAAGCTGAGGAGCGCAGAGAAGTGGCAGACGACTGGGTGAAGGTGATTGGTTGGTGAGCGTGGAGGGCACGCGTAACAAGAGTTGCAGGGCAGCTGGATGCGCAGAGGCAGACAGGTTGACAGTGTAGGAGAGAAGCGAAGGGCGAAGAGCTGAGTGGCAGCCACAGGCGCAAGGGATGAAGGCGCAAGGCTGCTGGTGAAAAGCTGACGGCGACTTGGAGAGGACAGCCGTAGGCTGGTGACTGGAGTAGCTGGTCGTGTGGGCTGGCGTAGCTGAAGCGCAAGAAGAGAAGCAAGTGGCGGCTGGCAGTAGGTAGCGCATGAGGCGACAAAGAAGGCTGCTTGTTGACGAGCTGGAGGTGCTGGTCAAAGGGCAGATTGGTTGGTGAGCGTGGAGGGCACGCATAAGCAGAGAGCTAAGAGAGCAGCCGTGTGTGGGAGCTGCTGGCGTCAAGGTGCAAGGAAGGTGTGGGCCGCCTAGGAGACAGGACAGTGGACAGAGTGGGTGCCGAGTGAAGCGAAGAGAGATAAAGTGTTACTGCCTGGTGGTGGGCCGGTAGTAGGGTAGATAAGCTGCTTGGGTTTGTGCGAGGCTGGTAGAGGATCAGCACAGAGAGAGTGAGAGAGATGATGGAGTAGCTGCTGCTGACGACACATGCAGAGTAGATGGGCTGCAGAGAGTTGAAGGTTAGCTGGTGTGGGCGCCTTCTGAAGTGAGAGTGGCCGGGTTCTTTCTGGTGTGATTGGGACAGCAGGCAGGCGAGTGGATCATGTGGTGATTGGGGATGTGGTGTATCCTCGGCGGCTGACAGGCCTGAGTGTTTTGTTTGTAAGTTGTGTGAGTAAGGCTTCTGTGTCGGGAGAAGCTTGTATGAAGTGTTTTCTGGGAATATAATTTCTGGGTGTTTATCTTGGTCTATGGTGCCCCTGTTTTCTGCTGTCTGTCTGGCGTGGGTTGGGTGGTGAGTGCGAGAATTTGTCCAGCCGGTGGCTGGTGGTGCCCCCATTCGTGTGTGTGATTCCAAGTTTGCGAGGTGGAAGGGCTATAGAGGCAGGGTTTTCTTTCTTTTTTTCACCTCACACCAATCAACTAACAATTACACATAGCATATACAAGGTATAAACCACTTAAAGGTAGTTATAGATGGTACCTTGATTTTGCGAATCTAGTCTCACATCATAGAAATCTCCCTATGAATCATGAAGAACCTATAGATTACTTGATCAACAAGAGAGGATTACTCATAATGTAATCTTTCTTTTGACAGAAAAATCTTTGATGCTACATGTTGTGAGCTACCCACATCAAACAAATCCTCCATGCAACAATCAATGACATTTGGGTGTACTAATAAATGATACAGATCCTCACATGTGCCAGGGATATGTCCTTCATGAAGAGGATGCAATGAAATGGAAGCATTTTTTGTGTTAGTAAAATATTGTACTCTTACCTTGAACGGGCAACCACATCTCTTTGACCTCCTAAGACTCTTTTTGGTTCCTCTCCTATGTGGTTCCCTACCTTTATGACATCCATAATCAACGACTGCCTTGCATTTGCCATGGTTCTTAATAGAGCAAACCATAAGTAGCCTTACTTTGTGCTCAATTATAATCTCGATCGAAGCTTGACACTCCTTTCACGCTTAAGAAGTAGAGTATTGTCGTTTTTGGGAAGTGGTTGAGATACTTTGCGACTTTTGGTCCATCTTGCACATTCACAAACATTGAGAAGGTCCTTCACATTTGCGATAGGAATTCCTTGCCTTTTAATGTCCACACACCATGTGGACTTATATTTTGAAGAGTATCATTTATCCCTAGATGACATGCTCCATCTCCCATTGTGTGAGATTCTTGCACAATGCTTTCCCACTCCTCTATGTAGGAGATCTTCAATTTTGGCGGCGGTGAACTTAAGCAAAGATAATAAGAACCATCTTCATTTTGCTCTAGGCACAGGTTGTCTTTCATTTTCCTCCATCTCTTTAAATCAAGCATGCTCTAGTGTCACAAAACTTCAAAGCCTCTAAGTTTATTGGGCTGCTTTTTTGGATCCACACCTTCATCAAGGCATAACTTTTTGATCGAAAGAATAGAATGTGGGAGAAACATACTAATGTGCATTAAGTGGAGAGAAGATTCATTGTAATTTGTTTGCTTAGCTGCTTTAAGCTCGTAATGGTGACTTGAGGTTGATCTTCATCTCTTTTAGAGTCACTTGTTTCAATGGAGCTTGAGTCATCACTTTCATGGTCGCGTGTTTCATAGGTGCTCGAACCATTATATATGAATCAACCTCTAACCACCCAAAGTGACTTATGTAATCATCAAGACACTCCATTCCTTTTGTTAAAATAAACATCAAACAAGAGGAACATTACTAGAGGTGTTATGAAAAAGCAAGGCAAGAACATGAATACAAAAGACCTTTCTAAAATGTAGCTAAGAATAAATCTACCTATATGATAAATAAGGACCCTAATAGGAGTATGAGAATATTTAAGGAGTATGGAATCCCAGATTACAAAGTGTTTATCCCTAGTTTACTTTAAAGCCACGTAACTCCTAGTTCACTCTTAGATCACCCATTTGTTTACCTAATATGCAATTATTGCCAAAAATCACTTAGTTCAATCCTAATTTCACTATATTTCCTAGTTCACCCAAGTTAGTTTACCCATAGTTTAGTCATGTAGTTTACCCTAAGTTTACTATAATACTTATCATGGGACCGAGTGCATACCTTAGTGTCTCTTGATTGTGTGAAACATAGGCATGTCCCAAACCTTTTATAAAGACCCTATGTTAGTTACAAACTTTAAAGCTCCTCTAAACAATCTCTACTCAAATTATTCCCTTGCAATCTTTCTAAAAGTTTGTGCAATCCTTAGTTCACTTTTTTGTCGGATAAAGTTCATCGTAGTTCACCCTTAGTTCACTTTATCCCTAGTTCACCCTAAGTTCACCCCTAGTTCACTTCAGATCCCCGACGGTACCGATTCAATGCCGATCGCGATGCCTCTTTTTAGCCATAGATCCCTGCGGACACATGGTGTGGCACATAGTCATAAGGGTCTCCAGCCGTATCCAGCCATCTCCAGCCAGAGGCGTGTACCGCAGGCCTCCAGTTAGCACAACACACATGCGATGTCATGGAGAAGCAACTAGCTGAGATTTAGCTTTCAAGCCACTAAAATTAGTGCCTAACCTTAAGGCTTCCACGCAACCCGCTGGATCTTCCTCATCATTGAAGGCAGCTACTGGGCAACTAGCGAGGAAACCTCAGATGTAATCAAGGAAATCCCGAAAGAACCCATAGATCTGAATAGCCTTCACTATTTCATAACCACGTGTATGCAGGGGATCATCAGATAGCGCCAAACTGGCAGCATAGGGATCTTCCTCCGTTGGGGGAATAGTAGGAGAAGCATCTACTGGGTGTTAAGAAGCGCCTTCATCATCAGAGAGATAGCCCCGCGTTGCGGTGGAGATGATTTTTTTAAAAAATATGTATCCAAAAAAAGTAACTATCGAGCGCTTCATCGCCCTCTCAGGCTCAGCACCACGGAACCTGCTACAGTGCGACTTTTTTCCGTAAACGTGGATATTTCGGTTCGAAGATCAACTGGCCCAGCGTTGCATTCTCTACCCATCACAATAGCAATAGTTTGCAGCTTGAGAATCACCAACAAAATCGTTTAGCAGACGACAGCAAGCAGCAAAACAGACGGCAGCAAAACAAACGGTAGCAAGCAGCAAAACAGACGACAGCAGCATAGGGCTCCTAGCCCGATGTAGCACAGTTCCAGAAGTAGCTCTGACAGCAGCGTAGGGCTCCTTCCTCGACGCAGTACAGTTCCAGCAGTATCACAGAGAGCGTTCCAAGCAAGCGGCAGTAACTAGGTTTAATTTGCTGAGCCTCCTATTCTACAGCACACAATGCAGGTCGACTTGTTCTCAGATTCAAGCTACAGCATCTGAACAGTGACACAAATTCAAGCTACAGCATCTGAACAGTGACACAGATAGGCTAACTCTCTCTCTTTGTTTTGTGTGTTGGCTACGTCTCTCTCTTCGTTTCGTGTGTTGGCTACGTCAGGCAGTTCAACGCTCTTTTGGAAACACGATAGACAAACGCATAAGACAGGCAAAAAGGCTTGTCACGAAGGCTCAGCACTCGCACAACGACGTCAAGCTTCATTGAGCTTTAAAGAAAGCTGAGGAAGGAAACGTTTTTTTCCCAACTTTAGGGTTTAGAACCCTTATTTTTGAGGTAAAAATATGTAAAATAGCAAAAAAAAAAAAGTGAGCTATATAAACACTTGATTGTCTTTTACAAAAGAAAAATAGGGTTCAAGAAGAAGAGCAAGAGCAAGAGCAAAAACAAGATCAAGAAGAAGAACAAGAAGAAAAGAAGCAAGAAGAAGAAGAATAGAAAGAGACTCACGACATCCAAGGTACGTACCAAGGTAAACTCTGACTCCACAATCCTTTATAAAGCAGATTTACAGCCTGGTGATGAAGCTTGAGAGGGTTAGAAGCTTGAGAGGGTGAGAGAGGATTAGAAATAGGGCAAGATACTTTTTGGAAGAACTGTGTTTTGCCAAAATACTGGCAAAACACTCTCGGGTTTAATTTTCGATCTTTTTCGCCACAATGCCCGTCTATAAGCACATCTGTACACGCGTCTAAAAGCGCATCTAAAAATGCATCTATTCTATAAAGTAGACGCGTTTATCGATGCGCTTTTAGACGTGGGTATAGATGCACTTATAGACGTGCAAATAAACGTGAAACAGAAAAGTTTACACACACATAGAAAGATGAAAATTATTTATTCTTTTTTTGAATATGCAAGATGTCTTCATCAACCAGTTCTTCTAGTGATGATGAGTCCCTTCGTGTTTAAAATCGAGATCATTGTTTGCAACAAAAAATAAAATGTATATGTGATCATTGTCAAGGATGTATGCGTTGACAACGTAGAATTGCGATGAATCACATTTCAATGTATGGAAAATGGAAACCGACGGGGTCAATGGTAAGTATACTTTGCTTATATTGTAAGAATTTAATTAAGAATTAGTATTCAATGGAGACTCAAATTGAAATACTCGTGTGTAGGATAATGCACCGCACCCTTCTATGTTAACTCATAGGCGGCGTCAAGAGACCAAGTGTCGTAGAGAAATGGCGGAGGCTTCACAAAATGTAGGAGTGGTGGAGTATTGGAACGATGGAGATACAAGCCCACCACCCTTTCCTCATGAGATGGTGGAGGAAGAGGTTTTAGACGATATGGTACGTGCTCTGTTTGCCAACAATGACCATAGTGAAATTAAAAAAGCCACGAAAAATGATCACCTTTATAATGCAGCTTCGTCCCACTTTTTGAGGGATGCACATACTCCATTCTACGTGCTACTCTCGAGTTTCTTAACTTACAAACAATCTATGGATGTAGCAATGCAAGTTTGAATGCACTTCTTAAGTGAGTTTTCTACTTTCATAAATTATTTACTTCTATTATAGATATATAAGAAGAAATTATTTTTTATATTAATGTATTTGATTGTTTTGTCAATAGGATTTTGTCGAAGAAGCTTCCAAAGGAGAATAAATTACCAACCTCAAGAGACCAAGCAAGGCACCTTGTGACATCTCTTAGAAGCTTGGATTATACTCGCATCCATGCATGTATCAATGATTGTGTTCTCTTCTATGGGATACATGCGGCAGCTCAAGAGTGTCCTATTTGTGGTGGCAAGCCAAGATATCGAGAGGACCTTAAAGGTTTACATGTGCCACGTAAGGTGTTGCAACATTTCCCCATCATTCCTCGCATCCAAAACATGTTCAAGTGCAAATCTATTGCAGAGCTCATTTCATGACATTCCTCTCATCAATCCAATGATGGAAAGATGAGAATTCCCGCATACACTCCTGCATGGAAGCACATCGAGGAAATGTGGCCAATCTTCAAGGAAGATCCTAGACATTTGAGACTTGGATTGGGTATGGATGGTGTTAATTCTTTTGGAATCAAGAGCACCTCATATAGTATATGGTCAGTGGTAGTGGTGAATTACAACATTCCTCCATCCATGGTGGCAATAAACAAAGGACATGTCATGTTATCCCTTCTCATTCCTAGGAAACATAAGGTAAAGAATATGGATATATATCTTAAGCCCTTGATTGATGATCTTGAGATACTTTGGAGAGGTATCCATGTGCATGACATATGCCGGTCTCGATCTCCACGAGACTTTCTCTTGAAGGCCATCTTGATGTGAACAATGCACGACTTTCTTGGTTATGGCAAGTGTTCAGGTGAGTCAAATGGGTCTCTATTCATGATGATTCTTTATTATCATTATATTATTTTTTGACATGCTTGAATGTGTATGTTTTATTATTTTTTATCCACTAAGAATGGGAGATTGGAAGGCATTATGGAATGGAGTGGAAAGTCCTCATCCCCCTGGCATGAATAGGTAATATATCTTTGACAGAGAATTCCAATACAAGCTTTGATTTGAAAAGATAATCCTCTTAATATTTGTTGTTATTTGATAAGGTACTCTATATTCTTTCGCCTACCATATTGGATGAGCCTCAAAATCAACTATCTTCTTGATCCAATGCACATCTTCAAGAATGTCGCCTCTAACATTTGGGAGAACTTGAGAGGAACATGGGACTCCTTGCTTGTAAGAGAGGATCTACAAAGCATAGAGAGGATGCAAAGATCTTGGCCACCATGAGAGGGACCAAATGGAAAGACAATGCTACCTCAAGCACCTTGGATATTAACAAAGAAGGAGGAGAAGTTGGTGAAAGATGCCATTACTACATTGCGTACTCCAACAGGGTGCATGAGGTGTTTAAAAGGTGCCTTCACAAAGATAAATAAGAGAGGTGTTGAGCAATTATATGGCTTGAAGTCCCACGATTGGCACAAGATGCTTCAAGTAAGTGAAACATTGAAGTTGTACATATTTTCCTTGTTCAATCATGGTGTATAAATGTTAATAGTTTATTCTACCTACAAATATTTCCAATTGTGCATGCCACAAAGTGCGAGGTATGATTTATAAGATGGGGGAGCTTGTGAGGTTTGTACCCCAAATCCTCATAACCAATTTTCTACATGCGTTTTCCTCAAAATGATTTGTTTATTGTTTCGCATTGTAGATATGTGAACTCAAAGAAAATCAATCCATGTACACTTGACTATGCAAGGGTCATGGTGGCAGTGGAGGTGGTTTGTTTGGTGGAGGAGACATTCCCACGGTCAATTCTCACAAGCCAACTGCATCTTATGGTTCATTTAATTGATCAGATTGCCATATGTGGCATTGTGCATGCTCGATGGATGTTCTTTTTGGAGCGTTTCATTGAAGACCTTGAAGGATTTTGTAAGGAAAAATGCAAAGCCAGAAGGTAGTATGGCTGAGGGTTGATGGTTGGTACAAGAATCACTTGTTTATATCTTAGAATACCTTGTCGAAGTGGATCCCTCTCTCCCTCGCCTATGGAACAATGAAGAAGACTTGAGGATGACCTCTCATGTTCCTCAAGGAAAGGGAAAGAACAAAGTCATGGATATAGAGATGCATAGTAAGCTTAATACCTGTTGTGTACTTGATAGTGATGTGATGAGAAGATGGGTGGCAAAGTATGAGGATCAAAAGGCAAGAAGACAAAGTGAACGATCGGCATTCCGTAAGCACCATGGACGTAGTGTGCCATACCTTGAGCACCTGCGATCACTTCCCGAGGATCTTGATGTAGATTGGGTACATGAGGAGATGGAGAGAGTGGCGCAAGATGAAAACATGCATATCACATTAGAGGAGTGAAAGTATGCCCAAGGATGCTTCAGAAAGGTAAGCAAACTTCTGTTCTCAATCATATTTTAGTATGTTAAACTTGCGAAAATTTATTTTGAGGTATTTATAAATTTTTTTGTCTTGGTATAGTGCACAATGTTTAATGCTTTGTGGTCAAAGGGTAAATATTTTTGCACACAAAGGATTGATGAGAAGAGAAACACGGAAGATTGTGGGGTAATTGCAAGCTTTGAGGGAGCCAATGGATCCATGGATGATTATTGATATCATTAAGCTTGACTTTCAAAGCTTCTTTCTATATATTTTGGATGTCAACAAGTGGTTAAAGGATGTGGTGGAAAGAGGTCCTAATGCAACAATCAAGTGTCATGCAAGTGGCTTTGTGACCATTGACTCTACAAAGTTTTGGCAAGGAAAGGATGGGACTCTAGTGCTACCACAACATTGTGAACATGTATATATAATTATTGGTAATTACAATATATGCATTTAAAAATAGTAGAGATGTATTTTTTTTGTATAATGTACCTTTGTGCTTGAATAGGATGTGTATTAACCAATAATTGACAATAAGATATGGTGGCATATAATCCCAATCTCACAACGTTCAAGAGCCATTTACAGCACATTCACCCACATTGTGCATATGGAGCAGAATGTCAACTCAACTATGGAGGGAGATAGCCTGGAAAACACTGATGATGATTGTGCCATTGGAGATGATGATTGTGCTATTGGAGATGATGATATTGCCTCTCATAGTGATGATTCTAGTAGTGGAATGGATCTCTTTGTAGATTTGGATATAGGCATGGACATTGAGATATATACTTTAGCAAGGGTTGATCTCACTGAAGAGATGAGGTTGAACTCTAGTTCCTTCATTGTACTTTTATTATCGCTATGCTCCTACCTTTGGTTGTTTGTTATTGGTGTGATTGATTGATTGAGATTACATGTATAGATTCATGCCTTTTTGAGATTGCATGTATAGATTTATTGTGATATGTTGCTTTTTGTGGCATTACTTAATCATTCACCTTTGGAGTGCTTTTCATGGAGGTTCAAGATTTTTTTAAAAATCTTCACTTTGATGAAAAGATGTGGGGATTGAATCATTGTCCTTTGGATTGTTTTTCATGGCATTACTTGATATACCTAAGCCTTTGCATGTATCCATCCCTTTCACCACATTATTCGATTTATACCTATTTCTTTTCTCTTTCCTTAGCATATTTTTCCTTGTAAATATGCTTTCTAGAGATTCATTTGTATATAAATACACCAAAAAATCATGCATATTATTAAAATCTTGTGCATATAGTTCAGCAAATGATATTTTTGGGGATTGAAGATTCTATTTTTCTTTGCAAAATTGCAACTACATAGGAAATTATTGCAGACTGCATCTAATTTCAAAGGAGCTAAACGTGCTTATAGACGCATTTATAGACTCTAGCATAGATGCAGTCATAACTTACGCGTCTAATTTCAAAGAAACTAGACGCACTTATAGACGCATTTATAGA
The DNA here is from genome assembly GCF_041138505.1 of Cibotium barometz. NCBI lineage: Eukaryota > Viridiplantae > Streptophyta > Polypodiopsida > Cyatheales > Cibotiaceae > Cibotium > Cibotium barometz. The sequence goes on along the minus strand of NC_141071.1, from coordinate 49,209,155 downwards.
TGCGAGTATAGACGCCTCCGTAACTTGCACGTCTATTCTTGCTTTATGTTGTAGTGCGAGTTCATGCATACATTTGGCACCACAAGAATCTGACCTTTAAATCTTTCTTCACCAATATCATGTTATGATGGGGTAGCATATTGATGTCATCTATGGATGTATGAGCTTGAGGGTTTATTACCTAGTCTGTTCAGACATATACTTGATGAGGGAGCTAGATGTGCTAGATGGTCCTCCAAGCATGGTGATTTTCTTGTTGACTTATGTGGCTATCTTGACACAGATGGTTTATCATTGCTTTCTTGGGATGATGTGCGTGGAGACTTGAGTGAGTGCCCTACACTCATGAGTTGTTTTATGATCATGTCCCTCATGATGTGGACTATTTAGATGATGATGATGTATCACACCCACATACACATGATGATATTGATGTATTGCTTCATGTGTAGACACTCTATCTGTTTATAGTAACGATGAGGTCTATGGTGATCCTCTTGATCATGCTTCTACCTTAGTAGATCATGCACATATAGAGGATCTTGCACTTGAGGATGTAGTGCATGGTTCAAATTGTGCTTCTACTCACATCTACATAAGTGATCGTTCCTTCGATTGTTTGAGTGGTTCTTTGGTGGACGACCACATTGGTTCACACTTAATCCTGCACGATGCCGACTTTGAACTATGTTATATTGGCTCGATACGAGCCTATGTTATTTGGGGCCAAGAGATTTTCCTCTAGGTGCATTCTATGTCACTTTGGGAACATGGTTTTTGACTATGTCATACATCATTTTGATGTGCCTATAGCACATTCCGGTCGTGTCATACATAGTGGTTCTTCTATGCTGTGACCATGCTGTGACCATTCCACAGTCCTGCTAGGAGTGTTGATTCCCACTTGGTGGATACCTGCTGGGGTTTTGTATTTACACCATACTTACGAGTTTTTTTCTTCGACCCTAGTGCTACCACGACATAGATATCGAGGATCCCTGATGTGTACCTTACCTATTCGTTTTTTCCTAGAGGGAAGACAGGGTTTGCACATGTATTATTGGTACTAGGTATATGTACATGTACTTTGGTCACATCTGGTAACATAGAGGTCGTGCTTAAGTACCGCTTATAGCAGTCATAGAAGATATTGCTGTGTTATAGGTTGCATACAAAAACTGTCTGTTTACAGGTTTCTCATTGTTGTAGGATAACATATGAGGGAATCAATCAAATTGTTAGCTAGAATCTAGACAAGAAAAATTTCCATGCATGGAAGTTTAGAATGACCAATTTTTTGATGGGTAAAGAATTTCGGGACAATGTTGAAGGAGACAATGAGAAGCCTTCAGAGTTATCTAAAGAGAATGCCACACCACCAGATATAAAGGCATTCAATTATTCGAATCAGGGTGCAAGAAAAGTCATGTACTATCTTTTGATTAGTGTCACAGACACTATGATAGGAAACGTACATGATGCCAACACTCCAGCAGTTGCATGCTAAAATCTAGTGTAGATATTCCAGACCAACACAAAGGCAATGAAATTACTGCTAAAGCAAGAGCTGCATACTGTGGAAAAGAAAAACATATCTATCAATGAGTATGCTTTAAAGGTCAAGGACATTGTTGAATCCCTTGGGTCTATCAATGTATTGATGGAAGATGATGATTTAGTGCGTGTCTATTTGAATGGACTTGGTAAAGAATACAAGTCATTCAAGATGATCATTTAGTGAGTGTCTATTTGAATGGGCTTCGTAAAGAATACAATTCATTCAAGACCTCCATTGAATATTCCCAATGTGTCTATGCTCCCTATAGAAGAAAAGTCTCTAGGTGTGGACTCGAGGCAAGGGGAGCTAAAGAGGCCAAGGTGATTGGAAAAGAAATTAGAATGCAAATATCATAGAGTGCTAATATTGTGGCAAACTAGGGCACATGGCAAAGGACTACTATAAAAATTAAAAGAGGAAAGTTACAGCAAGATAACTTTGCATCATCTAGTGAACAGGGTGGTTATGAAAGAAGTAAGCAACTGTTTGTGATGCAACACATGCTCAGTTCAACAACAAGAGACATGTCAAGATCTCAAGATATATGGTATGTGGATTCCTGTGCCTCTAACCACATGACCGATCATGCTAAGTGATTTAGAGACATGCAAAAAATGGAAGAACTAGGTTATGTAGAAATAGGTGATGATACTGCGCATCCCATTGCACATGTTGGTAAAGTGCTACTGTCTATGCAGGATGGCAAAATGAAGTACTTGGAAAATGTACTTCATGTTCCAAATATTACAAAGAACCTAGTTTCTGTTAGACAAATGGTTGAGAAGGGTGTGCAAGTGAGGATTAATCCTCATGGATGTTTTGTGGAAGACTTCAAAAATCAGTGTCGCTTGGTTACAAAGGGTAACAGAAATGGTAGGATGTTTACTTTAGATGTGAACATGCTTGAGGTAAAGGTAGCCATGTTTGTGCATGGAACATGTGTCATTACAGATATTGACATATAGCACAAATGCATTGGTCATGTCAATATACAGTGACTGAAATTTATGCATGCCCAAAATATTATTGCATGTTTACCAAAGTTTAAGATTGAAGATATGCACAAAGTATGTGAAGCATGTCAGCATCCAAATATGCTTTCCCACATGAAAACCATGTTAGTTCAAGGCCATTAGATGTTATACATTCAAATCTATGGGGACCCGCCAAGAATGCAATAGTTGCAGGTTGCACATATTATGTTACATTCATTGATGACCACACTAGGAAAGTGTAGGTTTTCTTCATAAAAGAGAGAAGTGATGTGTTTTCTCACTTTTAGAGGTTTAAATCCTTGGTTTAGAAGGAAAAAGGCATGCAAATAAAATGCATGAGATCAGATGATAGGGGATAATATTTCTCTAAGTAGTTCAATGATTTCCTGAGAAAGTAAGGAATTAAGAGATAGTTTACATGCAGGTACACTTTGCAACATAATGGTGTTGCTGCAGAAAGAAAAAACAAGCACATTGCAAAAGTGGCATGTGCCTGGATGGCTGAAAAGAATATGCCACATTATTTTTGGGTAGAATCCGTAGCAACCACTATGTATATTATGAACAGGACACCCACTCCATCTGTTCATGGTATGACACCTGAACAGAAGTTTACAAGCATAAGATCATATGTGTCTCACTTGAAAGTGTTGGGTGTATTGCATATGTGCATGTTCTTCATGAAGTAAAAATAAAGTTGGATCTAAAGGCAGAGAAATGCATCTTTATTGGTTATGATATATGGAGTAAAAAGGTTAAGATGCTATAACCCTACCACTCGTGAGATGGGAGTAAGCAGAGATGTTGTCTTTGATGAGATGAGTAGCTAGTATACACCAAAAATGAAGGCAATAGAAGATGCAGATGTAAGAAGTATTGATGATACACCACATGTAGATCAACAATCACACGTGCTTAGTGGACCTGGAGCATCCTCTAGCAGTGGATCAAATGTGAGCCTATGGTCAGGCAGGTTGAGAATGTAGGTACACATGTATCATGGAAAGGGAAGGAAAAGGTAGGTCAGCCTTTTATGCTTGATCTGTCATAGCAGGTAACTCATATGTAGATGGTGACTCTAGAAACTCCGAGAAGACCTTGATGAGAAGCTTGGCATTCCATCTGCAGTTACTCCTGGTGTGTAAGGAGAACCAGGGTTGTTTCGAGGACACCTGGCAATGATCCAGGTGTATGCATGTCTATAAGGGTTAGATATCATGTTGATAGGTTGAGATATGATGGATATACAACCCATCATTATGCTTATATGGTTAAAGCAATACATAAGCTGGAGCCCACTTGTTTTGAGCAGGCACTTGGAAATAACAAATATGAAGATGCCATGAATGAGGAGATGGCAGCATTGGGTGAAAATGCAACATGGGAGTTAGTGTCATTGCCTATGGAAAATAACAAAATTGGATATAAGTAGGTGTATAAAGTCAAGCATAATGCTAATGGTTTAGTTGAGTAGGTGTAAGGTAAGATTGGTTGTCAAGGGTTATACCCAGACTTATGGCATTGACTATGAGGAGACATTCAGCCCAGTTGCAAGAATGGCAACCGTGAGAGCTTTCATTGCTATGTCTATAGCAAAGGGTTGGTCTTTACATAAGATGGATGTAAGAATTCCTTCTTGCATGGTGATTTACAAGAAGAAGTATACATGATGCAACCACCAGGTTATGAGAGTGATGCACACCCAGATTTTGTGTGTAGGTTGCGTAAAGCCTTGTATGGCCTGAAGCAGGCACCCAGATCATGGTCAAACAAGATCAGGGTGTATCTTGTTTACCATTGGATTTCAAATATCCAATGTAGATTTTTAACTTTATGTGAAAAAGACAGATAGAGGGATCATGCTATTAGTCATCTATGTCGTCCAAGGATGACTCGATTATCACTGGTGATAGTGATGTTCATATACATGATGTTAGAAGGCTTTTGAAGCATAAGTTTGAGATGAAGGATTTGGGTGAGCTGTGGTATTTCATGGTGGTTCCCCCCAAGATCCTAGTTTCTCATCTTATCTTGAGGAACTCATGCATCTATTGCAGTTCTGTTTTAGTTTAATGTCATTCTTTGGTTGCTACTCACATTGATAATGAGGGAATAATATTAGCACCCTTAGTGCTCAAAATTAACTTACCTTTTGGTTTTTAATGTCCCAAATCACACCCATGCTCAGTACTGCCTTGCAATCGGTGAGATTTGCTCGAATAGCGAACAATGTTGCAGGCAGGGACATTGCCTACTTCTCGTGTGTGCTCCTCCAATAGCCATGAACATGGAGAACATAGTGCTGATTTCGACCATCTAAGATGTTGAATCAATGTTGAAACTTGCGTGATCGTCACGCCATCTACATAAATCTCCAATAATGTAGGTTTTTAAAATAAAAGGTTCATGAAAATCTCAGCCAAAAGTGCATGTTCATGCACAAGGAGAATCACTATGCCATGTGTCATAGTGTTATGAGTGATGATAGGCTGATCCTTTTTGTCTTACTACCACCATGTACCTTGTAGGAACAAATATCAATGCCATGTTAGCCTGTTTGCATGCTCATGCACAGGCCCATATGTCAACTCTGATTGTTTTTCACCTCCCTTGTTTATCAAGGCATTACCATGTGTGCCGTCATGATTAGCTTATCCATGCATGGTTTTAGTAGATATAAACTATGGATAGCTTTCTTTTTAACTTTTTTAGTTCTTATAATCTCCAATTATAATATGTTTCAAGTTGAGAGATTAGAACGTTTTTCATTATTCTCCCCATGTTATATAGTACGTTTCAGGTGGAGAGATTATAAAGTTTTTCGTTTTTCACCCCATGTTATAATCTCCAATTGTAATACATTTCAGGTTGAGAGATTATAAAGTTTTTCACCCCATGTTATAATCTCCAATTGTAATGCATTTTAGGTGGAGAGATTATAAAGTTTTTTATTACTCTCCCCTGTTAATATAGTTCCAATATTGAAAGAGTTTAATATTTTTCTCCCCATGTTATAATCTCCAATTGTAATACATTTGAGGTGAAGAGATTATAAAGTTTTTTATTACTCTCCCCTGTTAATATAGTTCCAATATTGAAAGAGTTTAATATTTTTCTCGTGGGTCACTACAACATGTTTGGGTCGAAGTAATGCCCCCTTGTTTTATTAAAAGTGATGGACTCATTTATCTCCTTGTATTTTACTTCATACAATTACAACTAAATATAGACAATACCATCGAGTCTTGCCTCAGGGGAGGAGCGAATGGGGTGTCCTTAACATTTAATTCACATGTGAGAGCACATGTTTGGGTACATTACTTGAATGGTATGCATGCAAGAGGAGAAAAGATGGTGGGTGATGGGGATCATATAGACAAGACGGGTGATGGATGGTGGGGTGATTCAGAAGACGAGGAGGAGATAAAGAAGCCAAGAGAGCACCAATAAGAAGAGTATGTCACTAAAAGGCAACAACAAGACTCGATAAACAATAGCTTGTAGTCTCAACAACATTAGGAGAACTTGCACACAAAGGTATGTGTTAATATCCCAATTGAGTTGGTCAGATTGCCCTTTTCTCCATGTGTAGTGCGACATTGGAAACCACCTAATAAGGCAAATCTTGGGAAATGGCTCCAAGGATATGTATTCCATGAGAAAGTAATCTCGCAAGTATTTTACCTGGGAAAAGGGTTTTTAAATGTGCTCTTCAGTAAAGGACAATCAGTTGTTTGCAAGAGATCCTCTATTTATGGGCTCAAAATTGGTGCATGCAATGCCCTTCAATCCTTCAGGGTGCTATTTCTCCCCCTTGAACCTCTATTGAAGAAATCATGTGGAAGGTCTCTAGTTGAAAGCTCCAAGTTGACCTATTCTTTGTAATGTAAAAAATGGTTAATTACCTCTGCTAATAATCAAGTGATTAATGCTAATCGATCGTTAAGGTGATTTTGAACCATTGTGGGATTAATCATACCTTTGGGTGCTATTGCTTACCAAAGCTTCATCTTGATACTTTCACTAATACATTGATTAGTGCTAATGACATGAGGTTTTTTTAGCATTTTATGATTGGATATACATATTTGGATGTTGCTAAACCTCTATAAAGCATGAAATCAAATTTTACCCTTTATTTGAGTGGTGAATTTGTTAATCCAAAATAGGGTATAACTCTGCATTAGCATTGTTTGGAACAATGGGATTTATGAGCTTGTATGCATCATTTAAATCATCAATCATGCTCATTAATCAGTTATACAAGGGAAAGGCATTGGTCATGGATAAGAATAAGGCACCCTTATGCATATTTGTTGCATTTTCATTTCAAAGGGATGGACATCATCATTATGTAAGGCTTTATGCACACATTGAGAAAATGTTTTATCTTTACCTACATGCATTTCATGACACAATTAAAGCAAGGATGAATAGCAAGAGCTACATCAACATAAAGAATATCAAGATCTATATAGAAAAGATCAAGACCAAGAAGGAAGATCTTCAAGCAAGGAGAAAGAAGCCTCATTTGAAGCAATCTACATTAAGGACAAATAGGCTTCTTAGACTAGCTACCTATAGTCCCCCCTCTATCCTAAGTGAAATGTAAACATAACTAGATTCCTAGAATTTGTCATCATCCTTTGTCTTTGTAAACCACCATGAATAAGACCTACGGGCACTTGCATGGTCATCATAACGAGAGTTATAAATAGTAACAAATAGTAACTAGAGCTAGCATTGTCATCTTAGTAGCCATGGATGTTTTGTTGATGGAGGGTGTTGAAATAATACACCAAATATAATACATGTGACGTTGGGGATAAGGGCATATGGTTAATCCCTCCCTTATAATGAGCAACTATGTACAAGGCTTTCTCTTAATCTACTCACACACTCTCTCTCCCCTATGCACTTCCACTACTAGTACATTGCTTAAATAAGTGTCTGTTATTGTTCACTCATCTGCTTGCAATTTAGGCTCTAGTAATCCATGATTCACTCATAGTTGTTAGATGATCTAGAGAATCCAAACCGTGAGAGTTTCAATCATGATTAGGTCAAAAACTTTGTAGAAGACACCAAGTCCATCCAGTGGTGCAATCTTTTTGCATTACATTGAGGGTATGTAAAACCTGTCCCCCTAAAATTCTACAGGTAGGTATAGGAACAATGGTGCCTGAATAACTTTCCATGGAGCTAAACCTGCTAAATCCCAATAGTGAGAATGTAGAAGGTAAAAATTTCACCTTTTTACCTTTAGCAAAGTTAATTACTAAAATAGAAGTTATAATCTTTGCAAAACTGTCTTGTTTGTTAGAGACTATTCCTAAGAGAGAATACGGCCTGAAATATAGGAGCACTTTTCCATCATGCATATGAGCGTGTATGTAGCATGTGAATGATTTTATGGGATCCTCATGATGTTATTGAACATGTAATAAGTTACCATAAGAAGCTAATTTGGATAGGTCCTCTATTTATCATGCCTATGCATAGTTTTAACACCCCCCCTCAAGTACAAAAGTGTACTTGCACAACTCTAAGCTAAACATGATGAGCTTATCATGGCCAAGGGGCTTGGTGAAGATTTCTAGAATTTTATCATGTGTAGAACAATGAATCAAATCAATCTCTTGATCCAAAACTTTCTCTCTCGTGAAGTGATAGTGGATCTCAATATGCATTGTCTTGGCCTGCAAGATTAGATTGTTAGTAGCAAGATAAATGGTAGATATATTATCACAAAACACTTCAGTTGGACCCTCCATAGTTATTCCAATATCTTCAACCATTCTTCTCAACTATATGATTTCACAAGTGACATTTGCAGCTCCTCTATATTCAGCCTTAATTGAAGACTGTGCAATTGCGCATTGCTTTTACTGGACCAATTGATGATGGCCACTTCCGAAAGAGTAGCAATAACTTGAAGCAGACCTACCTTACCCTCCAATTACTAGGGATAAGGATTTGGGGTTCCATCTAGAACATATGCCAAAACTAGACCTTCCCAATCTATCTTTTTATGGAGATTTTCTATGTCAATGGAAATTTAGACTTAATCCCGGTCATACATCATCCAAACATGACATATAGTTAAGACTTCCATAGAACAATCCATGGGTGAAAGACCATTTAAAAACTCTTTTTATCGCTACTCTGCCATAACCATGTAGATAATCCTGAGTAAATTCATCTACTAACTCCCATCAACGGGTTGAGTCTAACAATCTTGAATAATAGCCTCTTCCATGACTTGCACACGTGATAGCCATAGAGATAGATAGATTTATAGGATTTTATCATAAGGAATTTAGAAAGAAGTTGCCTAGTCTTAGAGAGAGAATATTTCTCTAAGATCTTTTTTATCTCTCTAGAAATTAGATTTTACATAGAATATTATCATAGAAATTAACCCTTGACCTAGGAAGAATTTAATGATGGTCTGAATTCAAGTGTATCATGGGATAGTTTTAGAGAGAGAAGAATTATGTAGACATTTTATATTGCTCTAGAAAGAAGATTATGTTTAAATGGATATTCCCTATATTATTTCTTCTTTAGAAAACAATTTAGAAGATTTCCTTGAGTAAGAAACAAAGGATAAGAATGTTGAAGTAAATCTCAAAGAGAGAGAAAGGCTTACCATTTATCTTAAGCTAAGTAACAAAGCATTTAGGCTAAATTCCTAAGAGAATATTCCCTTAGTCTAGAATTCACTAAAAGAAGAACCTTAAAGAATAAAGGCTAATCTAGAATTGCTTAGGAGAGAGAAAGTGAAGTAGTTGGGCCCAAGATTTTAGCTAGATTAGCTAGCATCAAGCTCGACAAAATCTTTTGAGAAGAAACAACCAGTTGTTGAGACTTTCATAAGTCTTCAAAGACCCATAAGGAAATATTAATAAGAGTATAAAATAATAATATTTTGAAGGAAGGTCTTAAAGAGCTAAAGTTCTAAGATATGGAATTTAGATGCGAGACTTGTGGGCTCCTCTAGCCGACATAATGCCCCTGGAGAGTGTTTGGGCTTAGTAGTGCATACAATCTTGGTCTGGGAACACGTGGTGATGTGCGTAGATATTGATGGATTTAGTAGTGATTTATGATGTAACATTCAGAGCATTTTTGAAATGTTACCACCGTGGGGTGCGTGTGAATTGTATTTTCTACTTAAGTATATGTGTGCATCATAAAGAAAAAGGGAATTTCAATTATTGGTATGTGAGTTCACACTGGCTCCAATGGCCTAGTGGAGGGTGACAGGCTAACCCATGGGATAGGATGAGGTCAGGCTCATTCTATGAAATTGGTTAAAGCTGATTATGGATTTAAATAAGGAAAATTTGATGGTTGGGTGAACCCAAATTATAGGTGCTTTCTAAAAACTAGAAACCAAATTTGATTGTAAAGTTAAAAACTTGGGAAAAATCTAGGAATTAGCTTTGCATCAGAGTCTTGAGAAGAAATAAGGTCGAAACGTTCCCTTCATAATTGAGGAATAAGAAATCATGTTAAGCGAAGGGAGTCACCTATTATTTATGAGAATTATGAAGTGGATAATTTACTTGAAATCATATGCAATTCCTACCATAAGGTCTATTCCGGTCAGCTATATCGGGAAAGATGTTAGATTACTAAGCGATAGGATATTGATGTATGGAGGCTCCAATGAGTTTTCTCTACTCGTAGACTAGTCTTCCGCTATAGTTTCTCTCTTAATAGAGGATAAGGGTCTCACATTTGGTATCAGCGCGTGGTTATGAAAATGAAACTTACAGTATTTTATTGGCTTTGTTTTTAGATGGCATAGCATAGATGACTTGATCATGTCTTTCTTAGATACTTGGATTTTCCTAGGAGGATGATATGATAGCATTTATGTTTGAGAATTTTATTATTAGAATGCAATTCGATGCGAGAGACTTATTCTAGCTTGGCATGTTTGAGGATCTCTATTTTGTAGCTTGGGTTAAGCGATGACATTGTTGGTACACTATTAGCGCTTATTATAGTCAAAATGTGATGATATGAGAAAATATTTCTCTAGCTATGATCCATTTTAAGATGTGAACCATAGCTCAACTTAGACTCTATGGGCCTATGCCTAGAAATTTTAGAACTTTTAGTATCCCATGACCTAGGATTTTTGCCACTATTGGAGTCATGGATCATGTTTTATCATGGCATGACTAGGAGAGAGTATCATAGGGTTATCAATGAGGGCTAAGAGGAGAGCTGACGAGAGAGTAGAGGATTAGGATTGATGAGATTTATCTCCTTCTACATAAATAAACTTGATATAATGAAACAGATGGCATTTTTCCTTGTTTGTTTATTGTTTTCTCTATAAATTTTAAGTGTGTAAAGTTGAAAAGTGTAGTAATGACTCAAAGTTTGGCATCTACATGACAGCGATAGATTCTTAACATTACGTTGCATTTAGCGAATCTAGCAGTTTCTTTTTTTCATTGTTATAGAGATTATTATTTTGGCCGATCATATCAGCCTTCTTTCATGTGAAGGAATATTTGGGATCAAAGTGAAGTAAAGTTCATTATATAAATTGACATTGATTATTACCATATTATTCTTCAAACATAGGTCTAGCCCACCATGATCATGGAAAGGATAAATCTACTAAGATTCATGTTAGAATCTAGTATACCTATGTCTATCCATGATCATGGAAATGATAAATCTAGTAATTGCTAGAAGCTAGTATACCTTAGACAAATATTTATCAAGGTTTAATAATTTGAGTATATGTACCTCCCACATTAGAAGTTTCTAATTATGGGACTCATTAGATAGTTTCATTTGTTTAGAGGTTGAGAAATCCCATGCGATGAAAGCATGATAAGGTGGTACACTTTCTACCAATTGCATTGGTTGCTACCACACTTGAAGACAACCGATATTAGTGCATTGGTTGCTACCACACTTGAAGACAACCGATATTAGTGGATTTAATATCATCATAAGATGTATGTATCAATTTATCCAGTGTCATTTAGATATAATAAATGTGAAACAAGATTAAACAACCATGTTTTAATTCTCTAAATCTACATAAAAGTACAATGAAGCTTTGTAAATGAAATAAAGATGTTATTTCCATTATAAAGTTGGAAAATTTTTAAAGCTTTAAAATGGTTGTATAAATTCTAAGAAAAAAATTTGTTAGAGTATGTTATGGCTCACCCTAACCCTCCTTGAAACACATCCAATAAGAGATTACTTGGTGAACCGCAACTGTCATGAGGATCTTTTCAATGGTCGAGCTCGTCACTCTTGAGGTCTCCAAGCTCTACAACTGCTTGAGAAGAAATTCCACCTCACCTCTCGCGAGCGTTGTCACACCGCCGCGTTGCACTACTACGAGTACTCGTCCCTCCTCTCACCTCACTTCACTTACACACACTTACTAGCATGCATTAGGGAGAGAGATTAGCAAGAGGTTTAGCAAGAGCAACACTCAATTGCACAATGGGAGAGTATGTTGTATTATGAGAGATATTCACTTATATACATGGCCATAAGTGTTCACACTCACTTAAACTATGGTCGGCCAGGCACTCTAGGCTCATAAGAGGCCTAATGCTATTACAATGACTACTCTCATAATATATCCATGAAGTAACTTGCTACCACACTCTCTTGAAGCGGGAATTGCTATAAATACTCTGTTGCACCATTACGGGCACCCGTCCAAGTTGTAGCTTCGGACACTATTGCTTCATATCTTGAATGTGTGACCCTTTGACGTATCTACCATGACTCCTTGATGTAATATAATGGCGGTAGCTCTTTTGAATCCTAGGAATGGGTTGACATCCCCCCCTTATTAATGGCGATGATCATGTCCTCATGATCGCGTTGAAGACCTTTTTGTGGGGAGATTGGACAAGCTTTGTCAATGGCTTTGATATTTTGTGACATTCAATGGTCTTTGTTCCTCGGGAAGGAATAAGAAAAGCTAGTTAGTGAATGAAAAGGTTAGTGGTTTATTGGGAATTCCTAACGGGGTGGGGGTGGGTTTTTTTGTGAATTATTACATTTTATATTTGTGAGCAGGTTTTTTTTGGGTTTTTTGATCACTTTGTTTTTGGCAATCATAAGCAATGCTACATGTGATTTGTGTTAGTGGATACACTAAGAGATGTTAATAATGGGAGAGAAGGGAGGGAAGGATCTGGAGGAACATAGACATAATCATCAGAATGAGATAGTGATTCTCAGTTCCTCATTTGATTCATTGAAGTGACATTCATCATTTGACAAAATTGGCCTTTGATGATGTCCCCTTGTGTGTGGGAGGATTCTTGTCAAATGTTGTTGATTAGGACATGTTCTTGCATGCTTCTTCCCATGTGCTGTTTATGTTTCTATGTATATTTAAGTGCTCTTATGAAGCAGATATACATGAAGACTCTCTAGCTTGTCTTGTAAGGTTGTGAATTCCTGCTCTGGAACTAGGGCTTGCTCTGCGGTTTCAACCGCAGTTTCCTTGACCAAAGCAACTGTCCCTGTGATAGATTCTCGAAGGGATAATATAACACTATCTAGGTGAGGACCGAGGTTGGGGACGTATCAAGATCCACCTCACATCGCGTGCATATAATGCCCAAACATTCATCCATTCTCAAGCCAGCTGCCTTTTCAAGGTCATGAAGAAATAAGTATTCTTCACCTTCCACCACAATGGTACACTCAAGAGATTGATCTGAAGCTCTGGCAGCACCTTGCTCTCCTATTGTGGGGAAGATGGCCCCACATCTTCTACTACAGTGTGTTGTTCAGCTGTAGATTGTACACCCTCTAGAAAATGCTCTGATGCAAGCTGCTCTTTCATACCAGCACTCGTACCTAGTGCCTTCACTTCCTTGTCATCCCTCAAATACCCTGCCAACTGCAATACAGGCATCTCTACCTCCTCATTCGAATCCTCATCTCGCTGATTAGGAACGCAAAAGTGGCGAGCCACGAGAGGAACCTAGTTCCTAAATTGCCTTAAGTAGCTCAATAGGAACCCATCGATCATTGGGGCAATGGGGAAATGAGATGGAGTGGGGAGCCAAGTATTGCTCCATGTATGCAATTTGCGTCTCATAATGTTGGGATGCAAGGGCGAGCCACTTTTCAAAGTCAACTTCACGAGCGAATATGACAAAGAGCTCTCTCTTGCACGCCACCCACGGGGTGGTGGAGAGGAACTCACATAAGTTGTCAAATTGGGTAGGCATGTGAATGCAAAGAGATAGTGTGAGCTCGTGCTTGGTTTCTATCACGTGAAAATGAGAAAGAAGGCACCTTTGGCTATTTATAGTTAAAATTTAAAGTTTGGCCTTTTCACACTAGACCGCTAGACAAAAAAATCAAAGTTTATAAAAATATTAAGATTTCAATTAAATAAAGATTGGTTAAAAAAGAGCCTGCTACAAAATTACAAGCATGTAATCTAATCTAAAATTGTTATAATGTCTTCATTTTTTCCCTCTCTTGTGACATTTACTTCATGTTGATCTCCATCTCCTTGTTGACTTGAAAGCTCGTCATTGCCTTCACCTCGACCTAAAACTCTTGCCCCTCACGTGCATCAAAATAGAGGCTATTTTCCCATATACCCAGTTCATCTTCAAGCTCTTCCACATGCCTACTATGTGTTGGTAGGGCCAAGGATTTAATATTCACGTGATCACAAGATTTTTTGTGATAATAACACATGTGAACAAGTTATTCACATGTTCTCATGTTATCGTTCACAAAATAACAGGTCACTTGCCATTTGGGAACCCCTTAAAAGCTTGGCTACACATGGGAATAAGCTATTCACATGTTCTCATGTTACCATCTTCACATACTAGCAGGTCAGTGGCCACTTAAGAAGATTTTTTATGCCCGACAAAGATAAATTTTTTTGGCCCTTGTGAAAGCTTTGTGAATATAACATGTGATCACAAGATTTTTTGTGTTATTAACATATGTTATTAACATGTTCACATGTTTTCGTTTATGTCAGTGAAATCCCTGGGTAGGGCTATGCACCTTGCTGCTGAAAATTCAAGGGGTCCCCCATTTGCCATGATTCTAAGACCATGGTTGTTCCCTCCTTATGCTTCCCGGTATGTAAAAATATAGAAAGTGGCACAATAACCAAAAAGTGTAAGGGTTAATTCTAGACATGTAGTGGAATCAGATATACTCATCAACTTGAAACTTGACTCTTCCACATTGTCAAAGCCCATGATGCTAAAGTGTTGATGCAGGTCTGCTAGGCTCCAATGCTTGCTTGGCTGCCACTCGCTCAATCCATCCATTTTGCATCATCACAGCTACCTCAATAGGCACAATTTCTTCTTCTGAGTCTTGAAGTGGGATCCATGTCCCATGCTTTTACATCCATCTTTGGTAGTGCAGACGCATGTACAAAATAGAGCGTACCTTCAAGAACCTAAAAGACACTGTAGAATCTACTACATTGCACTTGTACCCATCACCTTGATGTGACCCCTCATTAACCTCCCAGCCCTTTCCTAGTAATCCTTGAATGAGTTCAGATCATACCTCCTTATACAAATATACATTATTTTTATTTTCTGCATTGGCAAGGAATTGAACATGTGTACAAAAACATGTAAAGGACAAAACCAATTTAGCCCTACTGACCTAGATGTCTTTGAAAACTTGAGTGATGTCTTGATATCACTTACCATCTTAAACTTTAAGCATAAGATGGCCCAAGCATCAGGTTTGGGCCATTCGGGATTGTTAAGAGGGGGGTTGGGGATCTCTTCTAGCTTGCCAAATAAACCTGGTTTTTTATCGACAAAATATGAGTGAGAAAAGAAAAAGATATTATTTTGTACAAGATCACTTGGTCTTTGAGATACAAACATTGCCTCTCCAATGGATGCATGCCACTAGTGGAATAGATTTTTTTGTTGATATTGGGACCATGGATCTTGACATAGACTCATGGCATGTATGGATTTGATTCAAGACATAATTGAGGAAGGGAAACCCTAACTAATTTAACCAATACATTTATTTCATTATTATATAACTTTTCATAATTTGTTGACTTGAAAAAATTAAGTAGAATTTGCATAATAATAACTATCATGTATTTCTTGTAATATTAATCTCCACTCTCGGGTTTGGGATATTATCCCAAGGTTTCATGGTTGTGCTCTTCTCAAGTTTGTGGGATTATCCCAAAGTTATGCGGCTATATTGCTCTTAGGGTTGGAGGATTATCGAAGGGTTTCACATAGGCTATATATGCAGCTACCTCATCGATTGCATGTATAATCATGTTTCAAACCTAGAGTAGAGGTAATCGAAGACATATGATTACCTAAATGCAAGAACAATTCTGAGACAATCCTAGAAACAAAGCCGAAGTAGGGCATATCCTTGAAATCTCTAAAAATAGACAAAAATTGAGTACACAAGGGGAGCATATATAAGAACATGGTTCTCCTTGAACTCTCTACAAATGAGACAAACAAAGTACATGGAGGGAGCATATATAAGAATATACCATCTCCATTTCAACACACAAGACAATCACATGCTCACGAGAGGCATAGAGAGCAACATAAAAAGTTACACTTATCTTATCTTCAAACCTTTTTCCCTTAAAGTATACTTCCACATCAAACTCAAAAACTTTATAAAATTCATCTTACACCCTCCAAAAGGGGGTTCAAAGAGAAGAAGATTCCTTGTTAGCATGCTCCACTAAGTAGGCCACCCTCCTTTCTCTTTATGCAAAACATCCTATTGCAATGGAGCAAAACATCACATCAAACTCAAAAACGCATGTTGCACACCCAAGAAGGGGATTCAAAGATATGGGATAGATTTTTTTAAAAAAATCACTAGGAACCACAGCCTTAGCACTTCTCATTCAGTACTAATATACTAGCGCATAATAACATTCGTTATATAAAATGTGATGTACGTGCCGTGCTATAGTGCTTCGTCGTTGTCTTGACGATGAGGCACGATGAGGCCTTCGTGGGTGCAAGACACGCGGTAGCGGGCTGTCTCAAGGAACCAGGCGAGGCAGCCTGACATGCAAGAGGAGAGGGCGGCCAAGTAGGTGCGCACGCACGGCTGCTGGAGGGCAGGAGCACAGCTGTTCTGAATGGCACCGATGAGATAGACACAGCAAGCGTCCAGGCCCTCCGTCATTCGGGCGACACGATTGATGGCATCTTGGAAGGTGGGGCAAGATGAGCTGTCGGTGCTGTACACGATGGAGGGTAGGTTGAAGTAATCGCCCACAGCGTTCTCAACGCGGCAGGAGATGAGGTCATTGCACAAGCAGATGTAGTCTATGGCAGTGTTGCGGAACTGCTCAATGAGGGGGTTGGCCAATGTGTCGTCATCCAGTTCGATGCCGTTCGCATACTCCACGAGAGCGAAGGCAGGGAGAATGAAGGAGGCTTGGCGGCGGATGTCCATGTAGGTCTCCACGTCCGGCAGCCGATGTGCGCTGCGGAAGGCCGCCTGCACCTTGACGGCATCAAAGTAGTCGGCCATAGTGGCGGTGAATCGGGTGCGGAGTCCAGTCGGCAGGTCCTTGCACGCCTCCTTCCACACCTCGGCGAGTGCCTCCATCCCCTCTCTACTCTTTCTCGTGGCCTTGGATGCAGAAGGGGAATATTCACACTGATGGGGGCGGTCTTGGTGATCAGCGTCACCGTTGCGGAGGATCTCCATGACAAGGTCGGCGTGCTGCGCGCTGGCGGCGTAGTCGGAGCCGAGGGCATCGGGGTGGTCGTCATCATCGTCGGCGACGATGAGCCAAGATATAATCTTGGTGACGTGGACGAGGCGTGTGAGCATGCCGTTGGGTATGTTTCGGCATAGCAAGCGAGGCAGCAGGCAATCTACGAGGAACTGGCGGGCGGCGGTGGAGGGAGGCTGCGCCACGCCCAGGATCCATCCCTCGCACTGCTGCCTCACGACCTCGTATTCCGGGTGCAGCAGTGAGGGGAACGAGCAGTGCAGCGAGGGCACTCGGAAGCTGAGGTCCTCACCAGCAGGCACGCGGAAGCTAGGTGGGCTGCTGCTGACAGCCGCGGCTGCACCAGCAGGAGACACAGCAGGACAGCAGAGCTTGACGCTTGCAGCTGCTTCAGCCTCCATCTCTGTCTCTCACACACACAAACGCACAAACACTCTCTCTTCTCTCTGTGTGTGTGTGTGTGGCTTTGTACACCTCCTTCTCCTCATTAATAGGCGAGAAGCCACTAACTAGCATCTTGTTGTCAGCCTGAGCATCACCACATACTTCAGCACCATAGAATCCCCCTGGGGACCATTCATTGTGCTGATTTAACACGAGGACCACAAGCGAAGGAGCGTAGGAGCCATTGTCGTCCGTGCGTGGGAGCCAAAATTCATCTGACCACAAGCGTAGGAGCCATTGTCGTTTGTGGTCGGAAGAACCAAGATTTTTGGTCAAGATTTTTGGTCACCCTTCCAAATGACGCGTGAATGACAACCTTGGTACGCGCCATGTCAATTCATTGAGGTACCAACTTTTGGACCAAGCAAAACTTCTATATGAGAATGCAATCGATCGTGTTTCATTGGAATTAAGAGAATAACAACTATCATGGTGCTTATTTCAATGATTTACATTAGAGTAATCTAATTGTCAAGAAGGTACTCAATTTTGTCTCCTACTCAAGCACAATCATTACTTTCACTCAACACAAAGTCTCTAAACACTTTATTCTAGATATAAGTTCTACTATATGCACGTATATAAATAAAAAAAGAGAGTAGGAGCTATTGTCGTCCATGCGTGGGAGCCAAAATTCATCTGCCACACAAGCGTAGGAGCCATTGTCGTCCCTATGTGGTCACTTGTCCAACCGACCCCACAAGGGATAAGGAAGAACCAAGACTTTTGGTCACCCTTCCAAACGGAGATTGGTAGGCGCCATGTCAATTCATTGAGGTACCAACTTTTGGACCAAGCAAAACTTCTATATGAGAATGCAATCGATCGTGTTTCATTGGAATTAAGAGAATAACAACTATCATGGTGCTTATTTCAATGATTTACATTAGAGTAATCTAATTGTCAAGAAGGTACTCAATTTTGTCTCCTACTCAAGCACAATCATTACTTTCACTCAACACAAAGTCTCTAAACACTTTATTCTAGATATAAGTTCTACTATATGCACGTATATAAATAAAAAAAGAGAGTAGGAGCTATTGTCGTCCATGCGTGGGAGCCAAAATTCGTCTGCCACACAAGCGTAGGAGCCATTGTCGTCCCTATGTGGTCACTTGTCCAACCGACCCCACAAGGGATAAGGAAGAACCAAGACTTTTGGTCACCCTTCCAAACGGAGATTGGTAGGCGCCATGTCAATTCATTGAGGTACCAACTTTTGGACCAAGCAAAACTTCTATATGAGAATGCAATCGATCGTGTTTCATTGGAATTAAGAGAATAACAACTATCATGGTGCTTATTTCAATGATTTACATTAGAGTAATCTAATTGTCAAGAAGGTACTCAATTTTGTCTCCTACTCAAGCACAATCATTACTTTCACTCAACACAGTCTCTAAACACTTTATTCTAGATATAAGTTCTACTATATGCACGTATATAAATAAAAAAAGAGCGTAGGAGCCATTGTCATCCATGCATGGGAGCCAAAATTCATCTGACCACAAGCGTAGGAGCCATTGTCGTCCCTATGTGGTCACTTGTCCAACCGACCACAAGGGATAAGGAAGAACCAAGACTGTTGGTCACCCTTCCAAACGGAGAGTGAATAACAACCTTGGTAGGTGCCATGTCAATTCATTGAGGTACCAACTTTTGGACCAAGCAAAACTTCTATATGAGAATGTAATCGATAGTGTTTCATTGGAATTAATAGAATAACAACTATCATGGTGCTTATTTCAATGATTTACATTAGAGTAATCTAATGTTCAAGAAGGTACTCAATTTTTTAATAGAATAACAACTATCATGGTGCTTATTTCAATGATTTACATTAGAGTAATCTAATGTTCAAGAAGGTACTCAATTTTGTCTCCTACTCAAGCACAATCATTACTTTCACTCAACACAAAGTCTCTAAACACTTTATTCTAGATATAAGCTCTACTATATGCACATATATAAATCAAAAAAGAAAATGTTAATCATAGGGGTTGTGAGATTCTATGTATGTGTGTGTTAGGGGTGTGTATACATGCAACTGCATGCACTATAACAGAATGAGGGTCTAGCAGGCAAAAATAGCAGCGTTTTTATAACTAGAAGGGTAGGTAGATGTCGTGCCATTTTCGCCTGTTAGAAACATTATTATTTTCGTTGCACGGGTTTGTTTCTTAGGAGCGATACTTTCATTGCTATTTTCGCTACTCAGTAGCGACTACTATTTTTGCCTGCTGTGCTGAATAGTGAAAGCTCTGCACAGCAAAAAAAGAGCTAGGGAGAGTCCGCATAGAACTCCCCAGTTTTTCCCAGCTCTTTTTCTAAAAATCAAAATAGAGTCACAGTTTCAGATTTATAACACAAATACAAATATAAAAAACACATACATTGTGGAGAATGCAATTGAGTCCAAAAAGTTATTATATTTCAGAAATTGTTGGACCTTTAGGGATATATACATAAAGTTTTTACAATGAAGAGGTGTCTAACTGGAATCCTCATCGGATTCTGAGCGATCATCATCATCGTCTTCCTCGTCCTCTTCACTTGCTTCACGGCTCATAATCAAGATCCTCCTCTTCATCTTCCCCTTCATCCTACATACATGCCATCAAGCGCAAGGTAAGCAAGAGCATTAAAATACAATTAGACGTAGAAAAGAGAATGGTTTAGGCTCACTTACCTCATCTTCTTGATTCCCTAAAATGAACTCATCCAAGCGTAAGCCTCGCGTACGTATCCACGCCCACAATTGTGGACGAGGGGCTCTATACCTATAGTCATACTCCTCGTTTGTTGGGTCACACCCAACAACCTCCCTCTATACAAAAAACAATTAAGAAAATATACAATTATTTCAAGAAAACAATATAGTACAAAATAAAATGAAAGAAGAGAAAAAATGATTACTTATAAAACGATCAAGAAAGGAGGATTTCCCACCAGAGCCAAAGTGCGAAGCCCCTCGCTTCCGTAGTCCGGAAGCACTTGCCGCCGCGCTTGTTGTTGAAAAGCACCTAGGTTAAGAGGAGATTCCATTATCAATAACAAGCTCTTAAAGCTTGCAAGAAGAAGAAGAAGAAGAAGACGATCCTTATCATCAACAACAACAACAAGAAGACTATCCTCATCATCAACAAGAAGAAGAAGAAGAAGAGAAAAAATGAAAAAACACAAGCAAATTGGTAAATTTTTGGTTTTTTCCATCAAGAAATTATGTGAAATTTTTCCAGTCATCAATCTTCCTCAAAGATTTCCAAGGTGTAAGGGATATTTGTGTAAGAGTGACAAGAAGTTGCCTTAGCCAAAAACGCAACATTTGGAGGCAAACTTTGCCTTGCTGTGGCCAAAACGCAAGAAAGACTTTCAAGCGTCAAATGCAACTCAACGTCGAAGAGAGCTTTTCAAGCGCCTACAATATGATTGTCCGTCTATGTCTATCAAACTGCAGCATCAACAACAACTCAAAGCTAATGGAAACAACGACTGGTTGCACAATGAAGAGCGCAATAACACCTGCATTATAGGGAGCAATTGAGAGTTATCGCAATAGCAGTGTTATCCGTCAATCACAGCGGGGTGCACTACAACAAGCCCATCAAGCGTTTTGTGCACAATGAGCAGCGCATCTCTTTTTTGTACCAGCAATAACAAACCTTTAGCATAGCAAGCAGATCCATCTCCTCTCTGTAGCACATCGATTGCAATGGCAATAGCGCAGATCATCGAATCATCTAGTAGCAAAATACTTGTTTTTTTTTCAAAGTTTTTTATTAAAAAAAACCCTTTACTAAAGGTACTTTAAACCTTTCTATAAGGTTTTTTTAAACCTTTTGCTCTACGGTTTTAAGGTACTTCAAACCTTTCTATAAGGTTTTTTAAAACCTTTTGCTCTACGGTTTTCGGTTTTCCAATTGGTTTTCGGTTTTCCAATTGGTTTTCTCTAAGCACTCAAAGGTTTAACCTGATTTCTTTCGAGCTCGAGGCAAGCCGAGGAAGAAAATATTTTTGCCGTTCTCACTTGGGAAGTGCAAGGTATGCACAATTTCTGAAACCAAGAAAATCAACTCATCAAGCATGAAATCCAATCCTAATTTTTGTTGATGGACTCATGTGCATGGAAATCACTTTTGTAAAAGCTTAATTTATAAAGGCTACCTACCTTGTCATCTATCCTCTGGTTGAGAGGGGGTCATTTTGTTCTTGTATGTCCAATGCTTACCTTGCTTCATGTTTGGCATTGTCCCATAGTGGCATTGAGAGGGGGTGTTGAAATATATGATGTACAAGTGATAAAGGGTGTGAGAAATAGGTTATGTAGGTGTGAACACACCCCAAATAAAGTGGGCATGTGGGTGGAAAAGGTATCTAAGGTTGGCCTAGCCCTAACCCTAACCCTTGGTGGACCCTATATAAAAGGCAGGAGGCCTAACATTTTATAACACAACACAATCAAGACATTCATAAGGAAAAGGTCAAGCTAGCTTTGGAGTGGCCAAAATAGAAGGTAATATAGAAGCTTTCTATACATCTTGTGTTCTTTCTCTCTCTCGTATATATTGCCATATCTTGCCATTAACTATTGCTTCCGTTGTGCATACTCCCCATAGTTTTGATAGCTCTGCATCAAGGCTTTGTTTAGAGCCACTAGAGTCACCATCCACATATGAGTGACTTGCTGACAGATTAGGCAAAAAAGGTTGATCTACCTTTTCCTTCCCTTGGCATGATACATGTGTATCTACATCTGTCCTCAACTTTCCTGGCCATGGACTAATAATGGATCCACTGCTAGAGGACTCTCTAGGTCCACTAAGCATCTGTGATTTCTTATCTGCATGTGGTGTAGCATCAATACTTCTGACATATGCATCTTTTTTTATCTTCACTCTGCTAGTGTATACCACATTAGGAATTTTTTGGACCCAAAAAGGGCCTCCTAAAGATTCCTAATTTTAAGGGATTAGATCTTTAAAAGTTGGGCTTAAGGGAGACAAAGGCTATGATGACCCCTATTTTTTGCCTTGCCACATTAGCCATACTCCCCTAGTTTCACTTTTTAAAGCGAATATTCTCATACTCTCTCTCTTACTTTTTGACTTTTCTCATACTTTCTTTCTTACTTTTTGAATTTTTTATCTTCACTCTCTACAAATTGAATCTTTCTTGTCAGTTTGAAATCTCCTTTCTCATTAACTCCCACCATATCTCCCTTACACATCAGCAAAACATTCTTGTATTTAGGTGGGCCCCAAAAAGTAAAATTTTTTGATTTTTTTACATTTTGAGGTGAAAAAAACACTACCCAACCAATATGTATGATGAAAATAAATTTTCCCTCCAAAAAGCTTGTAATTCAAGGGTCACGTCAGAAGCCTGTCAAGAGCTAGTACATCCATAACTAACTGTGAGGTCCGCATAACCCCATAAACATAACTAACTGTCAAGAACCACTACATCCATGAGATCCCAAGATTGTGAGGACCCCAAAAATTATTATTTTTTAAATTTTCTCATAAATGTAATTTATGATGAAAAACTCCATGTTCATATATTTGTATATCAAAAATATCATTTTCTACTTAGAAAAATGGATTTGTGTTAAACCTCCAACAAAAAACCTCCAACAACAAAGTTTTAACAGTCTCTCTCTCTCACTCTCTCTCTCTCTCTCTCTCTCTCTCTCTCTTTGAAGATCTCTTTGCTTTAGCTTCTTCCCTTGCTTAGCTATGGAGCCTTTGCAAGCTGTGTGTGTAGCCCCTTGTGAAGCTAGAAAATGAAAGGTTGATTTACATATTCCTATTCTTGAAGAGTATGGCAGCTCTAAAAAAACCCATCCTACTGATGCACAATCTATCCAAGCTTGTAGGATAGCTAAGGAGAAAAATGTAGATCTTTGGGTTGATGGGGTGTCTCTATCCAATTGACCCTCCATTAAGAGCAAATCCTCCTTTCCGTGATTTATCATCTTTTATGTAATTTTTTGGTGAAGGAGAGCTTGGCTTATTAGGATACTGCAGAAGATTGACTAAAAGTGGAGCTTGGAAAACCCATATTCTCCAATCTCAATTGCAAGCATCACAATTCACCCTTTTGCAATGTCAAGAAGGACGTAAAACATCATCAGATAAAATGAAAGAGATCCTCGCAGAGAGCTTGGCTTGTTAGGATACTGCAGAAGATTGACTACAAGTGGAGCTTGGAAAACCCATATTCTCCAATCTCAATTGCAAGCATCACAATTCACCCTTTTGCAATGTCAAGAAGGACGTAAAACATCATCAGATAAAATGAAAGAGATCCTCGCAGAGAATGTGGAGAAGGATGCAAAGATTCAAAGACTAGAGGAACTTATCAAACGACTCAAAGCAACAAAATGGTGCTCTCATGAACGCAAAAAGACATTGGTTGGTATAGAATCTCTTGTATTTAAAGGTGGAGCACGAAACAAAAGGATTTGTACAACAAAGTAAGTAACATAAACTTTCATTATGCACTCAGTGATTTAAACAAAATAGTCATGATTTGTGTTTTGCTAGGAATTTTCTCCAAGAGGTGTGTGTTTCTAATGGAAAGGGATGGAAGGATTTGGTCAAAGCCATTCTGAATACCAAGGATATTCTCTTAATTATTAGTGACCCTCATCATCTTAAAATATGGCAAGCTGTTGTCAGCAATGTGGTGAGCGAGATTATCATCTCCATCAAATATTCATTAATTCAACATGCTTGTGATGCGGCTGGAATTAGCATGAAAGGGTACCAAGAAATCCGTCAGGTTGTAAAAGATGCATTTCTAAGACAAGGAATCACTGGTGCGTTATTTCCTACACTCAAGGTGATTCACAATGTCAAGCGTATCAATAATGATGATGTGCAGTGAGCTATAGTACAGTTTTATCATATTGAGGGCACACTAATATTAGACACAGGGTCGAGCAGAAAGAAAATCAAGACAACAAGTACATAATTTCACTCTGATGTTTACAATAACATCTTTGTTCATATTGAGAGACTACAACAAGCTATGGTGAAGTTCTATGGTCTTTCACCACCAGAAGGTAAGAACTTGCAATTGCTACTATTCATGTTTTTCAGTAGAAAATGAAGATGATTATTTTGTTTTGAATATTATAAATTAACGTTTATTTACAGTTTTGGGGAGCACACTTTCATTTGTGCTCAAGCTAGATGAGTGCCCAGGGATTTTATATTCACGTGATCACAAAATTTTTCTTGTTAATAACATGTGTGAACGTGTTATTAACATGTTCACATGTTAACATGTTCACAAAAAAGCCGGTGGCAAGCGACCTGGTAACCGGGAAAAATCCCGCCGGGCTTTTGATATACCCCGGCGGGCCCGCCGGGCTTATGCTTTACCCGGCGGGTCCCGGCGGGGTCGTCACATATCCCGGCGGGGTACATTTTTCTATATATATGGGCCCGGGGGGCCCTTTGGGATTTCATTGCTGACAGCATACACAGGTAATAAAAACTTGTGTGTGTGTGTGTGTGTTTGTGTATGTGGGTGTGTTCGTGCGGGCAGCCGCCCACTGTCGCAATGCGCGGCAAGATGTGGGTGGTCCGCCACACGAGGGATGTGTGTGTGGGTGAGTTCGTGCGGGCAGCCGCCCATTGTCGCAATGCGCGGCAGGATTTGGGTGGCCCGCCACACGACTGGTGTGTGTGTGTAAGGCCATTCTTCGGAATGGTGCTTACCCTGGGGCACTTAGTCGGTAACGCGGCTAGTCTGTGTCCTATGGTAAGTATGGCACGCCGTAGCGGTACTAGTCGGTAACGCGGCAAGCATAGTATCGTTATGGCGATGTCACCTTCCCTTCCCTTCCCTTTGTCAAATGCGGACATATGGTCGGTAACGCGGCCAGTGTATGTTCGTATCCTATTGGTATTCCCATAGAATCGGGCGGCATTTTGTCGTTAACACGGCAAGTTGGTGTCGTCCGCTAGTGCATAAAATGTTTTTTGCATATTGCGGCATTTGATCGTTAACGCGGTCGAAAAAGTGTCGTAAATTTGCTTGTGTATTTCGGCATATGATCGTTAACGCGGTCGAATAAATGTCGTAAATTTGTTTGATTTGACTTGTATTGTTTTTATTGTGTTTGATCCATGTGATACTTGGTTGCTAACGCGGCATTAGTATTTCATGGATCAAAGTTTACATCATATTGTCTAACCGTTTTATTTTATAATATCGTGATTCGTAACTCGAAAAATATGAATCTCTCTCTTCTTACCCCCCTCTCTCTCATGATACACTTCACAACTCTTTCTCTATCTCTCTCATGATTCACTTCACAACACGATAGATGTGTAGATAATGATTTTTTCTCTCTCTTAAAATATACATACTTCTTAATAATTTCTTTTTTCTCCCTCTATTTACTTAAAAATTAAAACAATACATTATTTTTCTCTTTAGGAACTCCCAAAAACATTAAAAATGTGATTTAATGTTTCTTCTCTCTATCTGTCACAACTCTCTCTTCCTCTCCTCTCTCTCTCTCTCTCTCATGATACACTTCACAATTCTCTCTCTCTCTCTCGCAATGATACACTTCACAACTCTTTCTCTCTCTCTCTCATGATACACTTCACATCTCTCTCTATCACGATAGGTATGTAGATGAGGAGTGCTTTAGGATTACAAAACATTATTTTTCTCTCTTTAGGAACTCACAAAATTATAAAAAATATCATTTAATGTTTCCTCTCTCTATCTGTCACACCTCTCTCTCTTCCTCCCCCTCTCTCTCTCTCTCTCATTCGATAATGTATACACTTCGTAAGTAATAATGTGCTTGTTGCGGTTGTCTCACGTTCGATAATGTATTGCATGATGTTGAGTTCAGTAATGTTTGATATATTCTGTTTTTGTTTGATCATTGATAAGTAATGATACACTTATTGCTGTTTTCTCACGTTTGATGATGTATTGGATGATATTGAGTTCATTAAAATTATTTGATATTCCGTTTTTGTATGAACATTGACGATATTGATATACTTGTTGCTGTTCTCTCACGTCTGCTTGATGTTTATTTCAGTAATGTTTGATATTTTGTTTTTTTATGTTTAGTGTTATTTGCTAGATTTACGAAGACGATCAACATGCTTACTCCCGAAGAGCGCAAAATTGTTCTGCGAGCAATTCGCGTTGAAGCGGTCATCACAGTATCACAATGTACTGATGATGTCGTCAAGAAGATCAACGAGTCTGAGATACTCATGCGAGATCTCATAGACCAAATATGGAAAAATGCATAGCGGCGGCTTCGAAGCGGAGGCAACGCTGAGCTGCTGGATAGACAGAAGATAGCAGATTTCAACCATCAGCACATAACACGAACCATTTTGGGGAGCATGCGAGTAGCGTGCAGTGATCTTCGAGATGCTGCCCCGCCTGAAGCCAACATGCAACGTCTACAGTTATGGGACGTTGTATGGAGCGAGCAAAGGGCCAAGAGCAAGCGCATGAAGGCGTTGGATGCAGAGTCCCTCCCCAAAAGAGTGCGAATTGCCCAAGACGTCGCTGCAACGTCCAGTCAGGCAGATGCAAGTGGTACAGGTGTCATTAATCGTACCATCTACAATTCTATGTGCACACATCTTATTGGCATCCCGCACGAAGCTCTTCACGAAGGACGAACAATAGGCTCCGGTGTGTTTGGAACAGTAAAAGAGTATGCAATTAAAGGCATATCATTTTTACCGGAGCACATCACTTTTTGCGGAAAGCACTACAAAGGAGAAGGCAGCGCGAAGTTCAAGAGCTTCCAGGCAGAGCAGGGTATGCAAGTGCTACATCCATCGATTGTCCGATGCATTGCCTTTACAAAAGAGGCTCCTTGGATCACAATTTTCCCGTACTTTAATGGCGGCGCTCTTGGTGATACTCTACTGAAGGTTCCCTTCAGATTCAGTGAGTTCACCAGAGCCATTTTTCGTTTGGATCGAGGATGGAGACAACCGCCGCCTGATAATATCCCTTTAGGTCATCTAGAACTTTCAAAAATAAAAGAGGTAGTAATAAACATGCCACATATTATGCATGCCCTGGTGGAAGGTGTAGCGGCAGCGCATATGGCAGGTATTGTACATACCGACCTACATCCTTTTAATGTAGTGTTGGATTATACAAAAGAGCTAAAGCCACGCATAGGTATTATCGATTGGGGATTGCTGCTGAGAGCGCCCAAAAAACGGGTGTCTCTCAATTTTGTTTATGAAGCAGACAAGAACCCCGAGAAGGTGGCACAGGCAGTCTCCCACGCAGACAGAGAGCGAAATAAACGGCCGTGGATAGCCCCAGAGCTTTATGATCCATTTTTGGCAGATGCATACACTCCTGCATCTGATGTTTTTGCCTTGGGATATTTATTACAAACTTTATATGACTTTTGGAAGAAAGTGCAAGAGTTGTGGATGGATAATAGTTCCCATGACAAAGTTACCATGGATACTATTATTTATAGAGTCAAAAATTGGATGTTTCTGCCTAATCGCGATGAGCGAAAATCAATTTTGCAAGTAGTTGAATTTTTTAGGTCACTAAATACTGACCCTACGAGGGCACAACGTCCTCTTGTAGAGCTATCGGTGGCATTCACCCCGACTTTGTAATGATACAGTATCAAGAGATGAAGTTTCAGGAATTTGAGAATTTGATGTGTCCAATGTTTCAAAATTTTGTTTCTCTTCAAAATTTGATGTGTCCAATGTTTCAAAATTCTGTTTCTCTCTTCATTGGGACTTTGCAATATCTCTCTCCTCTTCTGGTGTTTAAGTTTATGTTTTCTCTTCAAAATTTGATGTGCGAGCATTGTTTGAAGTGTTTTTGGAGTCAAGTGGATATTTCTCATCGAGTCTTTGCAATACATATCTCCTCTCGTTGTGTTTGACTTCAAGATTTTGAGAGCAATGGTCAATTTATCTTACGTTGATCTTTACAGTTCATTAAAATCCTAATGTCGTTTACGTTCATGCAGATATGGAGCAAGCGCAAGCGAACGAGCATCAGGAGTTAGCCAAGAAGGCATACGAGAGAATGAAGGCCCTTGCACATGGCCTGACAGCCCGCGAAGCTACAAGAACAGCGTGCAGATTATCGAAATGGACAAATCCAACATATGCCCAATGGAAAGACATAAACAAACGGGTAACCACAGAGATGATAAAGGCAATATGGCCATGTCCAGATGGCGAGATAAAGAAGGGAAGATGGAAGATTTCTCGTTGCACTCACAATGATATCAAAACTAATGCCGAGCGTATTTTCTTGGAGGTGTACGGTCGTCCTCTCCATAACGCCGACGCTCCACTGTATTTTGCTAAAATGCTATATGCTCACTTTGTACTGGAAACTCCAGTGGACTTCGCCTCCAGAGAGGCCACTGTCAACACCCACGACATACGTGAAGAGACAGTTACATTCACAAGAGAAGAACTTGCTCTCATGGTGGAGGGCGCCGGACTGGAGTTAAACCAGGTCAAAGAAAGCTTAGGGGCACAGCTAGCAGAGAAGGAGAAAGAAGCTGACCGATTAACTCAAGCGTCAACTCCTCCCCCGGCCAATAGAGGAATTCAAGAGCAGCTAACAAAGATCAGCCAAGACGTGCAGAGCATCTCTTCACGTATTGCTCCTGTGCGCCAAGGAAACCACATCTCTCATTTTTTGATACATCCTGATCTTGTGGGAGTTTCTGCTGAGGCTACAAGTTCCTCCACCCCCCAATGTCCTGTATGTTACAAAGTATTCGATGGGTGGAGCGGCCAGTATATACTACCATGTGGACACTACTACCACTTAATATGTTTAGTGAGACAAATGCAAAATACTTCCACATGTGCATTGTGCAATGTCCCAATAAATCAAGGTATTTATACAGTGTTCGGCATGGCTAGCGAATATAAACCACCAGGACCTTTAGATGCAACTCCTAGTGCAATTCGCAATTTATTTCAAGATGAGAGCTAAGAAAAACAAATTCTACTTTTGTATTGATAATTTCTCCAAATATGATCATTTGTACAAGTACTTTTTATTAAATTAATGAAGTGACTTCTTCCTCTATGTCAGTATCTTGCTCCAAAATTCTTTCACCGTTTACTCTCTCGTCTGCTAAATTAAGCTCATCTAAGTCAATGTCTAAATTGTCTTCTATCTCAAGGGTGGTGCACAACGTACGTCCAACATCAAAGTTCTCGTGTACTACATCTTCACAATTGTACATCCATCTGGGCATATCTTCTTCATACTCTTCGCTTTCGATGTCTCGCAAGATCTTTTCATTGCAGTACATGTAAACAAGTTTATCTCCCCCGGCCAATAGAGGAATTCAAGAGCAGCTAACAAAGATCAGCCAAGACGTGCAGAGCATCTCTTCACGTATTGCTCCTGTGCGCCAAGGAAACCACATCTCTCATTTTTTGATACATCCTGATCTTGTGGGAGTTTCTGCTGAGGCTACAAGTTCCTCCACCCCCCAATGTCCTGTATGTTACAAAGTATTCGATGGGTGGAGCGGCCAGTATATACTACCATGTGGACACTACTACCACTTAATATGTTTAGTGAGACAAATGCAAAATACTTCCACATGTGCATTGTGCAATGTCCCAATAAATCAAGGTATTTATACAATGTTCGGCATGGCTAGCGAATATAAACCACCAGGACCTTTAGATGCAACTCCTAGTGCAATTCGCAATTTATTTCAAGATGAGAGCTAAGAAAAACAAATTCTACTTTTGTATTGATAATTTCTCCAAATATGATCATTTGTACAAGTACTTTTTATTAAATTAATGAAGTGACTTCTTCCTCTATGTCAGTATCTTGCTCCAAAATTCTTTCACCGTTTACTCTCTCGTCTGCTAAATTAAGCTCATCTAAGTCAATGTCTAAATTGTCTTCTATCTCAAGGGTGGTGCACAACGTACGTCCAACATCAAAGTTCTCGTGTACTACATCTTCACAATTGTACATCCATCTGGGCATATCTTCTTCATACTCTTCGCTTTCGATGTCTCGCAAGATCTTTTCATTGCAGTACATGTAAACAAGTTTATCTCCCCCGGCCAATAGAGGAATTCAAGAGCAGCTAACAAAGATCAGCCAAGACGTGCAGAGCATCTCTTCACGTATTGCTCCTGTGCGCCAAGGAAACCACATCTCTCATTTTTTGATACATCCTGATCTTGTGGGAGTTTCTGCTGAGGCTACAAGTTCCTCCACCCCCCAATGTCCTGTATGTTACAAAGTATTCGATGGGTGGAGCGGCCAGTATATACTACCATGTGGACACTACTACCACTTAATATGTTTAGTGAGACAAATGCAAAATACTTCCACATGTGCATTGTGCAATGTCCCAATAAATCAAGGTATTTATACAGTGCTCGGCATGGCTAGCGAATATAAACCACCAGGACCTTTAGATGCAACTCCTAGTGCAATTCGCAATTTATTTCAAGATGAGAGCTAAGAAAAACAAATTCTACTTTTGTATTGATAATTTCTCCAAATATGATCATTTGTACAAGTACTTTTTATTAAATTAATGAAGTGACTTCTTCCTCTATGTCAGTATCTTGCTCCAAAATTCTTTCACCGTTTACTCTCTCGTCTGCTAAATTAAGCTCATCTAAGTCAATGTCTAAATTGTCTTCTATCTCAAGGGTGGTGCACAACGTACGTCCAACATCAAAGTTCTCGTCTACTACATCTTCACAATTGTACATCCATCTGGGCATATCTTCTTCATACTCTTCGCTTTCGATGTCTCGCAAGATCTTTTCATTGCAGTACATGTAAACAAGTTTATCTGCTCGATCTGCAAGAAGTCGATTGCGAATAGTACTATGAATATATTTATACATGCTCCAGTTTCTTTCTGAGCCTGAGTTTGAAGAGCACTGACTTAGAACCTTCATCGCAAGGTTGCGCAATAAAGCATAATGCTCACCACCATTCATCATCCACCACTTCCATGCAGGTTGCTCTTTAGCCATTTGTTGAACAAGGGAGTTGGAAAATAAACCCTCTTTCAACCGAAATGAGGTCATCTCCTTTATGCAGTGTACACGATCATCATCATTATTATAGAAAGTGTTTATCACTTTATAAAAATCTTGCACCACCTCAACGTTGGACATCAAATCCATATTCCAATATTCAGGATCTAACATGTAAGCAGCACTGTGCAGTGGTGAATGCGCTCCAATCCATCTAGCATGAAAGTACTTCAACAGAACTTTTCTTTGTCTACTAGAGAATGGTACACGCCATTGCTTCTCCACCACTGAATGCTCTAATTTCTCAGGACACTCCAAACTCCGCTGGACAGTCCACCATTGCATCCATGCTTTTCCGAGATTAGGCGCTCTTTGATCAAGGCTTCGTACAGCATACATAACAGGCATCATTACATGGTATGCATCCATCACACTGTTCCACCAACTTCTTCTCGTAAGCGCTGCCTTCAAGACTTTGATTTTCTCTTTCACTTTTTCAAGTTGAGTGTTCTCCCAGTCATGAAATGCCATGCATGTAAATGTTTCACAAACTGCATCTTTATTTCTAAGAAGAGACTCAAAAGTGTAAAAGTGAGTGCAAAACCTAGTCTCCGCTGGAAGCTTTAACATAACTGACATGCGAGGTCGAAACATATCCAAAACTCTCTGTCTCTTGAGCATGAATTTCACAAGCTGGCGAGCAGTGTCGACGATTGAGGCAAACCATTTGGTATCATCAGATTTATACCAATCTTTTAATACAAGATTCAAACTATGAGTATTACAGCCTACCGGAAAAATATGTGGATATTGTCACTGTAGGATTTTGGATGCATTTTTACAATTTTTTGCATTGTCCATGACGACTTGGACTACATTTTTGGCACCCACTTCCTCTATCACAGAGCTAATAACTTGAGCAATGTAAGCCCCAGTTTTGATTGAACCAGCTGAATCCACGGCACGGATGAAAGTCTCACCTCTAGGTGAAATAACCATTACATTAATTAATGGTTTTCTTTGCACATTAGACCATCCATCACTTACTATACTACATCCAGAAAGCTCTATATTGCTAAGAATTATTCTTTGTACACGTTCTTTTACCTGCGCATAACATTTCTCTAATAGATCATTTCGCATAGCATGGTACGTAGGCGGTGAAAACCCTGGTCCAAACTCACCAATTTTCTTCCATGCTCTCTTCCAATGCTCACTATCCACCATCATCATAGCACTCCCAGAAAAGTAAATCGCTTCAGCAAGGACGAGTTGTGCATCATCGAGTCGACCTTGACGTAGGCTTTCTTGCAATGAAGTTTGACGCATGGGTATATTTCCTACGTCAAAGTTTTGCTTGCAAGAAGATGCACTGGGTAGATTACTTTCTGGCTGCATATTGCCGTTCGGGGTACAAGTAGGCGATGTAGCGGGAGTTTGATGATTAGAACAACAGTGTTCTTGCTGCCTTGATACATTAACGGTAGGAGTGTCATGTTTTCTTGAATCTTTCTTTTGAATTTCTTCTCTTATGCGTTTGGCCACTATAGGTGCAGAGGGGTGGGTACATGACTTTTTCTTCGGTCCGCCTAAAAAGTGTTCTCTTAGTCGAGGCGCCCCACCTGATTTTACTGCATGGCAT
Organism: Cibotium barometz; assembly: GCF_041138505.1. Classification (NCBI taxonomy): domain Eukaryota; kingdom Viridiplantae; phylum Streptophyta; class Polypodiopsida; order Cyatheales; family Cibotiaceae; genus Cibotium; species Cibotium barometz. The sequence goes on along the minus strand of NC_141071.1, from coordinate 49,175,707 downwards.
AGCTTACACTCCCAATCTATGAATCGATCACCAACGTTAATTGCATATTGCCACTCTATCCCAGGTGCCTTTTTTTTCCTGCTATTTGAAATTTGGACTCTATTGGAGGTACCACTGGATCCAACATTGTCCTCCATCTCAACAAATAACCTATTCAACCAAGCATATAACAATGAATACACAAATGAAAAAACAACAAATCACTCACGTATAACAAAACATACATCTGCAGACAAAGTACTTCGAAACTATCTTGACAAATACAAAAGATCATCACATAACACAAAACTATTTCAAACTATCTTGCAAGGTCTTACTACAAAACTACTTCGAAACTATCATGCACATTGCACCTCCAATGAAGGATGCCTTTTGTACCCAATTAAGGATACTTTACACAATCAAAGATCTATGCTTGCCCAATACTCTAGTATAGGACAATAGACCTTCTCTAACATTCACAAAAAAAATCAAAGATCTATGCTTGCCCAATACTCTAGTATAGGACAATAGACCCTTGTCTACTCTAAACTATATCAAGTATCAAGAACCAATACAAGCCCCTAAGCAGGACTCTTGGCTCCATCAAACCATTCATAAAGCAGAATGAGGTAGATTACGTACGTGGCTCAAATGCAAAGCTGAATGACTCCAAATTTGTCCCTAAATCTCCGCAAGTATTAGCTACGAACCACACCCTGCCCCCAGTTCAAAGAACTAAGGACGAGTGGCCCAATAGCCTTAGGAGTGCCTACAAGGAAAGACGACAACCCCTAAAATAAGGACGTTCTTCCCAAGAGGACACTTCTAGCAACTCGAGAGCTCTACAAGTACTTTGAGGAGAGATATCACGCCCCCAAAACAAGGACTATCTTCCCAAAAGTTGTACGACGGGTGTCGGGCAGTGTTTATATACAGAATAATACCCCGCCGGTGTTCTTTGTTTTTCCCGGCGGGCCCGCCGGGCTTTTACCTTTCCCGGCGGGCCCGCCGGGAAAACATCATACCCCGGCGGGCCCGCCGGGAATGGTAGAAGCCCGGAGGTGTTACTGGAATAGTGGGTTCCGGCAGGTCATTTCTCAGGTCATGTGAATATACAATGTGATCACAAGTTTTAATATGTTAACAATAGGTTTTGTTAACGTGATCACGAAATTGTGAAGACGTTAATGAAATCCCTGTGAGTGCCAAATTATGAAAGGTTGGAAGCTGGAACGTATGAGAATTATGCTCATGTATGAGGCCATGATATGTGCATGGGAAAAGACTACCAAACCAAGTTTTAGTATGCAATCTGAGAAAGAGGTCTGGCTTGGTGCATTCGATGTATCAAAGGAGACACATTTGGCCAGGTTAAAGATATCTGAAAGTGATCATCAAGGGCCAAAAGTTGGATCCTAGGAATGGTAAAGAGAAAAAATTCAATGTGTGTGTGATCAATGCAAGGGCCAGTATACACAACACCTATAACAATTGAGCATGTCCGAACATATGGTCTTTATGAGGCATGACCAAGTGCGGATGATGACATAAAGGAGAACCATAGGAGGGTTCTAGGTAACATGCCACAACATTCGATGACATCAGGTAGAGTGAAAAAGGTGGCAAGGCTTCATATGGAAAGCATGGCTGAGACTCATCTTCCCCAACCAATGAATGAGGTGCCTCCACCATTGCGACATGAGGAGGAAGAGAATCTCATCATGGACGACATGGTGAATGACTTCTTTGGATGGGAGGTGATAGGTGATAGTGAGCAAGGTCCAATGTGATGAGAGTAGGAAACCTTATTGACTCAGTGTGGGCGTCATGGATGTGTGGTTATATGTGGCAACCAAGCTTTAGGCTTTGATGGAAATGTATGTGCAAGGGAAATAATGAGCCCAAGGTGTGGGAGTACCAGGCTAATCCAGAGCGTGGTCTGCTTGAGATGGTGTCAGTCATTCAGTTGCTCTGTACATGTGCGTGTCTCAAAAAAAAAATAAAGTGGGTATTGTATTCGAAAATGTGCAAGTGCATGGGGGCAATTAATTGTTGCGGGTGCCAATATAATATGTGTATGAGGGGTGAAAATATCCAAGATTAAAGGAGATTCGAGAAGGGTGATGTGGCTATGTGTGTGCATGGCAGGAGAGAGATGGCACAAGGAGATTCAACAACAGGGAGGATGCCGATTTGGGCCAGAGGTGGCGGATTTTTCCAGAACAAGGGAGAAGGAGAGGAGTTAAAAAAAAACAGCAGGGAGGAGCTGATGCAGGGGGATTCAGCCTGAAGGTCATCGTTGAATCCGATTCATGATGAGAAGGGCTGCTGCGGCTGGTGTCTGGGAGAGCAGATATGTTTTCTTGTTGAGTTACCGCCTCTGAGCACAGAGTGTGTGTATTGCTTCTTTGGGTTGCTGCCAGTGCTAGAGGTTGTTGTGTTTGGCGCAGCTGGCTGATAGCGCAGCAGACGTTTACTTTGCTGGGGTGCAGCTCGTAGCCAGAGAGTGTGTTGTCTTTTGCTAATATTGTTGCTGCTGGTAGAGCAGAGGTGTGTGTTGTTTTGTTTGTTTTTGCCCCCGTCGGTGGTAGAGATAGAGCAAAGAGTGTGTTGTGTTTGGGTTTTCTGCGGCTGGTAGCACAGAGCTGCTGCAAGAGTGTGAAGTTTTTTTTGTTTGTTTAGTTGCCTCTATGCGCAAGGTTCGTGTGTGCTTCATTTCTTTGGTTGGCTGGAACCGGGTCTGAGCGCAAAGGCGTGTTTCTCTTTTTTCGGAGTGGCTAGTCGCTCCAGGGAGTGTGCGAGAGATGCTGTTGGTTTGGGTCTGAGAGAGCTAAGTTTTCTGTGGAGAGTGTTGAAAGAGGCTGGTGTATAGCTTGAAGCTATTCGCTGCTATTCAAACTAAAGATCTTACTCAAGCTTGGTGGAAGGTGCAAAATTGAAGGTGGTGATCTTACGAGCTAAAGTGATGATCAAAGTATGAAGGCCGGGATGCTGTTTGATGAAGGTCACCCTATGAAAGGAGATCAAGATAATGGAGGTTCAGTAATAATATGAAGCGAATTCATCAAAAGAATCCTTGGGTCTTTCTCGCTGTGTCCTCTTTGGTGTTGAATTCATTCTTGTAAATTCGAAGTAAAGCTTTGAGGGCAACCCACCTCAAATATGAATCTTGTCCTGGAGTTTGGTCCGCCGGATATTGAAGAACTATATTTTGAAGATGGTACTATGTTTGAGGTTGTTTACTCTGATAGTGATGCAGGGTACTGGACAGTCATAGTTCATATCGATGAAGGGGAGTGGGTTGATTGTGAATGGGTGTGAGATGAGGATGGTTCTGATGAGGATGTAATGGATGTTCAACTCTGTAAAGACGAAGACTTGTATTGAAATAAAGTTTTGTACATGCTCTTGGGTCTGGTGTTCTGGGTGTGTTTGTATCAGTGTATGGAAGTGTGACACTCTATAAAGGCATATATAGCTATACCGCTTCCGTGTCATCACTTTTTGGTGCCTCCACAGAGGAAGAAATTTCCTTCAGTTTGTGAAAGAAGACAAGGGTTTGTGTGAAGAAAGATTGAAGAGATGGCTCAGGACTTTCCAGAATATTGGGATTACCGCATGAAAGTGCATTTAAATTTCTGGAAAAGATGGAATTTACAGCTTTGATGAAAGACAGGGCAACCCCAGAGATCCTTTCTCAGATTTTGACTTATTGCTTACAGGGTGATGCAAAAGCATGGCTAAAGATGTTTGTGACTACACACAAGAATGCTCATCAATAGGATCCTGAGTACCGTGTAGCTAGAGCTGCATTTTTGGCACAGTTTGCCCGTGTAAGAAGTTCGAATGATGTGTGGAAAGAGTTGTGTAAAATTCAGCAGAAGGATGAATAGGATGTGGACCAGTATATGATAGAGTTTGGTAGACTGTGGAGTCTATGGTGTGAGTCTTTGATTCCTGAAGTACCCCCGCAGATGATAAAGAGAGACCGGTTTGTGGCTGCCCTCCGTCTGAAGGTGGAGCTGAAGAATCTGGATAGCTTTGAGGAAGCTGTCAGAGTCGCTCGAGAGAAGGATGGAAGGTGAAGCGTCTGAGGCAGTTGGGAATACAGGAAGAGCCAAAGAAGTTTGTGAAGATGCCAGAGATTGAGAGTATGCATCCTGAAAGAGAAGCTACTGTTGTTCTTGAACAGGAGGATACTTTGAAGAGAGACATTCATGATGCAGTGGAACTCATGAAGTCTTTAAGTTTGAATTGGATGGAAGCAGGTGGAAGGGGAAGAAGCCGAGGTGCTCCAAATAATAGAAGAGACATTATGTCAACAGGTGAAGGAAATATGAGAGGATCACGGAGAGAACGGGGCTATTATTTAAGCAATGTCAAATGCTGGAATTGCGGGGAGCGAGGACATATCAGCCCTCAATGTGATAAACCGCCCAGGGCAGGTGCTGGAATGTATCCCATGATGAAAAAAACTAATGATAGATCAGAGGATCACAGTATTGAGGTGAAGGATCCAAATCAGCCCTCTACCAGTGGAGTTAAACGGGAAGATAAGTGAAAGGGACCAGCTCTTAGCTTGATAGGAGTGGAGACCATTCCAGAGATCATGCTTGTGTGGCGGCCAAGAGGACAAGAAGTACAATGGTGGAAGCTAAACCATCTTCTAAGAAAGGAAAACATGTACAATTTGACATCAGCCCTCAACCAGAGAAGAAGAAAAGAAAGCCAAGAAGACGCTACAAAACTTCAGATTTGCGTATCGGTCAAGGTTAGGAAGAATACACCCTGATGGGAGATTTAAAGGGAAGGGCAGCTAATATAACATTCGCCCAATTGCTTGGATTGTGTCCGAAGCTCAAGAGAGAGTGGAAGAGGTTGGCAAATCCGAGGAAAGCAAATGAGCAGGAGCCCACACAGGGTGAGATGGAGTTGATGTCTATGGAAGACCTTCCTGATATCTGTCCGTTGATTGATGCTTGGTGTGGAGGTGTGAGTGTTGGAGAGGCATATGTAGATGGCGGTGCACAAGTCAGTGTAATGACTTAGTCCTGCATGGAGAGATTGGGGTTAAAGCTGAATGTTAATTCAGATTTTAGACTCGGATTGGCAAATCATGTAAAAGTGAAGTGTCTGGGTATATGTACAGGAGTGCCAGTGGCTGCTTTTGGTGTGATTTGGAGCATAAATTGCCATATTATGCCGGCTGGTTTGGGAGCCTATCCGCTGATTTTAGGCAAGCCTTGGCTCAGACAAGTGGGTGCCATCCAAAATTGGAGGAGGGGTACTATAACTGTACATAATAAGAGGGGAAGAGCTAGGAAATTCCATATGAGTAGCAAGCTGGAAATGCAGAGTGAGTCTGAAGAAACAAGTGTTGATGAGTATACAGATAGTGAAACTGAGGAAGAAAGTTCTACTTCTGATGATGAAGGTCAGGTATCATTTCTAGTGAAAGAAGAAGATGAGTATGTAATGCAAGCTGAAGAGATGTCAAAGGAGGAAGAAGAGAGCAGACTTGAAGATATGGACAGTCTGATGCAACCTCCATCACCTAGTGCAGAGAAAGAGAAGCTGTTTACAGGGTATGCTGAATCCTAGATTACAGCCAGTGGAAAAAGAGGAGTATATGAAGGTAATACATAAATTTCTAGATTTGTTCATTACCTCATATGAAGAGATCCGAGGATTCAAATGTGAACCAATGCCTATAGTATTGAAAGAGGGTGTGAAGCCAGTGTTTCAGAAGCTAAGAAGAATAAATAGAGAGCTATTGCCTGTGTTGAGAGAAGAGTTGAGTAAATTGTTAAAGGCAGGATTAATTTATCCAGTCGATCACTCAGATTGGGCAAATCCAGTGGTCATTACTCCAAAGCATACAGGTGGGTGGAGAGTCTGTATTGATTACAAGCCTCTGAATGCTGCAACAAGAAGCAATCACTATCCTCTGCCATTCATTGATGACATTTTAGACAAGGTGGAAGGGTACGAGAGATATAGTGTATGCGATGGCTTCTCTGGGTATTTTTAGATTTCAATTGCTGAGAAGGACCAAGCTAAAACCACTATTATTACACCGTGGGGTTGCTTTTGTTATCGAGTGGTACCATTCGGTTTGAAAAATGCACCCTCATGGTATCAGAGGAATACTGATAGGGTACTTGCACCTCTTATAGATGATTTTGTGAGAGCTTTTTTGGATGATATATGTGTATATAGTTCTCAAAAGGAGCATGGTGATAAATTAGAGCAAGTATTTTCTAAAATGGATGATGCAGGTGGACAGCTGAATCCTAAAAAGTGTCATTTAGGATGTTCAAAAGTGAAGCTGTTGGGTCATATGATATCTCAAAATGGAATTGAACCTGATCCAGAGAAAATAAAGGCTCTTATCTTATTATCTGCACCATCAACATCCAGGCAGCCTGCAGACTTTTATCCAGAAGGTAAAGTATATGGCAAGATTTATTCATTTAGTATCTCAATTGCTTTATCCTCTTCAACAGGCCATGAAGAAAGAACCATTGCAATGGAATGAAGAATGCGAGGAAGTGTTTGAGAAAGTGAAGGAGGTATTGGGAGGTATTTCCAGTGTAAAAGCCCCAAATTTCTCTCAGGTCTTTTATGTGAATCCATCTTTTGGTCCGGATGTGGTTGGAGCAATCTTAATGCAGAGAGGAGATGAGTCTAGATACATGAAACCTGTATGCAAGTAGAGTGAAGAAGGAAGCAGAAAGGAAATATATAGAGGCTGAATTGGTCTTGTCAAGTTTGGTATATGCTTGCAGGAAGTTTAGGTCATATCTCCTGATGAGAGAATTTGTGGTTCTGACAAACTATACTCTTCTCCCTCAGCTGGTGAATGGTACTTCACTCTCAAAAGGTATGATGCGATGGTTAGTAGAGCTTCAAGAATATTATTTCTCATTTTTTATTGAAGATACTTGCAAGGCAACTCTGGCAGATCTTCTGACATATAAGGAAGGCCAGATCTTGGTGAAGGAAGTGGATTCAAAAATAGAAAAAGAGGAGCAAATTATCATTCCCGGAGCTCATGTCTTGTTCTTTGATGGTTCATATAAAAGGAGTATACATCAGGCCACTGGGGCTATATAATCTAGGATTCAGAAGGCGGGCTGATTCTAAAGGATGGAATACGTCTGAAAGCCGAAAGTAATAATGAGGCTGAATACGCAGCATTGTTGCACGCGCTACAGGCTGCTCTAAAACAAAAAATTTCGAAACTAATTGTAAAAGGAGATTCCCTGTTAGTAGTAAAGTAGGTCTTGGGTAGTTGGCGGGCAAAGAATCAGAGATTAAAAAGATATCTGGTCGATGTTAGAAGGCTACTACATCAGTTTACAACACGGAGTATTCAACATGTGCGGGGGAGGACAATCATATTGCACATGAGTTAGCCCAGGAGGTAATTGATTAGGACCCAGTAATTGCAAAAATTGAAGAGCCATTATACAAAGGGAGGGAATACCTGTCTAAGGTGGTGGATTACTTACTCTCAGCGTGAAGAGCTCAAAAAAGGCCAAAAGTATCATTTTATTAGGAAGAGTAAGCATTATGTCATGATTGGGGATGAATTGTATATGCAAGGAGCTGATCAAGTATTGAGAAGAATTCCCTGGAGGGAAGAAATATATCATATTCTATCTTCAAATCATGAGGGAGCTTGTGGAGGTTATTATGCATTTAAGATCACTTTGCAAAAGATATTATTGGAGGGTTATGTGTGGCCTTCTATCCAAAAGGATGTTCAACACTGGTGCAGGTCTTGCCACCATGAGTGCCAGAGAATGGGGAAGAAAATCTTAAAAATGGAGCCGGGAAATATCATGCTGGTATATGACATTTTTGAAAGGTGGGGAGTGGATGCAGTTGGACCACTTCCCAGGACGGCCAGAGGAAAGTGTTATATGCTTACTGTGGTGGATTACATATCAAAATGGGCAGAAGTGAAGGCATTGAAGAGAGTAGATAGTAAGGAAGTGGCTGATTTTGTGTATGAACATATATGCTGCAGATTTGGTATTCCTCTGGAGTTATTGTCAGATAACGGTCCTGAATTTCGAGGAGAGGTAGTTGGCCACTTATGCAGAAGATTAAACATCAACCACAAGTATACCACTCCTTATCACCCTCAATGCAATGGTTTGAATGAAAAATTCAATGGTGAATTTAAGCTGATGATGACTAAAATGACAGAAAGCCATGTCAAAAATTGGGATGTAGAGATGAATCATGTATTATGGGCATACAGAGTTGCAGTGAAATCTAGTACACAATTCTCACCATTTCATTTAGTTTATGGGACAGAAGCACTCATGCCTATTGATGTAGAAATTCTAGCTTTGAAGTTTCTGGTTGAAGAAGGGCATCAACCTTCCACCACATTAGAACATAATTTTTAGATGTACAGCTTCAATGTGCCACAAGTCTCAAAACATACTCTTTGTGTTTGTATATCTCACACGTTGCATGAATCCACATACCATATATCTTGTGATCCTAACACATCTCCTATTGTGGAACCGAGCATATGCCACATCACAAATAGCTGCTCACTTTTGTCATCACCACCTTGTTTACTAAATAATGAATAGTTACCTTGCTATAACTTTACACTTTTAATATCATTATACTTTTAAGAGTAGTCCTTTGTCATATGCCTTGGTTTGCCACAATAGTAGCACTCTATGCTATTATTTGAACTCTGATTTCTTTACTAACCACCTCGGCCTCTTTGGCTCTCCTTGCCTCTAGACTAGCCTCTTCCACTTGTGTATGATTATTATTACTACGAATCATTGGACTATTCTTGTCCATGTGTTCACCATGTTAAACATACTACCTTGCACAAGAGAAGGAGAGAAGCAGAAGAAAGAGAACCATGGAGGGTCAATTCAAGAACTAGCAATAGCCAACCATAATGAGGGTTAACTCCTTGATTTGAGGTTGCTAGGGGCTCACTCCACCTCCATTTGTGTCACTCAAATGGAGATTCCACAAGCTAAGTAGTGAGCTAAGAGCAAGGGAGCTATGGAGAGCTCATCCTCTCCTGTAAGCCTCAATGCGTGCAAGCATGATAAGAGGGAGAAGATAAGAGAAGACAAGAGAAGAAGCAAGACAAGATGCTATCACCTACAAGCACACACAAGTAGTCAATCAAGCAAGCATATCCCTACACAAGCTTACCACCGTAGCCACAAGAGAGAGGGAGGAGAAGGAAGGAAAACTCTCACGTGATAGGGATTGTCCCTTTTCATCTTGCATACGTCACTTATATATACGAGCTCATTTTTTACAATGGCCGGTCATCCATTTAACAATTGGGGGCCCAAAACTATTTTCCTAGCTCTATGTAAATCTAGGATTATTCTCATTGTCGGCATTATACATGTTGTAAGCTTGTTCATCCCATTCATTATTTACATGAAGCGCTTATAGCGCAGTTACATAATAATGAGTTACAGGAAGAAGCATAACCACGCTTGAAGATATAATGTTAACTAGTGTGGTTAGCATACCCCCTCCATGATTTAGATCCATCCTTGGAGCTAGCGAGGTTATCAATAGTAGTAGATGGAGTACGTTTGGATGAAGTCGTATGCGATTTGGGATGTGGGGGGGATCTATGGAAGACTTTGTATCTTGGCTTAAAAGTTTGCCAACCGCCATGCAGGCATCCATTGTATGCGTTTGTAGTAGCCAAATAGCTGGTTCGCACTTTTTTTAGATGAATGTTTACAAATTTTAAACCATATTCATTAATATAGAATAAGAGAATACTTCATGCATTTTTAAACATCTCATAAGGCTTTAAGTGAAATATCTAATCATTTAATATAATAAAAAATATTATTTTCATAAGTTTCTCATTAGTTGTGATCCTGAGGATGATCCAAATATAAGCAAGGGTTCAAATGCACTATTTTGTTAATGCAATTTTGAAATTTGAGACCATCACCTTGTCTTTGAACTAAATTGAAATGTTTAAATATGTATTCTTGATCGATTAATTTAGTGGAGACATTGATTTATTAGTAAAATGAATTACCATATAAGTTCAACTTGCTCGTCTTATATGTGTGTGTGAGAGAGAGAGAGTTGAGTGCATGAATTTTTGTTCATGTGCCTCTTGCTTATTGTGTGAGAGTGAGAGGAAGAGTGAGAGAGGTGAGTCCTTACAGGGAGGTGAAGCAACTTCTTAGTGGTGGCAAACAACTGGTGGTGCTTGGAGGTCAAAGCGATCGAGTAAGCCAGAAGCAAGGTATGGTTGTAGTCTATTTCATTGTATGCTAAAATGGGCAAGTTTTATATTCTTACAAATGGGAGTAGCGTAAGTGTTGTATGTATTATGAGAAATGCTAGCAAACGATCAAGCTTAGTAGATTAGAGTTAAGTTTGGGTGCCCGTGTGTGAAGAAGGGCCACTTGTATATAAGGGAATTTCTCATACTACAAACACACAATCCCCCTTTGTTCCAATTGAGTCTTTCTTATCTACTTGCTCTTGTCTTGTGTGTGTGTGTGTCAGTGAGAGAGAGAGAGAGAGAGAGAGAGAGTTGAGAGAAGAGTGCACGAATCTTAGTGCACGCCTCTTGTTTATTGTGTGAGAGTGAGTAAGAGTGAGAGAGGTGAGTCCTTGTAGAGGGAGGTGAAGCAAATTCTTGGTGGCGATAAAAAGAAGAAGATTCGGGAGCTTGGAGCTAGCAACAACCACTTGGTGGTGCTTAGAGGTCAAAGATATCCTAAGCCATAAGCAAGGTAAGAGTCCCACAATGGTTGTAACAAAGTATTTTTAGGATGCACATGCATATGGGATGCACATGCATATGGGATGGGCCTCGGAGGCACATGGGATTAGGGTCATTTACATGTTGGATTAGGGAACATGGGCTTTGGGACTATAAAAGGCATGTCCTCTAGGACTATTTTAGCTTTAAATCTTTTGGATGTACCTTAGACATATTCTCTAGCTTTCTTTCTAATCCAAGATAATCAAGCTAATCCTAGCTACTCTAGACTAAACTAGATGTTGCTTTCTTTTATTCGTATTCTCAGGGGGTTCACCTAAAAATATGTAAGTATACGACGTGAGTTCAAATGAAGGGGTTTTTTAATCTAAAATTTTAAGATCACACAAGTTTTTTAATCGATTTTGAAAAAAAAACCATAATTCCATAAAGAAAAAGGGGTCATTTTATTCATGAGAGAAAGGGATTTTTTAAATACCACTTGAATGCATGGTGATACATAGGGTTTCTCAGTAGTGCACACCCCCCGAGTTGGTATTAGAGCTTTTGGTTTAGATCCTTGTTTTAGAAAGTGATTAAAAGACTAATTATTTTTAAATTAGACTTAATCTAGTTTTTAAAATGCATTTTCTAAGATCATGATTAGTGTTAATCATTCTCAAAATTGATTTTTACATAGTTTTCAAATTTGCTAATTTCTTGATTTGAGAAGATTAGCAATGAAACTTATATTAATAATTTTAATTTTTACTAATCACTATACACACAACCCTGATCCACTTTACTACTTGATTTCTTGATCTTGATCTCTTAAAATTTCCTTGATTTTTGAAATTAGGGTTTATAAAAATTTTAGCAACCAATATTGAGTGATTTCTTGCATTAACTTTTTCTTAGGGAGCATACTTTTTCAAAGATTAATCTTTAGAGCTTTTATTTCTTCAAGATTGAAATCCTAGATTGCCAAATCTTTGAGTTCTTGAAGGAATATTCTTAGAAAAAGGTGGTTGTGCAAAAAATTGATGCATTTCAAGAAAGTGTGCAAAATTTTGATGCAGTTTCAAGAAGTGTGGAGAATATAGTTACAGTGCAGAGTTAAAGATTTAAGTGCAGAGTTGAAGAATAGTGAAGATATGTTTCTAGATTAGTGCATAATTAATAATTATATATAGTGTAGTGTATTGTTTTGTTCTAGATATACAATGCAGAATAGAGCTGCTGTTTAAAAATTATGCAAAGTTTATTGTACTAAAATCAAATCTTGATGCAAAACAACAACAATAAGGGATTCTTGATTAAATCTTTCCAATCTTGTCACTTTCTTGCAAAGAAGTTAGACAAAGATTAAAAAGCTATTGGAGGGATTCTTGATTAAATCTTTCCAATCTTGTCACTTTCTTGCAAAGAAGTTAGACAAAGATTAAAAAGCTATTGGACTAGTACACAAATTAGTGTGAATCTTGATGTATAACAAGTAAAGATAGCAAGAACAATGTTAAAAAAATACTATTTATAAGCACACATTTTGATTATAGCATTTTGATACATTTGCATCAAGAAATATATAGCATGTTGTTCTATTACACATCTAAGCATCAATGTTATGCTGAGAGCATGTTGATGAATAATTAATACAAGAAGTGTGCAAGTTTAACCATTTCAAGTACAGAAATTCAGAAACTTAGCTTGCTAATAACTATGTTTATTGTTGGAGATCAAACTAAAATTAAGCTCCACTATTGTAAATATAGTGTTAGTCACAAACTATAAATAGCGGGACTAGGTACAAGTCACCAGCTATGTAAGCAAACCCATAAAAATCAAAAGAAAAAGAGAAAAACATTAGGCCTTAGGGCTACCATACAGGTGTCTCCTATCTACCACATTGCTTCCTGTGTGCATTCCAAGTTGGTATCAAAGCTTGGAGAGCTTAGGGATCGACCTCTAGGCATTGCAAGGCATCACTATGCAAGGATCAAGGTGAGTACAAGTGATGTTCATTTCCTACTGGCATTTTCACAAAGGTTTCAAGTCGCTGCCCGTAAGACAGGCAGCCCTTGGAGTGCTCATAGCTCCTAATCCTCTTCACCAAAGGCCAAGCCCTCTTGGGGAAACCTCAAGGAACCCTAGGGGCCCATCCTACCACCTCACACTCCCCCTACATAAGCACGCAGCAGAGCAGCATTGGAGACGTTTTTAGGAGGGGCGAATTTTCTGCAGTGTCTTGGTCTTAAGCTTGGTTCTCCCTCTGTGCAGCGAATGAGCAGAAAGTTGACAAGGTTTTGACCATTTTTGGGATATTTTCCACATCTTTCACTTGCCATTGGTCAAATCTTTCAAAATCCAAAATTTCTCGAGTTTTTTATTGCGAGGACAAGGCCCGGCTCAAGCCTCTACGTGCCTCGAAAGAGCTCGAGGATAGCTGTGCAACCGCGTCAATTGGATGCATGGTCGTTGCTCATCTTCTTCAAAAATACATAAGCATTAAATGCCAGTGAATTTTGATGCTAAGGGACAAATGATGCCAGTGGATAAATGTGATGTGTGGAAGATGCTTGAGCAATGCTAGTTCACTGTGAATGTAACATTTGATGCCTGTGTAACACTGATAGTAAATTCCAGGAAGGATAAATGCAAGGGAGGCATGAAATGCTCGCAGAAAATGCTATGTCTACTTGACAGTAAATGCCAACAGTAACAATTAATGATATAGACTTGAAAAAGGCCTGTTTTTGAGCATCTTTGGAAGATTTTTGTACTTGCTTGTGAAGCTGACGGTTGCCTTATGTGAATACAAAAGATGCCAGTATCACATGCATAAAGAGATGCTTATATGCCTTGAAGGAGCTTTTATGGGATTTCTGAGCTGTTAGTGCTTGTGCACACAGAGCATTGTTGGAATCACTTACGTGCGATTGTATTTTGCAGGTAAAAATGACTGAAGTAAAGTTAGCAAAGCTTGAGAAGCTTAATCGGAAGAACTACTATAATATGCAGCTAGACTGGTTACATACTTTCTCAACGACAATACATGCTGACAGAATTTGGAATGATAAATAGCAAACCCATTGATACACCATTGGATGCCAATATGAAACATCGGATCATGGAGTAAAAATTTTAGATACCACTATGTATAGTCAAATTGTTGGTTAGCTCATATATCTTAACATTACCAGGCTAGATCTATCTTATGCGGTTGGAGTTGTAAGCCAATTTATGCACAAGCCACGAAAACCACATATGGATGCAATTAAAAGGATATTGAGATATGTGAAGGCTACCATCAATTATAGCCTCTCATATGATGACAGAGATCTTAGTCCACACTTATATACAAACTCAGATTGGGCTGGAGACCCACCTACCAAGAGGAGTACTAGTGGCATGTGCAATTCATTGAGAAATGGCATTGTTATTACATGGATGTCGAAAAAACAGCCTATAGTCGCACTTAGCAGCACCACGGAGGCAGAGTATAGAGCAGTGGCACAAGCATCTTGCCAAGCTTCTTGGATCGAAAAGATCTTTTAGGATATGGGTAAGATTATGCCTAAGCTGATGCCTATCTACAGTGACAGTATGAGCTCTATTCAGTTGGCTCATAATCCGGTTTTTTATGCCCGCACCAAGCACATTGAGATGCATTACCACTTTTTGAGAGAGAAGATATTGGCAGGCAATTTGGAGCTATGTTATGTGAACATAGAAGACCAAGTGGTTAACATCTTCACTAAGTCACTTGGCAGGGTGAAATTTCACAGATTCAGACAACTCTTAGGAGTTGAGGACCTCAACCTCACATTGAGTTTGAGGGGGAGTAAAGAGTAGAGTTTTTTGTTTTTGAGTATTCAAACTCAATTTCAGTTTGAGGGGGAGTGTTGGAGATCAAACTCAGGTTGAGCTCCACTATTGTAAATACAGTGCGAGTCACCAGCTGTAAATAGAGGGACTAGGTACAAGTCACCAACTATATAAGAAAACCCATAAAAATCAAAAGAAAAAGAGAAAAACATTAGGCCTTCGGGCTACCACACAAGTGTCTCCTGTCTACCACATTGTTTCCTGTGTGCATTCCAAGTTTTACAAGTATCACCTTGTTGGGAATTGAACCCATACCACTGGTGTGAGACAATGTGCCCCATACACAATAGGGTTTCCTAACCTACAAACACACGATGCAAGTATAGCTCTTATGATACAAGTGTTGTGACTCACCCAATGCAAGACTTATGAAAGTCATTTCAGAGTTTTAGGCCATTTAAAAGTTTTCAGAAAGCATTAGTGTTTGAAGATTGACAAAGACAATAAATGCAACAACAGCCTAGAAGTCAATACTAGTAAAAGATAGTTCAAGCAAACCTGTAACTTATGCCTAAGAAAATCATTAACAAGGATGCCAACAGTAAAAGATAGTTCAAGCAAACCTGTAACTTATGCATTACAAAATCATTAACAAGGATGCCAACAGTAAAAGATAGTTCATAACTTATGCCTTACAAAATCATTAACAAGGATGCCAACCCTTAAATCCAAGTCAAGAAGATCAAAATGAAAAAAACAGTCACGGATTCAACCTATTAACTTGTGCATCATACTCTAGAATCTACAATGCATTAATAACATTGGGGAGCTAGCATGAGGAAGCATACTCTCACAGATGATCAGAATTCACACTACAGAATGATCATGGTTGGCCTAAATCTATTCCCAACAGACGGTTGGAAAGCTTGGCATAGCAAAGAAAACCTTTGTGTAATATTTGCCTAAGACAGCACATATCAACGCTTAGCACACTTTTCAACATTGAGTCTGTTTTCTTTCGTCTTAGCCAATGTAGAGCGTTGGTTGGAAAGTAACCTGCTACAGTAGTTCTACCATCAGTGGATTATCAAAGTCGTTCCAGCCATCTCCAACCCTCAGGACTATTTGACACACCTAGTTCAGGAGGGATCAACAGTTGGGAGGGGAATGACGAGCCCTGACCGTTGGATTCTTTGAGAATAATCGGAACAGAATCCAACGAGAATCTACAGTGCGAGAATCAATGCCGTAATTATGGCCGTAATGCCTCAATTATCGCCTGGTTCTGGCCGCAGCTAGTTAAGGCCATTACTTTTTTTTATTTTTAGCTAAACATAGTTTACGCACTGAGGTGACCTGAGGGAGCTGGATGAGGCGCCCAGAGACAGACTCAAACCAGCATTACAGAGAGGGGTTGAACGCAGCAACGAGCTCCCAGCGCTGGATGAGGACGAGCTATGCTGCAAGTTGAGGGAGCTGGACGAGGACGGTGATTACAGAGAGCTGGACGGTGCCGACGGTGATTACAGAGACGTTCACATTACAGAGCAACAGAGAGCTCACCAGCGCTGGATGAGGACCCAAACCGTGACATTTGGTGCGCCCCGACTCGTGCAAGCTTGAAGCTGTGAACTGCACGCGGGTGTGACACTCTGACTCTAGTGGCAATCCTTAGTTCGAGTGACAGCCTACAGGAGCTTGTACATTCAAAAATAGATGAGGACCCAAACCGTGACATCTGTGCGCCCCGACTCGTGCAAGCTTGAAGCTGTGAACTGCACGCGTGTGTGACACTCTGACTCCAGTGGCAATCCTTAGTTCGAGTGACAACCTACAGGAGCTTGTACATTCAAAAATAGGATGAGGACCCAAACCGTGACATCTGGTGCACCCCGACTCGTGCAAGATTGAAGCCGTGAACTGCACGCGTGTGTGACACTCTGACTCCAGTGGCAACTCACATGGGTGATAGCCTTCAGGATCTTGTAGATTTAAAAATAGTGCAGATTGCAAGTGCATGCTGCAGTAGAAACTGGACGAGCACACTACCAGTGCAGCAGAAATTGGACGAGCACACTACCAGCTCTGCAAGTTTATTCGAAGAGAGCTGGACGAACGCTTCTAAGGTTGGCTGGTTAGCAAGTTTAATGCCAATGAATATTAGGTGGACTCATGCCAATGATTATTAGGTGGACTCATGCCAATGATTAGGTGATTAGTTAAGTGCCATGTTTGCGTGTATCACTTAACAAGCTTGTTTGCTACCCATCTTAATAGCAGAGAGCTCCCAGCGCAGGCTCTACGTGCTAGCGAGAGCACACACTGATGGTATTAACGTAGTTCATGGAGCCAACACAAACGCTGCACTTGCAAGTCACCCAAGCCGGAGAGCTCCCAGCTGAACCAGCATTGTAGACGATCAAATTACTTCAACAACCTGAGCAAGCACAATCTCTCAGGTCACGACCCAACAATCTCTCTTTACATGCCATGATCTTTGCTTGCATCTTAGAAGCCTCAATACAGAATTTGCAATAGTTCGATGCACTACTATAGATGGGAGAATCTCCTTTTCTTTATATTGTGAGATAATCATAGATTTAGATGTGGTTATTTCAATGTGAATCTAATTTTTAGGCTCCTAGGAGATACCTCTTAGGAGGTAAATGCTATTAATTATCACCTGGAGTGTTCTTAAACTTAGCTCCAGTTAGCTTTAAATATCTTTGTGCCCATCTTAATCACTTCTACTCTTTCGATCATTAGGATTCAATTCTCTCAGAGTGCACCTATGGTGGATGTGATTATGTATGAAGATGTTAGGCTTGCCGACGGTAGAGTAACTCGGTGATGTTTAGCCAGTGATGACTGTTGTGAAAAAAACATTTGCTACGAGAAGAGGACAGACATGATGGACCACCTTAATGAGGTCCATCACATTGTGCACATCATTCCATTTCGAAAAGTGGGTCGCCCACTGGTTTTGCTCGTGCATAGTGCTTCAAGATCATCGAGGAACGAGAAGCAAGCTTGAGCTCGCTTCACAAATGTGTAATATAAGTTTGATAGAAACAAGAAGAAATTTGAAAGAGAGCAAAAGAAAGTGAAATGCAAGGAGTGGGATGCTATGACGGATGTCAAAAAGCAAGCAAAGGGGCCTCGTGATGTGTTTCTTGAAAGGGAACTAATGAGAGCTTTGGATGCATATATGGACACAAAAGAAGAGCGTATGTGAGACATTCAACGAGGCTACGATGTACATGTAAGTGAAACTCCACAAACTTCATTTTATCTCATCTCTATCATTTTTGCGATACTTTTTTCCCACATAATGTGCTCTTTGTTTCGAAGCGAACCATAAAAAGGGAGCAATCACAAGAAGTCGAAGTGATGGAAGATAGTAAGGATAATGTTGATAATCAATCCCACACACTGGTAAATGCTATAGCCTTCTTCTCAAACATAATCTTTCTTGGTAATGAAAATCTTCAAATAGTTGACCTCTCTAATGTTGTAGAAAAATTGTTGTACAAGAGATGAACATGGTTCTTTCCTAGCACCCACAAAGAAAGAAAAACGGAGAAGGTATGCTGAGGAAACTACCATCAAAACTGCTCTAGAATCAGAAAAGGAAGAGGTAACTCTCTCAACTCAAATGCGCAAAATAACTAAGGTTTGGTGTTATACGATTTGGTGTTCGTTTGTTTTTTAAACCTTTGATGAGACCCTTACCTTTTTTGGCATTGGGTGTATCTTACTGGGCACCTTTGTTCTTTTTATCTTTAGATATGATGGGCTATTGGTTCTCAGTCTCATGTGACTATTACTGACTCTCCTTCCTTGAGTGTTACCATACCACTCACATTGATAATCTCTAATGGTGGTATTCACTTCGAATCTTCTAAAAACATTGAAAATGATGTTGGGGTCATATGTTCGATATGGTGGTAAGTGTTAGTAACTTAGTTTCTATCTCATCTAACTTTAAGCTATTGCTGCTTGTGATTGTTTACATTGTAATGATGTCTTTAACTTCTCTCTTGTTGTAGATTTGAAAGTGGATTATCTATACACTTTAGATCTCAAAGATCTAATTTGGTTTCCGAGGTTGATGTGACCATGCTTGATGCAATCATGAAGGAATAGGCCTCGACAAGGACCATGAATTTATTCATGCTGTGAGTTTATTTTCACATTCTTCTATGTGCTTAATAGATTAGGGTTGTTCTTTAGACTCTACATAACCATTGGTTGTTTTGGGCCCTCGTAGGTGGCTTGAAAACACATTTCTGAAAGAGGTGCTTGATAATGTCTGGTTTCTTGATAGTTTATGGCATGATTATTTGATGCCACGTCTCCGAGGATAGCATTGGAGTCAAAATTGTTTTTGGCGGTATAGATATGTCTACAAAATTGTTTCTGTTCTTACCGATAGTTGATAGGTATGGTTATATGATTCATGTTAGTATTTTATGTTTGGTTGTTTCTTATGCATGGTTTTGGTTCTCTTTTGAAAGAAGGGACCATTGGGTTCTTTTTGTGATGTACAATAACCACATGAAAAAATTTGTACGTTTATCATGGGAAGATCATGGCGTTATATACTTCTGTTCATTGCCTAGATCCGACCCTCCACATCACCTTCCTATTGCGAACCGGTAAGATAAGTACTTCTGCTTTTGAGACTTTATATATGCAGAATACATCGTACATTTTTCTAATGTTTTACGTCACTTTTCCTTTAGTGTGCTTCAAGTCACCTCTCAAAATTTCTCAAACACCCATCTAAAAAACTTTATGGAGAGGCCAATAAAGACATTAGATCCAGTGGAGATCCCCGAGGTATATCAAAGGAAGATTCAATATTGCTAGGTGTCTTGCAAGCTCACATTTTCATTTTGGAGATAATGTCGATTCTCTAGATTCCATGCCAACCGAGAATGCTGTCGATTGTGGCTACTACGTCATGGCATACATAAAGCGTCTCATTGATGGTGCTTATGGGAAGAGATCTAAGAGTTGGGTAAGTTGAAATGAAAGATCTGCTCCTTTTTCTCCGAAAATGCATGCTGAAATGAAAGGTCTTCATGTCATGAGATCTCACATTAAGTTCTCCTTTATTGTGTACAGCTAACAAAGACATGGTTCAAACACGAGGATGCGCTGGGGTTGAAGGAAGGACCTGTCGATTGGACTAGGAGTGCTTTTGGAAGTGGAGAACAAGTGAAGCTCACATTTGGGATGTGCTCTCATTTCCTATGTAGTGAACAACTTAGATGTATGGATGAATGGATGCAACTCCACCCTTTCCTATGTATTGAACATTTTGGATGGATGCAACTCCACCCTTTCCTGTATTGAACATTTTGGATGAATGGATGCAACTCCACCCTTTCCTACGTAGTGAACATTTTGGATGAATGGATGCAACTCCACCCTTTCCTATGTAGTGAACATTTTGGACCCTTTCTTATGTAGTGAACATTTTGGATGAATGAGTGCAACTCCACCCTTTTCTATGTATTGAACATTTTGGATGAATGGGTGCAACTCCACCCTTTTCTATGTATTGAACATTTTGGATGAATGGATGCAATTGCACCCTTCCTATGTAGTGAACATTTTGGATGAATGGATGCAATTGCACCCTTCCTATGTAGTGAACATTTTGGATGAATGGATGCAACTCCACCCTTTTTTATGTATCAAACATTTTGGATGAATAGATACAACTCCACCCTTTCCTATGTAGTGAACTTTTGTGATGAATGGATGCAACTCCACCCTTTTCTATCACTACAATGGATCGGGCTCATACCCGTGCTCCTAGCCGCTAAAAATGACTTGTGAAAAAAAGTAGCGGGTCCGTGTACCAGCGCGTGTATAATCACGGCCAGAGACATGCGTGTAAAAGCGCATGTATAGGACTGTTCAGACGCGCTGATACACGGGTGTATACACACGTTCTGTGCACGTAGACACGCTGATTGAAGCATCTATACACGCGTTTTGTCAGTTTAGCTACGCTTATACACACATATTTCACAGATTTGACGCGTCGATACACGCATGTTTTACAAATTATCCGCGTATATACATGCGGCTTTTTGCAGATCCGACACGTTTATACACGCGAGCAGAGAGCAAAAAAAAAAAATCACGAGAGTGCTATTTGGTACCTAAATGCTGTTCCAGCATTCCAGCACCCAATAACACTCTCTGGATTATTTTTTTTGGGTGCATTGGACCATCCACGAGGAAGATATCCACGAGGAAGATTAAGACAAGAATGACATGAATGCATACATTGTCAATACACGATTAAAGACAGACATGAATGCAATACTATCGATTCACGATTCAATATTACTATCAAAGTTTTATGTGTACACATATATACAAGGAAGTCCATATGTCGAAGTAGCCCATGGCTTCAGTTACAAAAATATATATACAACCACATCCTATATATGGAATGTGATACTACAAGTCTGAGTACTACTCAGACCCAGATGATGACTCGGTGCTCCCTCCATGCTCAGATGAGCTCACATTGGTCGGAATGTCCGATGAGTAGTGCTCACGTCCACCCTCTCCAGTGGCGGCGGGTGGATCATCAGCAGCTTGTGCCTGTTCAAGTAATATATAGTATATAAGTATATATATATGTAATTCAATAAACCAAAATCATTCGTTTAGAGTTTTCAAGTACTTGTCGACCGTATGGTCTCATGGCCATCTCAAACTGCACGTTCGTAATACGTCCCTCGGCTCTGAAGATGGCCCACGTGTCACGTCTGCTATGCCGGCCGAGCATACCCAGTATCGTGGGCTTCCTTCCCGTAACCCCTCGCTGTATCATAATCAACACAATTTGTAAGATTAAAACAATCATAGAATCAATGAATTAAGTAAACAATCAAATAAAGTGGCAAGATACTTACGAACTCTGCCTCCCATGACTCGACGCCACCAGATCCGAAATGCGAAGATCCAATGGTCTCCATCTGGATCCGTCGTGCCTCCACATGCTGCCTGCTCTTCACGCCACCCTCTGCTCATTTCTTTGCCTCCTTCCACTCGCGTTTGTGCACAGTGGTGGCAGGTTTCTCGGCAGGATATCCACCCGCAGCTACATTTAGCCCATCATCGTACGCGAGTTTTTTAAGGTGAGATCTTTTATTACTTAAGATCTCCCTTATTCGCGTCCTTCCCCATACATCCGAGAATGTAGCATGTGGGGGATTGGGGTACCGACTATGTACAGCCTCTATCACCTCCCCAACTAATCGGCTATTTTGATCTTTAAATTTAATAAAACAATTTCTATACAAGTTTGATACTACCCCACGCATGTACTCCATTACCTCTTTCCCCCTCGCATCCATCACTATCCCACCCCTATCCGTCACATCATAGCAGATCACTCCCTCCACCTCTCTCATCTCCTCCTCTTCCGAACTGTCTCCTCTAACTCTTCTCCCTCTATCTCCTCTCTCACTGCATGCCCTACTACCTCCCCCACCAAAGCACCCGCCGCATCCTCCACTCCCACTCTTCCTACTGCTGCGGGTGGAGTCACGACTGGGGGATTGTCTACGTGACGGTGGCTGTGAGCCCTGACGTGACGGTGGCTTTGAGGGAGTACATGATGGTGGTTGTGAGCCCTGACGTGACGGTGCTTGGGAGGGTGTGCGTGAGTGTGTTTGGGACGAGGTATGTCTCCTCGGTGGGCGTGGAAGAGGAGAAGCTGCATGCCGTCTCGTCGGACTCGTAGGCATAGACGACAGTGGAGTGCCCTGGATACTCGCGGTAGGGGTATAGACACCAGGCATGGAAGAAGGGGGATGGGCATACATGTACTCTGTAAGCTCAACTGGACCAGGATGGCGCCCAAAATGATTTAGCATCTCCATCAGCCAATTGCTGTACACAAATGGATCGGATGAAGAACCTGGAATATCCATAAAGAATCTGCAAAAATAAAAGTATATACATGATTGCATCAAAGCACAAATGCAAGCTAGGCGCACATGATTTTCCACCACCAAACTGACATCACTATCTAGAGAATTCACATCTTCAACAACACTCAGAACTATAGAGTTATCCTCCTACAACTCTTCAAAAACTACATCACTATCACCACAACATCCATCTTGTGTGGTTATCTTCAAAGGTTGCACACACATTATTGCATGCATGACTATCACTATCCTCATGTACATCATGGGCTGTCTCTTGACTCACACAAATATCATCATCCAAGCCACCTATCACCTTGTAGACCATAGAATGAAAAAACACAGTCTTGTGTATACACCCGTCCAGAAACGCGTGTATACACCCGTCCAGAAACACGTGTATATCCAAAAACACGTGTATATGCCCGTCCAGAAACACGTGTATATGCGCATGAACAGTCTGTGCAGACAGGATACACGCAGACATACATGTTGAGATATCGAGCTCGTCTAGTGAGGCAGTGGCCACTGATGACCCGCCTGGGAGATAGGCCCCACACTTACACCACTGGCATGGTTGGTGAGATCTTGGGTGATATGCGGCCAGTGGGATGACAGGCTGTGTGACAGCCATTCTAGAGACTGGCATAGTTATAGCGCCAGCTCATTTAGTCGGGTTCACACTATAGAGAACCCGTGTATGTATTGGTTGAGTACCTTTCATATTATGAGTACTCTTATCTTGTATATGGTGTTGAGTGTTGAGTAGAGAAGAAGAAGATTTTCAGCCTCTCACCTTGTGTGTTCTCTATTAGGGTTTTGTGTGTGTGTGTGTGCTTGCAAGAGCTCAAGCTCTCTTCCCCCCTGCATCTTTTCATGGTATCAAAGCCTGGTTCGTGCTAAGGGCTGAGCTGCAAGCAAGAGAACCACAGGAAGCGGTACGAGGGTAAGAGCTTCAACTACTCTTCCCTATTGTGTTGGTGACTACACCCTTGTCGGGAGCTCTACGGGAGGCACCGGCAAACGATCTCTGATTGACGAGCTTTCTTCGCGGGAGTAAAGCTATCGGACAATATTTTCTGGGCCAGAAACGCGTTTCGGGCGCGTCTGGACCTCCGTTTTTCAGAAAGCAGGCGGATTCGAGCACTGTGGGTAAGTCATCGATTCTCTGCAGAACTCTGTTTTAAGAACTGTAGGAAGACAGATTGACTGTGCAGACACTGTGGGTGCTGCAAGAGGTCTACAGTTGCCATTGGGTGTATGTATGCACATTGAAGTCACTGGTTGTGACGTTTGAGAGTACTACAGTACCGCTGTGCAGAAAATACAGCAGTTTGTGCAGAAAAACCAGAGTGCAGTTTCTGGTAAAATTGTGTGTTTGGCAAGATGTCAAATGATGGGATAACTTAGATTGTGGTTGAGAAGCTTGACAAGAATAACTTCCATGCTTGGAGGTTCAGGTTGACGAATTTCCTGATGGGAAAGGGCTATTGGGACTACATAGAAGGTGAGCATGAAGAGGCACCGGAGATACCAGATATGAATCCGACTGCTGCAGATGTGAAAGAGTTTAAAGACTGGAACCAAGGAGCCAGGAAGGTTATGTATTGGCTATCCATTAGTATACATGACACCATGATTGGGCACATTCAGGATGCCAAGTCCCCCAAGGAGGCGTGGGACACCTTGGTAAAGCTTTATGAAACAAATACCAAGGCACGCAAGATACAGTTGAAGAATGAACTTCATACTGTGGAGAAAAAGAGCATGTCTGTGAATGACTATGCGCTGAAGATAAAGGGTATTGTGGAATCCCTTGCATCTATTGGTGTGTCAGTAGATGATGATGACAAGGTGGAAGTCTATCTACGTGGTCTCGGGCCACAATACAAGGCGTTCAAGACGTCTATTCAGACTCGAAAAAATATTCCCAACTTTACAGATTTGGTGTCTATGCTGATTATCGAAGAGAAGAGCTTGGGTGAAGACCAACAGTCTTCACAAAGCAAAAACAGTTCAGAGCAACAGGCCTTCTACACGAGTTCAGGAAGAGGACGAGGTAGAGGAGGCCGTGGACACGGTCAAGGAGGTGGCCGAACAGGTAATCAGAATTATGGACAGCAGCAGCAGCAACAACAGTCCTAGAATACACAACAACAACAACAACAACACGCAGGTGGAAGAGGCAAATTCAGAGGCAGGGGGAGTCAAAGAGGCCGTGGAAACTGGCAAAGGCAGTATAATGATGCACGTGAATGCTATTATTGTGGTAAGGCTGGACATGTGCAGGCAGAATGTTATAAGAAGCAGGCTGACATGCAAAATGGAAAAGTGCAGCAAAACAACTATGCATCCTCAAGCAGAAATAATGAGGATAATGAAAGGTTGTTTGTTATGCAGCATGTCGTGAATGCCATGTCTGAAAATGTTGATGCAGCACAAAAAGATAATGTATGGTATGTGGACTCAGGCGCTTCGAACCACATGACGAGTCATGGGGAGTGGTTCAAGGAGATGAAAAACCCGAAAAGACCAGGTTTTGTGGAAACAGGGGATGACACTGCTCATCCAATTGCCCATGTTGGAGATATGCCATTGTCTATGCAGGATGGCAAAGTGAAGTACCTTGCAGATGTACTTCACGTTCCGAACATAACAAAGAATCTGGTTTCAGTTGGCCAGATGATTGAGCAGGGTTTGCAGGTTCGGTTTAACCCTGATGGTTGTTATGTTGAAGATTTTAAAGACAAGTGCAGGTTGGTTGCAAAAGGCAACAGAGTGGGCAGAATGTTTACATTGAATGTAGACATGCCTGAAATGAGTGCTGCGATGTTTGCAAATGGTTCAGAAATTGTTGCAGACACAGACATTTGGCATAAAAGGATTGGACATGTAAATGTGCAGAGATTGAAGTCTATGCAGACAAAAGGAATTGTGACAGGGCTGCCAAAATTTAAAGTGGAAGGTATACAGAAAATATGTGAAGCATGCCAATTTGGGAAGCAAACAAAGCATGTGTTTCCACGTAATAGATATGTGAGCAGAAATGCACTAGATGTTGTGCATTCAGATGTATGGGATCCTACGAAGACCATATCTATGGGAGGCTGCAGGTATTATGTGACTTTCATTGATGACCACACAAGGAAAGTGTGGGTATATTTCATGAAGGAGAAGAGTGAGGTGTTCACTCACTTTCAGAATTTCAGAGTTTTGGTTGAAAAGCAAACAGGGAAATATGTAAAGTGCCTAAGGTCAGATGGAGGGGGAGAATACTTCTCCAATGAGTTCTCTGAATTTTTGAAGAAGAATGGTATTCGGAGACAATTTACATGCAGATACACTCCATAGCAAAATGGAGTTACTGAGCGGAAAAACGGGCACATTGCTCAGATTGCGCGAGCATTGATGGAAGAGAAGAATATGCCGCATTGCTATTGGGCTGAGGCTGTTTCTACAGCTGTATACATCATGAACAGGACTCCAACTGCAGCCATACATGATGTAACTCCAGAGGAGAGGTCTACTGGCAGAAAACCAGATTTGTCTCATCTGAAAGTCTTTGGATGCATTGCATATGTGCATGTGCCAGATGAGCTGAGAACCAAGCTGGATCCGAAAGCTGAAAAATGTGTGTTTATTGGATATTCCCTTGAGCAAAAGGGATACAGGTGTTATAATCCTGCTACACGTGAGTTGAGGGTAAGCAGGGATGTTGTCTTTGATGAGATGAGCAGCTGGTATGCTGCTGGAAAAGAAGCTGTTGGGGCTGATGTGAGTGGAAGTGTGGTTGCACAGAATGCAGGTCAGGCAGCAATCACAGTCTTTGAGTGGACCAGGAGAGTCATCATCTAGTGGATCTGTTGATAGACCATGGAGTGGCAGGTTGCGTCAGAATACCAGTCCTGCAAATGTGATTAGTACATCACATAAAGGAAAAGAGAAAGTAGTTGAGCCCCTTGGTATGCCTGACATTTCTGCAGGGCATCCTCATGTTGATGGAGAGTCTAGTGGTTCAGATATGAGCCTTGATGAGGAGCTTGGGATCCCAGCTATGAGAACACCTGGTGTAAAGAAGGCTATGGAAGCCATGAATGAAAAGCTGCGAAGATCAGGGAGAGTGAAGAATCCTGTGCAGAGGTTTACTTATGATGGTTATGTGGCACATCACTATGCATATATGGCAAAGGTTGTGCAGGTTGTTGAGCCCACATGCATTGATGAGGCTGTTGGAAATGTGTGTTGGGAGAAAGCTATGGAGGATGAGGAGATGGATGCACTATATGGAAATGAAACTTGGGATTTAGTGCAATTGCCTGAAGGCAAGAAAGCCATTGGATGCAAGTGGGTGTACAAAGTTAAACATAACAGTGATGGAAGCATAAACAGGTACAAGGCTAGATTGGTAGCCAAAGGGTATGCGCAGACATATGGGATTGATTATGAGGAAACTTTCAGCCCAGTTGCCAAGATGGCAACGGTGAGAGTTGTGATAGCAGTGGCTGCGTCAAAGCAATGGTGTTTACATCAGATGGATGTAAAGAATGCATTCTTGCATGGGGATTTGCAAGAAGAGGTGTATATGTTGCAGCCACCTGGTTATGAGGATGTGGGTCACCCCGAGCATGTTTGCAGGTTGAAGAAAGCCTTGTATGGCTTAAAGCAAGCACCAAGAGCATGGTCTGACAAGATTTCTGAATATCTTGTCACTATTGGCTTTCATGTAGCCAATGCAGATTTCTCGCTGTATGTGAGACATGGTGATAGAGAAGTTGTGCTTGTTGTCATCTATGTAGATGACTTGATCATTACGGGAGACCATGATGCAGAGATCTTTGATGTAAAGATCCTGCTTAGACAAAAGTTTGAGATGAAGGATCTGGGGGAGCTCAGATATTTCTTGGGCATTGAGGTGATTAGGTCACCACATGGTATTGGATTACTGCAGAGACAGTATGGCTTGGACATGTTGTCCAAGTATGGTATGATCACATACATGCATGCGTCAATGATTGCATTCTCTTTCGTGGGACGCATAAGGAGGCTCGACATTGTCCCACTTGTGGTGGTGAAGCAAGGTATAGAACAGATGTGAAGAGTTTTGATGTACCTCGTAAAGTCTTGCGACACTTTCCTATAATTCCTCGCATCAAACACATGTTCAAGTGCAAATCCATAGCAGAGCTCATGTCATGGCATTCCTCACATCGATCGGATGATGGCATGTGGAGAATTCCCACAGACACTCCTGCTTGGAAGCATATTGAAGATGAGTGGCCCAGCTTTAAAACATAGCCCAAAAACTTGAGACTTGGCCTAGGTATGGATGGAGTGAATCCATTTGGTTTCAAAAGCACCGCATACAGCCAATTGTGTTGGTGAATTACAACCTTCCACCATCAATGGCGATCAAGAAGGGACATCTTATGTTATCCCTTCTAGTTCCAGGGAAACATAAAGTCAAGCATATGGATGTTTATCTCGAACCGTTGATTGATGAGTTGGTGGAACTATGGAGAGGTGTTGCGGTGGTGGACATTAGTAGGCCTCCCTCCTCTCGACACTTCGACTTAAAAGCAGTGTTGATGTGGACAATGCATGACTTTCCAAGATACAGCGATTGTTCTGGTAAGAATTATAATTACCTCCCTACTCTAATACTATTGGCTATATTAATTATAAATATTGACTTTATTATTCTAACTTTTATTTATATTTTAACAGGTTTGAAAACATCGGGTAAACATGCATGTCCTGTTTGTGGCCCTTCGTTAGTACATGAGTATGCTGACGGTTTGTGTAAGACCATATTCGATAATCATCATCGATTTCTCCCCTCAGATCATCCTAAATATGTTGCCAGTAAGAGTAACATCCCTCCACAAACACTTCATGCAAAAGATTGGAAGCGTATTTGGGAGTCTACAAATATTCTTCCCTCAGATGGCATGAACAGGTATAGTAATGTTTTTCAATCTTGTTTTGTGTAGTCTCTAATTGGATTAAAGGTCACATAGAGCAATCCCTTGTGTAGGTACTCCATTTTTTTTCGGCTACCATATTGGACCCATCTTAAGATCAACCATCTTCTTGATCCCATGCACATCTTCAAGAATGTGGGATCTGGTATTTGGGAACGTTATTGGTAAATGAGACAATGTTAGCGTATGGGAGGACTTGCGGGTCGCAGGACGTATGCGTCAAGCTTGGCCACGAGAGGAGGGTGGGCACATTTGTCTTCCGCCTGCACCATGGAGTATATCAAAGAAAGAGGAGAAGCAGGTAAAGCAGGCCATCACCACTTTGCGTACTCCCACTGGATGCATGAGATCATTGAAAGGGAGCCTTTACAACCACTAAGAAAAGAGGCATTGAGCAACTATATGGGTTGAAGTCCCACGATTGGCACAAGATGCTCCAAGTAAGTGTTTTCCAAGTCTTGTACGTTGAAATTAAATTTTGTAATGCCATAAACCATACATACATGTGCTCTTATGTGCGCAGTTCATACTACCTACTAGCATCGACCATTGTGCAAATAAGAGTTTGAAAAAATGTATTTATAAGATGGGCCAGCTTGTGAGGTATGTAAAACCCATGTCAGATCACCCTTCATTATACCTCACAAAATGAACGTGCATGAGGTATAACGTACTATTTATTTATTTTTCAGATATGTTAGTTCCAAAAAGCAATTGATCCAGCCACGTTGGATGATGCGCGTGTTATGGCAGTGGAGGTGGTTTGTTTGGTAGAGGAGACTTTTTCGCGAACCATTCTCACAAGTCAACTACATCTCATTGTGCATTTAGTGGACGAAATTGCTTTATGTGGCACTGTGCATGCACGTTGGATGTTCTTCCTAGAGCACTTCATGAAGACCTTAAAAGACTTTGTGAGGCAAAGTGCAAGGCCTGAAGGAAGCATGGCCGAGGGTTGATTGATACAAGAGTCTCTTGTATATATTTCAGAATTTCTTGGTCAGGTGGACAGCTCTTTGCCACGACTATGGAGCAATGAAGAGGACTTGAGGATGACCTCTATTATGCCTCAAGGAAAAGGACAGAGTAAAGTAATTGACAGAACATTGATTGTTGATGATCTCAATTTCACTTGCATCCTTAATAGTGATGTGATGAGCAGATGGGTTACAAGATATGAGGATGCAAAGACAAAAAGGCAAGTAGAAAGAGCTCTCTTTCGGAGGCAACATGGCTCTCGTAAGGCGTACCCTAACACTTTCGAATGATATCCATGTTGATTGGTTGCATGAGGAAATGGAGAGAGCAGAGAGACGAGGGGCTGCATATCATGGCGGAAGAATGGGAGTATGCACGAGGATGCATGTTAAAGGTACATAGAACTAATGTTTTGCATTAGTTGTAAGTGATTTGCTTTTAATATTATTTCACATTGCTTACACAAATATTGCTTCTATTTTGGTCCAGTGCACTATGTTCAATGCTATATGGTATGAAGGCAAGCATTTTCGAACACAAAGAATTGATGAAAAGAGGAATACACAAGATTGCGGTGTCATTAGTAGCTTTGAAGGAGCTAATGGAAAAGAGGAATACACAAGATTGCGGTGTCATTAGTAGCTTTGAGGGAGCTAACGGAAAAATGGATGATTATTGTGGCACAATCCAAGACATATTTAGGCTTGACTTTCATCGCTTCTTTGTGTATGTTTTGGATGTCAAATGGCAAATGAACGTGCCAAATGCAACGATAAAACGCCATGCAAGTGGCTATGTAACTATTGACTCTACAAAGTTTTGGCAAACAAAGAAAGATAGGCTCGTATTGCCTCAACAATGTGAGCAGGTATGCATTTTTTTACTAATGTGTTTCATGTACATATATATCTAAGCTCGCGTACCCCTTGACTTTTGATATGCTAATTAATTACTGCAGTATGTGTATTTGAGTAGGTTATCTATCTGCCAATGGTTAATGACATTAAATGGTGGTATGTCATCCCTATTGCACCACGTTCCAAAGTGATGTATAATACATTCACTGATATGGAGCATATGGAGGATGTAACAAGCCGCAATGAAGATGATGTCGAACATGCCAATGAAGATGTTGTGATCGATGATCAAGAAATAAGAGATGATCATGATAATGAGGATGAGTGTGCCATTTCTCATGATCATGAGAATGACCCTACCATTGAGGATGATGGTGATGTTGATGAGGATGATCAGGACATCGATACCATTATCAATGGACAGAATATCGATAGTGGAATAAATTTAATCGTAGCCTTACAAATTGATCAAATGGATATTGATGTTGATCGTTTGGCAAGGATGGATATTATTGAAGATGAGATCAAACCCTAACCAATCCATCACTGAATCGTTCTAAATTGATGACATTTCTATTGTATGTGTTGTCTTTTAATTATCATCTCATGATTTATTTTTGTATGTAAATGCATGTAGTGGGATTGTGTAATGATATATACTGTAATGTACTATGAGATGGTTTAAAGAAAATAGTTTTTAATTTTGTAAAGGAATTTAGTTTTTCTTAATAAAGCGTGTATTGATGCGTGTATAATTGCGTGCATTTACACGCGCTTATACACGCGCTGGTAAATGCCAATATACACGCGGATTTAAATGCCAATATATACGCGCCCGATACTATTCAAATACATGCGCGACCATACACGTGCCCGTAATTTATCGCATGTATGAAACGCGTGTATGGCAGCATTGTCTTGTAGTGTATGTTTCGAACATTTTGGATGAATGGATGCAACTCAGCCCTTTCCTATGTAGTGAACATTTCAGATGAATGGATGCAACTCAACCCTTTTCTATGTATCGAACATTTTGGATGAATGGAACTCCACCCTTTCCTATGTAGTGAACATTTTGGATGAATGGATGCAACTATTGTGAACTAAGAGTGAGCTAAGTTGTGGTTATGTATCGTTTTTGTCTAATGTATGGATGAACTAAGGGTGACCTAAGGGTAAACTAAAAGTGAACTAAAGGTGAACTAAGGGTAAGATTGGGAATATACATTGACCAAAAGGTATACTTGGTGGGGAGATAGAGGGGTTGATAAACCCAAAAGTGAACTTAGTGTGATCTAAGGGTAAACTATGGGTAGACTAGACGTGAAATAAGGGTGACAGTAGGGGAAGGTTGAGGTCTATAGGGGCCCTTTAAGCTGCCATATTATGATTTTAATGACTTTTTGTTAAAACGTTCAGTTTCTTTGACTTTAGATACCTTCTTGTTCTTCAAACGGCTAGAAGTTTGAATTTAAAAGTTTCCCGCCAAAATTAAATTTGAAATCGAGCGAGCAAAACTATATCATGTGACATATCTATGGAAAGAGCTCAACGAGTAGATTTTGGATCTGTAATCTCCGACAAATTTTGAGCTCATATGTAGAAGTTATGGACGTCCGAAATTTCAAAAACTTTTCCCCCCACTTTTTGGAAATGAAAAGTACAAAAAGGCATCTTTTAGAGAATCTTTTGACCACCTTTAATCACCCAACATTTTTATATACATGGCATCACACGATTGGCTCTTTTCCTTAATAACCTTTTAATCACATGGCATCTTAAAGGGTCCCTATAGACCTCAACCTTCCCCTAATGACTAAGGTAAGCCTAGGAATATACACTGATCCAAAGGTAGGCTTGGTGGGGATATAGAGGGATAGATAAACCCAAAAGTGAACTAAGGGTGAACTATGGGTAAACTAGACGTGAACTAAGGGTGAACTATGGTAAGTCTTGGAATATACACTGACCGAAAGGTGAGGGGTATATAAACCCAAAAGTGAACTAAGGGTAAACTATGGGTAAACTAGATGTGAACTAAAGTTGAGCTAAGATAAGCCTGGGAATATACATTGACCTAAGGGAAACCCAGAAGTGAACCAAGGGTGAACTAAGGGTAAATTAGAAGTGAACTGATAGTGAACTAGGGAAATCCTGGGAATATACACTGACCAAGAAGTATGCTTGGTGGGGGGATGGAGGGGTAGATAAACCCATAAGTGAACTAAGGGTGATCTAAGGATGAACTAAGGGTGAACTATGGGTAAACTAGACGTGAACTAAGGGTGAACTAAGGTAAGTCTAGGAATATTATGGACCAAGAGAGAGAGAGAAAGAGAGAGAGAGAGAGAGAGAGAGAGAGAATGACAAATCAATTCATGTTAAGAGTGGCATTGCAAAAAAACCATTACACGAGTACAAGCCTCCATTCGGATGCAAAAACATTATAAAAGACATCACCATCGTCTTGAACTAGTGTGAAGCACCTCTCATCATTTGGGGATTCCCCATACTTGCATACTAAAATTTTGCATGATATATTAGTTGCGATATCACATATTTTCACATGCTTATTAAGTAGAAATCCCTGTAGACCAATTGGAGCATGCCTTGATGCTAGGGGCAATAGTGCATGGCATGTGGTGCATGTGATGGTAACCCTAAGGTCTACCATAAAAGTTTTGGTACAACAATGTGGACACCAAATCCGTGGTTTCTCCTGAAATCTGATGCGATATTTGCCATCTTGATGCTTCCTTCATAATACACTAGTTACAAAAGCTCTCTTCATGGGTTGGAAAGACCCTATGTCAATTTGCTCTTTTGATGTAGCACAAAACTTTAGCTTCTTTCCATGTCCAAGCCTTGTTTGAGTCACATTTGCTTATAGTTGGTGAATGCTTGCTCTCATAGGCATTTCTTTCACTTTGCGTGAAAGAGTTCTCATCAGAATTTCCTTGCAAGTGTTGAGTTGATGCATGAAGGCAATTTTTTGAGAAGAATCAGTGTGCTCTAGTTCTCCTTCAATCTTGGAAAGGATGTCTCTCACTTCGTTGACACAAACCATGACTTTACTATTATCCACACCACAACTTGAGGTTGCCACATTTTTCTCCATATCACTTTCAACATCTTGTACATGGTCTGCATTTGTGTCCTGCATGTCCTTGCCATGTGCATTATCCATAATTGGAAGAATGGGAAGCAAGTGTAGAAAGTGCTTCTCTATGATTAAATGTAGTGCATAGAGGTGTTTGCAAGCACTTGTCAAATCTAGGCAATCACAATAATTGCATTTCATGCTCACATAATACCAATGACTTGGAGAAGAAAGACTTTGGATCTTGAACAATAATCGCAAGGCATTTATAATCTGCAAAGAAGATGGATCATTCTCATATCGTTGTAATATTTTCTCGCCTTCTTGTAGTCTTGCGGTGTGGTTCTTTGACGATCCATGGATATTAAAGTACCCGAAGTCAACTAGAACATCAAAACCACATGTTATAAGAAGCAATCAACCCAAAGCAATTGACACATTGGAAAATTTAGTTACCTATTTCTTGTTTTTGCTTAAAAAACTCCAACAAAGTCCCACGCATGTGAGTGCCACTAGTAGAATCACCCATAATAGCATGTAGAAGATCTAGGTAGACATGACTTGTGCATCCAATAGAGTGTACTTTACATATTGCCATATTCTCTCAACCAAGGTGGTTGTGTCCACATTTCCATAACTGAATAGACCACCATACTTGGGCCATCTCTTGCGCCAAGGACAATCATGCCCACACCACCCATTTGTCACATATCTTTGCACATTCCCATACGCAGCATAGTATTGTAAAAGCCCTTGATAGTTTTGCTCAAAATCAAATTGAGTGACACTGTACATAAGCCTCATCATTGAAGAGTAGAGATGATGTTGCAACGCCTTTGGAACCTACATTTACAAGGTTTTTGAATTAAAAGATACCTGTACAACAGAAACAAAGGGCACACACATTCAAACCATGCCATACCTTTGGGAGAAGGTTCTCCACCCATGCTTTCTTTGCATGAAACCAACACATAATAATATGACTGGAGACTTGTTGGCGAAGTCCCAAGCTATCGTACTTCCAACAATAAGTGTCTTCTTTTACCACCTCATCAAAATCTTGAAGCTTTGTTTGGAATTTATCAATAACAAGGGACCATAGGTCAAACATTTTTCATTCTAGAGAGCACTATATTAAGGGTTATCTTTAGGGAAATACACCAATGATCTGAGCCTAGATCATTGGTGTACATCATGAGCCAAATGGGTATACCTATACCATGTTGGTTTGGCAAGCCTGCGGCATATAATGGAAGACGAAATACATTTGTCTTAAAAGTACTATCAATAGCCCATGAATTATGCATAGAAAAATGCATTGCCATGTCTAGCATCCACTTATCTTGAATAATAACAATGAATGGTTTATCTTTATCATTCACTGCTTGAGGATTGTAAGGTTGGTAGTAGCACACCTAATAATATAGGAGGAAGGTTAGTATACCCACTTATCACCATCTAAATATTTTTATGGAACAAGAATATAACACCTAACTTGCCTTGTTCCGCAACATGCAAGCCTCACTCCACATGGCGGTCCAGTCATCTTTTGAGATCTTCCCTACATTTGGAAAGAAATGCCAATTGTCAGGCATTTTTCTGAGAGGTTTTTATGGCTTGTGTACATACGTGTGCATGGCAGTTGTGAAGATTTGGCTTTGGAGGGTGTTGCCAGGTGTACAGGGTGGACGGCATTTGATTCGGGTTTGTTTGCAGGCCTGTCCGGTGAGAGGTTCGATGCAGGAGGTTTCAGCTGTCCGTGGCGGCTTGAATGTGTACGCATCCTATAAATGAATGGGCACTAGCCGGTTTTATTTGAAGGTGTATGGAGTGGGTACTAGAGAGGGGGCTGCATTTGAAAAAGGGTGTGAAACCGAGGTGCAATATTTGATGTGGCCAAGGTGGCAATGAGTATTGGTGTGAAATGGTATGGAAGCGTGGCCATTCATTAGGGTTTGGAAAATAAAAAAATGATTATGTTGACGTGGCCATAAGAAGGCAAAGCCACTTGGAGGCGTGAGTTGCTGCCAGCGAAAACCTCCAGAAGCTAGTGAGTCGGCGCAGCGTGCAGAAGATAAAGCTAATGGTCACCTTGTTTTATAGGGGGTTCTCTGGCGCTACTGCAGGGCGAGCTGGTGGCGTTAAAGGTGACGTGTGGCTGGTGAGAGGCCAACGGGGAGCCTCCCTCGTGAAGAAGCCGACAGTGTGAAGGCGTGTAGGAAGCCGCCTATGGGCAAGGTGATGGCAGCAAAGGGGTAGCTGCAGGTGAGCGTGGAGAGCTGTGGAGCGCAGCTGGTCGAAGGACTGACGGGCTGTAGAGGCGGGGCCCTCCCGTGCGCAGAGATGAAAGGGAACTGGTGAGGTTGGCGGTGACTGGGACTGGGTGACAGGCTGCCAGCGCGAGAGAAAGGGCCGCCAGGTGGGTGAAGCTGCTATTGGCCTCGTAGACTGGCTGGCGACTTGTAGTGAAGGTTTGCAGAGGGCGCAGCAAAGATGGGCTGCAGAGGCTGGTGGGGCCTCCCGTGTGAAGAGATTGGAGCGCAGCTAGTAAGGGCTGGCGTGACTGAAGCGCAAGGGAGCTGGAGCTGTCTGCAAGGGTTCGTGTGGCTGGCGCAGCTGCAAGAAAAAGCGAAGGGAAGCTGAGGAGCGCAGAGAAGTGGCAGACGACTGGGTGAAGGTGATTGGTTGGTGAGCGTGGAGGGCACGCGTAACAAGAGTTGCAGGGCAGCTGGATGCGCAAAGGCGGACAGGTTGACAGTGTAGGAGAGAAGCGAAGGGCGAAGAGCTGAGTGGCAGCCACAGGCGCAAGGGATGAAGGCGCAAGGCTGCTGGTGAAAAGCTGACGGCGACTTGGAGAGGACAGCCGTAGGCTGGTGACTGGAGTAGCTGGTCGTGTGGGCTGGCGTAGCTGAAGCGCAAGAAGAGAAGCAAGTGGCGGCTGGCAGTAGGTAGCGCATGAGGCGACAAAGAAGGCTGCTTGTTGACGAGCTGGAGGTGCTGGTCAAAGGGCAGATTGGTTGGTGAGCGTGGAGGGCACGCATAAGCAGAGAGCTAAGAGAGCAGCCGTGTGTGGGAGCTGCTGGCGTCAAGGTGCAAGGAAGGTGTGGGCCGCCTAGGAGACAGGACAGTGGACAGAGTGGGTGCCGAGTGAAGCGAAGAGAGATAAAGTGTTACTGCCTGGTGGTGGGCCGGTAGTAGGGCAGATAAGCTGCTTGGGTTTGTGCGAGGCTGGTAGAGGATCAGCACA
Organism: Cibotium barometz; assembly: GCF_041138505.1. Taxonomy (NCBI): domain Eukaryota; kingdom Viridiplantae; phylum Streptophyta; class Polypodiopsida; order Cyatheales; family Cibotiaceae; genus Cibotium; species Cibotium barometz. Next base: position 49,139,026 of record NC_141071.1, on the reverse strand, counting down.
GAGAGAGTGAGAGAGATGATGGAGTAGCTGCTGCTGACGACACATGCAGAGTAGATGGGCTGCAGAGAGTTGAAGGTTAGCTGGTGTGGGCGCCTTCTGAAGTGAGAGTGGCTGGGTTCTTTCTGGTGTGATTGGGACAGCAGGCAGGCGAGTGGATCATGTGGTGATTGGGGATGTGGTGTATCCTCGGCGGGCTGACAGGCCTGAGTGTTTTGTTTGTAAGTTGTGTGAGTAAGGCTTCTGTGTCGGGAGAAGCTTGTATGAAGTGTTTTCTGGGAATATAATTTCTGGGTGTTTATCTTGGTCTATGGTGCCCCTGTTTTCTGCTGTCTGTCTGGCGTGGGTTGGGTGGTGAGTGCGAGAATTTGTCCAGCCGGTGGCTGGTGGTGCCCCCATTCGTGTGTGTGATTCCAAGTTTGCGAGGTGGAAGGGCTATAGAGGCAGGGTTTTCTTTCTTTTTTTCACCTCACACCAATCAACTAACAATTACACATAGCATATACAAGGTATAAACCACTTAAAGGTAGTTATAGATGGTACCTTGATTTTGCGAATCTAGTCTCACATCATAGAAATCTCCCTATGAATCATGAAGAACCTATAGATTACTTGATCAACAAGAGAGGATTGCTCATAATGTAATCTTTCTTTTGACAGAAAAATCTTTGATGCTACATGTTGTGAGCTACCCACATCAAACAAATCCTCCATGCAACAATCAATGACATTTGGGTGTACTAATAAATGATACAGATCCTCACATGTGCCAGGGATATGTCCTTCATGAAGAGGATGCAATGAAATGGAAGCATTTTTTGTGTTAGTAAAATATTGTACTCTTACCTTGAACGGGCAACCACATCTCTTTGACCTCCTAAGACTCTTTTTGGTTCCTCTCCTATGTGGTTCCCTACCTTTATGACATCCATAATCAACGACTGCCTTGCATTTGCCATGGTTCTTAATAGAGCAAACCATAAGTAGCCTTACTTTGTGCTCAATTATAATCTCGATCGAAGCTTGACACTCCTTTCACGCTTAAGAAGTAGAGTATTGTCGTTTTTGGGAAGTGGTTGAGATACTTTGCGACTTTTGGTCCATCTTGCACATTCACAAACATTGAGAAGGTCCTTCACATTTGCGATAGGAATTCCTTGCCTTTTAATGTGCACACACCATGTGGACTTATATTTTGAAGAGTATCATTTATCCCTAGATGACATGCTCCATCTCCCATTGTGTGAGATTCTTGCACAATGCTTTCCCACTCCTCTATGTAGGAGATCTTCAATTTTGGCGGCGGTGAACTTAAGCAAAGATAATAAGAACCATCTTCATTTTGCTCTAGGCACAGGTTGTCTTTCATTTTCCTCCATCTCTTTAAATCAAGCATGCTCTAGTGTCACAAAACTTCAAAGCCTCTAAGTTTATTGGGCTGCTTTTTTGGATCCACACCTTCATCAAGGCATAACTTTTTGATCGAAAGAATAGAATGTGGGAGAAACATACTAATGTGCATTAAGTGGAGAGAAGATTCATTGTAATTTGTTTGCTTAGCTGCTTTAAGCTCGTAATGGTGACTTGAGGTTGATCTTCATCTCTTTTAGAGTCACTTGTTTCAATGGAGCTTGAGTCATCACTTTCATGGTCGCGTGTTTCATAGGTGCTCGAACCATTATATATGAATCAACCTCTAACCACCCAAAGTGACTTATGTAATCATCAAGACACTCCATTCCTTTTGTTAAAATAAACATCAAACAAGAGGAACATTACTAGAGGTGTTATGAAAAAGCAAGGCAAGAACATGAATACAAAAGACCTTTCTAAAATGTAGCTAAGAATAAATCTACCTATATGATAAATAAGGACCCTAATAGGAGTATGAGAATATTTAAGGAGTATGGAATCCCAGATTACAAAGTGTTTATCCCTAGTTTACTTTAAAGCCACGTAACTCCTAGTTCACTCTTAGATCACCCATTTGTTTACCTAATATGCAATTATTGCCAAAAATCACTTAGTTCAATCCTAATTTCACTATATTTCCTAGTTCACCCAAGTTAGTTTACCCATAGTTTAGTCATGTAGTTTACCCTAAGTTTACTATAATACTTATCATGGGACCGAGTGCATACCTTAGTGTCTCTTGATTGTGTGAAACATAGGCATGTCCCAAACCTTTTATAAAGACCCTATGTTAGTTACAAACTTTAAAGCTCCTCTAAACAATCTCTACTCAAATTATTCCCTTGCAATCTTTCTAAAAGTTTGTGCAATCCTTAGTTCACTTTTTTGTCGGATAAAGTTCATCGTAGTTCACCCTTAGTTCACTTTATCCCTAGTTCACCCTAAGTTCACCCCTAGTTCACTTCAGATCCCCGACGGTACCGATTCAATGCCGATCGCGATGCCTCTTTTTAGCCATAGATCCCTGCGGACACATGGTGTGGCACATAGTCATAAGGGTCTCCAGCCGTATCCAGCCATCTCCAGCCAGAGGCGTGTACCGCAGGCCTCCAGTTAGCACAACACACATGCGATGTCATGGAGAAGCAACTAGCTGAGATTTAGCTTTCAAGCCACTAAAATTAGTGCCTAACCTTAAGGCTTCCACGCAACCCGCTGGATCTTCCGCATCATTGAAGGCAGCTACTGGGCAACTAGCGAGGAAACCTCAGATGTAATCAAGGAAATCCCGAAAGAACCCATAGATCTGAATAGCCTTCACTATTTCATAACCACGTGTATGCAGGGGATCATCAGATAGCGCCAAACTGGCAGCATAGGGATCTTCCTCCGTTGGGGGAATAGTAGGAGAAGCATCTACTGGGTGTTAAGAAGCGCCTTCATCATCAGAGAGATAGCCCCGCGTTGCGGTGGAGATGATTTTTTTTTAAAATATGTATCCAAAAAAAGTAACTATCGAGCGCTTCATCGCCCTCTCAGGCTCAGCACCACGGAACCGGCTACAGTGCGACTTTTTTCCGTAAACGTGGATATTTCGGTTCGAAGATCAACTGGCCCAGCGTTGCATTCTCTACCCATCACAATAGCAATAGTTTGCAGCTTGAGAATCACCAACAAAATCGTTTAGCAGACGACAGCAAGCAGCAAAACAGACGGCAGCAAAACAAACGGTAGCAAGCAGCAAAACAGACGACAGCAGCATAGGGCTCCTAGCCCGATGTAGCACAGTTCCAGAAGTAGCTCTGACAGCAGCGTAGGGCTCCTTCCTCGACGCAGTACAGTTCCAGCAGTATCACACAGAGCGTTCCAAGCAAGCGGCAGTAACTAGGTTTAATTTGCTGAGCCTCCTATTCTACAGCACACAATGCAGGTCGACTTGTTCTCAGATTCAAGCTACAGCATCTGAACAGTGACACAAATTCAAGCTACAGCATCTGAACAGTGACACAGATAGGCTAACTCTCTCTCTTTGTTTTGTGTGTTGGCTACGTCTCTCTCTTCGTTTCGTGTGTTGGCTACGTCAGGCAGTTCAACGCTCTTTTGGAAACACGATAGACAAACGCATAAGACAGGCAGAAAGGCTTGTCACGAAGGCTCAGCACTCGCACAACGACGTCAAGCTTCATTGAGCTTTAAAGAAAGCTGAGGAAGGAAACGTTTTTTTCCCAACTTTAGGGTTTAGAACCCTTATTTTTGAGGTAAAAATATGTAAAATAGCAAAAAAAAAAAAGTGAGCTATATAAACACTTGATTGTCTTTTACAAAAGAAAAATAGGGTTCAAGAAGAAGAGCAAGAGCAAGAGCAAAAACAAGATCAAGAAGAAGAACAAGAAGAAAAGAAGCAAGAAGAAGAAGAATAGAAAGAGACTCACGACATCCAAGGTACGTACCAAGGTAAACTCTGACTCCACAATCCTTTATAAAGCAAATTTACAGCCTGGTGATGAAGCTTGAGAGGGTTAGAAGCTTGAGAGGGTGAGAGAGGATTAGAAATAGGGCAAGATACTTTTTGGAAGAACTGTGTTTTGCCAAAATACTGGCAAAACACTCTCGGGTTTAATTTTCGATCTTTTTCGCCACAATGCCCGTCTATAAGCACATCTGTACACGCGTCTAAAAGCGCATCTAAAAATGCATCTATTCTATAAAGTAGACGCGTTTATCGATGCGCTTTTAGACGTGGGTATAGATGCACTTATAGACGTGCAAATAAACGTGAAACAGAAAAGTTTACACACACATAGAAAGATGAAAATTATTTATTCTTTTTTTGAATATGCAAGATGTCTTCATCAACCAGTTCTTCTAGTGATGATGAGTCCCTTCGTGTTTAAAATCGAGATCATTGTTTGCAACAAAAAATAAAATGTATATGTGATCATTGTCAAGGATGTATGCGTTGACAACGTAGAATTACGATGAATCACATTTCAATGTATGGAAAATGGAAACCGACGGGGTCAATGGTAAGTATACTTTGCTTATATTGTAAGAATTTAATTAAGAATTAGTATTCAATGGAGACTCAAATTGAAATACTCGTGTGTAGGATAATGCACCGCACCCTTCTATGTTAACTCATAGGCGGCGTCAAGAGACCAAGTGTCGTAGAGAAATGGCGGAGGCTTCACAAAATGTAGGAGTGGTGGAGTATTGGAACGATGGAGATACAAGCCCACCACCCTTTCCTCATGAGATGGTGGAGGAAGAGGTTTTAGACGATATGGTACGTGCTCTGTTTGCCAACAATGACCATAGTGAAATTAAAAAAGCCACGGAAAATGATCACCTTTATAATGCAGCTTCGTCCCACTTTTTGAGGGATGCACATACTCCATTCTACGTGCTACTCTCGAGTTTCTTAACTTACAAACAATCTATGGATGTAGCAATGCAAGTTTGAATGCACTTCTTAAGTGAGTTTTCTACTTTCATAAATTATTTACTTCTATTATAGATATATAAGAAGAAATTATTTTTTATATTAATGTATTTGATTGTTTTGTCAATAGGATTTTGTCGAAGAAGCTTCCAAAGGAGAATAAATTACCAACCTCAAGAGACCAAGCAAGGCACCTTGTGACATCTCTTAGAAGCTTGGATTATACTCGCATCCATGCATGTATCAATGATTGTGTTCTCTTCTATGGGATACATGCGGCAGCTCAAGAGTGTCCTATTTGTGGTGGCAAGCCAAGATATCGAGAGGACCTTAAAGGTTTACATGTGCCACGTAAGGTGTTGCAACATTTCCCCATCATTCCTCGCATCCAAAACATGTTCAAGTGCAAATCTATTGCAGAGCTCATTTCATGACATTCCTCTCATCAATCCAATGATGGAAAGATGAGAATTCCCGCATACACTCCTGCATGGAAGCACATCGAGGAAATGTGGCCAATCTTCAAGGAAGATCCTAGACATTTGAGACTTGGATTGGGTATGGATGGTGTTAATCCTTTTGGAATCAAGAGCACCTCATATAGTATATGGTCAGTGGTAGTGGTGAATTACAACATTCCTCCATCCATGGTGGCAATAAACAAAGGACATGTCATGTTATCCCTTCTCATTCCTAGGAAACATAAGGTAAAGAATATGGATATATATCTTAAGCCCTTGATTGATGATCTTGAGATACTTTGGAGAGGTATCCATGTGCATGACATATGCCGGTCTCGATCTCCACGAGACTTTCTCTTGAACGCCATCTTGATGTGAACAATGCACGACTTTCTTGGTTATGGCAAGTGTTCAGGTGAGTCAAATGGGTCTCTATTCATGATGATTCTTTATTATCATTATATTATTTTTTGACATGCTTGAATGTGTATGTTTTATTATTTTTTATCCACTAAGAATGGGAGATTGGAAGGCATTATGGAATGGAGTGGAAAGTCCTCATCCCCCTGGCATGAATAGGTAATATATCTTTGACAGAGAATTCCAATACAAGCTTTGATTTGAAAAGATAATCCTCTTAATATTTGTTGTTATTTGATAAGGTACTCTATATTCTTTCGCCTACCATATTGGATGAGCCTCAAAATCAACTATCTTCTTGATCCAATGCACATCTTCAAGAATGTCGCCTCTAACATTTGGGAGAACTTGAGAGGAACATGGGACTCCTTGCTTGTAAGAGAGGATCTACAAAGCATAGAGAGGATGCAAAGATCTTGGCCACCATGAGAGGGACCAAATGGAAAGACAATGCTACCTCAAGCACCTTGGATATTAACAAAGAAGGAGGAGAAGTTGGTGAAAGATGCCATTACTACATTGCGTACTCCAACAGGGTGCATGAGGTGTTTAAAAGGTGCCTTCACAAAGATAAATAAGAGAGGTGTTGAGCAATTATATGGCTTGAAGTCCCACGATTGGCACAAGATGCTTCAAGTAAGTGAAACATTGAAGTTGTACATATTTTCCTTGTTCAATCATGGTGTATAAATGTTAATAGTTTATTCTACCTACAAATATTTCCAATTGTGCATGCCACAAAGTGCGAGATATGATTTATAAGATGGGGGAGCTTGTGAGGTTTGTACCCCAAACCCTCATAACCAATTTTCTACATGCGTTTTCCTCAAAATGATTTGTTTATTGTTTCGCATTGTAGATATGTGAACTCAAAGAAAATCAATCCATGTACACTTGACTATGCAAGGGTCATGGTGAACAGGACACCCACTCCATCTGTTCATGGTATGACACCTGAACAGAAGTTTACAAGCATAAGATCATATGTGTCTCACTTGAAAGTGTTGGGTGTATTGCATATGTGCATGTTCTTCATGAAGTAAAAATAAAGTTGGATCCAAAGGCAGAGAAATGCATCTTTATTGGTTATGATATATGGAGTAAAAAGGTTAAGATGCTATAACCCTACCACTCGTGAGATGGGAGTAAGCAGAGATGTTGTCTTTGATGAGATGAGTAGCTAGTATACACCAAAAATGAAGGCAATAGAAGATGCAGATGTAAGAAGTATTGATGATACACCACATGTAGATCAACAATCACACGTGCTTAGTGGACCTGGAGCATCCTCTAACAGTGGATCAAATGTGAGCCTATGGTCAGGCAGGTTGAGAATGTAGGTACACATGTATCATGGAAAGGGAAGGAAAAGGTAGGTCAGCCTTTTATGCTTGATCTGTCATAGCAGGTAACTCATATGTAGATGGTGACTCTAGAAACTCCGAGAAGACCTTGATGAGAAGCTTGGCATTCCATCTGCAGTTGCTCCTGGTGTGTAAGGAGAACCAGGGTTGTTTCGAGGACACCTGGCAATGATCCAGGTGTATGCATGTCTATAAGGGTTAGATATCATGTTGATAGGTTGAGATATGATGGATATACAACCCATCATTATGCTTATATGGTTAAAGCAATACATAAGTTGGAGCCCACTTGTTTTGAGCAAGCACTTGGAAATAACAAATATGAAGATGCCATGAATGAGGAGATGGCAGCATTGGGTAAAAATGCAACATGGGAGTTAGTGTCATTGCCTATGGAAAATAACAAAATTGGATATAAGTAGGTGTATAAAGTCAAGCATAATGCTAATGGTTTAGTTGAGTAGGTGTAAGGTAAGATTGGTTGTCAAGGGTTATACCCAGACTTATGGCATTGACTATGAGGAGACATTCAGCCCAGTTGCAAGAATGGCAACCGTGAGAGCTTTCATTGCTATGTCTATAGCAAAGGGTTGGTCTTTACATAAGATGGATGTAAGAATTCCTTCTTGCATGGTGATTTACAAGAAGAAGTATACATGATGCAACCACCAGGTTATGAGAGTGTTGCACAGCCAGATTTTGTGTGTAGGTTGCGTAAAGCCTTGTATGGCCTGAAGCAGGCACCCAGATCATGGTCAAACAAGATCAGGGTGTATCTTGTTTACCATTGGATTTCAAATATCCAATGTAGATTTTTAACTTTATGTGAAAAAGACAGATAGAGGGATCATGCTATTAGTCATCTATGTCGTCCAAGGATGACTCGATTATCACTGGTGATAGTGATGTTCACATACATGATGTTAGAAGGCTTTTGAAGCATAAGTTTGAGATGAAGGATTTGGGTGAGCTGTGGTATTTCATGGTGGTTCCCCCCAAGATCCTAGTTTCTCATCTTATCTTGAGGAACTCATGCATCTATTGCAGTTCTGTTTTAGTTTAATGTCATTCTTTGGTTGCTACTCACATTGATAATGAGGGAATAATATTAGCACCCTTAGTGCTCAAAATTAACTTACCTTTTGGTTTTTAATGTCCCAAATCACACCCATGCTCAGTACTGCCTTGCAATCGGTGAGATTTGCTCGAATAGCGAACAATGTTGCAGGCAGGGACATTGCCTACTTCTCGTGTGTGCTCCTCCAATAGCCATGAACATGGAGAACATAGTGCTGATTTCGACCATCTAAGATGTTGAATCAATGTTGAAACTTGCGTGATCGTCACGCCATCTACATAAATCTCCAATAATGTAGGTTTTTAAAATAAAAGGTTCATGAAAATCTCAGCCAAAAGTGCATGTTCATGCACAAGGAGAATCACTATGCCATGTGTCATAGTGTTATGAGTGATGATAGGCTGATCCTTTTTGGCTTACTACCACCATGTACCTTGTAGGAACAAATATCAATGCCATGTTAGCCTGTTTGCATGCTCATGCACAGGCCCATATGTCAACTCTGATTGTTTTTCACCTCCCTTGTTTATCAAGGCATTACCATGTGTGCCGTCATGATTAGCTTATCCATGCATGGTTTTAGTAGATATAAACTATGGATAGCTTTCTTTTTAACTTTTTTAGTTCTTATAATCTCCAATTATAATATGTTTCAAGTTGAGAGATTAGAACGTTTTTCATTATTCTCCCCATGTTATATAGTACGTTTCAGGTGGAGAGATTATAAAGTTTTTCGTTTTTCACCCCATGTTATAATCTCCAATTGTAATACATTTCAGGTTGAGAGATTATAAAGTTTTTCACCCCATGTTATAATCTCCAATTGTAATGCATTTTAGGTGGAGAGATTATAAAGTTTTTTATTACTCTCCCCTGTTAATATAGTTCCAATATTGAAAGAGTTTAATATTTTTCTCCCCATGTTATAATCTCCAATTGTAATACATTTGAGGTGAAGAGATTATAAAGTTTTTTATTACTCTCCCCTGTTAATATAGTTCCAATATTGAAAGAGTTTAATATTTTTCTCGTGGGTCACTACAACATGTTTGGGTCGAAGTAATGCCCCCTTGTTTTATTAAAAGTGATGGACTCATTTATCTCCTTGTATTTTACTTCATACAATTACAACTAAATATAGACAATACCATCGAGTCTTGCCTCAGGGGAGGAGCGAATGGGGTGTCCTTAACATTTAATTCACATGTGAGAGCACATGTTTGGGTACATTACTTGAATGGTATGCATGCAAGAGGAGAAAAGATGGTGGGTGATGGGGATCATATAGACAAGACGGGTGATGGATGGTGGGGTGATTCAGAAGACGAGGAGGAGATAAAGAAGCCAAGAGAGCACCAATAAGAAGAGTATGTCACTAAAAGGCAACAACAAGACTCGATAAACAATAGCTTGTAGTCTCAACAACATTAGGAGAACTTGCACACAAAGGTATGTGTTAATATCCCAATTGAGTTGGTCAGATTGCCCTTTTCTCCATGTGTAGTGCGACATGGGAAACCACCTAATAAGGCAAATCTTGGGAAATGGCTCCAAGGATATGTATTCCATGAGAAAGTAATCTCGCAAGTATTTTACCTGGGAAAAGGGTTTTTAAATGTGCTCTTCAGTAAAGGACAATCAGTTGTTTGCAAGAGATCCTCTATTTATGGGCTCAAAATTGGTGCATGCAATGCCCTTCAATCCTTCAGGGTGCTATTTCTCCCCCTTGAACCTCTATTGAAGAAATCATGTGGAAGGTCTCTAGTTGAAAGCTCCAAGTTGACCTATTCTTTGTAATGTAAAAAATGGTTAATTACCTCTGCTAATAATCAAGTGATTAATGCTAATCGATCGTTAAGGTGATTTTGAACCATTGTGGGATTAATCATACCTTTGGGTGCTATTGCTTACCAAAGCTTCATCTTGATACTTTCACTAATACATTGATTAGTGCTAATGACATGAGGTTTTTTTAGCATTTTATGATTGGATATACATATTTGGATGTTGCTAAACCTCTATAAAGCATGAAATCAAATTTTACCCTTTATTTGAGTGGTGAATTTGTTAATCCAAAATAGGGTATAACTCTGCATTAGCATTGTTTGGAACAATGGGATTTATGAGCTTGTATGCATCATTTAAATCATCAATCATGCTCATTAATCAGTTATACAAGGGAAAGGCATTGGTCATGGATAAGAATAAGGCACCCTTATGCATATTTGTTGCATTTTCATTTCAAAGGGATGGACATCATCATTATGTAAGGCTTTATGCACACATTGAGAAAATGTTTTATCTTTACCTACATGCATTTCATGACACAATTAAAGCAAGGATGAATAGCAAGAGCTACATCAACATAAAGAATATCAAGATCTATATAGAAAAGATCAAGACCAAGAAGGAAGATCTTCAAGCAAGGAGAAAGAAGCCTCATTTGAAGCAATCTACATTAAGGACAAATAGGCTTCTTAGACTAGCTACCTATAGTCCCCCCTCTATCCTAAGTGAAATGTAAACATAACTAGATTCCTAGAATTTGTCATCATCCTTTGTCTTTGTAAACCACCATGAATAAGACCTACGGGCACTTGCATGGTCATCATAACCAGAGTTATAAATAGTAACAAATAGTAACTAGAGCTAGCATTGTCATCTTAGTAGACATGGATGTTTTGTTGATGGAGGGTGTTGAAATAATACACCAAATATAATACATGTGACGTTGGGGATAAGGGCATATGGTTAATCCCTCCCTTATAATGAGCAACTATGTACAAGGCTTTCTCTTAATCTACTCACACACTCTCTCTCCCCTATGCACTTCCACTACTAGTACATTGCTTAAATAAGTGTCTGTTGTTGTTCACTCATCTGCTTGCAATTTAGGCTCTAGTAATCCATGATTCACTCATAGTTGTTAGATGATCTAGAGAATCCAAACCGTGAGAGTTTCAATCATGATTAGGTCAAAAACTTTGTAGAAGACACCAAGTCCATCCAGTGGTGCAATCTTTTTGCATTACATTGAGGGTATGTAAAACCTGTCCCCCTAAAATTCTACAGGTAGGTATAGGAACAATGGTGCCTGAATAACTTTCCATGGAGCTAAACCTGCTAAATCCCAATAGTGAGAATGTAGAAGGTAAAAATTTCACCTTTTTACCTTTAGCAAAGTTAATTACTAAAATAGAAGTTATAATCTTTGCAAAACTGTCTTGTTTGTTAGAGACTATTCCTAAGAGAGAATACGGCCTGAAATATAGGAGCACTTTTCCATCATGCATATGAGCATGTATGTAGCATGTGAATGATTTTATGGGATCCTCATGATGTTATTGAACATGTAATAAGTTACCATAAGAAGCTAATTTGGATAGGTCCTCTATTTATCATGCCTATGCATAGTTTTAACACCCCCCCTCAAGTACAAAAGTGTACTTGCACAACTCTAAGCTAAACATGATGAGCTTATCATGGCCAAGGGGCTTGGTGAAGATTTCTAGAATTTTATCATGTGTAGAACAATGAATCAAATCAATCTCTTGATCCAAAACTTTCTCTCTCGTGAAGTGATAGTGGATCTCAATATGCATTGTCTTGGCCTGCAAGATTAGATTGTTAGTAGCAAGATAAATGGTAGATATATTATCACAAAACACTTCAGTTGGACCCTCCATAGTTATTCCAATATCTTCAACCATTCTTCTCAACTATATGATTTCACAAGTGACATTTGCAGCTCCTCTATATTCAGCCTTAATTGAAGACAGTGCAATTGCGCATTGCTTTTACTGGACCAATTGATGATGGCCACTTCCGAAAGAGTAGCAATAACTTGAAGCAGACCTACCTTACCCTCCAATTACTAGGGATAAGGATTTGGGGTTCCATCTAGAACATATGCCAAAACTAGACCTTCCCAATCTATCTTTTTATGGAGATTTTCTATATCAATGGAAATTTAGACTTAATCCCGGTCATACATCATCCAAACATGACATATAGTTAAGACTTCCATAGAACAATCCATGGGTGAAAGACCATTTAAAAACTCTTTTTATCGCTACTCTGCCATAACCATGTAGATAATCCTGAGTAAATTCATCTACTAACTCCCATCAACGGGTTGAGTCTAACAATCTTGAATAATAGCCTCTTCCATGACTTGCACACGTGATAGCCATAGAGATAGATAGATTTATAGGATTTTATCATAAGGAATTTAGAAAGAAGTTGCCTAGTCTTAGAGAGAGAATATTTCTCTAAGATCTTTTTTATCTCTCTAGAAATTAGATTTTACATAGAATATTATCATAGAAATTAACCCTTGACCTAGGAAGAATTTAATGATGGTCTGAATTCAAGTGTATCATGGGATAGTTTTAGAGAGAGAAGAATTATGTAGACATTTTATATTGCTCTAGAAAGAAGATTATGTTTAAATGGATATTCCCTATATTATTTCTTCTTTAGAAAACAATTTAGAAGATTTCCTTGAGTAAGAAACAAAGGATAAGAATGTTGAAGTAAATCTCAAAGAGAGAGAAAGGCTTACCATTTATCTTAAGCTAAGTAACAAAGCATTTAGGCTAAATTCCTAAGAGAATATTCCCTTAGTCTAGAATTCACTAAAAGAAGAACCTTAAAGAATAAAGGCTAATCTAGAATTGCTTAGGAGAGAGAAAGTGAAGTAGTTGGGCCCAAGATTTTAGCTAGATTAGCTAGCATCAAGCTCGACAAAATCTTTTGAGAAGAAACAACCAGTTGTTGAGACTTTCATAAGTCTTCAAAGACCCATAAGGAAATATTAATAACAGTATAAAATAATAATATTTTGAAGGAAGGTCTTAAAGAGCTAAAGTTCTAAGATATGGAATTTAGATGCGAGACTTGTGGGCTCCTCTAGCCGACATAATGCCCTTGGAGAGTGTTTGGGCTTAGTAGTGCATACAATCTTGGTCTGGGAACACGTGGTGATGTGCGTAGATATTGATGGATTTAGTAGTGATTTATGATGTAACATTCAGAGCATTTTTGAAATGTTACCACCGTGGGGTGCGTGTGAATTGTATTTTCTACTTAAGTATATGTGTGCATCATAAAGAAAAAGGGAATTTCAATTATGGGTATGTGAGTTCACACTGGCTCCAATGGCCTAGTGGAGGGTGACAGGCTAACCCATGGGATAGGATGAGGTCAGGCTCATTCTATGAAATTGGTTAAAGCTGATTATGGATTTAAATAAGGAAAATTTGATGGTTGGGTGAACCCAAATTATAGGTGCTTTCTAAAAACTAGAAACCAAATTTGATTGTAAAGTTAAAAACTTGGGAAAAATCTAGGAATTAGCTTTGCATCAGAGTCTTGAGAAGAAATAAGGTCGAAACGTTCCCTTCATAATTGAGGAATAAGAAATTATGTTAAGCGAAGGGAGTCACCTATTATTTATGAGAATTATGAAGTGGATAATTTACTTGAAATCATATGCAATTCCTACCATAAGGTCTATTCCGGTCAGCTATATCGGGAAAGATGTTAGATTACTAAGCGATAGGATATTGATGTATGGAGGCTCCAATGAGTTTTCTCTACTCGTAGACTAGTCTTCCGCTATAGTTTCTCTCTTAATAGAGGATAAGGGTCTCACATTTGGTATCAGCGCGTGGTTATGAAAATGAAACTTACAGTATTTTATTGGCTTTGTTTTTAGATGGCATAGCATAGATGACTTGATCATGTCTTTCTTAGATACTTGGATTTTCCTAGGAGGATGATATGATAGCATTTATGTTTGAGAATTTTATTATTAGAATGCAATTCGATGCGAGAGACTTATTCTAGCTTGGCATGTTTGAGGATCTCTATTTTGTAGCTTGGGTTAAGCGATGACATTGTTGGTACACTATTAGCGCTTATTATAGTCAAAATGTGATGATATGAGAAAATATTTCTCTAGCTATGATCCATTTTAAGATGTGAACCATAGCTCAACTTAGACTCTATGGGCCTATGCCTAGAAATTTTAGAACTTTTAGTATCCCATGACCTAGGATTTTTGCCACTATTGGAGTCATGGATCATGTTTTATCATGGCATGACTAGGAGAGAGTATCATAGGGTTATCAATGAGGGCTAAGAGGAGAGCTGACGAGAGGGTAGAGGATTAGGATTGATGAGATTTATCTCCTTCTACATAAATAAACTTGATATAATGAAACAGATGGCATTTTTCCTTGTTTGTTTATTGTTTTCTCTATAAATTTTAAGTGTGTAAAGTTGAAAAGTGTAGTAATGACTCAAAGTTTGGCATCTACATGACAGCGATAGATTCTTAACATTACGTTGCATTTAGCGAATCTAGCAGTTTCTTTTTTTCATTGTTATAGAGATTATTATTTTGGCCGATCATATCAGCCTTCTTTCATGTGAAGGAATATTTGGGATCAAAGTGAAGTAAAGTTCATTATATAAATTGACATTGATTATTACCATATTATTCTTCAAACATAGGTCTAGCCCACCATGATCATGGAAAGGATAAATCTACTAAGATTCATGTTAGAATCTAGTATACCTATGTCTATCCATGATCATGGAAATGATAAATCTAGTAATTGCTAGAAGCTAGTATACCTTAGACAAATATTTATCAAGGTTTAATAATTTGAGTATATGTACCTCCCACATTAGAAGTTTCTAATTATGGGACTCATTAGATAGTTTCATTTGTTTAGAGGTTGAGAAATCCCATGCGATGAAAGCATGATAAGGTGGTACACTTTCTACCAATTGCATTGGTTGCTACCACACTTGAGGACAACCGATATTAGTGCATTGGTTGCTACCACACTTGAAGACAACCGATATTAGTGGATTTAATATCATCATAAGATGTATGTATCAATTTATCCAGTGTCATTTAGATATAATAAATGTGAAACAAGATTAAACAACCATGTTTAAATTCTCTAAATCTACATAAAAGTACAATGAAGCTTTGTAAATGAAATAAAGATGTTATTTCCATTATAAAGTTGGAAAATTTTTAAAGCTTTAAAATGGTTGTATAAATTCTAAGGAAAAAATTTGTTAGAGTATGTTATGGCTCACCCTAACCCTCCTTGAAACACATCCAATAAGAGATTACTTGGTGAGCCGCAACTGTCATGAGGATCTTTTCAATGGTCGAGCTCGTCACTCTTGAGGTCTCCAAGCTCTACAACTGCTTGAGAAGAAATTCCACCTCACCTCTCGCGAGCGTTGTCACACCGCCGCGTTGCACTACTACGAGTACTCGTCCCTCCTCTCACCTCACTTCACTTACACACACTTACTAGCATGCATTAGGGAGAGAGATTAGCAAGAGGTTTAGTAAGAGCAACACTCAATTGCACAATGGGAGAGTATGTTGTATTATGAGAGATATTCACTTATATACATGGCCATAAGTGTTCACACTCACTTAAACTATGGTCGGCCAGGCACTCTAGGCTCATAAGAGGCCTAATGCTATTACAATGACTACTCTCATAATATATCCATGAAGTAACTTGCTACCACACTCTCTTGAAGCGGGAATTGCTATAAATACTCTGTTGCACCATTACGGGCACCCGTCCAAGTTGTAGCTTTGGACACTATTGCTTCATATCTTGAATGTGTGACCCTTTGACGTATCTACCATGACTCCTTGATGTAATATAATGGCGGTAGCTCTTTTGAATCCTAGGAATGGATTGACATCCCCCCCTTATTAATGGCGATGATCATGTCCTCATGATCGCGTTGAAGACCTTTTTGTGGGGAGATTGGACAAGCTTTGTCAATGGCTTTGATATTTTGTGACATTCAATGGTCTTTGTTCCTCGGGAAGGAATAAGAAAAGCTAGTTAGTGAATGAAAAGGTTAGTGGTTTATTGGGAATTCCTAACGGGGTGGGGGTGGGTTTTTTTGTGAATTATTACATTTTATATTTGTGAGCAGGTTTTTTTTGGGTTTTTTGATCACTTTGTTTTTGGCAATCATAAGCAATGCTACATGTGATTTGTGTTAGTGGATACACTAAGAGATGTTAATAATGGGAGAGAAGGGAGGGAAGGATCTGGAGGAACATAGACATAATCATCAGAATGAGATAGTGATTCTCAGTTCCTCATTTGATTCATTGAAGTGACATTCATCATTTGACAAAATTGGCCTTTGATGATGTCCCCTTGTGTGTGGGAGGATTCTTGTCAAATGTTGTTGATTAGGACATGTTCTTGCATGCTTCTTCCCATGTGCTGTTTATGTTTCTATGTATATTTAAGTGCTCTTATGAAGCAGATATACATGACAATGGGCAGAAGCGTGTGCCACCGCGGTGTATGTACTTAATAAGACACCCACAGCAGCCATACATGGAAGTACGCCAGGGATGCGGCTTACAAGTTTTAGGCCAAACATTGGACACCTCAAAGTGTTTGGTTGCATAGCTTATGTACATGTGCCTGACAAGAGAAGGAGGAAGTTGGATCCTAAGGCAGAAAAGTGTGTGTTAGTTGGTTATGCATAGGATCGCAAGGTATATAAATGTTACAATCCACAAACTAGGCAAGTGGTTATCTCACGAGATATGGTGTTTGATGAACTTGCTAGTTGGTACAAAGCAAAGAATGAAGTTGTCATTGATTCCCTTGATGCTGATGTGCATGTGAACTTGCCACAAGTAAGTTCTATTTCTATGTATGGGACAACAAAGTTTGAGAGTAGCACTATACGTCCATGGTCAGGACACTTGAGACATGAGAGTGTGAGCACTCGGAGTAGTGTTGTGGATAAAGGGAAAAAGAAGGTTGAAGGAATTGGCATTATAGGTTATAAGTCGTCAAGTTCAGAGAGTTTGGATGAGGAACTTGGCATACCAGTTTTATGCACACCTGGTGCAAGGCAGGATAGATATGTGCCTCCACATGCTAGAGTGACAGGTGTTCAGAGTGATCCGCACGCATTACGGAGATCCCAAAGGGTCAGGTATCCAATTCACAGGTTGACATATCGTGATTTTGCTATGCATTACGCATATATGTCCTCTTTGGTGAAGCATGTGGAACCTACATGCTATACAGAAATCGATGTTGGGATGGACGCATTGGTTCATAATGATACATGGGATTTGGCTACATTACCACATGACAAAAATGTTATTGGTTGTAAATGGGTTTACAAAGTGAAATGCAAGTCAGATGGTTCCATTGAACGACATAAAGCAAGATTGGTAGCTAAGGGTTATGCTCAAACCCAAGGCTTGGACTATGATGAAACATTTAGTCGAGTGGCAAAGATGGGAACAGTGAGAGCAGTCATTGCTATGGCTGCAGCAAATGGTTGGGAAATGCATCAAATGGATGTGAAAAATGCATTTCTAAATGGTGATCTACAAGAAGAAGTGTATATGGCACAGCCAGAAGGTTATGTACACCCAACGTATCCCACTCATGTATGGACATTGAAAAAGGCATTATATGGTTTGAGGCAAGCACCTCGTGCTTGGAGTGATAAGATGAGCAGATATCTTATCTCCCTTGGATTTCAAGTTTCTACAGCAGATTCTTCGCTCTATGTGAAGAAAATAGATCATGGGATTGTTTTACTTGTCATCTATGTGGATGACTTGATTATCACAGGAGATCATAGTACAGATGTGATGCATGTCAAGAAAGCATTGAGTGGGCAGTTTGACATGGAAGATTTGGGTGAATTGAGATACTTTCTTAGAATTGAAGTGATCAAAGACCATGCAGGTACATGGTTAGTGCAACGCCAATATGCATTGGATATGTTGGCAAAATATGGAATGACAGGGTGTAAGCCTATGAGTACACCTTTGGAGCAAAATGTGAACTTGCGAGCTGATTTTGGTGAGGAGTTGGATGATCCATCTATGTATAGAAAGATGATTGGTAGTCTCATTAAATGACTATCACACGCCCGGATTTGAGTTATGCTGTGGGGCTAGTAAGCCAGTTTATGCAAAGCCCCAGAAAACCTCATTTGGGATGTTGTTAGACGCATTATGCGATATGTAAAGACCACTGCACATTATGGTCTACTTTATGAGCATGGTGAAGGCTTGGATATACATGGATACACAGATGCTGATTGGGCAGGTAGCTCATATGACAGGAGGTCTACTAGTGGTTATGCCTTTACACTTGGAAGTGCCGTGGTGAGTTGGAGTAGCAAGAAGAAACCTACAGTTGCTTTATCTAGTACAGAGGCTGAATACAGGGGTGCAACCATTGCTACATGTGAAGGAATATGGTTAAAGAATCTCTTGGCTAATTTGGGTGAGCCTATTGATGGCAAAGTTGTCATTCATTGTGACAACATGAGCAGTATACAGTTGGCCAAGAATCCAATATTTCATGCGAGGACCAAACACATAGAGGTCCATTATCACTTTGTCAGAGAGAAGGTGTTGGATGGTACAGTTGATCTACAGTATGTGAAGACTGAAGAGAAGGTGGCTGACATCTTTACAAAGCCACTTAGCAGGGAGAAGTTTGAGTACTTCCGTACTATGTTGGGAGTACGTGGGATGAGCTTGAGGGGGAGTGTTGAGAGCTTTGATAGCCCTAGCTCATCTACATCTTCATCTATGGCAGTACATCATGAGCTTGAGAGGGGCTATTGAGATTCAAGCTCGATGTCAGTGTGAGCCAGCTATGCTATGTGCTAGCATGTTAGGTAGCAGCATGTGTGTGACATAAATGACCGCGTCCAGCTGGTCATAGTGTGTGGACATTAGCTAGGGTTAGATGTGTGTGGACACAACTCATAGTGTGTCTTGTGTATTATTGATTATGGCTTTATGCATTGTGTAAGAAGGGAGATGGCTTCCCTCTATGGTTGGTGTTTGCAATATACATTAGGGTTTGTTCCTGTGTGTGTGTCTCCTCTCCCTCCACCTATTTTTCAACATATGTGGAATATAAGATCCCAATTGGGGGGTCGCAAAATGGGTGCGCTTGCCAAGGCTTGCTTCAGACGATCATAAGCCTCTTGACACTCCTTGGTCCACTCAAAGACAATGAGCAGTTTATACAAGGGTATGGCTATCTTTGCAAAAAATATGATGAAGCGTTGATAATAACCCACATGATCCATAAACCTTTGCACACCTTTGTAGTTGGTGGGCGGTGGTAGTTCCAAGATCAACTTGACCTTGCTATCATCAGTGTGGATATGCCATTTTTTGAGACTATGTGTCCTAGTATCACACCATGCTTGACCCAAAACTGGCAACTTGAAAGAGTTTAGTGATATCCAATATAATCGGCAATGTTCAAACACCTTCCTCAAATAGTTCAAATGATCTTCCAATTGAGAATGTGCACATAGATCATCAATAAAGACTTCCAACCACTTCTGCAAGTAGTCCTTAAAAGCGGTGCACATCAATCTTTGAAAAGTTGCCGGGGCATTTGTAAGACCGAATGGCATAACCTTGTAAGCGACGAATTCTCCCCACATGGTATTGAAGTTAGTCTTATGTTGGTCTTTTGGTGCTATGGACACCTGATTGTACCCTGAAAACCCATCCAAGAAGCTGTATGCTTCCCTTCCAGCCACTCTTTCCAAGACATGTTCGGTATACAGCAATGGGTAATGGTCCTTTCGAGTGGCTGCATTTACTTTCTTAAGATCGACACATACTCTCAATTTTCCTTTCTTTTTAGGCACCATCACAATGGGTGATAACCAATCCGTATGTTCGATCTCGTAGATAAAGTCATTAGCAAAATGATCTTATCAATTTTCTCTTTTACAATTGCTACATACTTTGAATTCATCTAGTATGGTTTCTTCCTGGTAGGCCGTGATCCTTCCATAATTGGAATCATATATTGTACCACCTCGGGCGGTACCCCTTTCATTTCCTTATAGTTCCAGGTGAAACAATCCTTGTATTCCTTGAGAAGAGCAATAAGCTCTACTTCTTCTGTAGAGGTCAAATCTTTGGAAATATATATGAATCTTGCTTCTTCCCCTGATTCCAAAATATCAACCTCCTTGACTAATGCCGGGCCATCGTATGATAACAACAGTCCATCCTCTCTTAACCTAGTGGTTGTTAACAAGGCCACTCTTCGATCATTAATTGTATAGGTCTTGAAATGGCTAGGCACTGAGAGTACATCCATTTTGTCCTCATTGTCTTTTTTTCTTTCTTCCTTGATTTTCTTGGCCTCATGTTTTGCCTCTCCTAGAGCTTTGTTGCATTTTCTACGTCCTGTTTTTGTAAGTTTGGGTGTATCGATTTTCTTAAGGGTATTTTGCTCTGGATTCCTCCCTTCCAACGATATTTTACTCAACTCTTCAACCCAATCCTTAGAGAATTCATCATGTACCCTTGTAGCCTCAAGGTATCTCAACCATTGGCATATGTTGGTTTGCTTTGCAGCAATGCCTTTCGTCGGGCCAGGTACCGTTTTTGTTTCCGCCATCGCCTGATGCACTGACTACTAGAATTCACACCACGGTACCTTCTGTACTTGATGTCTCCTCCATTGACTCCCCATCCATGGTTTGCCAATCAACCATGCAGATAGAAGTCATTAGAAAGGGATGTTTCCAGAATCCAAATACTAGGTTCCCTTAGGTTGCATCACATCAAATTATTGTGGAACACATGCATCCAATTCTCACAGAAATCTAGGGGAGATAGCGATGCATACATCTCCGTATCCTCCTCATCCTTGGTTTCCCCTTCTCTGAGCTGGCATATCTATAGGGATGTGGTTTGCTCCATTGTGATCGAGTCATTACCTAACAATTGCCCTTCCATGGGGTGTGCCTTCCATGCTCTTAGATCAATCTTTAATGTTTGTGAGTCCCTGTGTATATATACATGTTCCAAAGCCCAATCATGCACCAATTTGGATTCCTTCATGAAAGGTCGTCCCAATATTATGTCATATGTATTAGGTTGGCATAAGAAGTCCATGACCACAAATGTATGACGATATTGAAACGTAAAGAGTCTGAACTTCACATTTTCCAAGAGCCCAATGGGTCTTAAAGATGTTCCATCAGCCATCTTAACGACTAGATTTGCTCTTTTTAGATCAGGCTTACCCTAATTTGCCCAACAATGTTTGTTGGTAATGATGTTGACACCTGCCCCACCATCCAGGATGGCTATGCCTGCTGGTATCCATTATGATAAATCGAAATGGTAGCATTCGTGTTGTCACTCTCATAGTAGCATCCTTGTTGGTTAACTGGTATCTTAACCACTCGCATTTCCTTTGCATGCCTCAAAGGTCTTTCTGCCAAGGGTCACAGAGCCTCATCCATATTCTCCGCTCGCCTTAGACCTCCTTCGACTCATTCTTTTACATCTGTCCATAGGGTGGGTGAATTGTGTAATTAATGTTTAAAGGGCATCTGGACAAGCGTGGATAACACCGTTGCTAGGCTTCCTATATCCCTAGGTTCCTTAGATATAGAGTGTTCTTCCCATCAAGGTGTCTTGTATTCTTCCACCAGGAAAGAATGAATGGATCCCCCCAACTCATTTTCCTTGAATAGTCTAGTCATTGTGTTTGTTTGGAAGTCTGCTTCAGTTTCTTCCAGAATTGGGGTGGGTAGGTTCAAGGCCCTATTGTACGGCCAGTGGATAGATTGTATCCCTTACTCGGCTGGCCCTAGGCTCCAACTTTATAAATTTGTTGGTATTTTTCAACTAGGGCCTTGGCATCTTCTAACTTCCTTATTTCTTTGTCTCAGCATTAGGATATTCACCAACCCCCTTTGGGGTTGCTGGTTGTTCTCCATGTTTTTCTTGGTCTAACCCTTCCAGATTGATCCCTTGAATCCCCTCTTCCTTTGATTGTGTGGATCCGATATCAATTGTGTCCTCTTCGGATCCATCTTGGATTGTAACCCGTGTGTCCCCCTTTCCTAATTTCTTCACTCTTCTCCTGCGAGATTTGGAAACAGTAACATCCGTTTGGTTCCTCCCTTTGTCACCTAACTGATCTTGAGCTCGTGTTAGGACATTGAGCGGTGTGATCTTCCCAAATTGTACACTAATGGTATGAATGGTGGCGTGATTAGCAGTAGAAGCTGAACCACTTACTCGGTAGGGACAATCTTTGATATCAGATGATCAATTCCACACTTAGTGCAAGTGAGCACCGGCATGTCATTGGGTGTGGTCCACTAAATGTTGTTGTTGGTCTGTATGAGTCATATTCTTATTTGGACATTCGGCTACTCGATGTGCCCCACCACAACCATAGCATTGTAAAGGTCCTCTTCTCAAATTTGAGTTGATCTCCTTGCTCTTCCACTGTACCATGGTTTGAAACGCAGGTACTGGCTTGTTAGTTTGTAGGACATAATACTCTAGCATGACATCACTCATATCCTCATAGTATTCCCCACTAAATTCTAGTTTCCGTACTAGTTCAATATCTTTCGATGGTTCTTCAATCACTACTTGATTAATCTTGGCCTGTGGTGGTTCTGCCAGTAGAATTGGTGGTGGTAAAGGCAAAGCATCTTGTATCCAGAACATCCCCTTAGGTAAGTGAGAAAAGTTTGGTTGTACAGCAGTGGCAGTGGTTTGCACAAGTGGTGCCGACAAAGCCAGTGGGGCTATATTTGTTTGTAGTTGTGCTATATTTTGAAACCTTGGAAATCTACATGATGATGTGCAATGATTGCCCAATTTTACACAATGTGCACAATACAGTAATGGTCTTGCCCTTAACTACAGACATTCAGTGGTGGTATGGTTTAGTTTGCACATGGAGCACCACACCAGTTCCCTTCGGGGGTAAAGGTGACTATGCCTATGGCCTGGCATCTCTCTTCCTTCCCTGTTAATTTCTCCAATATAGCATTACTGAGCTCATCCACAATCATATATCTGACTTGTTTGCTTTTTGAGCTCCAATTTCTTGATGACTCGAGACATGCGAAGTCGTGGTTTTGCTGCCGATGTTCTAACATCCTCAGGTTGTGGTAATTCTAACATGTTATCTTCGTATTCGATTGCCAATTTGCAAACATGCATCAAGGGTAGCTGGCCAGGCTAGTACCAAGTAATCATGCATTTTATGGTCCCTAACCCCTCTCTTGAAACAAGGCAACAATTGATTTATCAATCTTTCCTGAATTTTTCATCTTGAATTCAAGTGTTTTAGGCGAGAAACATAGTCTCTCATAGACTCATCTTCCTTCTGTTTGATGTTATGTAGTTGGGCCACAGGGCTCCACCTATCACCACTTCGTGCAAAGCTGGGCACAAAAATATTTTTTAACCTGGTGAAGTTCACCTTGTCCTCAAGCTTAAGGGTTCTGAACCATTGATGAGATTTTCTTTCTACGGTGAGTGAAAAATCATGTATCATGGTCACATCATTGACTATGGTCCGCATCAAAAATCTCTACATGCTGGATAGGATCTCCATCCCTAGAGAATTTTTGGACAAGTTTTGAGATGATATGGGGCCTCATCTGGGAAGGTCGAGGTTCTAAAGTAGAACCCAACTCCCTGACCATCCCCCTACCCATCTCACCAACAATATTTAACAAGTCTGTCCTTGTGGCTCCTTTAAGATCCATGGCTGGATCGTTTGCCCCCCCTCTTCCTAGACCTCATCCCCTACCCACATTGGCTCTTCTTTGGTATCTCAGGTTCGTGTGATTGTCCGATTGTGGAATCGTGGTGGGATTCCACAATAGTAGCTTCCATGCATCTTTGTGTAATTAACAGCTCCATATCTTGTAGGAATGTAGGGTGATTTATCATTAGCTCTATGTCCTTCTTGGTATAGAGCCGGTCCTCTGTTGAGATTCAAGCTCGATGTCAGTGTGAGCCAACTATGCTATGTGCTGGCATGTTAGGTAGGAACATGTGTGAGACATAAATGACCGCGTGTTCAGCTAGTCATAGTGTGTGGACATTAGCTAGGGTTAGATGTGTGTGGACACAACTCATAGTGTGTTGTGTGTATTATGGATTATGGCATTATGCTTTGTGTGTGAGCGGAGATGGCTTCCCTCTATGGTTAGGGTTTGCAATATACATTAGGGTTTGCTCCTGTGTGTGTGTCTCCTCCCCCTCTACCGTTCTTTCAACATGGTATCAGAGCCTTGTGCTGTTTATTAGGGTTTATGAGTGAGTGAGTGAAGAGGGAGAAGAAGCTGTGAAGAGAAGCTGTGAAGCTTGCCATTGGAGCTGTGAAGCTTGGAGCACACTAAATACTATCAGATCTGAGAGCTTGGCCTACCGGGTAAGGTCTTCTAAACATCCTTGAGCGGATTGCAGGTGATACAGGCAAAAACAAAGCAAATCAAAGCAAATTGAAGCAAAGAGAAATTCTGGTTTTTGGAAGCTTTCCATTGAAGCTTGGAAACACTGATGTATGGTGAAATAGAAGTGATTCTGGCAAAAGACACATGTATTTGACAAAGAGGGATGTATTGGCAACCCCTATGCAAGCCTTAAACAAATTTTGGAGCAAATTTACATGCATTTGATTGAGTGAAAAACTCTGGTTTTTGAGCTCTCACAAAACAGAGAAAAAGGAGTCAAAAATTGAAGCATTTGGAGTGTGTTTTTGGCAAAAATACAACCATTGATGGATTGCATACATACCTAGGAGTGTTGGGGACTTGATTACCTCATCATTTAGCATTACAACCACTCCCAAAGCCCTCAGGAGCAGGCGACGCAGACTGCACAGGGAAACATAGTAGATTTTTTATTTTTTGGCTACGAGGAGATTGATTTCTACTTGGGTGCTTGGTTCCTTTCACAATTGCTTTAGCAATTGGTTTCTACACACATTGGAGAAGAGGGCTATGTGATTGTATTGATGAATTATGCCTAATTGGGCTGGGAATGAGCTGATTAAACAGGCTGTCCCACTAGTTGCAAGGAAACAGAGCAATTTTAATTGAGCAATTAATCTTTGGTCTTGAACAATTGGACAAATTCCTCTTACATGGAGTTGATGGACACTATTGCTAAGCTAATGAATGCATGGTTGCTCAATTTGGACAAATATTGAAGAAATTAGAGCCATTTTACTACTGGTTTTTTTGGTTTTTCTGGTTTTTCCCAAAACAGAGAAAGGGGTTTTCAAAAATTGATGTACACATGTCAGATGGTGTTGATACTCTACATTGAGGTTGTTTAGGTGTCAATGCAAGTTGTCCATACTTGATTGCACCACTACATTGTGATTTGGAGCCGTGGAAGTGCATCAAAATAGGGTATCCCGGACTGCGTGAGTCGGTTCATCTTGGATGCATGCAGGTTGATTTTCTACATCAAATTTGAAGATTTGTGATTACTTTGGAGTATCTGGAACACTCATTGGAATGTTGTTGAGCTGAGGAAGGCTTGGTTATAGATTTGGACGAGTGCAAAAGGTGCACATTAAGCAAACATGTCGGATAATCCAGTTCAGATTGTTGGTGAAAAGCTGGATAGGAAGAACTTCCAGGCATGGAAGTATAGGATAAAAAGTTTCTTGAAAGGAAACGGATTTTGGAATCTCATTACAGGTGCTGAGCCAGAGCCTGAGCTACCTCGACAATCTACACAACAGCAGCAGCTTATTGCTCATAAGCAATGGTCAGAGAGTGTAAGATTCCTCCCCAGCCTTCGAGGTATACAGGAGTAAGAAACTCCCTTTTTGATCTGATAATTATTCCCTCTCTAAAATAAAAGAAAGATTCTGTTTAAAAAAGGAAGACCCTTTCCCTATAATACTTCTCAGGAGTTCCACCTGTTTTAAGGATTCAGAACAATGAATTCAGAAGTAAAAATCGGTGTTTTGGATACCAAGGTTTTGGTCTTCATTCGAGTACGGCCCAAAAGAATTCTTTATCTATTGGGGAGTTTAAGAAGTTATCCCCCAGATATTGTGAGCCTTATCTGAATTCAAAGAAAGTAAGTGACTTAGCTTACGAGCTTCTTTTATCTCCTCATCTCAAAGTTCTTAATGTATTTCATAGAAATATGTGCCAAACCCAAGTCATGGAAAGACGGTAAAACTTCAGTGGCAAGTTACCGTTGGCTTCTAAGTTACGCTAGCTCCTTCCTTTATATAAGTCGTAACTTTTACTTGTCGCTCACAGCAAGTTACCGTTGGCTTCTAAGTTACGCTAGCTCCTTCCTTTATATAAGTCGTAACTTTTACTTGTCGCTCACAGTAATCTTACTCCCATCGATCTCCTTCTTTCTTAATCTCCTTCATGGCTTCGCATTAGGAAGTGAATGGGGTCTTCTTGGGCCCTTTAATTTGCCCAAGCCTAATCAAGGTGATTAAGGAATAGCCAAATGGGGGGTTGCCATGTGGACTGAAATGTTGGGTTTGTAAGAGAGGTGTAAGAGTGGTCAAAGGGTGCACTTTTCCCCCCAAAAAGGGGGGAGGCAATTTTACAATTTTTGGACCTCCATAACTTCTACATACAAGCTCCGATTTGAGCGGAGATTATAGATCCGTGATCTACGCATCAAGAGCTTTCCATAGATATGTTACATGATATGGTTTTGTCCGCTAGATTTTAAATTTCATTTTTTCCCCAAAATTCAAATTCGAATAAAGTAGCCGTTTTGAAGCTTCTAATTAGAAAACGTTTCTTCTTAAGAGAAAAGGTTTGACTCCTTAAACTGCCAAATAAAAGGGCCCAAGAAGCCTTCCATTGAGGTCCTAATGCAACAAGAATTAGTTTTATCCATGATGATTTCTCACCTTCAAGACGCAAGAGAGTCTGTGAAGAAAGATTTTATAGAACAATATGAGCGCTCACTTTTTCCTCACCTAGGAACTTCGGTAGCTCAGACCAAATGGCGAACCTATCAAGACATAACTAGGGTAACACCCTGGGGTCAGCAGCACTTTCGTAACAATGTCCGCTTGGCCATGGTTATTGAAGCTTTGGGTTTGGGTCCCCGATACTACTGCGTCATGAGATCAAGGCATCTTGGGTTTTCTGAGCGGGTCTTCTTACTGGCGTGTTTTCTTCCTCATCAGAAGATATGCCTTTACCCCGTTTTTGGCTTGCCTCTCAGAGGTCCTTTTGTTAGATCACCTCATACCACTGAGATAGGTGCGGCAATAACCAACAGAATTATTCCCATAGATGAGTTACCTTATACATGCGCAGCTTGTGAGTGCTGCTTTTGTGATCATATGATGGACGGGCTTATGGAAGTGTAAAGAGTTCTTCTATCTTTACTGTATAAGTTTCGAGAATGAATAAAGTTTAAATCTTGTTCTTATTTTGAATCTTGCTCTCCTTGAGACTTTTCTTGGTGGTTAATCTTTATTCGTGCATCTTGCGAAATTATCCCAAGTTGCGAGATGAGGACATCTCGCGTTTTTTTAAGTGGGGTAGAATGTAAGATTCCTCCCCCAACTCCCTTTTTGATATCTAGTATCTTCCCCTGTAATCAATCCCTCTTCAGAAATATAAAGACCTTGTTTCTAACTGTTTTAACCTAGAGAGAGAAAATATTCTAGAGAGAGAATATTCAGATTTTTAATATTTTTGGATAGAAAATTATCTCATCTTATTAAAATAAGTTCCCCTGAAACAGAAATTCAAAAAGAACTTTCCAATGTGCAATTAGAATTTATTGGAAATGGGTATAAAGGACCTTAGCCTAAGGGTCTAGATTTTCAGAAATTTTTGGATTATGGTCCAATTAAGGTTCCTATGGGCCAATAGCATCAATCCATGTGTAGGGAGGAGATAAATCCAAATTGTAAAAGAAGATACCCAAAAATGAGTGAATGCTCACATAAGATGAAGAGTTGAAAATGTACAAGGTTTATTAGTAAAAAACTATGAGCAATATTAAAAATATGAGATATTTTGGGTATCCAAAAGTGAGTAAATGCTCACATAAGATGAAGAGTTGAAAATGTACAAGGTTTATTAGTAAAAAACTATAAGCAATATTAAAAATATGAGATATTTTGGGTATAATGATTCCATTTTGACACATATGTAAGGAAGGGGAGTTCTTTAAAGGAGGTGCATATTTCACATAAGATGAAGAGTTGAAAATGTACAAGGTTTATTAGTAAAAAACTATGAGCAATATTAAAAATATGAGATATTTTGGGTATAATCATTCCATTTTGACACATATGTAAGGAAGGGGAGTTCTTTAAAGGAGGTGCATATTTCACATGCTTGAATGAGTTTTAAACTCAAAAATAATGTGATATTTTTATCTCTCATCTCTCTTGAACCAAACCAAATCAAAATGAAACCAAACCGAATCAAAAAGTAACCAAACTAGGTCCAAATCTAGTCCAAATTCAACCAAATTGATTTGGAAAATTCTAGAATCAGTTTGTTTGGTTAGGAGCTCAATTTTTCCTATAAATAGAAGCCTCCCCTTGTTGAAAAAAATATAGTGTCTTATGCATTGTTACTCTACTCCACCTAAGCCAAGAACTATGAATTCTTTAATAATTCACTAGTTTTTGACACTTCTCTCTTTCTTCAATCCCCATTGGTGGCTCCATCAACATACTAAACCAATTGATTGGTTGGGGGCCTCTACCGTGAACAAAGAATCAAGCAAATTGTAAGGTAAGTATGGTGAATTTTAATCTTTTCTATAATTTCTCAATGTCTCTCTTCTCAACCCCTCTCAAGCTTGAGAAGCTTAATTGGTATGGTTTTTTAAATGCTATTGAAGTTAATTAATTAATGATAGTAAAGAATTACATAAATTTTTATTTATGTTTAATTCTAATGGTTTTTTCTCTCTCTCACTTAAGAAATGGTCATACTCATGACCCATTCTCAATCCAAATGAAGCTTTTCATAAAGCTTTTTCTTAATCCAAGATTAATCTATGCTTGAGAATAAATTAATAGTTTTTTTTCTTCTATGCTTTTAGTTTATGATTATTTTTTGTTTAATCCATTAAGGGTTAATGATCCAATTAGGGATCATTCTAATCATTCTCTTAAAGATAACCTATCTTTTAAAATAATTGAGATTTATTAGTTATAGTAGCGGAGCTATGGCAAAATTTTATAAAAATATACACATAAAATAATTTCATTCAAAGCATGAAAAGAGGATTTCTTACCATATTCTAGGAACTATCATCCTAGATTAATTAAAAGAATTTTATTATGCATGGAGATGTGGATGTTTGCATGTAGATGTAGATGTATGGATGTGAGTGTGAATGTGGATGTGGATGTATGCATAGAGATATGGATGTATGCATGTAGATGTAGATGTATAGATGTGGATGTGAATGGAGATATGGATGTATGCATGTAGATGTAGATGTATATATGTGGATGTGAATGGAGATATGGGTGTATGCATGTAGATGTAGATGTATAGATGTGGATGTGAACGGAGATGTGGATGTATGCATGTAGATGTATAGATGTGGATGTGAATGGAGATGTGGATGTATGCATGTAGATGGAGATGTATAGATGTGGATGTGCTTGGAGATGTGGATGTATGCATGTAGATGTAGATGTATAGAGGTGGATGTGAATGGAGATATGGATGTATGCATGGAGATGTGGATGTATGCATGTAGATGTAGATGTATGGATGTGAGTGTGAATGTGGATGTGGATGTATGCATGGAGATGTGGATGTATGCATGTAGATGTAGATGTAAAGATGTGGATGTGAATGTGGAGGTGGATGTATGTATGTAGATGTAGATGTATGGATGTGAATGTGAATGTGGAGGTGGATGTATGCATGGAGATGTGGATGTATGCATGTAGAAGTAGATGTATAGATGTGGATGTAAATGGAGATGTGGATGGATGCATGTAGATGTAGATGTATAGATGTGGATGTGAATGTGGAGGTGGATGTATGCATGTAGATGTAGATGTATGGAGGTGAATGTGAATGTGGATGTGGATGTATGCATAGAGATGTGGATGTATGCATGTAGATGTGAATGTACGCATATAGATGTGGATGTATGGATGTGAATGTACATGTAGATGTGGATGTATGGATGAGGATGCATGAATGTGCATGTAGATGTGGATGTGAAAATAGATGTATAGATGTAGATGTGGATGTATGGATGTGAATGTGGATGTGGATGTGGATATATGTATGGATGTGAATATATGATATGTGATGTGAAGGAATCTGAAGTGATGAGATGGAAAATGATGTGATGGGATGAGTATACATATAAATGGAATATGGAATAAGTAATGTGGATTGATGAGGGATAATGTGGAAAAATGAGAGTTAATATAGAAACTGTATTATAAACTGTTTGTAAATGCTGTTTGTAAATGACTGTTTTATGTCAAGAATGTTGGGAAAGCATTTTGACCGTCTTGTGATTAAGGTCGTAGAGACCTAACTGATAAAGTTGCAACTACTGCTGATGGAGAGTCAATGGAGGACGTCTCGCCTAGCAAGGTCGGCCTAGGTCTTGACCAGCCTTGTAAGATTCCTCCCCAGCCTCTCAAAATGTCCAGCATCTTCCCCTGTAATCAATCCCTCTTCAGAAATATAAAAGACTTGTTTCTAACTGTTTTAACCTAGAGAGAGAAAATATTCTAGAGAGAGAATATTCAGATTTTTAATATTTTTGGATAGAAAATTATCTCATCTTATTAAAATAAGTTCCCTTGAAACAGAAATTCAAAAAGAACTTTCCATTGTGCAATTGGAATTAATTGGAAATGGGTATAAAGGACCTTAGCCTAAGGGTCTAGATTTTCAGAAATTTTTGGATTATGGTCCAATTAAGGTTCCTATGGGCCAATAGCATCAATCCATGTGTAGGGAGGAGATAAACCTAATATTGTAAAAGAAGATACCCAAAAATGAGTAAATGCTCACATAAGATGAAGAGTTGAAAATGTACAAGGTTTATTAGTAAAAAACTATGAGCAATATTAAAAATATGAGATATTTTGGGTATCCAAAAATGAGTAAATGCTCACATAAGATGAAGAGTTGAAAATGTACAAGGTTTATTAGTAAAAAACTATGAGCAATATTAAAAATATGAGATATTTTGGGTATAATGATTTCATATTGACACTATGTAAGGAAGGGGAGTTCTTTAAAGGAGGTGCATATTTCACATAAGATGAAGAGTTGAAAATGTACAAGGTTTATTAGTAAAAAACTATGAGCAATATTAAAAATATGAGATATTTTGGGTATAATGATTCTATTTTGACACATATGTAAGGAAGGGGAGTTCTTTAAAGGAGGTGCATATTTCACATGCTTGAATGAGTTTTAAACTCATAAAAATTGAGATATTTCATCTCTACTCTCTCCTCATTCAAGTCTAGTTCCAAAAAGTTAGCTTAACTGACCTAAAAATGGTCAAAAATTGACCAAACTGATTTGGAAAATTCTAGAATCAGTTTGTTTGGTTAGGAGCTCAATTTTTCCTATAAATAGAAGCCTACCCCTTGTTGAAAAATATATAGTGTTTATGCATCGTTACTCTACTCCACCTAAGCCAAGAACTGCGAATTCATTAATAATTCACTAGTTTTTGGAGCTTCCCTCTTTCTTCAATCCCCATTGGTGGCTCCATCAACATACTTAACCAATTGATTGGTTGGGGGCCTCTACCGTAAACAAAGAATCAAGCAATTTGTAAGGTAATTAGTGAATATTGATCTTTTCTATAATTTCTCAATGTTTCTCTCTTCTCAACCCCTCTCAAGCTTGAGAAGCTTAATTGGTATGGTTTTTTAAATGCTATTGAAGTTAATTGGTGAATAGTAGTGAAGAGTTACATAATTTGATTTTATGTTTAAATTCTAATGGTTTTTATGTAATTTCTCTCTCACTCAAGAAATGGTCATACTCATGACCCATTCTCAATCCAAATGAAGCTTTTCATAAAGCTTTTCCTTAACCCAAGATTAAGCTATGCTTGAGGCCAAATTAATGGCTTTTTTCTATGCTTTTAGTTTTTGTATATTGATGATTCAATCCATTATGGATTAATAATCCAATTAGAGATTATTTTAATTATTTCCTTAATGATAAGCTTTATCCCTTAGAAAAATTGAGATTTATCAGTCATAGCAGCGGAGCTATGGCAAAATTTTTATAAAAATTATGCATAAAATAATTTCATTCAAAGCATAAAAAGAGGACTTCCTACCATATTCTAGGAATTATCATCCTAGATTAATTGAAAGAATTTCATTATAATCATGGAGAAATTAAATTTTAATATTATGCATAAAGGATAAGTTTTTATATCAAAAGTGTTATTTTTACCATTTTTATTTCATGCATAGAATTATGCATAATGGATAAATTTTTATATCAAAAGTGTTATTTTTACCATTTTTATTTTCATGCATAGAAGTATGCATAATGGATAAATTTTTATATCAAAAGTGTTACTTTTATCATTTTTACTTTCATGCATAGAAGTATGCATAATGGAAAAAATTTTATATCAAAAGTGTTACTTTTATCATTTTTATTTTCATGCATAGAAGTATGCATAAAGGATAAATTTTTATATCAAAAGTGTTACTTTTACCATTTTTATTTTCATGCATAGAAGTATGCATAATGGATAAATTTTTATATAAAAAGTGTTATTTTTACCATTTTTATTTTCATGCATAGAAGTATGCATAATGGATAAATTTTTAGATCAAAAGTGTTACTTTTATCATTTTTACTTTCATGCATAGAAGTATGCATAATGGATAAATTTTTTATCAAAAGTGTTATTTTTATCATTTTTATTTTCATGCATAGAAGTATGCATAAAGGATAAATTTTTATATCAAAAGTGTTACTTTTATCATTTTTATTTCATGCATAGAAGTATGCATAATGGATAAATTTTTATATCAAAAGTGTTACTTTTATCATATTTGAATTTCATGCATAAAGGTATGCATAAAAGTTGATTATTTTATTATAAAAGTGTGACTTTTATTATAATTGAATTTCATGCATAAAGATATGCATAAAAGCTGATTATTTTATTATAAAAGTGTGACTTTTATCATAATTGAATTTCATGCATAAAGGTATGCATAAAAGTTGATTATTTTATTGTAAGAGTGTTACTTTTATCATATTGGATTTCATGCATAGAGGTATGCATAAAAGATATTCTTTTTATACTAAAAGTGTGATTTTCATCATAAATGGATTTTATGCATAACTTAGATGCATAAGAGAAATTCTTTTATTCTAAAAGTGTAATTCCTACCAAATTGAATTTATGCATAAGAAGATGCATAAAAGTTTGATTTTTAATTCAAAGTGTCATTCTCATCTAAATTGAATTTATGCATAGGAAGATGCATAAAAGAATAAGATTTCAATTCAAAAGCATTATTCTCATCCAAATTGAATTTATGCATAGGAAGATGCATAAAAGATGGATTTTTAATTCAAAAATATCAATTCTTATCCAAATTGAATTTATGCATAGGAAGATGCATAAAGATTGAATTTTAATTCAAACGTGTCATTTTCATTTAAAATAAAATTATGCATAGGAAGATGCATAAAGGATTGATTTTTAATTCGAAAGTGTTAGTCTCCTTAAATCAAATTTATGCATAAATAAAAATGTAGAGAAATCTTATATCAAATATAAGAATTCTCTTGTATTCTATAAAAAGATATGAAATGTGATAAGACGTGATAAGAGGTGTATGAGATGTGATAATATGTGATAAGATGCGTATGAAAAGTGATATGATGTGATAAGATGTGATAAGAGGTGTATGAGATGTGATAAGATGTGTATGAGATGTGATAGGATATGATAAGATGTATATGGAATGTGTAGGGCGAGAATGGATGAAATATGGATGTATGGATGTAGATACGGATATGTATGTATGAATGTGAATGTGGATGTGGATGTGTATGTATGAATGTGAATGTGGATGTGGATGTGGATGTATGGATATGAATGTAGATGTGGATGTGGATGTATGGATGTAGATACGGATGAGGATGTATGTATGTGGAAGTGGATGTATGAATAAGGATGTGAAAATGGATGTATGCATGGATGTGTATGTAGAATAATGAATGTGAATGTGTATGGGAAATAATGTGTCGTCGATATGAGTGAATGGATGATGATGAATACATATGAATGGGATGTGGAATAAGTAATGTGGATAAGGAGGATAAAATGGAAAAGACGAGAGTTCGATATAGAAACTGTATTTTGTGAACTGTTTGTAAATGACTGTTTTATGTCAAGAATGTTGGGGAAGCATTTTGACCGTCTTGTGGATTAAGGTCATGGAGACCTAACTAATAAAATTGCAACTGCTGACGGAGAGTCAATGGAGGACGTCTCGCGTAGCAAGGTCGGCCGAGGTCTTGACCTCGATTCAAATGGTGAGCTTCCGGTACGGTGGATTAGGGACCAAGGAAGCGGCCTATGAGTGAAGCGCTAGGTCACCTGCGAAGGATCCTAGAGTGTGCTGACCATATGGTGCTCGGGTTCTGGGTCGCCGAAGATACCCACACGTGCGTCGTGGAAGATATTGGAACAAGGAGTAAGAGTTGCTTTCTGAAA
This sequence comes from Cibotium barometz, assembly GCF_041138505.1. NCBI lineage: Eukaryota > Viridiplantae > Streptophyta > Polypodiopsida > Cyatheales > Cibotiaceae > Cibotium > Cibotium barometz. The sequence goes on along the minus strand of NC_141071.1, from coordinate 49,104,252 downwards.
CCGGGCATGGATCTAGTTGATTGACCTTGCTGGTCTTCAATGGATGAGTCCATGGCTCTTTTTATGGATCTGTTGATTGATCTTACTGATCTTCAACGAGAGTCCATCTTGATTTTTATAAGTGATTATATTGCCGAGTATTATGGGCTAGGAACTATTGAAAAGGCCCGTGAGTGGACAGGTGGTGAGCGTTCTAGTTGCCAATGATGCCATAGATACTCTGATGAAGGAATGATGGGAAATTATGAATCAACCGGATAAATTGGAAGATTGTGATCAGTGGTACTATGGTTTCATTAAAGGATTGTTTTAAAGTTAGCTGATGCTAAGAAAAAGGCAATTTCATATTGGTGTGGCTAGGTTTATGTTTGCATGAACTTCCGGCTAGGGGGCCTTGGAACTCTTTTCCTTGGTACCCAGGACAAAACCTAACCAAATTCCAAATTGGATCCTATCACTACAGTGGTTGGGCGGTTGGCTCTAACCCATGGGATTGGATGGGGTTAGGCTGGACTGATGGATCCATAAATCGAGACTCAACTTTTGTTATTACGATAGATAAGTAAATCCCGGACAGTAATTGTTCTATGGATAGGAATCAACGGCTGTGCCTCTTGAATGGGGAAAAAAGCATTGATCCCAATGATCCAAGTGCAAGTTTCTTCCTTGATCCGACCAAATATCTTATAGATGCAATTGGATCAGTTTGATGAGAAATGATCTTGACTGCGTTAGAGTAAAAAGTTATCTTGGTGGAATCGCCCGTGCTTTCCGGTAAAGGAAGTTTTTCCGGGTTCGGTTTTGGAACAACCGACGGATTAGTCTCTTATCCGGATATCCGTGGACGAGGCCCCGAGTGTGGGACCCCTGTCCCGCGCGAGAAGTGCTACTTCCGCTGCTAGTACCCCGAATCCGTTGCTCGGTGGGAACAGGGATCTTACAGTTGGTATCGCGGGACAGGGGTCCCACACTCTCGGGGCCTCACCCACCATGGATATCCGGATAAGAGACTAATCCGTCGGTTGTTCCAAAACCGAACCCGGAAAAACTTCCTTTACCGGAAAGCACGGGCGATTCCACCAGGATAACTTTTTACTCTAACGTAGTCAAGATCATTTCTGATCAAACTGATCCAATTGCATCTATAAGATATTTGGTCGGATCAAGGAAGAAACTTGCACTTGGATCATTGGGATCAACGCTTTTTTCCCATTCAAGAGGCACAACCGTTGATTCCTATCCATAGAACAATTACTGTCCGGGATTTACTTTATCTATCGTAATAACAAAAGTTGAGTCTCGATTTAGGGATCCATCAGTCCAGCCTAACCCCATCCAATCCCATGGGTTAGCCAACCGCCCAACCACTGTAGTGATAGGATCCAATTTGGAATTTGGTTAGGTTTTGTCCCGGGTACCAAGGAAAAGAGTTCCAAGGCCCCCTAGCCAGAAGTTCATGCAAACATAAAACTAGCCACACCACTTACACACCCAATATGAAATTGCCTTTTTCTTAGCATCAGCTAACTTTAAAACAATCCTTTAATGAAACCAAAGTACCACTGATCACAATCTTCCAATTTATCCGGTTGATTCATAATTTCCCATCATTCCTTCATCAGAGTATCTATGGCATCATTGGCAACTAGAACGCTCACCACCTGTCCACTCAGGGGCCTTTTCAATAGTTTCTAGCCCATAATACTCGGCAATATAATCACTTATAAAAATCAAGATGGACTCTCGTTGAAGATCAGCAAGATCAACCAACAGATCCATAAAAAGAGCCATGGACTCATCCATTGAAGACCAGCAAGGTCAATCAACTAGATCCATGCCCGGTTTCAGAAAGCAACTCTTACTCCTTGTTCCAATATCTTCCACAACGCACGTGTGGGTATCTTCGGCGACCCAGAGCCCGAGCACCCTATGGTCAGCACCCTCTAGGATCCTTCGCAGGTGACCTGGCGCTTCACTCATAGGCCGCTTCCTTGGTCCCTAATCCACCGTATCGGAAGCTCACCATTTGAATCGAACCGAGGCTGGTCAAGACCTCGGCCGACCTTGCTACGCGAGACGTCCTCCATTGACTCTCCGTCAGCAGTTGCAACTTTATTAGTTAGGTCTCCATGACCTTAATCCACAAGACGGTCAAAATGCTTCCCCAGCATTCTTGACATAAAACAGTCATTTACAAACAGTTCACAAAATACAGTTTCTATATCGAACTCTCGTCTTTTCCATTTTATCCTCCTTAGTGCACATTACTTATTCCACATCCCATTCATATGTATTCATCATCATCCATTCACTCATATCGACGACACATTATTTCCCATACACATTCACATTCATTATTCTACATACACATCCATGCATACATCCATTTTCACATCCTTATTCATACATCCACTTCCACATACATACATCCTCATCCGTATCTACATCCATACATCCACATCCACATCTACATTCATATCCATACATCCACATCCACATCCACATTCACATTCATACATACACATCCACATCCACATCCACATTCACATTCATACATACATATCCGTATCTACATCCATACATCCATATTTCATCCATTCTCGCCCTACACATTCCATATACATCTTATCATATCCTATCACATCTTATCACATCTCATACACCTCTTATCACCTCTTATCACATCATATCACTTTCCATACGCATCTTATCACATATTATCACATCTCATACACCTCTTATCACGTCTTATCACATTTCATATCTTTTTATAGAATACAAGAGAATTCTTATATTTGATATAAGATTTCTCTACATTTTTATTTATGCATAAATTCGATTTAAGGAGACTAACACTTTTGAATTAAAAATCAATCCTTTATGCATCTTTCTATGCATAATTTTATTTTAAATGAAAATGACACTTTTGAATTAAAATTCAATCTTTATGCATCTTCCTATGCATAAATTCAATTTGGATAAGAATTGACATTTTTTAATTAAAAATCCATCTTTTATGCATCTTCCTATGCATAAATTTAATTTGGATGATAATAACGCTTTTGAATTGAAATCTTATTCTTTTATGCATCTTCCTATGCATAAATTCAATTTAGATGAGAATGACACTTTGAATTAAAAATCAAACTTTTATGCATCTTCTTATGCATAAATTCAATTTGGTAGGAATTACACTTTTAGAATAAAAGAATTTCTCTTATGCATCTAAGTTATGCATAAAATCCATTTATGATGAAAATCACACTTTTAGTATAAAAAGAATATCTTTTATGCATACCTCTATGCATGAAATCCAATATGATAAAAGTAACACTCTTACAATAAAATAATCAACTTTTATGCATACCTCTATGCATGAATTTCAATTATGATAAAAGTCACACTTTTATAATAAAATAATCAACTTTTATGCATACCTCTATGCATGAAATTCAATATAATAAAAGACATATTTTTATAATAAAATAATCAACTTTTATGTATACCTTTATGCATGAAATTCAATTATGATAAAAGTCACACTTTTATAATAAAATAATCAGCTTTTATACATACCTTTATGCATGAAATTCAATTATAATAAAAGTCACACTTTTGATATGAAATTTTATCCATTATGCATACTTCTATGCATGAAATAAAAATGATAAAAGTAACACTTTTGATATAAAAATTTATCCTTTATGCATACTTCTATGCATGAAAATAAAAATGATAAAAGTAACACTTTTGATATAAAAATTTATCCTTTATGCATACTCCTAGCTCATAGTAACGGGCAATATATTCATATAATAGAATGGAACCTCCGTGGAAGATCAGCAAGATCAACCCACAGATCCATATAAAAGAGCCATGGACTCATCCGTTGAGGACCAGCAAGGTCAATCAACCAGATCCATGCCCGGTTTCAGAAAACAACTCTTACTCCTTGTTCCAATATCTTCCACGACGCACGTGTGGGTATCTTCGGCGACCTAGAGCCCGAGCACCGTATGGTCAGCACCCTCTAGGATCCTTCGCAGGTGACCTAGCGCTTCACTCATAGGCCGCTTCCTTGGTCCCTAATCCACCGTACCGGAAGCTCACCATTTAAATCGAACCGAGGCTGGTCAAGACCTCGGCCGACCTTGCTACGCGAGACGTCCTCCATTGACTCTCCGTCAGCAGTTGCAACTTTATCAGTTAGGTCTCCTTGACCTTAATCCACAAGACGGTCAAAATGCTTCCCCAGCATTCTTGACATAAAACATTCATTTACAAACAGTTCACAAAATATAGTTTCTATAACGAACTCTCGTCTTTCCACATATATGTGATAAGATGCATATGGAAAGTGATATGATGTGATAAGATGTGATAAGAGGTGTATGAGATGTGATAAGATGTGTATGAGATGTGATAGGATATGATAAGATGTATATGGAATGTGTAGGGCGAGAATGGATGAAATATGGATGTATGGATGTAGATACGGATATGTATGTATGAATGTGAATGTGGATGTGGATGTGTATGTATGAATGTGAATGTGAATGTGGATGTGGATGTATGGATATGAATGTAGATGTGGATGTGGATGTATGGATGTAGATACGGATGAGGATGTATGTATGTGGAAGTGGATGTATGAATGAGGATGTGAAAATGGATGTATGCATGGATGTGTATGTAGAATAATGAATGTGAATGTGTATGGGAAATAATGTGTCGTCGATATGAGTGAATGGATGATGATGAATACATATGAATGGGATGTGGAATAAGTAATGTGGACTAAGGAGGATAAAATGGAAAAGACGAGAGTTCGATATAGAAACTGTATTTTGTGAACTGTTTGTAAATGACTGTTTTATGTCAAGAATGCTGGGGAAGCATTTTGACCGTCTTGTGGATTAAGGTCATGGAGACCTAACTAATAAAGTTGCAACTGCTGACGGAGAGTCAATGGAGGACGTCTCGCGTAGCAAGGTCGGCCGAGGTCTTGACCAGCCTCGGTTCGATTCAAATGGTGAGCTTCCGGTACGGTGGATTAGGGACCAAGGAAGCGGCCTATGAGTGAAGCGCTAGGTCACCTGCGAAGGATCCTAGAGGGTACTGACCATACGGTGCTTGGGCTCTGGGTCGTCGAAGATACCCACACGTGCGTCGTGGAAGATATTGAAACAAGAAGTAAGAGTTGCTTTCTGAAACCGGACATGGATCTAGTTGATTGACCTTGCTGGTCTTCAATGGATGAGTCCATGGCTCTTTTTATGGATCTGTTGGTTGATCTTGCTGATCTTCAACGAGAGTCCATCTTGATTTTTATAAGTGATTATATTGCCGAGTATTATGGGCTAGGAACTATTGAAAAGGCCCTTGAGTGGACAGGTGGTGAGCGTTCTAGTTGCCAATGATGCCATAGATACTCTGATGAAGGAATGATGGGAAATTATGAATCAACCGGATAAATTGGAAGATTGTGATCAGTGGTACTATGGTTTCATTAAAGGATTGTTTTAAAGTTAGCTGATGCTAAGAAAAAGGCAATTTCATATTGGGTGTATAAGTGGTGTGGCTAGTTTTATGTTTGCATGAACTTCCGGCTAGGGGGCCTTGGAACTCTTTTCCTTGGTACCCGGGACAAAACCTAACCAAATTCCAAATTGGATCCTATCACTACAGTGGTTGGGCGGTTGGCTAACCCATGGGATTGGATGGGGTTAGGCTGGACTGATGGATCCATAAATCGAGACTCAACTTTTGTTATTACGATAGATAAAGTAAATCTCGGACAGTAATTCTTCTATGGATAGGAATCAACGGCTATGCCTCTTGAATGGGGAAAAAAGCGTTGATCCCAATGATCCAAGTGCAAGTTTCTTCCTTGATCCGACCAAATATCTTATAGATGCAATTGGATCAGTTTGATCAGAAATGATCTTGACTACGTTAGAGTAAAAAGTTATCTTGGTGGAATCGCCCGTGCTTTCCGGTAAAGGAAGTTTTTTCGGGTTCGGTTTTGGAACAACCGATGGATTAGTCTCTTATCCGGATATCCGTGGGTGAGGCCCCGAGTGTGGGACCCCTGTCTCGCGCGAGAAGTGCTACTTCCGCTGCTAGTATCCCGAATCCGTTGCTCGGTGGGAACAGGGATCTCACAGTTGGTATCAGAGCAGGTTTTGAAAGCTAATAAAGATAATTAAATTCTTATCTGAAATTGGTAATAAGAATTCAGAAACAGCATTTTCATAATGTATTTTCATTCCGTAAGCTTCTTTAATGAAGAAATTTTAATCAAAGAAATTGTTTTTATAGATGGAAGTTCCCCATTTATCTGGTATTCCCGACCTCACCCAGTCTCAAGATATGATTGCATTTGCCTTCGAGCATCTCATCTCTTCCGCTTCGACACGAACAAGCCGAGCAAGACTCGCACGCCATTTCGAGGAATTATATTTTCCTAACCTAGTGGACAGACAACAGCATAAGTGGTTTGCAGGGCTATATATCCACGCCTCTTACAACCGGCGTGCAATGCTGAGGCAGAACCTCTCATTGGCCATGATTTTGATAAAGCTGAAAATGACGCGTGGTGTCATTCTATATCTTTCAACGCCTCAAAATTTCAAACTTGCTTGCCGAGTTTATAGACTCCTTAGTCGATTTATCCCTAAGGAGAAAATAATAGCTCCCTTCGCAGTTAGAGAACTTATGTAACAGGGCATGACTATGGCCCAGTACGGTCCTCTTATATGTCTTTCGAGGAGATTTTGAACTCAGAGCCGAGTTGCTCTATGTACATATTGCAACTTTTATATAAATAAAGAAACGTTTTTCGGTTAAAAAATTCCTGTTGGATAAATGATTGTTTATGGCGAACGATCTGCTGCTAAAAAAAAAATCTGTTATCGGACATATGTCATAGATCTCCATTAAGATCTTGTCTTGTATAAGAAATTGTTTTCCGAACTCTTAAGTCTTAGGATCTCGTGAATAATATCAAAATAAAAATTTAATAATATATAAATTTTGGCAGAATCATGAGACGAGGAAACCGTGGTCGTCAGCCAGACCCTGTCTCTGAAGATGACGAGCTTGACCTTGATGTTCGCAAGGCTCTTCATAGGTCTCAGCCAGGACCCTTCAAAGGAGAAGGGGAGAACCTGGGTGAGGCTGTGGAGAAATGGGTGGAAGCCTTGGAAGAGTATTTTGATGTCACAGGATACAATTATCAGAGCAATTGGCTAATAAAGATCAACTGAGAAGCCAAATATGTCAAAAATTTATCAAGAAACACAAAAGGTTGTAATTGTGTGATATAATTCATACAATTTGATATTCAAAATTTGTAATTTAGTAATTGGGTTTTCAGATGGAAGTACCGCAATTGTATGGAACCCTGACTTGCTTGAGGCCTAGACATGATGGTATCTATCTTATAGTTCCAAGTATCATGACTACCCGTATATACCGAGAGTATAACTGCAGCTCTTTACTGACAGTATATATGAGTAAATCTAAGACTTGAAATTATAAGCGTTAATGCTATCCAGATGATGATTTCGAATGTGGTTGATATGATTTTTAATTATATTTGAGAATTGATGAATTGATTTGGATTCTGATTGAAAAATGATGATTTTTGAAATTTAGTTGAAATATTATAACCTGAGCGAAACCACAATGAGGATGAATGGGACGAGTCTCTGTGATGATACTCATAACTAGAATGATGATAATGATTTCAACAAATCACTATGAGATTAGTGGATTGTGCTGTCAAATTGCTACTGTTAACACTTGTCACGATAGATCAAGTTAAGGGATGACAAATTGATAACTTACTTAACTGAAATTCCCGTGGAGGAATGTTCAGAAGGAAATTTTTCGGTCTAATGGACCATTATCGTAGGAATGATATGATCTAAATGAATTATTATTTAATGATGAGTTCTATATAAGGAATATTTATCCCAGTATTCTGTTGGGTTGACCAGAATCTAAGGAACCCAGAATAAATTGGATCTTAAGAAAAAGAGTTGTCCTCTACTTTGCGAGATGAGGACATCTCGCACCTTTTTAAGTGGGATAGAAGTTTGTAAGATTCCTCCCCCCAACCTTCGAGGTATACAGGAGTAAGAATCTCTCTTTCTGATCTTAAAATTATTCCCTCTCTAAAATAAAAGAAAGATTCTGTTTAAAAAGGGAAGACACTTTCCCCAGAATACCTTCTCAAGAGTCCCACCTGTTTTAAGGATTCAGAACAATGAGTTCAGAAGTGAAAATCGGTGTTTTGGATACCAAGGTTTTGGTCTTCATTCGAGTACGGCCCAAAAGAAGTTCTTTACCTCTTGAGGAGTATAAGAAGTTATCCCCAGATATTGTGGACCTTATCTGAATTCAAAGAAAGTAGGTGACTTAGCCTACGAGCTTCTTTTATCTCCTCATCTCGAAGTTCTTAATGCCTTCTATAGAAAAATGTGCCAAACCCAAATCATGGAAAGATAGTAAAACTTCAGTGGCAAGTTACCGTTGGCTTCTAAGTTACGCTAGCTCCTTCCTTTATATAAATCGTAACTTTTACTTGTCGCTCACAGTAATCTTACTCCCATCGATCTCCTTTCTTTCTTAATCTCCTTCATGGCTTGGCAACAGGAACTAGTTTTATCCATAATGATTCCTCACCTTCAAGATGCAAGCGAGTCTGTGAAGAAAGATTTTATAGAACAGTATGAGCGCTCACTTTTTCCTCAATTGGGAACGTCTGTAGCACAGACCAAATGGCGGACCTATCAAGACATAACTAGGGTAACACCCTGGGGTCAGCAGCACTTTCGTAACAATGTCCGCTTGGCCATGGTTATTGAAGCTTTGGGTTTGGGTCCCCGCCGATACTACTGCGTCATGAGATCAAGGCATCTTGGGTTTTCTGAGCGGGTCTTCTTACTGGCGTGTTTTCTTCCTCATCAGAAGATATGCCTTTACCCCATTTTTGGCTTGCCTCTTAGAGGTCCTTTTGGTAGATCACCTCATACCACTGAGATAGGTGCGGCAATAACCAACAGAATTATTCCCATAGATGAGTTACCGTATACGTGCGCAGCTTGTGAGTGCTGCTTTTGTGATCATATGATGGACGGGCTTATGGAAGTGTAAAGAGTTCTTCTATCTTTACTGTATATGTTTCAAGAATGAATAAAGTTTAAATCTTGTTCTTATCTTGACCCTTACTCTCTTTGAGATTTTTTTAATTGGTGGTTAATCTTAATTAAAAAAATTTCTCTCAGTCTCTTATTTGTGCATCTTGCGAAATTACCCCAGTTTGCGAGATGAGGGCATCTCGCATTTTTCAAGTGGGAGAGAATGTAAGATTCCTCCCCAGCCTCTCAAAATGTCCAGCATCTTCCCCTGTAATCAATCCCTCTTCAGAAATATAAAGACTTGTTTCTAACTGTTTTAACCTAGAGAGAGAAAATATTCTAGAGAGAGAATATTCAGATTTTTAATATTTTTGGATAGAAAATTATCTCATCTTATTAAAATAAGTTCCCCTGAAATAGAAATTCAAAAAGAACTTTCCAATGTGCAATTGGAATTAATTGGAAATGGGTATAAAGGACCTTAGCCTAAGAGTCTAGATTTTCAGAAATTTTTGGATTATGGTCCAATTAAGGTTCCTATGGGCCAATAGCATCAATCCATGTGTAGGGAGGAGATAAATCCAATTTTGTAAAACCCAAAAATGAGTAAATGCTCACATAAGATGAAGAGTTGAAAATGTACAAGGTTTATTAGTAAAAAACTATGAGCAATATTAAAAATATGAGATATTTTGGGTATCCAAAAATGAGTAAATGCTCACATAAGATGAAGAGTTGAAAATGTACAAGGTTTATTAGTAAAAAAACTATGAGCAATATTAAAAATATGAGATATTTTGGGTATAATGATTTCATATTGACACTATGTAAGGAAGGGGAGTTCTTTAAAGGAGGTGCATATTTCACATAAGATGAAGAGTTGAAAATGTACAAGGTTTATTAGTAAAAAACTATGAGCAATATTAAAAATATGAGATATTTTGGGTATAAGGATTCTATTTTGACACATATGTAAGGAAGGGGAGTTCTTTAAAGGAGGTGTATATTTCACATGCTTGAATGAGTTTTAAACTCATAAAAATTGAGATATTTCATCTCTCCTCTCTCCTCATTCAAGTCTAGTTCCAAAAAGTTAGCTTAATTGACCTAAAAATGGTCAAAAATTGACCAAACTGATTTGGAAAATTCTAGAATCAGTTTGTTTGGTTAGGAGCTCAATTTTTCCTATAAATAGAAGCCTACCCCTTGTTGAAAAATATATAGTGTTTATGCATCGTTACTCTACTCCACCTAAGCCAAGAACTGTGAATTCATTAATAATTCACTAGTTTTTGGAGCTTCCCTCTTTCTTCAATCCCCATTGGTGGCTCCATCAACATACTTAACCAATTGATTGGTTGGGGGCCTCTACCGTGAACAAAGAATCAAGCAATTTGTAAGGTAATTAGTGAATATTGATCTTTTCTATAATTTCTCAATGTTTCTCTCTTCTCAACCCCTCTCAAGCTTGAGAAGCTTAATTGGTATGGTTTTTTAAATGCTATTGAAGTTAATTGGTGAATAGTAGTGAAGAGTTACATAATTTGATTTTATGTTTAAATTCTAATGATTTTTATGTAATTTCTCTCTCTCACTCAAGAAATGGTCATACTCATGACCCATTCTCAATCCAAATGAAGCTTTTCATAAAGCTTTTCCTTAACCCAAGATTAAGCTTTGCTTGAGGCCAAATTAATGGCTTTTTTCTATGCTTTTAGTTTTTGTATATTGATGATTCAATCCATTATGGATTAATAATCCAATTAGAGATCATTTTAATTATTTTCTTAATGATAAGCTTTATCCCTTAGAAAAATTAAGATTTATCAGTCATAGCAGCGGAGCTATGACAAAATTTTTATAAAAATTATGCATAAAATAATTTCATTCAAAGCATAAAAAGAGGACTTCCTACCATATTCTAGGAATTATCATCCTAGATTAATTGAAAGAATTTCATTATAATCATGGAGAAATTGAATTTTAATATTATGCATAAAGGATAAGTTTTTATATCAAAAGTGTTATTTTTACCATTTTTATTTCATGCATAGAATTATGCATAATGGATAAATTTTTATATCAAAAGTGTTATTTTTACCATTTTTATTTTCATGCATAGAAGTATGCATAGTGGATAAATTTTTATATCAAAAGTGTTACTTTTATCATTTTTACTTTCATGCATAGAAGTATGCATAATGGAAAAATTTTTATATCAAAAGTGTTACTTTTATCATTTTTATTTTCATGCATAGAAGTATCCATAAAGGATAAATTTTTATATCAAAAGTGTGACTTTTACCATTTTTATTTTCATGCATAGAAGTATGCATAATGGATACATTTTTATATCAAAAGTGTTATTTTTACCATTTTTATTTTCATGCATAGAAGTATGCATAATGGATAAATTTTTATATCAAAAGTGTTACTTTTATCATTTTTACTTTCATGCATAGAAGTATGCATAATGGATAAATTTTTATATCAAAAGTGTTATTTTTATCATTTTTATTTTCATGCATAGAAGTATGCATAAAGGATAAATTTTTATATCAAAAGTGTTACTTTTATCATTTTTATTTCAAGCATAGAAGTATGCATAATGGATAAATTTTTATATCAAAAGTGTTACTTTTATCATATTTGAATTTCATGCATAAAGGTATGCATAAAAGTTGATTATTTTATTATAAAAGTGTGACTTTTATTATAATTGAATTTCATGCATAAAGGTATGCATAAAAGCTGATTATTTTATTATAAAAGTGTGACTTTTATCATAATTGAATTTCATGCATAAAGGTATGCATAAAAGTTGATTATTTTATTATAAAAATGTGTCTTTTATTATATTGAATTTCATGCATAGAGGTATGCATAAAAGTTGATTATTTTATTGTAAGAGTGTTACTTTTATCATATTGGATTTCATGCATAGAGGTATGCATAAAAGATATTCTTTTTATACTAAAAGTGTGATTTTTATCATAAATGGATTTTATGCATAACTTAGATGCATAAGAGAAATTCTTTTATCCTAAAAGTGTAATTCCTACCAAATTTAATTTATGCATAAGAAGATGCATAAAAGTTTGATTTTTAATTCAAAGTGTCATTCTCATCTAAATTGAATTTATGCATAGGAAGATGCATAAAAGAATAAGATTTCAATTCAAAAGTGTTATTCTCATCCAAATTGAATTTATGCATAGGAAGATGCATAAAAGATGGATTTTTAATTCAAAAATGTCAATTCTTATCCAAATTGAATTTATGCATAGGAAGATGCATAAAGATTGAATTTTAATTCAAAAGTGTCATTTTCATTTAAAATAAAATTATGCATAGGAAGATGCATAAAGGATTAATTTTTAATTCGAAAGTGTTAGTCTCCTTAAATCGAATTTATGCATAAATAAAAATGTAGAGAAATCTTATATCAAATATAAGAATTCTCTTGTATTCTATAAAAAGATATGAAATGTGATAAGACGTGATAAGAGGTGTATGAGATGTGATAATATGTGATAAGATGCGTATGGAAAGTGATATGATGTGATAAGATGTGATAAGAGGTGTATGAGATGTGATAAGATGTGTATGAGATGTGATAGGATATGATAAGATGTATATGGAATGTGTAGGGCGAGAATGGATGAAATATGGATGTATGGATGTAGATACGGATATGTATGTATGAATGTGAATGTGGATGTGGATGTGTATGTATAAATGTGAATGTGGATGTGGATGTGGATGTATGGATATGAATGTAGATGTGGATGTGGATGTATGGATGTAGATACGGATGAGGATGTATGTATGTGGAAGTGGATGTATGAATGAGGATGTGAAAATGGATGTATGCATGGATGTGTATGTAGAATAATGAATGTGAATGTGTATGGGAAATAATGTGTCATCGATATGAGTGAATGGATGATGATGAATACATATGAATGGGATGTGGAATAAGTAATGTGGACTAAGGAGGATAAAATGGAAAAGACGAGAGTTCGATATAGAAACTGTATTTTGTGAACTGTTTGTAAATGACTGTTTTATGTCAAGAATGCTGGGGAAGCATTTTGACCGTCTTGTGGATTAAGGTCATGGAGACCTAATTAATAAAGTTGCAACTGCTGACGGAGAGTCAATGGAGGACGTCTCGCGTAGCAAGGTCGGCCGAGGTCTTGACCTCGATTCAAATGGTGAGCTTCCGGTACGGTGGATCAGGGACCAAGGAAGCGGCCTATGAGTGAAGCGCTAGGTCACCTGCGAAGGATCCTAGAGGGTGCTGACCATACGGTGCTCGGGCTCTGGGTCGCCGAAGATACCCACACGTGCGTCGTGGAAGATATTGGAACAAGGAGTAAGAGTTGCTTTCTGAAACTGGGCATGGATCTAGTTGATTGACCTTGCTGGTCTTCAATGGATGAGTCCATGGCTCTTTTTATGGATCTGTTGGTTGATCTTGCTGATCTTCAACGAGAGTCCATCTTGATTTTTATAAGTGATTATATTGCCGAGTATTATGGGCTAGGAACTATTGAAAAGGCCCCTGAGTGGACAGGTGGTGAGCGTTCTAGTTGCCAATGATGCCATAGATACTCTGATGAAGGAATGATGGGAAATTATGAATCAACCGGATAAATTGGAAGATTGTGATCAGTGGTACTATGGTTTCATTAAAGGATTGTTTTAAAGTTAGCTGATGCTAAGAAAAAGGCAATTTCATATTGGGTGTGTAAGTGGTGTGGCTAGTTTTATGTTTGCATGAACTTCCGGCTAGGGGGCCTTGGAACTCTTTTCCTTGGTACTCGGGACAAAACCTAACCGAATTCCAAATTGGATCCTATCACTACAGTGGTTGGGCGGTTGGCTAACCCATGGGATTGGATGGGGTTAGGCTGGACTGATGGATCCATAAATCGAGACTCAACTTTTGTTATTACGATAGATAAAGTAAATCCCGGACAGTAATTGTTCTATGGATAGGAATCAACAGCTGTGCCTCTTAAATGGGGAAAAAAGCGTTGATCCCAATGATCCAAGTGCAAGTTTCTTCCTTGATCCGACCAAATATCTTATAGATGCAATTGGATCAGTTTGATCAGAAATGATCTTGACTACGTTAGAGTAAAAAGTTATCTTGGTGGAATCGCCCGTGCTTTCCGGTAAAGGAAGTTTTTCCGGGTTCGGTTTTGAAACAACCGACGGATTAGTCTCTTATCCGGATATCCCTGGGGTGAGGCCCCGAGTGTGGGACCCTTGTCTCGCGCGAGAAGTGCTACTTCCGCGCTAGTACCCCGAATCCGTTGCTCGGTGGGAAGAGGGATCTTACAAGCCTCGGTGCGATTAAAATGGTGAGCTTCCGGTACGGTGGATGAGGGGCCAAGGAAGCGGCCTATGAGTGAAGCGCTAGGTCACCTGCGAAGGATCCTAGAGGGTGCTGACCATACGGTGCTCGGGCTCTGGGTCCCCTAGGATACCCACGCGTGCGTCAAGGAAGATATTGGAACAAGGAGTAAGAGTTGTTTTCTGAAACCGGGGATGGATCTGGTTGACTGACCTTGCTGGTCCTCAACGGATGAGCCCATGGCTCTTTATATGGATCTGTTGGTTGATCTTGCTGATCTTCAACGAGAGTCCATCTTGATAAGTGATTATATTGCCGAGTATTATGGACTAGGAACTATTGAAACGGCCCCTGAGTGGACAGGTGGTGAGCTTCTAGTTGCCAATGATGCCATAGATACTCTGATGAAGGAATGATGGGAAATGGAATCAACCGGATAATTTGGAAGATGGTGATCAGTGATACTATGGTTTTATTAAAGGATTGTTTTAAAACTAGTTGAATCTGTGAAAAGGCAATTTCATATTGGGCGTGTAAGTGGTGTGACTAGTTTTATTTTGCATGAACTTCTGGCTAGGGGGCCTTGGAACTCTTTTCCTTGGTACCCGGGACAAAACCTAACCAAATTCTTAATTGGATCCCATCACTACAGTGGTTGGGCGGTTGGCTAACCCATGGGACTGGATGGGGCTAGGCTGGACTGATGGATCCGTAAATCGAGACTCAAATTCTGTTACTACGATAGATAAAGCAAATCCCGGATAGTAATTGTTCTATGGATAGGAATCAACGGCTATGCCTCTTGATGGGAAAAAAAGCGTTGATTCCAATGATCCAAGTGCAAGTTTCTTCCTTGATCTGACCAAGTATTTTTATAGATGCAGTCGGATCTGTTTGATCAGTAAGGGTTTGACTACGTTAGAGTAAAAGTTTTCATGGGGTGGAATCACCCGTGCTTTCCGGTAAAGGAAGTTTTTTCCGGGTTCGGTTTTGGAACAACCGACGGATTAGTCTCTTATTTTGATATCCGTGGGTGAGGCCCCGAATGTGGGACCCCTATCCTGCACGAGAAGTGCTACTTCCGCTGCCAGTATCTTGAATCCGTTGCTCGGTGGGAACAGGGGGATCTTACAGTTGGTATCAGAGCAAATTTGAAATAAAGATCAACTGAGAAGCCAAAGATATCAAAAATTTATCAAGAAGCACAAAAAGGTTATAATTGTGTGATATAATTCATACAATTTGATATTCAAACTGAAATTCGTAATTTGGTAATTGGGTCTTCAGATGGAAGTACCGCAATTATATAGAATCCCTGACTTGCTTGAGACCTAGACATGATGGTATTTACCTTATAATTCCAAGGGCCGTGACTACCCGTATATACCGAGAGTATAAGTGCAGCTCTTTACTGACAGTATATACGAGAAAATCTAAGACTTGAAATTATAAGCGTTAATGCTATCCAGATGATGAATTCGAATGTGGTTGATATGATTTTTAATTCTGTTTGAGAATTGATGAATTGATTTGGATTCTGATTGAAAAATGATGAATTCTGAAATTTAGTTGAAATATAATAACCTGAGCGAAACCACAATGAGGATGAATGGGACGACTCCCTGTGAGGATATTCATAACTGGAATGATGATAATGAATTCAGCAAATCACTATGAGATTAGTGGATTGTGCTGTCAAATTGCTACTGTTAACTCTTGACTCGGTAGATCAAGTTAAGGGATGACAAATTGAGAACTTGCTTGTCTGAAAATTCTGTGGAGGAATGTTCATAAAGAAATTTTTCGGTCTAATGAACCATTATCGTGTTAAAGATATGAATGATATGATTTGAATGAATTGTTATTTAATGATGAGTTCTATATAAGGGATATTTATCCCAGTATTCTGTTGGGTTGACCAGAATATAAGGAACCCCAGAATAAAATTGGATTTTAAGAAAAAGAGTTGTCCTCTACCTTGCGAGATGAGGACGTCTCGCACTTTTTTAAGTGGGATAGAATGTAAGATTCCTCCCCAGCCTTTGAGGTATACAGGAGTAAGAATCTCCCTTTTTGATCTTATAATTATTCCCTCTCTAAAATAAAAGAAAGATTCTGTTTAAAAAAGAAAGACCCTTTCCCTAGAATACTTCTCAGGAGTTTCACCTGTTTTAAGGATTCAGAACAATGAGTTCAAAAGTAAAAATCGGTGTTTTGGATACCAAGGTTTTGGTCTTCATTCGAGTACGGCCCAAAAGAATTCTTTATCTATTGGGGAGTTTAAGAAGTTATCCCCCAGATATTGTGAGCCTTATCTGAATTCAAAGAAAGTAAGTGACTTAGCTTACCAGCTTCTTTTATCTCCTCATCTCAAAGTTCTTAATGTATTTCATAGAAATATGTGCCAAACCCAAATCATGGAAAGACGGTAAAACTTCAGTGGCAAGTTACCGTTGGCTTCTAAGTTACGCTAGCTCCTTCCTTTATATAAGTCGTAACTTTTACTTGTCGCTCACAGTAATCTTACTCCCATCGATCTCCTTCTTTCTTAATCTCCTTCATGGCTTGGCAACAAGAATTAGTTTTATCCATGATGATTTCTCACCTTCAAGACGCAAGAGAGTCTGTGAAGAAAGATTTTATAGAACAGTATGAGCGCTCACTTTTTCCTCACCTAGGAACTTCGGTAGCTCAGACCAAATGGCGAACCTATCAAAACATAACTAGGGTAACACCCTGGGATCAGCAGCACTTTCGTAACAATGTCCGCTTGGCCATGGTTATTGAAGCTTTGGGTTTGGGTCCCCGATACTACTGCGTCATGAGATGAAGGCATCTTGGGTTTTCTGAGCGGGTCTTCTTATTGGCGTGTTTTCTTTCTCATGAGAAGATATGCCTTTACCCCGTTTTTGGCTTGCCTCTCAGAGGTCCTTTTGTTAGATCACCTCATACCACTCAAATAGGTGCGGCAATAACCAACAGAATTATTTCCATAGATGAGTTACCTTATACATGCGCAGCTTGTGAGTGCTGCTTTTGTGATCATATGATGGACGGGCTCATGGAAGTGTAAAGAGTTCTTCTATCTTTACTGTATAAGTTTCGAGAATGAATAAAGTTTAAATCTTGTTCTTATTTTGAATCTTGCTCTCCTTGAGACTTTTCTTGGTGGTTAATCTTTATTCGTGCATCTTGTGAAATTATCCCAAGTTGCGAGATGAGGACATCTCGCGTTTTTTTAAGTGGGGTAGAATGTAAGATTCCTCTCCCAACCCCCTTTTTGATGTCTAGTATCTTCCCCTGTAATCAATCCCTCTTCAGAAATATAAAGACCTTGTTTCTAACAGAGAGAGAAAATATTCTAGAGAGAGAATATTCAGATTTTTAATATTTTTGGATAGAAAATTATCTCATCTTATTAAAATAAGTTCCCCTGAAACAGAAATTCAAAAAGAACTTTCCAATGTGCAATTAGAATTTATTGGAAATGGGTATAAAGGACCTTAGCCTAAGGGTCTAGATTTTCAGAAATTTTTGGATTATGGTCCACTTAAGGTTCCTATGGGCCAATAGCATCAATCCATGTGTAGGGAGGAGATAAATCCAAATTGTAAAAGAAGATACCCAAAAATGAGTGAATGCTCACATAAGATGAAGAGTTGAAAATGTACAAGGTTTATTAGTAAAAAACTATGAGCAATATAAAAAATATGAGATATTTTGGGTATCCAAAAATGAGTAAATGCTCACATAAGATGAAGAGTTGAAAATGTACAAGGTTTATTAGTAAAAAACTATGAGCAATATTAAAAATATGAGATATTTTGGGTATAATGATTCCATTTTGACACATATGTAAGGAAGGGGAGTTCTTTAAAGGAGGTGCATATTTCACATAAGATGAAGAGTTGAAAATGTACAAGGTTTATTAGTAAAAAACTATGAGCAATATTAAAAATATGAGATATTTTGGATATAATCATTCCATTTTGACACATATGTAAGGAAGGGGAGTTCTTTAAAGGAGGTGCATATTTCACATGCTTGAATGAGTTTTAAACTCAAAAATAATGTGATATTTTTATCTCTCATCTCTCTTGAACCAAACCAAATCAAAATGAAACCAAACCGAATCAAAAAGTAACCAAACTAGGTCCAAATCTAGTCCAAATTCAACCAAACTGACTTGGAAAATTCTAGAATCAGTTTGTTTGGTTAGGAGCTCAATTTTTCCTATAAATAGAAGCCTCCCCTTGTTGAAAAAAATATAGTGTCTTATGCATTGTTACTCTACTCCACCTAAGCCAAGAACTGTGAATTCTTTAATAATTCACTAGTTTTTGACACTTCTCTCTTTCTTCAATCCCCATTGGTGGCTCCATCAACATACTAAACCAATTGATTGGTTGGGGGCCTCTACCGTGAACAAAGAACCAAGCAAATTGTAAGGTAAGCATGGTGAATTTTGATCTTTTCTATAATTTCTCAATGTTTCTCTCTTCTCAACCCCTCTCAAGCTTGAGAAGGGTATGGTTTTTGAAATGCTATTGAAGTTAATTAATTAATGATAGTAAAGAATTACATAAATTTTTATTTATGTTTAATTCTAATGGTTTTTTCTCTCTCTCACTTAAGAAATGGTCATACTCATGACCCATTCTCAATCCAAATGAAGCTTTTCATAAAGCTTTTTCTTAATCCAAGATTAATCTATGCTTGAGAATAAATTAATAGTTTTTTTAAATGCTTTTAGTTTATGATTATTTTTTGTTTAATCCATTAAGGGTTAATGATCCAATTAGGGATCATTCTAATCATTCCCTTAAAGATAACCTATCTTTTAAAATAATTGAGATTTATTAGTTATAGTAGCGGAGCTATGGCAAAATTTTATAAAAATATACACATAAAATAATTTCATTCAAAGCATGAAAAGAGGATTTCTTACCATATTCTAGGAACTATCATCCTAGATTAATTAAAAGAATTTTATTATGCATGGAGATGTGGATGTTTGCATGTAGATGTAGATGTATGGATGTGAGTGTGAATGTGGATGTGGATGTATGCATAGAGATGTGGATATATGCATGTAGATGTAGATGTATAGATGTGGATGTGAATGGAGATATGGATGTATGCATGTAGATGTAGATGTATAGATGTGGATGTGAATGGAGATATGGATGTATGCATGTAGATGTAGATGTATAGATGTGGATGTGAACGGAGATGTGGATGTATGCATGTAGATGTATAGATGTGGATGTGAATGGAGATGTGGATGTATGCATGTAGATGGAGATGTATAGATGTGGATGTGCTTGGAGATGTGGATGTATGCATGTAGATGTAGATGTATAGAGGTGGATGTGAATGGAGATGTGGATGTATGCATGGAGATGTGGATGTATGCATGTAGATGTAGATGTATGGATGTGAGAGTGAATGTGGATGTGGATGTATGCATGGAGATGTGGATGTATGCATGTAGATGTAGATGTAAAGATGTGGATGTGAATGTGGAGGTGGATGTATGTATGTAGATGTAGATGTATGGATGTGGATGTGAATGTGGAGGTGGATGTATGTATGTAGATGTAGATGTATGGATGTGAATGTGAATGTGGAGGTGGATGTATGCATGGAGATGTGGATGTATGCATGTAGAAGTAGATGTATAGATGTGGATGTAAATGGAGATGTGGATGGATGCATGTAGATGTAGATGTATAGATGTGGATGTGAATGTGGAGGTGGATGTATGCATGTAGATGTAGATGTATGGAGGTGAATGTAAATGTGGATGTGGATGTATGCATAGAGATGTGGATGTATGCATGTAGATGTGAATGTACGCATATAGATGTGGATGTATGGATGTGAATGTACATGTAGATGTGGATGTATGGATGAGGATGCATGAATGTGCATGTAGATGTGGATGTGAAAATAGATGTATGGATGTAGATGTGGATGTATGGATGTGAATGTGGATGTGGATGTGGATATATGTATGGATGTGAATATATGATATGTGATGTGAAGGAATCTGAAGTGATGAGATGGAAAATGATGTGATGGGATGAGTATACATATAAATGGAATATGGAATAAGTAATGTGGATTGATGAGGGATAATGTGGAAAAATGAGAGTTAATATAGAAACTGTATTATAAACTGTTTGTAAATGCTGTTTGTAAATGACTGTTTTATGTCAAGAATGCTGGGAAAGCATTTTGACCGTCTTGTGATTAAGGTCGTGGAGACCTAACTGATAAAGTTGCAACTGCTAACGGAGAGTCAATGGAGGACGTCTCGCGTAGCAAGGTGAGCTTCCGGTACGGTGGATGAGGGGCCAAGGAAGCGGCCTATGAGTGAAGCGCTAGGTCACCTGCGAAGGATCCTAGAGGGTGCTGACCATACGGTGCTCGGGCTCTGGGTCGCCTAGGATACCCACGCGTGCGTCGAGGAAGATATTGGAACAAGGAGTAAGAGTTGTTTTCTGAAACCGGGCATGGATCTGGTTGACTGACCTTGCTGGTCCTCAACGGATGAGTCCATGGCTCTTTATATGGATCTGTTGGTTGATCTTGCTGATCTTCAACGAGAGTCCATCTTGATAAGTGATTATATTGCCGAGTATTATGGACTAGGAACTATTGAAACGGCCCCTGAGTGGACAGGTGGTGAGCGTTCTAGTTGCCAATGATGCCATAGATACTCTGATGAAGGAATGATGGGAAATTGAATCAACCGGATAATTTGGAAGATGGTGATCAGTGATACTATGGTTTTATTAAAGGATTGTTTTAAAACTAGTTGAATCTGTGAAAAGGCAATTTCATATTGGGTGTGTAAGTGGTGTGACTAGTTTTATTTTGCATGAACTTCTGGCTAGGGGGCCTTGGAACTCTTTTCCTTGGTACCCGGGACAAAACCTAACCAAATTCTTAATTGGATCCCATCACTACAGTGGTTGGGCGGTTGGCTAACCCATGGGACTCGATGGGGCTAGGCTGGACTGATGGATCCGTAAGTCGAGACTCAAATTCTGTTACTACGATAGATAAAGCAAATCCCGGATAGTAATTGTTCTATGGATAGGAATCAACGGCTGTGCCTCTTGATGGGGAAAAAAGCGTTGATTCCAATGATCCAAGTGCAAGTTTCTTCCTTGATCTGACCAATTATTTTTATAGATGCAGTCGGATCTGTTTGATCAGTAAGGGTTTGACTACGTTAGAGTAAAAGTTTTCATGGTGGAATCACCCGTGCTTTCCGGTAAAGGAAGTTTTTTTCGGGTTCGGTTTTGGAACAACCGACGGATTAGTCTCTTATCCGGATATCCGTGGGTGAGGCCCCGACGAATGTGGGACCCCTGTCCCGCACGAGAAGTGCTACTTCTGCTGCCAGTATCCTGAATCCATTGCTCGGTGGGAACAGGGGGATCTTACAGAGAGAGCATTCAAAGTGTTGCGTTATCTATCTATATGTATTTCTGATGCTATGCTCATACACATACAGGATGCTGAGAATCCCAAAGATGCATGGGATACTTTGGTCAAGATGTTTGATACAGATACGAGTGCTCGCAAGTCTCAGTTGCGATAGCAGATACATAATGTGAAAAGGAATAAGAGGAGCATCCATGATTATGTGCAAGAAATCAAGAAGTTTGCAGATGCATTGGCCACAATAAATGCCCCCATGCCTGATGATGATTTGGTGGATATTACCTTGCATGGTCTCGGCAAGGAATACAAATCTTTTGATACATCTATCTCAGTGAGGAGTACAGGTTTACCAGACTTTGATGAGTTGGTTTCACTCTTGCTGGTTGAGGAAATCAAACTCAGTGATTCATTTCTGGATGCATCTACTAGCCATGATGATAATGGCAGAAATCAGGCCTTTTATTCTCAGAGAGGTTTTAGAGGCAGGGGGAGATTTGCATCACGTGGATGTGGTGGTAATGGTTGTGGATGGCAGGACAGGTCACCACAACAGAATTTTCAGCCTTCATATGGTGCTCGAGGTGGTCGTGGATATGCACCTCAGAGAGGCAGAGGTAACCCCCGTGGTAGAGGACGTTGGCAAGGCCAACCAAATTCTATGCAAGATGTGGAATGCCATTATTGTGGCAAATATGGTCATATGGCGAGAGATTGTTTCCGCAAACAAAATGATTTGAGAGGGGGTAGAGCACAACGTGGTGGTCATTATGGTGGAAATTATGCACAACATGGTGGTGGAAATTATGCATCAAGCAGTAATGATGGCACTGCAAATCATTTGTTTGCCATGAAGCATGTTGTGGGTTCAATGACGACAAATGCTAAGAATGATGACACATGGTATATGGACTCTAGAGCATCAAACCATATGACATGTCATGGTGAATGGTTTGAGCATATGAAGCCTATGGATGTGAAAGGCTATGCGAAAACTGGAGATGATACTCAGCATGCCATTACACATGTTGGAAGTGTACCATTGATTATGCACAATGGTCAAACAAAATCTATGTCAGATGTATTGTACGTGCCTTCTATCACAAAGAGCTTGGCCTCAGTTGGTCAAATGGTGGAACAGGGATTACAGGTCCGTTTTAACGAGCATGGTTGCTTCGTTGAGGACTTCAAACATGGATGTAGAGTCATTGCTAAAGGCAAGAAAGAAGGCAGATTGTTTAAGCTGGATGCTGGAATTCCTGAGTTAAAATCAACCATGTTCTCCAAAAGCAGGAATGTGGTATAGGACATTGATATGTGGCATAAGAGGATTGGACATGTCAATATACAAAGATTAAAGAACATGCAGACAAGAGGCATTGTCAATGGATTGCCTAGATTCAAATATGATGGAAATATGCATGTTTGTGAAGCCTGTCAGTTTGGAAAGCAGGCAAGGTTGAGGTTTCCTAGAGAAGGAAATATGAGTAGCAGGCCACTTGAGATCGTACATAGTGATGTATGGGGTCCTGCACAAAACCCATCTATCAAAGGCAGTTTATACTATGTGACATTCGTAGATGATTTCAGTAGGATGACATGGATATACTTTCTCAGAGAGAAGAGTGAAGTATTGGAAAAGTTCATGGATTTCAAAGCTTTTGCAGAAAAGAAATATGGCTGTTGGATTAAATGTTTGAGGACAGATGGAGGTGGTGAATACACCTCAAAGGCTTTTGAGCATTTCTTGAGGAAGCATGGAATAAGAAGACAATTGACTTGCAGGTATACACCTCAGCAGAATGGTGTGGCTGAGAGAAAGAATAGAGTCATATGTGAAGTGGCTAGGGCGATGCTTAATGAAAAGAGCATGCCAGATTATTATTGGGCAGAAGCATGTGCTACTGCAGTGTATATACTGAACAAAACACCTACAGTAGCCATTCATGGAAGCACGCCAGAGATGCGCTTACAGGTTATAGGCCAGACATTGGACACCTCAAAGTTTATGGATGCATAGCTTATGTACATGTGCCTGATGAAAGAAGAAGGAAGTTGGATCCTAAGGCAGAGAAGTGTGTATTTGTTGGATATGCACAGGATCGAAAGGCATACAAATGTTACAATCCACAAACTAGACAAGTGGTCATCTCACGAGATGTGGTGTTTGATGAGCTTGCTAGTTGGTACAAAGCAAAAGATGAGGGTGTCATTGAGTCACTTGAGGCTGATGTGCATGTGAACTTGCCACCACAAGCAAGTTCTAGTTCTACTACTATGTCTGGGCCAGCAGCAGAAGCTGAGAGAAGTACTGTACGTCCATGGTCAGGACGTTTGAGGCATGAGAGTGTGAGCACTGGGAGTAGTGCTATGGATAAAGGAAAGAAGAAGGTCGAAGGAATTGGAATCACAGGTTATGAGTCATCTAGTTCAGAAAGTTTGGATGAGGAGCTTGGCATACCTGTTTTACGCACACCTGGTGCTAGGCAGGACAGATATGTGCCACCACATGCTAGAGTTACAGGTGTACAGAGTGACCCGCATGCATTGCGGAGATCCCAGAGAGTCAGATATCTAGTTGACAGATTGACATATCGAGATTTTGCTATGCACTATGCATATATGACATCTATGGTGAAGCATGTGGAACCTACATGCTATACAGAGGCTATTGGAGAGCATGTATGGGAGAAAGCAATGGATGTTGAGATGGACGCATTAGTCCATAATGACACATGGGACTTGGTTGCATTACCAAAGGACAAGAATGTTATTGGATGTAAATGGGTTTACAAAGTGAAGTGCAAATCTGATGGTTCTATTGAGAGACATAAAGCAAGATTGGTAGCAAAGGGTTATGCACAAACCCAAGGTTTGGACTATGATGAAACTTTTAGTCCAGCGGCTAAGATGGGCACAGTGAGAGCAGTAATTGCTATGGCTGCAGCTAATGGCTGGGAAATGCATCAGATGGATGTCAAAAATGCATTTCTGAATGGAGATCTACAAGAGGAAGTGTATATGGCACAGCCAGAAGGGTATGTACACCCAAGATATCCCACTCATGTATGCAAATTGAAAAAGGCACTATATGGTTTGAAACAAGCACCTCGTGCTTGGAGTGATAAGATGAGTAGATATCTTATCTCACTTGGTTTTCAGATTTCTACAGCAGATTCTTCACTCTATGTGAAGAAGACACAGCATGGGATTGTTTTACTCGTCATCTATGTGGATGACTTGATTATCACAGGTGATCATGGTGCAGATGTGATGCATGTCAAGAAAGCTTTGAGTGGGCAATTTGACATGAAAGACCTTGGTGAGTTGAGATACTTTCTTGGCATAGAAGTGATCAAAGACCATGCAAGTACATGGTTAGTACAACGCGAATATGCATTGGATATGTTGGCAAAATATGGCATGACAGGGTGTAAGCCTATGAGTACACCTTTGGAGCAAAATGTGAAGTTGCGGGCTGATTATGGTGATGAGCTTGATGATCCATCTATGTACAGAAAGATGGTTGGTAGTCTCATATACATGACTATTACACGCTCGGATTTGAGTTATGCTGTGGGGCTAGTAAGCCAGTTTATGCAGAGCCCCAGAAAACCACATTTGGATGCAGTGAGACGCATCATGAGATATGTGAAGACCACTGCACATTATGGTCTACTTTATGAGAGTGGTAAAAGCTTGGACATACATGGCTACACAGATGCTGATTGGGCAGGTAGCGCATATGACAGGAGGTCTACTAGTGGATATGCTTTTACACTTGGAAGTGCCGTGGTGAGTTGGAGTAGCAAGAAGCAACCTACAATTGCTTTATCCAGTACAGAGGCTGAATATAGAGGTGTAGCCATTGCTACTTGTGAGGCAGTATGGTTAAAGGGTCTCTTGGCAGATTTATGTGAGCCTATTGATGGCAAAGTTGTCATTCATTGTGACAACATTGGCAGTATACAGTTGGCCAAGAATCCAGTGTTTCATGCGAGGACCAAACACATAGAGGTCCATTATCACTTTGTCAGAGAAAAGGTGCTGGATGGTGCAGTTGATCTTCAGTATGTGAAGACTGATGAGCAGGTGGCTGATATCTTCACAAAGCCACTTAGCAGGGAGAAGTTTGAGTACTTCCGGACTATGTTGGGAGTACATGGGATGAGCTTGAGGGGGAGTGTTGAGAGTCTTGATATCCCAAGCTCATCTACATCTTCATCGGCAGTACATCATGAGCTTGAGAGGGGCTGTTGAGATTCAAGCTCGATGTCAGTGTGAGCCAGCTATGCTATGTGCTGGCATGTTAGGTAGGAACATGTGTGAGACATAAATGACCGCGTGTTCAGCTGGTCATAGTGTGTGGACATTAGCTAGGGTTAGATGTGTGTGGACACAACTCATAGTGTGTTGTGTGTGGACACAACTCATAGTGTGTTGTGTGTATTATGGATTATGGCATTATGCTTTGTGTGTGAGTGGAGATGGCTTCCCTCTATGGTTAGGGTTTGCAATATACATTAGGGTTTGCTCCTGTGTGTGTGTCTCCTCCCCCTCTACCGTTCTTTCAACATCCTCAACTTCTATAGCCAAGTTGACTATGTTACCCTCTTCTTCTCTGGTTGTAACCCCTTCCTCCATTTTGGGTTCCTCATTGATGGGTTCTAGGTTTGGACTATCCCCATCACCTCTACTTGTAGCCATTTCAGATTCCTTTCCTCTCGTGATTGGAGATGGTTAACATTATCTGTCTCCTTCCTCTCAGCTCTTGTCCTACGAGTATCAAGATCTTTTTTTCTTAAGCTCAATTCTCGGAGTTGTTGTTCCACCTCACTTCGTTGGAAATTCAATTCCATTTCCTTGGTGGTGGGAAAGAATATTTAACACATCCTAATTGCACTTTCCATATCTCGCCTAATTCGAGGGGTGCCAGTATTTGACAGCCTAGAATTCAATGTCTGGAATGGCCCTTCTTGTCTTGGACTCATTCCAGTGATAGTTGACAGATCCATGCCCGCAGATTGCGCCTCTTCATCATGATTGGTTTGGAGACCAAAAAATCCCCAGGCTATATCAATGATCCCACTTGACTTAGTTGTTGCAAAGTGTGGTTTGTCACCTTCCCCAACCTCAGAGTGTATCTCAGCCCTTCTTCCATGGATTCCTCATCACTATTGGTTTCTGCGGTGGTGGTCAGGTTTCTCAAGACACTTAAGTGTGTGCTTGCAGACTGTCCTGATCCCACACTTCTTTGATAGGATGTTCCTGGATGATTTGTTCCACTATCGTCAAGCGTGAGATTGTCTCCGATGAGTTTTCCAGATCTTAAGTGCATGTATGTATGATTTGATAAGATAGTATCCAACCAAATTGATACAATTCCTTATTTTATCGCTCTGTTTAGAAGGCATGAATTAACAGAGAATATTTCACATCATGAAATAGCAGGACTTAGCTCACGTCGTGAAATTGCAGAACAAATGGTTCACGTCGTGAAACAAAAAATGTTTCACGCCATGAACTACTTCGAAAATGTTTCACGCCGTGAACTACTTCAAAAGTGTTTCATGTCATGAACTACTCAAAAGGTGTTTCACATCATGAAAGTCCACTGCACTTTCACATGATCTAATCTTTCTACTTAAGATTAAATTCGTTCGTTATCCGAACCTCACAGCCTTAGTTTTGTCAATTTGTTGGTTTTGGTCTTCTCGTGAAATAGCAGGATTAAGTTCACGTCGTGAAACAAAAAGTGTTTAACGTCGTGAACTACTTCGAAAATGGTTCACGTTGTGAAAATCTATTGCACTTTCACGTGATCCAATTTTTAACGGACTGAATCATGCAGCAGAGGTGTTAGGATAAGGGTTTATATTTTTGGAATGTAATCCCGTGATTTTCAGCTAAAATTTTGGCACTAATTTTGTGAGTGACTTGCGGCATGAAATTGCAGGAAAATGGTTCATGTTGTGAACAGCTTCCTGCACTTTCATGTGAAGTTTTTCGCGTCGGTAATTTGTAGTCTTGGGTGCATAATACTTATCCAAGTGATGAAAATTAGATTGTGCCAATGCTAGCGAACGGAATGCAAATTCTTGCCTTAATGAATGGTCCCTTATGTTTTTTATTTTGTTGAATTTTTGAAAAAAGAAGAAAACAATACACAAAAAAAAAAAATTGTGGTGCTAACATCAAACTTATCAAGAGTAACCAATGAATCCTTTCCTAAACTACTTTCCACAATATTCACAGCATCAAAACTATAATTTTTTTTCTTAACCACACACACCTTATCCTTCCATTTTCCACACAATGCATTACCAAAATGCAAAGGCAACAATGCATACTATGCAATGGGAGCTGAAACAACTCAAAGTGTATGGAAGAAACAAAGGTGTTTCCTTGGCAGTGGTGCCAAAAATGTTATGCTAAACCACATCTCCAAGAGGGAACTTTACACATTCACCTGCTGATGGATAAGCAATGAAACACAACCATCGTGGGGTACTTACCAATGCTTCGAGCTCATGTCTTGTGAAGCCTCCAATCTCGCATATATGCTCCAAACTCCAAGCTCCACCTCCTCACTGTCACCTTGGAGTTGCTCACACCATCACATAGGCCAATCACACTATCTGTCACTCTCTCATACAAGCATAAACACACAAGCATGAGAGAGGCACAATGCTAGAATGCTCTCACTCCTCACTCTCTCACAAGTATAAAGGAAGAGCTCTCAATAGCACAAAGGGGATTGTGTCCTTTCATTATGAGAAAATACCTTATATACAATTGGCCCTTATTCACACTTAGGTGCCCAAAACTTACTAACTAGGCCTTGGGTGGCAAATGTCTCATAATGTACAACCTTTATAGTGCCTTTACATAACACGTATTAATGTCCTCAATTAAGGATCATGGTGTTAATCCAAATGGATTAACACGGGTGTCGGGGATTAGGTTTAGGTCAAGAGCCTATGGCCCCTATGGATAGCCTATGCATAGTGCTTGTGCATAGCCTATGCATAGGCTATGCATAGAAATATGTGTTATATGCTATCTAAAATGTTGTTTATGTCAAGTTAGGAGTGGTTCACGAGTAGGTGGTTATAGTGGAGGGAGAGCCCTTGATCTTCTCACTATCCTTCTCTTGTAAAAGAGGAGTTGCCTTTGGCTTTAATAGTAGGGAGCATACAGAAAGTCCTCAGAATCCATTATCCAAAATTGTCCACCTGGTTTGTCTAAGCAGTATTGTACGAGGTCTTAACAATGTTTTAATATCACATGTTGTATTTTTTGTCTAAGATTTAAACATGGCTTTTGTTAGAGCAATCATGTTTTGTTACCTCATGCATGTATGTATAGGCAATGTTCATCAAGCCCTCACAAGACCCTAATGTGGCAAATCTGCTATCTATTATAAATGAACAATATGGGTAGCAAGCTTGGTCTCAGTTTACTCAGACACAGATATGGTTCCATCCAACCTTTCCACATACACAAAGTTAATCTTTTACGCTTTCTATAAATCTTATTTTTTAATCTTATATGCAGAGACGAGCTTACAATCAGGCCATTCAATGTCATGGGGGAAATCTATCCAACTTGGCCATCCGGGCAAACCACGCCTTTGATAGGCGCGAGGCCGAGTGACGCGGGGCTGAGTGGTGCAGGCCCATCACGATATGGTTGTGATGAGCCTACACCACCTCCGTGACTAGACCCACCCCTGCTCCCTCACATCCATCTTCACCACCACGGCGATGACGTAGTAGGGAGTTTGGGGGGGTAGTAGAGGTGCTAGCGAGGCGGGAGCAGCAGGCTGCTTTTTCTTTGGCAAAAATAGCACTAGGTCTCCCGATGTGTCTCCCCAATAGGGGGACTCTTCATTTACACATTATGAGTCATCCCCCAGGAGACCATTGCACCATTCGATCCATGCACCCTACCATGCAACGTGGATGTGGATGGTGCCCTTGTGGATGCATGAGGAAAGCAAGTCATGAACCGCATGCATGTACTTGCAAACCTAGAGTTCATGAACTCCTTCAAAAAGTGAAAAGCATAAGATAAATTTTCAAAGTAATATGTCATTGATGTGCTTAAGTTGGAGTTCCCTATTCCACATGTGGGTCTTTGCTTCTCTGAGGAGTGGATGAAGAGACAAATCAAGCTTTTGCTATCTAATAGGAGAGCAAATATCAAGAGAGTAGCAAATAATAATTTGGAGAAGCCTAGCGCTTGTACAGTCGAGGAGTGGAGGCATGCACGTAGCTTCATGAGAAAGCACCCACGTGCCTTTTAACAATGACAAGCAGCCGGCAAATGTTTCCCGACTATGAAAGCGAGGGGCTTCACACTTCGGCTTTGGAGGAAAGTCCTCCTTCATTGCTTATTTCGTAAAGTATATTTTTTGGTAATCATTTATTCTCCTCTTTCTTTTTGTTTGGTACTATATTGTTTTCTTTAACTAATTGTATTGTTTTTTGTAGAGAGAGATTATTGGGCGTGACCCAACAAAGGAGGAGTACGACTATGGGTACAGAGCCCCCCCGTCCACAATTGTGGATATGGATATGTACGCCAGGTGTACACTTGGATGAGTCTGTTTTGGGGACTCAAGCAGATGAGGTAAGTGAACCTAAACCCCAACAAAGGAGGAGTAAGACTATGGGTACAGAGCCCCCCCGTCCACAATTTTGGATGTGGATGTGTACGCCAGGCGTACACTTGGATGAGTCTGTTTTGGGGACTCAAGCAGATGAGGTAAGTGAACCTAAACCCTTATTATTTCTATATCTAATTATATTTCATTACCCTTACTTATATGGGTTTTATGGCATGTATGTAGGATGAAGGGAAAGAGGAAGAGGAGGATCCTGACTATGAGCATGAAGCTGCAGTGAGGAGGATGATGTAGACAATGATGATGATCACTCGAAATCGGATGAGGATTCCAGTTAGCCACCTCTTCATTGTAGACATTTTCTATATATATGGCCAAAGGCCCGACACTTTGTGAAATAAAATAAATTTTGGGCTCAATTGCATTCTTGAATAGTTCAAGTGTTTCTTATGTTTGTGTCCTAAAACTGAAACTGTGACTCTGTTTAATAAAAAAAAGAGCTAGGGAAGACTAGGGAGTCTCGTGTAGCCTTCCCAGGCCGCCCCAGCTCTTTTTTTACTGCACAGAGATTTCATTGCTATTTGCCTGAGCAGCAAACCCGTAGTAGCAGCGAAAGTAGCAGCATTTCTAGTAGTGAAAGTAGCTCGACATCTGCCTACCCTTCTAGTTATAAAAATGCTACTATTTTTGCTTCTACACCCTCATTCTGTTGTTGTGCTCTTCAGTACTTGTAAAGATTTCTCGTATGTGAATTTTTCATATTTTCAATATTGACCTATGAATGTTTCTTTTTTTTTATATAGTATTAAGATTTCTCATATGTGAATGTTTCATCTTTTTAGTATGTGCAAATTTTTGGTCTTTTAATACTTGCTAATATTTCTCATAATGTTCAATTCACTATGTATAAATGTTTTACACTTATTTAGTATTTAGATTTAAACTTCATTTGGAATTTTCATGCTATCGTATTATCTTCTTTTCATTGAAATGTGTTTAAAGAAAAGCTGACAAGGATTCCTTCTTTACTTTAATTACATGTTTAGGCTTTGGTCCTAGTTCCATCTATCCTAAGATCCACCTTAGCATATGCCAAGTACTCCACCTTCCATAGTGTGCCCTCTTTAGTTATAAACCCTTTAAGGTAGATTGTGAAAGTGACACTACTTTTTTTAAAAAAAGAGAGAAAAAGCAATTTAAAAAAAACCCCACAAGAAGATAACCAACCATGTGCAATCTAGGTAGCAGTTTTGGCTCTTATTAGAGTGATGGAGCCTTGAGACCGTAGCCTTGATTTCCATGGGATGGGATCTTGTGGATAAAAATCTATCAATAAAGGGCCTTCAAAAAAAACATTGTTGTGGAGGTACTTAGCTTGTATGAGAGGTCTCTCCACCATTTCTTGGGTCTTTGTAGGAGGGTGGTGCCCTAACTTTCTATTTTTTAAATCAAAACGAATCCTTATAATAATCACGTATCAGTTCCATTTAGGAGGCTAGATATTAGCTAGAAATGGTTTCACCAAAGGATAGAGTGTTGAGACTAAGGTTATAACCCAAGGGATGCTTTAGCTCCTTCTTAGCTTAGATTGAATTTGGACCAAGCTTCATAGTACCCTTGTCTTAACTATAAAATTTGACCAGTCGTTAAATATCATTCCTCACTGCATGATTTGGTGTTTGCATTATTCATAAATGCACCTTACTCATGGTACTAAGTTGCTTTGTAGAACTTCCAGGACCTCCAACATTTCATGCATCCAACAACAACAACCTCAACAAATCTTCATCGACATATTTTGAGGATGGAATTTGGATTAGGAAAGGGGTCCTGTTAACCCTTGTCAAACACCTCTCCAACATCATTGTATATTTTACGAGTAAAATCCTTGCTTGTCTATGAAGAAAGGCATGCCACGGGATTAATAATGGAGATTGTAATCTTAGATTAGGTGTTTACATAAGCCTAGGTGACTATGGATAGCCATGGACCTATTTTTTAAGTATGGCCACCCAAGGTGGGAACGCTATGGACCAAGATAAGGCCCATTGTGTATACTCACCATTCATTCTTTTATGCTAATTCAATAGAGTGCTCTTCTTCTCTACACTCTTATGCTATTGCATTTTCTCGGAGATATTTTCCATAGGGATCAGTGTCATCTATATTACTCTGAAACCAATCATCAAGAAATTTATTTGTGCTATCAGCTTCATGCTCTCCATCGTCAGACTCGTCAGTTTTCTCTATTTAACATGCATTTTTATCTCCCAACCTTTAAAAAGGACTAGGATCCTGTGCTCTAGGAACTCACATACACTCTATAATTATGAGTGATCTTGATGACATAAGGGCACATCCCGCTACTGCTGCAACATCATAATCTCGAACCTATGATCTAATACAAATTCGACAATCATAAAGAGAAAATAACTCATAGTAAGACAAGTGCCAACAAATTAATAAGACAAGTGATAACAAAGAACAAGTAAAAACATTTGCAAAGTCTTATCAAATTTTGACATCATGTACACATGCTATTTCAAATATACTCAAATTAATAGGACCTTGAGTGCCACAAGATATAATAAGTGAAAAATGTAAATATACTACTAGAATGTTATGAATCAAAGCCTGTTACAAAAGACATGTGCACTAAAAATGTTATAAATACATCTATATCTATGTGGAGCTAGTGGGGGTAAATAAAATGCCTGATCAGATGGTGGGGGAGAGTATTTCTCTAATGAGTTCAATGATTTCTTAAGAAAGAAGGGAATCAAGAGATAATTAACTTACAGGTACACTCCATTAATAAACAGAATAGTGTTGCAAAAAAAAATAGGCACATTGTAAAAGTGGCACGTGCCTTGATGTTTGAAAAGAATATGCCACATTATTTTTGGGCAAAGCAGTAGTAGGCAACTATTGTGTACATTATGAACAGGACCCCAACTGCATTTGTTCATGGTAGGATGCCTAAACAGAAGTTTACATACATAAAGATGGACATGTCTCATTTGAAAGTGTTTGGATGTATTACATATGTGTATGTTCCTGAGATGAAGTGAGAACAAAGCTAGATCCAAAGACAGAGAAATGCATCTTCATTGGTTATTATTTAGCATAGAAAGGTTATAGATGTTATAATCCTGCCACTTGTGAGATGAAGACAAAAAAAGATGTAGATGTAAGAAGTACTAATGCTACATCACATGTAGAGAAGGAATCACACGTGCTTAGTGGACCTAGAGAGTCCTCTAACAGTGTATTGAGTGTTAGTCCATGGTCAAGTAGGTTGAGGATAGATGTAGATACACATGTATCTTGCAAAGGGAAGGAAAAGGTATATCAACCTTTTGTGCTTGATCTTAATCAGGTCACTCATATATGGATGGTGTCTCTAATTGCTCTAAGAAGAGCCTTGATGAGGATCTTGGCATTCCATCTATGGTTACTCCTAGTGTAAGGAGACCCAAGGCTGTTTTGAGGATTTGTGGTAGTGATCGGGGTATACGCACATCTATGAGGTTTAGGTACCCTGCTGACAACTTGGGATATGATGGATATATAGACCATTATTCTGCTTACATGGTTAAAGCAATATAGTAGCTTGGGCCCACTTTTTTTGAGCAGAAACTTGGAAATTAAAAATGGGAAGATGCCATGAATGAGGAGATGGCAGCATTGGATGAAAATGCAACATGGGAGTTGGGTCCTTTTGCTTAAGGAAAAGAAGGCAATTAGATGTAGGTGGGTGTATAAGGTTAGGCATAACATAGATGGTTTAATGAGTAAGTATAACATGAGATTGATTGCCAAGGGCTATTTTCACACCTATGGCATTGACTATGTAGAGACATTCAACTAAGTGGTGAGAATGGCAATCGTGAGAGCTCTCATTGCTATGGCTGTAACAAAGGGTTGGTATCTACATTACATTAATGTAAAGAATTCCTTCTTGCATGGTGATTTTCAAGAAGATGTATACATGATGTAGCCAGGTTATGAGAGTGAAATATACCCAAATTTTGTGTGCAGGTTACGCAAAGCCTTATATGGCTTAAAGAAAGTACCCAAAATATGGTCAAACAGGATCGGATAGTATCTTGTTATTTACCATTGGATTTCAGATATCCAATGCAAATTTTTCACTTTATGTGAAAAAGACACATACATGGATCA
Source organism: Cibotium barometz (assembly GCF_041138505.1). Lineage (NCBI taxonomy): Eukaryota > Viridiplantae > Streptophyta > Polypodiopsida > Cyatheales > Cibotiaceae > Cibotium > Cibotium barometz. The sequence goes on along the minus strand of NC_141071.1, from coordinate 49,069,472 downwards.
TGTTATTAGTAATTTATATGGATGACTTGATTATCACTTGTGATAGTGGTGCTGGCATACATGATGTCAGGAGGCTTTTGAAGCAAAATTTGAGATGAAGGATTTGGGTGAGCTATGGTATTTCTTGGGCATAGAGGTGGTGACATCATCTCATGCAATTTTGTTATTACAGAGGTAGTATGGCTTGGAAATGTTGTCCAACTATGGTATGATAGGGTGTAAACCTACTTCAAAGCCATTGGAGCATAACACAAATCTTTCCATAGATACAGGTGAAATTTTGGAGGACCCCACTGCATACATGCACATAGTGGGTAGCTTGATCTACATGACTATTACTAGGCCAGCAGACTTGAGCTATGATGTTGGACTTATGAGTCAGTTTATGTGGGCCCCTAGGAAGCCATACTTGGATGTACGAATTCTCAGGTACATAAAGTCCATAGTTGATTATGGACTTTTCTATGAGGCTGGTTACAGAGATGCATCTACATGGGTACATAGATGCTGATTGGCCTGGTAATGTCATAGATAGGAGGTCTACTAGTGGCCTTATATTTTTGTTTAGGAGTGTTGCTATGATCTAGAGCAGTAAGAAATACACAACAATTGCTTTGTCGAGTATAGAGGTAGATTACAAGGGTGTTGCTATGGAAGCTTGTGAGGCAGCTTGGTATCAGAAGCTAATACTTGGTGATATGATGAGCTTGTAGATAGGGAAGTTGTTATTTATTGTGACAACATGAGTGTACTAGCATACAATTGGCCAGTGACCCAATATACCATGCTAGAACGAAGCACATTAAGGTGCATTATCACTTTGTGAGGGAGAAGGTTCTAGCACGTTATGTAGATATAGTATATGTGTGCATAGAGGATCAGGTGGTTGAGATTTTCATGAAGGCATTGGGCATAAAGAAGATGTACACATTTAGGAGCTTACTTGGAGTGCTGTGTGTGGAGTTGAGCTCAAGAGAGAGTGTTGAGATATCGAGCTCAACTAGTGTCATACATTGATGATTTGCCTAGGTGATAGCTTCTACACTTACGCCACTGGCATGGTTGGTGAGATTATGGTTGATATGCCACCATTGGATCATAGTCTATGTGACAACCATTTTGGAGTACTAGAGTTATGGCATAGTTATAGCACCAACTCGTATAGTTGAGCTCACACTATGGACCAACCATTGTATAATATTGTGGGAGAGTACTTTTCCTTATAGTATGTCCTCTTATCTTTTTAGATATATGGTTGTAGAAAAGATAAGAACATCTAGTGAAATTCTCTACTATATATGCATGTATAGTATATTGAAGTTGAGAAGCAGGTGTTGGTAGTCATCATTGGTGGCTTTATTGAATTGAGCATCGAATCCATTGATGTGAAGTGAAGAGGTTCTATTTGACATGGTTTGAAAACTTTCCCAATTACTGGAATTAGATTTAAAAAATTGTAGACAAATTTCAAAGATTTTTTTGGATTTTTTCAAAAACAATTTATGGCACTTTTGGGCTTAAAATTGATAATTTTTGGGGCAAAATATGGATTTTGGGACCGGAAAATGGCTCTAGAAATTTCTAAAATTTATTGGTGAGGAAGATAAGTGCAGAGGATGAAATGTGTTGTGGGCCAATTTTTTTTTAAAAAAATCTTGGTAGCCTATAAGCTTTATAAAGCTTTAAGCTTTTAAAGTATACAAAGCTTATACTAAAGGCATAACTGGTGGTAGCATGTAGGTGATAAAAATAGAAGTAATTTAATGGAAGAGATGCATCAGAGATGATGAAAAATAGTTGCAAAATCCATCTCCCCTTTTTTGTTCTAGTTCTTCACTTCTGGTTTGTTGGTATCCCAAGTTCTATAATAAATCAAATCTTCCCTTCACTAGTGGAGATTCCATCATTAGACAAGGATTCTCCCATGTTTAACCATGAATTATCATTTCTTTGGGTGTAGGTATAACCTATAATATCTGCATCTTTTGAAAACTTACCCATAATGTGGGATGTGGGATGTGGTCTTCTCAACTTTGAGTTTACACAGAGGTCATCCATAAAGACCTCTATGAATTTTTGTAAGAAATCCTTGTATTTGGTACACATGAATCATTGAAAAGTAGTTTGTGTGTTTATGAATCCAAATGATAGCATGACTTTTATTAGCAAAGGTCCCATCCTTCGTCATAGGGAAGCTGGTCTTTAGGATCTATGGATACTTGGTTATACCCAAAGAATCCATCCAAGAAGTTTTAAGATTCATTTCTTGCTACTCTGTCAAGTACATGTTCTGTATATGACAGTGGGTAGTGGTATCTTAACCATGGTTTCATTAAACTTCTTAGTTCTTGCACATGAAGATCTTGACATTCTTTTTTAGTATTATGACCATTAGTGAGATCAAATCTGTGTTCTAGTGAAACCTAATTTGTGTGCTTGATCTCGTATATGAGACCTATAGAAATGTGTTCGACTTCTTCTCGATAATCTTAGAATAGGTTTCATTATAAGTTTTTGGCTTGTTTGATTGGCCTTGCACCATCCACCAAAGGGATTGTATGTTGACAAAAGTTTGGAGGGACTCCGTTTGAGATCTGAGTAGCTCCATGTGAGAATGCATTCCTAAACTCTTTGAGAAACTTTGTTATGTGTCCTTCTCAGGGGCTCCTCATCAAGGGCTCCTCAAGGGTTAACTCAAAACATATCCAAACCTTTTTGGGCTCTTCCTGTAGTAGCGCTAGGTCAATTTGTTTTGCATTATCTAGTCCATACCACAACTCCTTTGGTTTTTCTCTTTTTGGTGTTGGTGTGTACACCTTTCTATTCTCAATCTTGTAGTTCCTATAATGAGAAGGGACTTGTCTCGATTCCTCTTCTTGGTCACTATCATCAAAACTAACGTCTTGAGATTCTTCCTTGATTCATCCCTCACGTATGGCCCGGCTTATTTTGTCTTCTCTATCAAAACTTGGGAGTATATTTGGAGTTGCCTCAGTTTGAATCAATAGAATTATCCTTTGTTAAGGTTTTAGTAATCTCTGGGTCTATTTAAGACATCATGATGTGTTTTTCTCATTAGATCATTCCAATTATAACATAATGCCTTTGTAACTCTCAAGGCTTAGGCATAGTGCAAATAATGATCTTCATTCTTGAGGCTAGTTGGATATCGCATTTTGTTATGCATCAAATTTTTTAGCTTGTTTAAAGAAGCTTATCTATTTCAAAGCAGATCTCAGAGGAGTGCCTGGTGTTGTTCTAGAATCACCTCATCATCTTCATCTTCATCTACCATCTATGAGGCGCAAGATGAAGCTTGCATTGAAACATTTGAGTCGTACAACATTGCATTCCTTAAAAGATGATTCTTCACAGTTTTTCATTGGTCTAAGTCCTTCTAGTTCTATGAGTATGATGGATATGGTTAAGATAGGAATAATAATTCATCTTTATCATAGAAGCCCACATCGTTCTAGGGCATGAGTCCATAGTGGCCAATAAGTGCATCTAGGTTTCCTCCTCTTTGAGGCCTAGCAATGGTTTCCTTGTCCTAATCACACCTCTTAAAACTATTCTCATTTACTTGACATAGATTTAAGCTCTGCGATGAGCACATTGTCATATGAGATCCTAAGTCATTGGTAATATCCCCCTGGTGGAGATGGATATCTTCTCTTTCTCAGCCATGGATTAACATCATTTGATGCATGAAAGGGTGTCCAAGAATAACATCATAATTAGTTGGCTTTCCAAAGTCAATAATAGAAAAGGTATGCTGATAGGCTAGGCCACATGAAGCTACATCCACTTCACTCATGATTCTTATAGGTGTTCCTAAATTTCCATTAGCTAACTTGATGACAATCTTTGAAGATTTGAAGGACTTTATTCCCCATATTCTCCACATGTTTTTGGTGGCTATGCTAGAAGTGAGCCCGCTCCCCCATCTAGAATTGTAGTCATGGTCATGCCCTCCAATTTGATTGGAGGGCATGACCATGACTAGTGGAATGGTTATATCATCCCCTTTGAAGCACTTACCCACTATATTGATGGCATGTATGTCTTTGTATATCTTTAGTGGGTTTTTATTTATTTGATTGGAATGGTGGAGGCCATATCATCCCCTTTGAAGTACTTACCCACTACATTGATGCCATGTACGTCTTTGTATATCTTTAGTGGGTTTTTGTTGATTTCTTGTTTTGTCTCACTTGCATCTTCTAATGACTTATGTTGATTATTCATCCATAATTGGTGGACTTCATCCTAGGCTTCTTGTTTCCCTTTTAAATACACAACCACTATCAAGACAATCATAGGGGCAGAGAAAATTTCTCTTAAGGATTTGATTTCTTTTTTAAGTTCCACTCTTACTAACACATGTTGTCTATGGTCATAATAGACTCGTCCTCTCAACTAAGGAAAGAAGGCATGGTTCTTAAATAATCTAATTTAGATTGTGGTGCCCACATCCATTCTAACTCAGTTCTCTCTGTGGGCTCTCCTATCATCAATTCTCTGAGAGGAAGCTATCTCTCATGAATCTCTCATTAGCTCATGGTGTGATCAATAGAACTTTTAGGTTTCCTATGTGTTTTGGCTCTAGAAACTCACTATCTCAGGATGTGATCAATAGCACTTTCAGGTTTTCTATGTGTTTCCTATGAGAGCAAGCTATCTCTCATGAATCTCTCATTATCTCAAGATGTGATCAATAGCACTTTTAGGTTTTCGATCTGTTTTGGCTCTAAAGGCTCATTGCTACAGGATTTCTTCTTGGCTCTAAGCTCATTCTATGCTTCATCTTTTCCCAATGTTATCATTGGTTTCTCAGGGGTTCACTTAAAAATTGCAAGTCTACTACATGTGATCATTAGGAGGGGTTTTTTTAACCAAGATTTTGAGAAATATTTATAGAAATCTACTTACATCGGGGGTTTTAAATGGAATTTTGAAAACAAATCTGTAAGTTTATAAAGAGAAAGAGTCATTTTATTAATTCAAAACTCAAGAAAATAGTATTTTTTAATACCCTTTTAATGCATGTTGTATGTAAGTCTTCCTAAAAGTACACTCCTTGAGCTTGGCTGCTTATATTTTTGTGATTCTGAGCTTGAGACACTAACCACTTGAGATGTTTCTATGATTATCTCTAGGGGTCTTGGTTGTAGGAATGTGTTGTGAAAATATCACAATAGGTCCTGTTGTCCGTCTATGTCTAGATGGACATGTGTAGTATCAAATCATGTACTTCACTTAACCTCAATATCTCACCTCTCGAGTTAGGATATTTTTATAGATTTTTGGAAGGGATTCCTCATGCTTGGTTCTCGATTTTATTGTCCTTCCACTGCCTTCTTAGCCATTTCTAGGAGCTCATCTATTCAATCCATCACTGCTTTTCATCCCTCGTTCTCCTCATCAAAAATGATATGAATCAGAGTTTTTGGAACATCTATTATCTCAATGCACCTAGGATCATCCATTAGATTCTTAGTTTCTTTGCATCTCTTGTCCATATGAGCTTGTGAATCTCTCTTTAATTCCTCTCCCTAAGTTCATCTGTTCTATTTGTGAGGATTGGTTCATCATGGTTTCCCACTATCATCATTGTTCTTTTAAGGTAATTGAGTAGAGGAATTAAGAACATCCTCAATCTCTAAGTATCCTAGTAGGGGTCCATGGACTCCTTCTCATTTACCCTAGGAAGTTCTTGGATCACGTGTTTCAAATGTAGGCTCATTTGGCACTCATGTATTGTCTCTCTGAGGTTGGTTCATCATGGTTTCCCACTCCTTGCTCTTCTTTTAATGTAATTGAGTAGAGGAATTAGGATAACCTGGTACGGGTCCATGGGGTCCTTCTCCTTTGTTTCCTTTACCCTCTCAAAACTTTGAGAAGTTCTTGGATCGTGTGTTTCAAATGTAGGCTCATGCGGAACTCACTCTACCTTCCGCTTGTATGTTCCCTACACTTCATTTTTCCTTTTGGGGGTTTTTGATGTGGATCTCAAAGTTGTGGAGTAGCCTGATCTTGCAGTTTCTTGGCTTAGGCCCTTGTCACATGATCCTTAACGATGATTTTTTTCACAAATGGTGTGCAACGAGTAATTGCTTCTAGGTGCACTCTCATTGGGCAATCGGCCAATCTATGAGTGCCTTAGCATCTAAAGTAGGGTAGCAACACTCGCCTTGGTTTGTTAATATCCCTTGGTCTATAAGCTTATTTTGTGGTGATATTTGCATTAGGTAGGCAATTGATGCATGCCAAGTATCAAATAAGTGGGTTAGGCCATATGGTGGGTCACCCTTTGTGGGCTTCCAACCCCACTATATCTAGGTACTCAACATAAAAGTCTAGTGTGTTAGGAAAGTCATCTCAATAATCGGCTCAATCTCTACGAACCTCGTAGGATTAGTTCTCGATGGGGCCGATTGAGGATGAAACATTGGGGGGTGGGATATCCATGTCTTTATAAGGATTCCTAACTTTAATCTAGTTCCTACTTCATTAAGCAAAATTTGGACTAAAAACGTACCCTCTAAGAAGATCCATGTCATCACTTTGCTAGTAAAAAGAAGGCCGTGCGTGAACCTTATATATCTTACATCAAAATCCCCACATGTGACAAACCATTATAAATCCCTTAAAAAGTAGATTCTAAATCAACCACCTATAACCAATTCAAAGTTGATATGCTCAAGTTATGTCTTCCCACCCACTAAAAGATAGATTTTAATAATTGTGACATCCAAGTTACATGAATGTTACAATCGTTGAGATCTACATTTTACTAGGGAGGAAGACATAACTAGAGCATATCAACTCAAAACTTGTCATAGGTTGTAGATTCAAAGTCTACTTTTCAAGGGCTTTCCAATGGTATGCCACACATGAAGGTTTAGACGTAAGATACATAAGATTTACAACGTGGGGCACAATTGTTTAGTTTCTTGAGATGGTTAATGTAGTCTCTCTCATGATTTGATGTTTAAGCTGCTTGAATTGGTATAGCTAGGCTACTAAGCTATGCTGAATACCTACCTTATATGATTGAGTTGTGAATGCTAGCTCTAAATATTCCACGATTTCTCTATGGGAATCTTCTAGAAATTAAAACTAAAGTAGAGTATTATTGTCTAAGATTAAGCCAAAAGCATCAATTTTGTTTTGAGGATCAATCACCCTTACTATAGTACATATCTGCTTAAATGTAGCTAGATGGCTATAGTGATCTTCCAATCCATAAAAGTTCAAAATTAGCTTGGCTATGAAAGAGGGTCTTACCCTAGGATGTTCTACTTCCTCCCAAAACTAGCATCAAGTTTTCTTCTTATTTTTGGGGTTACATGAGTTCTAAATTTGGTCTCGGTTGGTTTTACAATTGGCTCTTGAGCTATCATGGTCATATGTTTGGGTTTCATTCTATGAGGTATGTGTATAGGTTGGTCCCATATATCCATAGTCTGCTGGCACCTTAAAAGGTTATGCGCAATTATATATGCAGCTATACATGGTGCTATATGCAGAGTTATACTTGCGAGTATATGCGTAGTTATATATGCGGCTATAGCTATGTGATTGTAGCTGCATGCATAGCCACACTAATAGCAGCATGAATGTTTTTTTACATATATAGATTCTTTTAAATTTGTGCGTCTCTCTTCGTTTGTCAAAGTGTATCAAGATAGCTTTATGGTGATGACCCTTTTTGATATTCGAGAATGTTTGGAATTATCCTCTTGGTGTTAGCACAAGAAATTTACCTCTTACATGTAGAAGGCATTTTCGATTGTATTGTGATACATGCATACCATGAAAAACTCTTTATAGCACTATCAAAAAATCTTACCAAAAAAAAGGGTTACCTAGCCATGTTGTGTCATTTCTAACAATGCATAAGCAATGGTATAATCGCGTTGGTAAATTAATACCACTAAATGCTTATATCATTGAAAAAATACCGTTACTTATATTGATGCTTTGACCTCGACATCTCACCTAGTTTTAATCATAAAAGGAACCATATTATAAGCATCACTAAGCCCCCATTCAGTTGCAGTGATTGGCAGTGATTGTGGAAACATGGAAAATTTTGGGCAAGGGAACTGAGAAAGTATGCAAGATAGAAATTATACTCTCATTGACAATATTGATTACTATGGAAGAATTCAAAATACATTTGGAGCACTACAAAAGAATGGAGGTTTACATACGCTAGTAGCCGAGTAACTTAGTGTTATTTTCATAGGCTTTAAAAATCATCTCTCGGCTCTACTACTAGCCTAGCTATTGCCTGACACAGATGGGCCAATAGGCGTTATAGGCCCACAACAAAAAGTCACCCCAGGTTTCTTTACAACTTATAATGTTTTGGAATCTTTCTCTCATGTTTACTTTCTAATCTAGTTTATTGTTTCCTACCCTCAACCATATTGTGGCCATTGTTAATGCATCAATTTTTGCCATTGAGGTTTCTCTTCTTATGCATTTCCACACGTGCCATAGTTGCAAGATCATATATCTTTTGTTTCTTCATGCACGCACGTGTACACACACACATTTTCATGAAGGATAAGCATGTGCATCACTAGAACACGTCGGGGGCATAGCAGCGTTTTAGCAGCGCTTTTTTTATTGAGATGTTGGGGATTTCATTTGCTGCTATTGTTAACAACGAAATTTCGCTACTCCATAGCATTTATATAGCAGCGAAATTCCGCTACTATAACCAACACTTTTAACATCAAAATTTCACTTGCTATACTGTGATTTTCACTGCATGAAATTCCAGAGAGTTGTTGTTGGATGAAATTCCAGAGAGTTGTTGGATGCTGATTTTTAAAAATACATGTCACATACAGACAGAAAATGATACATAATTTTAAAAAAACATCCATTAAAATCCTTGGATCCATGTTTTCGAGGAAAAAAAAAGATAGTTAAAAACTTTTGAGAAGCAAAACAATGTTAAGATCACGAATCTATCCCATCTTGTAACAAATCCATATGTGTTGCTTCATCAATTTCTATATCTAATGGAAGCTAAATGATATGATGAGATTCCATATCAATATCACTATCACTATAATTATCCAATGAAGCATTGTCATAATTGATAGGTGACTCATCATCTTCTTTCGATTGATGTTCCTCATGCTCTTCATCGGCCCCATTCAAAAACTTTTCTTCATTGTCTTCTTCCAATGAGCCGATTTGAGGTAGTCATCCAGAGATTCGGCCTCTACATTTTGATCTTGAAAGATATGTGGGGAAACTTCTATAACATACTGTCACTTTGGATCAATTTGATTGGCATGAAACACTTTGGATCAATTCGATTGGCGTGAAACACAACCTAATACCACAAAGCAAAGGGTTTACACTTTTATTATAGTACATCATCAGGATTTAATTTGGGATTAGTTGGGTTACTAACCTATTGACAGTGTTAAGGTAGTACGAAGGTATCTTTCTCATCATTCCAAAACTTGGTGGAATCAATTTGAAAGAACCCATTTGGATGTTTTTTCACAGTTGCTTGAGCACATTTATACATCACCTTGAACCATTTGACATCAAAGATGAATAGACTAAATGCTCTAAATCCAACCTCAAGAATATCCTTAATAGTTCCACAATACTTAAGATTATCCTCTTTGACATTGGTATCTGTTAATCCCATTTGGATTAACACCATGATCCTCAATTGAGGACATTAGTAAGTGTCATGTAAAGGCACTATAAAGGTTGTACATTACGAGACATTGGCCACCCAAGGCCTAATTAGTAAGTTTTGGGCACCCAAGTGTGAATAAGGGCCAATTGTATATAAGGTATTTTCTCATAATAAAAAGACACAATTGTTGAAATACAAAAGTGAATAGGGTGTGTGCAGGAACAAGCCCTTAGCAAGAGGCTGTAAAAGAGAATCTGTAAATGAGTGAGAAGCTGTGAAAAGGTGAGAGTTATCTACTAGGAGAGAATAAAGGGTAGCATGAGAAGATTTAGGATGTGTGGAGATATTTTGGGAAGAGGTGGAGACAATTAAGCAAAAGAGGTGGAGTGAATCAAGGAGAGATCAATGGGATTAGATGCTTGGATGTAAACTCTATAAATTGAGGCATTGGCCTAATGAGAATTTGCTGGTTTTTGATTATCCATGCCTACATTAAGCTATCAGTTAATTGCTCACTAATCATATCTTAATCATTATCTAATCTCTTTTGTTAATGATGTTGATTCTTGTATTTGCTCCACCATAGCTCATCACATTGCTGCAAATTAAACATGGTATCAGAGCCTAGCTTAGAATCCATCAAATTTATTAGCTCATTATCTTGCTAATCACCTAGTTAACTAGGATTAGAAAATAATCAAGTTTTTAGCTCTTCTTTTTAATAGCCTTTGTACCCCGAGCTGGTGGAGGGGCTTGATCTCCCTCTAGGCTTAAACCATAGGCTTCAAGCCTCTATCCACACATAATCATACTCCCCACGCATAAGCCAATCGCCTCAACACGTCAAACCACCGCGCATGCTGCTGAAATTGTAAATTTACAGGCGCCCTTTTTCTGAAGCAAAATTGAGATCTTCTCTCCACCAAAAGAAATTGGTCTAATTCCTCTTGCCCCCCCCCCCCCCCCCCCCCCCCCCCCCCGGGCGGTTTTTCAAGGGTTCTCTACATGCTGGTTATGTCAAATTTGTGAAATTCCTCAACAAGGAGAAGTGGAATCAAGCTCAACATCAAATCTGCAGGTGACTTTGGTAAAATAGAGATTAAGCATTCAATGTTTGGTCAAATCTTGTGTTTCTTGGCTTAATCCTCTACTAAACTAATTGCTATTAATGGATCTGAAAGGATTTGAGCTCATTTGAACTCTAAGGCCCCAGATCTGGCCTCCCCGCATACTCTATTTTTGACACACAAAACAGAGGATTATTTTGTTAATCAGTGTGATTAATCAGCACTAATCACTTTATTTTGGTGCAATTAGGGTTCAACTTAACCATTGGTTATCTGATATAGATCCCTATAGCTTCATATTACAATTTGGAGATGGTTTGATACTCCAACCATTTAGTACAGATTTGTTACCCTTGGCTTTATGTAATTTTTGGTGAATTTATACTCATAAATTTGTTGTAATCATCACTTAAACACCAAATTGACTTGTAAAAGGGTAGACGCTATCCTTGAATCTTGAAATTGGATAAAGAGGTAAGACCCCCTTCAAATCATCATGAGCACGAAACAAGAGATAGCTAAATTTAATGGAGAGTAGTTTTATACATGGTAAACAAAAACCATGTATTTGCTCATGAGGAAAAATCTCATTCTCATCCAATCACATCATTTTCATATCATCACATCTTTCCTAAATTTATCCTCATCAGATCTCATCCACTCGCATCTACCCATATCCACATCTCATCACATCACATTCATTCACATCTCATCCATTCAGACCACATCACATTCACTCACATCCCATCCATTCAGACCACATCACATTCACTCACATCACATCTCATTCATTTTACCTCACATCTCATTCATTCACATCTATCTCAATTCATATCCCATCACATTCACATTCATTCATGTCTATCACATTCATTCTCATCACCATTATATCACATCACTTCTATCCACATCATATCTCATTCATACACATCTCATCTCATTCATCCACATCCATCCAATTGTTCACATGTATGACTTCTCACATCTATCTATACATTCCTCACATTCATTCATATCCATCACATTCACATTCATTCATGTCTATCACATTCATTCTCATCACCATTATATCACATCACTTCTATCCACATCATATCTCATTCATACACATCTCATCTCATTCATCCACATCCATCCAATCATTCACATGTACGCCTTCTCACATCTATCTATACATTCTTCACATCCACATATATTCATAACACATCACATCTCTTTACATCACATCACATTCTTTCATTCACATCTATCTGATTCTATTCTCCTCACATCTATTCTCCTCACATCTCATCAGCTCTATTCTCCTCACATCTCATCACCTCTATTTGGATCATGTGAGATCCCTCTACCTCCTCCGCGCAACAACGGACTCCCGGTAGCTGACAGAGCGGAAGCAGCCCCCTCATGCGCGGGGTAGGGTTTTTCACTCGGGGCCTCGCCCACGAATGTCCGGGCATGAGACTAGGCTAGTGGTCACTCCGAAAACCGAAACCGAGAAAATTTCCCATGCCCGGAAAGCGGGGATGATTCCACCTTTTTGAATTTTCTTAACGATTTTTTTTTTCTAACAAGATCAATTCTAAACTATCCTTCACCTGAATAAACCAGATAGAAGGAAACTATTGCTGATATAATTTGATCATTTGAGTAATTTCAACGCTTTTTTCATAATCAAGATTAGGCACAGCCGTTGATCCACTCAATTGCAAAATTTATCAGGGAATTAACTAGCTACTCGAATCCTAGCGTAATCCTAAGATTTTTCAGTTTGATTGTTAAAACTCCACTGATTCCAGCTTAACCCCATCCGGCCCATGGGTTAGCCACCACCCTGCCACCACTGGAATCGGTAGATCCAAACAAGTACTCACCCACCCATAATTGAAATGCCTTTCTTAACTTTAGCTTTAGAAAACAGATACGCACACACTCCTCTTTAAAGCTTTAATATAAAAATAATCCATTGATAAACAGATATGATCACAGATTTCATAACTCAAAATTTTCATTCAATCCCTTGTTTCACAAAAACAGTACCACTCTGGACTCTCGCACCGCGAGCCCGTGCATCGCCTGGTCAGAACCCTCCAAGATCCTCCTTAGGTGTCTTGGCACTTCACTCAGGGACCGCTTTGTCGGCCCTTGCCCATCGTACCGGAAGCACACCATTTTTCACCATACCCAGGCTGGTCAAGACCTGGGCAGTTTTTGCCGCGTGAGCTGTCCCTCGAACACTCCCCGCCAGCTATTGCAACTGAACTTCCCTTAGATAAACATATATGCCAAATGCTTGTTGAAATTTGAGCATAATGATGAGCTATGGTGGATCATACACTAGAATCAACATGATTAACAAAGTGATTAGCAAATGATTAACACGTAATTAGTGAATAATTAGCAGATAGATTAATGTAGGCATGGATACTCAAAAACCAGCAAATTCTCATTAGGGCTATGCCTCAATTTATAGTGTTTACATCAAGCATCAAATCCCATTGATTTCTCCATGATTCACTCCCAGAATATCTCCACCTTTTGCCTGATTCTCTCCACCTCTTCTCTTTTCCCTGAATATCTCCCAGAATATCTCCACACTCCTAAATTCCCTCATGCTACCCATTATTCTCTCCCAGTAGATTCTTCTCACCTTTTCACAGGTTCTTTCACAATTACATCTTCTCTTTTACAGCCTCTATCCAAGAGCTTGTTCCCACACACACCCTATTCACTTGTATATTTCAACACCTCCCCTCAAGTGAATACTCCTAGTACACCTAGACCCTATACCAAATTTGCCTCCCCTTACTTGGTAGTCCGCGACCAGTGTCTACTCCTCCCCTCAAGTTATCTCAGCACACCTGGACCCTGTATCAAGTTTCTTTCTTACTTGACAGTCCGCGACCAGTGCCTCAAGTCCCTAAACTCCATAGTCCTTGACACTCTCTCTCTCTATGTGTCCAAGGCTACTATAAGTGCCCGCGACCTTGACTAAAGTGCTCACACATACATCTACCACGTGGCCTACATCATCGGTGGCTCAGAGGTGGTTTTACTTTATTGGGGCAGGTTACATTGGGTTGTGGGTTCTCTCTCTCTCTCTTTCTCTCAGAGATTTTCACATGGCTCCTCACTCTTTGGAGCCTCACATCTTCTCTTTTCTTCAGTCTTCTTCTCGTGGCAGCATCTCTCCACGCGTCCGTCTCTTCTTCCAGTCTTCTCAGGGCAGCTTCTTTTCTTGTGGCAGCTTCTCTTCTCGTGTCCATGTCTTCCTTCAGCTTTTCTTCTTGGTGTGGATCCTCTTCTTGGGAAGAGATATTCTTCTTCTTCCATGGTTGGGGCCATGAGCTCGTCCGTCAGGTCATTTTGCTCCATGTGAGCAACATGTTTCAATGTTTTGCTGACAGTTCCTTTGGGCTTTTTATGTTTATTTTGTATCATTATGCAATGCAAACCCAAATTTATGCGGGAGGTCTTACCTCTTGCCTTAATCTGGACAAGGGCAGTGTCTGTTCCCATTTTTACACTGATAAAATGTGCCCAATACATAATGCGTATAGCATTCATTCTCATGCACATTCCAAATGCAATTCTGGCTGTGAATAATCTTGAATTTGAGTGAGATTTACAGGCATTAACCAATGGTTGAATGCAAAATGATGATTTTCACAATTTTATCAGCACAATTTTACCAGAAATTACACTAAATTGAGAGTAACCAATTTGTACGGAATGGTTGGAGTATCAAACCAACTCCGATTTGAAATCTGAAGTTATAGGGATCTGTATCAGATACCTAATGGTTAATTTGAACCCTCAATTGCACCAAAGTACAGTGATTAGCACTGATTAATCACTGATTAGCAAATTAATGATCTGGTTTGTGTGCAGAAAACAGAGTATGCGGGGAGCTCAGATCTGGTGCCTTCCACTTCAAATGAGCTCAAATGCTTTCAAAGGCATCAATAGCAATGAGTCTAGTAGAGGATTAAGCCAAGAAACACAAGATTTGACCAAATAATGAAAGCTTAATCTCTGTTTTACCAAAGTCACCTGCAGATTTGATGAAGAGCTTGGATCTCTCTGTAGACTTGATGAAATTGAATTCTGTCTTCACCAGCTTGTAGAGCATGCTTGAAAACCCCCGGGGCTAAGAGGAATTAGAGCAATTTGATTTGATGAAGTGGGAATTAGTGATTTGCTGCAGAAAAACGTAGCCTGCTAAAACAGCGATTTCTCCCACCTCCGTTGACGGTTTGCACTTCTTTTTTGATGAGCTTAAAGAGCACTAAGATGGCTATCATGTCCTAGAAGGGTTTGCCCTAATTTTATGTGTGCAAGGAGAGGGAGATCCTCCACTGGCTGGGGGTGAAGGGGAAGATAAAAAACTCACTAAAAATTGATTTTTTTGCTAATTATCTTACTAATCCTCATTAATTAACTAATGGGCTCATAAATCTGGTTGATTCTAGGCATGGCTCTGATACCATGTTGAAATTTGAGCATAATGATGAGCTATGGTGGATCATACACTAGAATCAACATGATTAACAAAGTGATTAGCAAATGATTAACACGTAATTAGTGAATAATTAGCAGATAGATTAATGTAGGCATGGATACTCAAAAACCAGCAAATTCTCATTAGGGCTATGCCTCAATTTATAGTGTTTACATCAAGCATCAAATCCCATTGATTTCTCCATGATTCACTCCCAGAATATCTCCACCTTTTGCCTGATTCTCTCCACCTCTTCTCTTTTCCCTGAATATCTCCCAGAATATCTCCACACTCCTAAATTCCCTCATGCTACCCATTATTCTCTCCCAGTAGATTCTTCTCACCTTTTCACAGGTTCTTTCACAATTACATCTTCTCTTTTACAGCCTCTATCCAAGAGCTTGTTCCCACACACACCCTATTCACTTGTATATTTCAACAATGCTCCCTCCAACATTCTGGCATAAGACAGTCCTTTAAGAAAATAGGGTTTCTATGCAAGTTTTCAGTTTTGATTTTGTTTGAAAACCATGAATAATCTTAAATCCGTATCTCAATACTTCTAGATCCAGGTCTGAATTCCAAACAGAATTCCTCGAATTCTGTTAACTTGATCCTAAGATCAAAATCAAAAGTCTTAACTTAGTTTCAGATTCGTCATTAATTGAAATTGACGAAGGAATTAGGTCTTGGTCAATAGTCTGAATCAGAGTTTGGGTCTGGAAAGGTTCTTCCTAAACTATCTTTCTCGAAAGGTACTATTTTAATTTCTCTTTTTCTGAATTTCGTTCGACGAATATTTGCTTATAGATTTCTAAAACATGAATTTCTTAATGAGGAATAAAATAATCATTTATCTCGATCTCCAACTTCGATAGTTTAATTCAATTTTCTCATTACCATCTTAGTGAATATGAAACGGTAGCATTTCTTCTCACAGATTATCTACTTATTCATTTTTCCAATTTTTACAGAAATTAAACAGATGATTAAGAGAACCCTTATTTAATATAATCATTCTATATGCATCTCCTTATGCATAAAATCTAGTTCTGATGAAAGTCACACTTTTATCATCATAAAAATCATTTATGATGAAAATCACTCTTTTAATATGAAAGAATTTCTTTTATGCATCCATTTATGCATAAAAATCATTTACAATGAAAATCACACTTTTAATATATATAAAAATATCTTTTATGCATACAAATCATTTATGATAAAAATCACTCTTTTAATATAAAAGAATTTCTTTTATGCATCCATTTATGCATAGAAATCATTTATGATGAAAATCACACTTTTAATATAAAAATATATATTTTATGCATATGTTTATGCATACAAATCATTTATGATAAAAAACACTCTTTTAATATAAAAGAATTTCTTTTATGCATCCATTTATGCATAGAAATCGTTTATGATGAAAATCACACTTTTAATATAAAAAAATATCTTTTATGCATATGTTTATGCATACAAATCATTTATGATAAAAATCACACTTTTAATATAAAAGAATTTCTTTTATGCATCCATTTATGCATAAAAATCATTTATGATGAAAATCACACTTTTAATATATAAAAAATATCTTTTATGTATACAAAACATTTATGATAAAAATCATTCTTTTAATATAAAAGAATTTCTTTTGTGGATCCATTTATGCATAAAAATCATTTATGATGAAAATCACACTTTTAATATAAAAAATATCTTTTATGCATATGTTTATGCATACAAATCATTTATAATAAAAATCACTCTTTTAATATAAAAGAATTTCTTTTATGCATCCATTTACGCATAAAAATCATTTATGATGAGAATCACACTTTTAATATTAAAAAAATATCTTTTATGCATATGTTTATGCATAAAAATCATTTATGATGAAAATCACACTTTTAATAAAACAAATATCTTTTATGCACCCATTTATGCATAAAAATCATTAATGATGAAAATCACACTTTTAATATTAAAAAAATATCTTTTATGCATACAAATCATTTATGATAAAAATCACTCTTTTAATATAAAAGAATTTCTTTTATGCATCATTTATGCATAAAAATCATTTATGACGAAAATCACACTTTTAATATAAAAAAATATCTTTTATGCATATGTTTATGCATAAAAATCATTTATGATGAAAATCACACTTTTAATTAAAAGAAATATCTTTTATGCACCCATTTATGCATAAAAATCATTTATGATGAAAATCACACTTTTAATATAAAAAAAATATCTTTTATGCATATGTTTATGCATAAAATCCATTTGTGATGAAAGTAACACTCTTGTAATTAAAAAAATAGTCTTTTATGCATAAAAATCAATATGATGAAAGTAACTCTTTTGTAATAAAAAATATACTTTTATGCATTATTTTATGTATAAAAATCCATAATGAAGAAAGTAACACTTTCATAATAAAAAAAATATCAATAAGTATCTTTCATAGAATTTAATTCTATTAAAAATTATTCTTTTATAAAAATTAATCAATATGCATCTTTCTATGCATGAATGAAAATGACACTTTTAGAATACTCTAACGATTGGGATTACTCTTTTTGATTAATAAAAGATGAAATTTATTTCACAAATTTTTAAAAAATTTTGCCATAACCTCCTTTGTATGGCTGACCATTTTTTAATTTTTAACTCACTAAAATTAATTAGAAGTTTACCAAGAGTATTTAAATCATTCTAGTGTAAACATTTTCTACTTATTTAAGAGAACATTATGAAAAACTTGATTTTATCCAATAATCAATCATCTAGAATAAAGAATGGTTGGATTTACTAAAGAAGAGAGGGGAATGCCTTTTTTCAATGAGGCATAACATCATTTCATTTTAGAGAAGACAAAAATCATAAAAAACCATAAAAGAAATAGAAAAGAGAAGAATCTCCAACTTACATAGATAATTTGAGAGCTTTCCTTTGGCTTGATGGTTTGAGGGTTCTACTCTTGTTTGAAACAACAGTGGCCACCAATCTTTTAGAAGAGGGAAGGTCAAAAACTAATGAATTATGAGTAAAATTCATAGTTTTTGGCACTTGGGAGAGGCAGGGTAGCAGTGCAAAACACTATTGATTTTCAACAAAGGGGAAGGCTTCTATTTATTGGAAAAAGTGAGATTCTAACCAAGCCAACTAATTCTAGAATTTTCTAGATTAGTTTGGTCAATTTTTGACCATTTTTGGGTCAGTTTAGTCCACTTTTTGGATCTAGTTGAAACAGGAGAGAGGAGAGATAAAAATATCTCATTATTTGGGAGTTTAAAACTCATTCAAGCATGTGAAATAGGTGCCTCCTTCATGAGGGGAATTCCCACATACTGAGGTGTCAAAAATGCATCATTTCACCTAAATATCTCTCTTTTTTAACTATTAACCTTGTCCTTAGTCAACTCTTCATCTTATGTGAGTATTTACTCATTTTTGGGGGATTTTCCTTTTATTCTTCTATTTATCTCCTCCCTACATTTGGATGAATCTTATTGGTCCATAGGAACCTTAATTTAAAATTTCAAAAAAATCTTGACCCCCAGGATAATGCCTCTTGAACAGATTTTTGAACTTCTATTTCAGGGGAACTTATTTTAATAAGATGAGATATTTTTCTATCTAAAAATACTTAAAATTTGAATCACCACTCTCTAGAAGATTTTCTCTCTCTAGGCCAAAACTAGTAGAAACAAGATCTTTTATATTTCTGAAGAGGGATTTGATTACAGAGGAAGATGCTGGACATCTTGAGAGGCTGGGGGGGAATCTTACATTCTCTCCCACTTGAAAAACGCGAGATGTCCTCATCTCGCAAAGTGGGGGTAATCCCGCAACAAATCGGCTTCATTCTCCCAGGTGGCATCTTCAAAAGGATAGAACTTCCATTTTACCAATAATTCTCTGAGAATTCTGTTCCTGAGAATCTTCTCTCGAACATCAAGAATTTCTTCAGGTTGGAGTTCCATCTGTCCCTGGGTTGAAGAGGTTAGGATTTCATCATCAAGTACATGATTTGGGCTTGACACATATTTCTTTAGAAGGCTTACATGAAATACATTATGAACTTTGAGGAGATGAGGAGGCAAAAGAAGCTCGTAAGCTAAGTCACCTACTTTCTTTGTAATCAGATATGGCCCACAATATCTGGGGGATAATTTCTTGTACTTCCCAAGAGATAGAGAACTTCTTTTGGGCCGTACTCTAATGAAGACCATATCCGCTTCTTCAAACTTTCTATCTATCCTTTTCTTATTTGCACACTTCTGCTGTCGATCCTGGGGAGCTTTAATATCTTTACGAATTTACTGCATCTACTTCTCCATGTCGTCCAAGCATCTGTCTGGACATCTCAACCCTAATCAATGTGGGTCGAACCAAGTTAATGGAGTTAAGCAATCTTGTCCATACAGAGCTTTAAAGGGGCTCATCCCGATACTTCGGTGATAAGAAGCATTGTAGGCAGACTCGACTAGGTGCAGATAGCTTAGCCACCACAACATGACCGAAGTATATCTTCGATTACTTGGTTTACCCTTTCCGTTTGACCATCGGTCTCAGGGTGATAAGCTGTGTTGAGATCCAAGAAAGTTCCCACTGCTTCGAAAAATGCAGTCCAAAACCTTGAAGTAAACTTGGGATTTCGATCACTTACTATTCTCCTGGGTAGGCCATGCAATCTGAAGATTTCTTTGAGGAACACTCTAGCCACATCCACTGTAGTGTAGGTTTCTTTTACTGAGATTAGATAGGCAACTTTGATTAGTCTGGCAACTACCACAAAAATGGAGTTGTAACCTGATTGCACTGAAGGTAATCCAGTAATAAAGTCCATACTGATACATTCCCACTTCATATTGGGGATGTCCAATGGATGTAACTTCCCAGGCATTTTTACTCTTTCAGTTTTGACTTTCTCGCATGTCAGACATTGACGTACATGATTCAGTACATCCTTTTTCAGACCAGGCCAAAAGAAGCTTTTCTTTACAGACATGTAGGTTTTGATGAAACCTGGATGTCCTGTTATAAGGCTGTCATGGGCTTCATTCAGAATTTGATCCTTGGTTCCCTCATCATTGGGGATGCATAGCCTACGATTATAGTACATAATGCCATCATCCAAGTTGTACCCTTGAAATCTGTTCAACTCCTGTGGAGTTTTGCTTTCCTGCATAAGTAGGGTAGCAATAGGGCCAAAGAATCTATCCTGCATGATCTTCTCTCTTGCTTCAATAATCAAAGGATTTGATACTCCAGTAATTGCAAGCAAGGAGGCTTTTCTGCTGAGGGCATCTACTACCACATTTTCTTTACCTAGGCGGTACTTGATTTCAAAATCAAACTCCTGTAAGGTCTATATCCACCTTCTTTGGTGCATGTTGAGGTCCTTCTGATGAGTAAAGATCCACTTTAAGCTCTGATGATCTGTCTCATCAAAGTGAATCTTTTTCCCAGTAGGTAATGTCTCCACAACTTTAAGGCATAGACTACTGAAAGTAATTCCAGGTCGTGGACAGCATAATTCCTCTCATGCGTTCTGAGTTTTTTGGATTCATAGGCCACTGCATGACCTTCCTGCATGAGTGCACCTCCCAGGGCAAAACCACTTGCATCAGTTACTACCTCAAAGGGTAGAGAGAAATCTGGCAGCTTCAGAACGGGACTGGTTACCAAGGCGGTCTTCAGCTTATCAAAAGCACTCTGGCACCTGGCAGACCACTGAAATGGGGTATTATTTTTGAGAAGGTTAGTCAGGGGGGAAGCTATGAGAGCATACTTTGGTATAAAAATTCTATACCAACCAGTCAATCCCAAGAATCCTCTGACTTCTTTCACTGTCTTTGGTTCAGGCCAATCTATGACTGCATGGACTTTTGCGGAATTTGGAGAAATTCCATCTTTGGATACCAGAAACCCCAAGTATTCAATGTGGTTGCATTTGCTCTTTTTGGCAAAGAGTTAGTGCTTCCTTAGAATCTCAAGGACTTTTCGAACATGAGTCTCATGGTCAGCTGCATTCTTTGAGTAAATCAAAATGTCATCGAAGAAAACTAGAACAAAATCATCCAAGTATTCTTTGAGGATGCCCTACATTAGGCGATTGAATGTAGCTAGGGCATTAGTTAATCCGAACGGCATGACAGTAAATTCATAAT
The DNA here is from genome assembly GCF_041138505.1 of Cibotium barometz. Classification (NCBI taxonomy): domain Eukaryota; kingdom Viridiplantae; phylum Streptophyta; class Polypodiopsida; order Cyatheales; family Cibotiaceae; genus Cibotium; species Cibotium barometz. The sequence continues at coordinate 49,048,034 of NC_141071.1, read as the reverse complement.
GCTTATAGCGAGTATTGATGGGGCTATTTTCGGTATATCTTGATCATTGATCCTGATCTGGTAATACCCGGATTTGAGATCTATCTTTGTGAATATCTAGGCTCTATTTAGCCTGTCCAGAAGCTCATCAATTCTTGGAATAGGATACTTATTCTTAACTGTCAGCTGATTTAGACCTCTGTAGTCCACACAGAGTCTAAGCGTTCCATCTTTCTTTTTCTGAAAGAGAACTAGCGCACCCCAAGGTGAAACACTGGGTCTTACAAACCCTTTTTCTAACAGTTGTCTAAGCTGTTCCTTGAGTTCGATGGCTTCAAGAATTGGCATTTTGTACGTGCGTAGGGCTATTGTGGCTGAGCTCCAGGGTTCAATTCAATCACATGATCTACTTCCTAAATTGGAGGCATTTCAGTTAGCTCTGCTGGGAATAGATCATCAAATTCATTTAACCATTCTGGTTCTTTAGCCTTAAGCTTTGAGTCTACTGGGTTCATTTTGACAACATAAATTTGCTGCTTCTTTCTAAGTCCTTTCAGGAACCTAGAAGCTTTTACTAACTGAAGGTCTGGGGATCCGGAAACTCCAGTTCCTTGAACTTTATTCCCGTGAAGGTCATGGAAGGAAATGGTTCCATTGTGACAGTGTATGTCAGCTTGATTTTGTGGAGCCAATCCATTCCAAGGATCCCGTCAAAAACTCCCAGAGGTAAGACTTTCAACTGACAATCGGTTACATTACCATCTAGATTGAACTGGATAAGATCTGTCTCATGGTGAGTGAAAAGAGTCTTCCCACTGGCCAATTCAACTTGCATAGGTTTCCCTGATTTCTGTTCTAAGACTAGCTTACGCAAGCATCTAGGGGAAATGAATGAATGAGAACTGCCTGAACCAATCAAAAGCTTAAAAGGCTTACCCTGATATTCTGCTGGAGTATGGATGACTTAGAATTGACGGTTAGGTCCTTGGTTTTCAATTGTAGCAAAGATCTGCCCTCTTTCCTCTTCTACTACATATGAAATTGTGACTGCTCTGGTTGCTGCAGTCTGAGGCGGAACCCTTTCTCTTTGGTTGCCCCAGTTCTGGGAAGGAGTTTTGAGGTTACTCTGGACAGAGGCAGATGGCTGAGCTTGAGTTTTTCTGGGGTTACCCTGGCTTGGGCGAGACGGACCTTGATTAGACTGGTATGAAGGGGTTGGTTTGTGAATTCGGGGTCCTTGACTTCTCTGTCCCCTTGCATGGCAGGAGTCGGGCAGTCTTTCAGTTGGTGACCAAAACCTTGGCATCCAAAACATCGGTTTTCACTTCTGAGCTCATCCCTCTGATTTCTTGAAAGAGGTGGGGCTCCTAAGAGAAAGTATTCTGGGGGAAGGGTCTTCCTTCACTTCAGGCCTTGCTGCCTCTTCGGGGGTGGAAAGTTTGAAGTACTTCCCTGGGCTTGGAATCTTTTAAAGTTAGAGGGTGCAGGCTTTGGCGGGACCTTTTGCCATTCTTACTGCTTCAGCCATGGACACTGGCTTGGCATTTTTGACCAGTGTGTCCAAGGTTCGTTCATTCCCCGAATGAACCTGGCAATGAGTTGTTCTTCATCTAGAGGTGGTGAATATTTAAGTAGAAGAGCAAAGGCCTGATGATATTCCTCGATGGTTTTTCTCTCCTGCTTTAGCTCTAAGAATTCCTTCATTTTGATTTCCAAAAATCCAGGGGGACAAAATCTCTTTCTTAAATAGGTTTTTAGGTCGTTCCAAGACTGAGTATTTATGTCCAGACTGTTGGTGTCACAGTGGTCCTCCATGCTACCCTGGCTGTTTCCACTATTTTTAGCCAGGCAAGAGCCATTTTGTTCCGCTCATTGTAGCATGTGACGTCAAAATATTCTTCCATGGCTTCCACCCATTTCTCCACAGCCTCACCCAGGTTCTCCCCTTCTCCTTTGAAGGGTCTTGGCTGAGTCCTATGAAGAGACTTGCGAACATCAGGGTCAAGATCGTCATCTTTAGAGAGAGGGTGTGGCTGACAGCCACGGTTTCCTCGTCTCATGATTTTGCCAAAAATTTATATATTATTAAATTTTTATTTTGATATCATTCACGAGATCCTAAGACTTAAGAGGTTCGGAAAACATTTTCTAAAACAAGACAATGATCTTATTGGAGATCTACGACATATGTCCGATAATAGATTTTTCTTTATTAGATCGTCCGTAAACAATCACTTATACAACAAGGAATTTTTCTCCGAAAAACATTTCTTTATTTATATAAAAGTTACAATATGTACATAGAGCAGCTCGGCTCCGAAATTTAAAATCTCCTCGGGAGTCGCATAAGATGACAGTACTGGGCCATAGCCAGCCATGCCCTGATACAAACGTTCACTTACTGACAAGGGAGCTATTATTTTCTCCTTAGGAATAAAACAACTAAGGAGTCTGTAGACTTGGCATGAAAGTCTGAAATTTCGAGGCGTCAAATGATATAGAATGATGCCACGCACCATTTTCAGCTTTAACAGAATCATAGCCAAAGAGAGGTTCTGCCACAGCATTGCATGGCGGTCGCGAAGAGGCGTGGACATATTGCCCTACAAACCACTTATGCTGTAGTCTCTCCATTGGATTAGGAAAATATAAATCCTCGAAATGGTGTGCGAGACTTGCTCGGCTTGTTCGAGTTGAAGCGGCAGAAATGAGATGCTCGAAGGCGAACACAGTCATATCTTAAGACTGGGTGAGGAATACCAGATAAATAGGGAACTTCCATCTATAAAAACAATTTCTTTGATTAAAAATTCTTCATTAAAGAAGCTTACGGAATGAAAATACATTATGAAAATGCTTTTTCTGAGTTTTTATCAATTTTTGATAAAAATTTATTTATCTTTATTAGCTTTCAACAATGCTCTGATACCAACTGTGAGATCCCTATGCCCCCTCCACTGGACTCCCGGTAGCTGACAGCGGAAGCAGTCCCCTCATGCGCGGGGCAAGGTTTCTCACTCGGGGCCTCGCCCACAAATGTCCGGGCACACGAGACTAGGCTGGTGGTCACTCCGAAAACCAAAACCGGGAAAATTTCCCATGCCCGAAAAGTAGGGACGATTCCACCTTTTTGAATTTTCTTAACGATTTTTTTTCTAACGAGATCAATTCTAAACTATCCTTAGGTTTTAGATGATTTACATCAAAAATGTAATTTTACTAATTAGATTATTAGTATTTGCAGGCCTTCTGATAGCCTGGAAGAATTTTAGAAAAGAGATCATTAAAAATCAAACCATTGGATTTACAATTTTGACTAACCACCACATTCTACCAATGTCTCACTATCTACCACTCTTTTGATCTACAAGATTATGCATTTTTAAGTGGTAGTTATTGTGGGTGCAAAAATGGCATACATTATAGCACTTTAAAGACCTTGAAATATTTAAAGAAAATAGACAAATAGCTTAAAACTTTATCAAAAAATCAAGTTAAGCTCTATATTATGTGAAGATCTAAGATGCAAAGTGGAAATCTCATATGAGTTTATATGTGAAAGATATTAGCATTTTATGGAACCAGCCCAAATTTGGGACATAGTGTATACATTGAGCTTGTACCTAAGGAAATGAGGACTTTTAATTATCTAATGCTTAATTAGATTATGCAACTATATTCCCAACTTTGCATGTGACGTTCCAACAAAAGAACTTGAAAGGAAATTCCTTCGTTAGCTAGGAGAGATTGGCCACTAAAGGTAAATAAATGCCTGTTTTTTAACTATTTACAGGGTGCCTGAGTGGACAAAACTGGGCACCCTGATCCTGCAACCACCCATATATATATATCTTCCTCAACATACGTATGGGTGTCCTAAGCACCGCGAGCCCGTGCATCGCCTGGTCAGAATCCTCCAGGATCCTCCTTAGGTGTCCTGGCACTTCACTCACGGACCGCTTCGTCGGCCCTCGCCTATCATACCGGAAGCACACCATTTTTCACCATACGCAAGCTGGTCAAGACCTGGGCAAGTTTTTGCCGCGTGAGCTATCCCTCGAACACTCCCTGCCAGCTACTGTTGTAACCGAACTTCCCTTAGATAAACATATATGCCAATTGCTCCCTCCATGTAAGACAGTCCTTTAAGAAAACAGGGTTTCTATGCAAGTTTTTCAGTTTTGATTTTGTTAGAAAACCATGAATAATCTTAAATCCGTATCTCAATACTTCTAGATCCAGGTCTAAATTCCAAACAGAATTCCTCAAATTCTATTAACTTGATCCTCAGATCAAAATCAAAAGTCTTAACTTAGTTTCAGATTCGATGGGGGATTTGAGTACATTTTTCTTGAACTCTGCACATCATCATTGATTGAAATTGACGAAGGAATTAGGCCTTGGTCAATAGTCTGAATCAGAGTTTGGGTCTGGAAAGGTTCTTCCCAAACTATCTTTCTCGAAAGGTACTATTTCAATTTCTCTTTTTCTAAATTTTGTTCGACGAATATTTGCTTACAGATTTCTAAAACATGAATTTCTTATGAGGAATAAAATAATCATTTATCTCGATCCCTGACTTTGATAGTTTAATTCAATTTTCTCATTACCATCTTAGTGAATATGAAACGGTAGCATTTCTTCTCACAGATTATCTACTTATTTATTTTTCCAATTTTTACAGAAATTAAACAGAGGATTAAGAGAACCCTTATTCAATATAATCATTCTATATGCATCTCTTTATGCATAAAATCTAATTTTGATGAAAGTCACACTTTTATCATCATAAAAATCATTTATGATGAAAATCACTCTTTTAATATGAAAGAATTTCTTTTATGCATCCATTTATGCATAAAAATCATTTATGATGAAAATCACACTTTTAATATTAAAAAAATATCTTTTATGCATATGTTTATGCATACAAATCATTTATGATAAAAATCACTCTTTTAATATAAAATAATTTCTTTTATGCATCCATTTATGCATAAAAATCATTTATGATGAAAATTACATTTTTAATATATAAAAATATGTTTTATGCATATGTTTATGCATACAAATCATTTATGATAAAAATCACTCTTTTAATATAAAAGAATTTCTTTTATGCATCCATTTATGCATAAAAATCATTTATGATGAAAATCACACTTATAATATAAAAAAATATCTTTTATGCATACAAATCATTTATGATAAAAATCACTCTTTTAATATAAAAGAATTTCTTTTATGTATCAATTTATGCATAAAAATCATTTATGATGAGAATCACACTTTTAATATAAAAAAATATCTTTTATGCATATGTTTATGCATAAAAATCATTTATGATGAAAATCACACTTTTAATTAAAAAAATATCTTTTATGTACCCATTTATGCATAAAAATCATTTATGATGAAAATCACACTTTTAATATAAAAAAATATCTTTTATGCATATGTTTATGCATACAAATCATTTATGATAAAAATCACTCTTTTAATATAAAAGAATTTCTTTTATGCATCCATTTATGCATAAAAATTATTTATGATGAAAATCACACTTTTAATATAAAAAAAATATCTTTTATGCATAAAAATCATTTATGATGAAAATCACACTTTTAATAAAAAAATATCTTTTATGCACCCATTTATGCATAAAAATAATTTATGATGAAAATCACACTTTTAATATTAAAAAAAATATCTTTTATGCATATGTTTATGCATAAAAATTATTTATGATGAAAGTAACACGTTTATAATTTTAAAAAATATTCTTTTATGCAAACTTTTATGCATAAAAATCGTTTATGATAAAAGTAACTCTTTTGTAATAAAAAATATACTTTGATGCATTATTTTATGCATAAAAATCCATAATGAAGAAAGTAACACTTTCATATAAAAAAATATCAATAAGTATCTTTCATAGAATTTAATTCTATTGAAAATTATTCTTTTATAAAAATTAATCAATATGCATCTTTCTATGCATGAATGAAAATGACACTTTTAGAATACTCTAACGATGGGGATTACTCTTTCTGATTAATAAAAGATGAAATTTATTTCATAAATTTTTAGAAAATTTTACCATAACCTCCTTTGTATGGCTGACCATTTTTTAATTTTTAACTCACTAAAATTAATTAGAAGTTCACCAAGAGTATTTAAATCATTCTAGTGTAAACATTTTCTACTAATTTAAGAGAACATTATGAAAAACTTGATTTTATCCAATAATCAATCATCTAGGATAAAGAATGGTTGGATTTACTAAAGAAGAGAGGGGAATGCCTTTTTTCAATGAGGCATAACATCATTTCATTTTAGAGAAGACAAAAATCATAAAAAACCATAAAAGAAATAGAAAAGAGAAGAATCTCCAACTTACATAGATAATTTGAGAGCTTTCCTTTGGCTTGATGGTTTGAGGGTTCTACTCTTGTTTGAAACAACAGTGGCCACCAATCTTTTAGAAGAGGGAAGGTCAAAAACTAATGAATTATGAGTAAAATTCACAGTTTTTGGCACTTGGGAGAGGCAAGGTAACAGTGCAAAACACTATTGAGTTTCAACAAAGGGGAGGCTTCTATTTATAGGAAAAAGTGAGCTTCTAACCCAGCCAACTGATTCTAGAATTTTCCAGATCATTTTGGTCAATTTTTGATCATTTTTGGGTCAGTTTAGTCCACTTTTTGGATCTAGTTGAAACAGGAGAGAGGAGAGATAAAAATATCTCATTATTTGGGAGTTTTAAACTCATTCAAGCATGTGAAATAGGCACCTCCTTCATGAGGGAAATTCCCCCATACTGAGGTGTCAAAAATGCATCATCTCACCTAAATATCTCTCTTTTTTAACTATTAACCTTGTCCTTAGTCAACTCTTCATCTTATGTGAGTATTTACTCATTTTTGGGAAATTTTTCTTTTATTCTTCTATTTATCTCCTCTCTACATTTGGATGAATCTTATTGGTCCATAGAAACCTTAATTTAAAAATTCGAAAAAATCTTGACCCCCAGGATAATGCCTCTTGAACAGATTAGACTTAATTTCTAATGCACCTTCTGAAAATCTTTTTGATCTTCTATTTCAGGGGAACTTATTTTAATAAGATGAGATATTTTTCTATCCAAAAATATTTAAAAACTGAATTACCACTCTCTAGAAGATTTTCTCTCTATAGGCCAAAACTGGTAGAAACAAGATCTTTTATATTTCTGAAGAGGGATTGATTACAGAGGAAGATGTTGGACATCTTGAGAGGCGGGGAATGAATCTTACACATCACATCCATCCATCCATTCACATCACTTCTCATCACATTTATTCACCTCACATTCTCATCACTTCTATTCACCTCACATCTCATCACCTCTATGCACATCACATCCATCCATCCATTCACATCTATCTGATTCACATCACTTCTCATCACATCTATTCACCTCACATCTCATCACCTCTATTCACATCTTATCCATCCATCCATTCACCTCACATTCTCATCACTTCTATGCATAGAATTTAAGAGAATTTTGATTTTTGATATAAAGATTCTTTATGTATCTATTTATGCATAATTTAAATTTAAAGAGAATAACGCTTTTGGAATAAAAAAAATAAAATCTTTTATGCATCTTTCTAGACATAAAATCATTTTTAATGACAATAACACTTTTGAATTAAAAATAAATCTTTTATGCATCTTTCTATGCATAAATCAATTTTAATGAGAAAAATACTTTTGAAATAAAAATTAAATCTTTTATGCATCTTTCCATGCATAGAAATTAAATATAATGAAGATAACACTTTAATAATAAAAATTTATATTATGCATCTTTCAATGCGTAGAAATTAAATATAATGAAAATAGCACTTTTATAATAAAATTTTCTATTATGGATCTTTCCATGCATAGAAATTAAATATAATTAAAATAACTCTTTTATAATAAAATTTTCGATTATGCATCTTTCCATGCATAGAAATTAAATATAATGAAAATAACACTTTTATAATAAAATTTTCTATTATGCATCTTTCCATGCATAGAAATTAAATATAATGAAAATAAAACTTTTATAATATAAATTTCTACTATGCATCTTTCCATGCATAGAATTAAAATCCAATGAGAATAACACTTTTGAATTAAAAATAAATCTTTTATGTATTTTTCCATGCATAGAATTAAAGTCCAATGAGAATAACACTTTTGAATTAAAAATGAATCTTGAATCTTTATGCATCTTTCCATGCATAGAATTTAAATCCAATGAGAATAACACTTTTATATAAAAGAAAATCCTTTTATGCATCTATTTATGCATAAAATAGGAATAACACTTTTAAAATAAAAAGAATTTCTTTTAGAATGCACAAACGGTGGGGATTATTCTTTTTGAATAACATAAAGATAAAACTTATTTCCATAAAATTTAAGAAAATTTTGCCATAACCTCCTTTGTATGGTTGACCATTTCTCAATTTTTACATTCTAAATTTACTTTAAAGTTTATCCCAAGATGAAATAAAGCACTCTAATCTAATCAATTTTTCACTTCTAAAGAGTAATCAATAGGAAAAGTTTAACTCAATTTATTTGTTACTCATTTTAGAATAAAGAAAGGCTGAAATTCTTAGTGAAGAGAAGGGGGAAGCCTTTTCATCAAGGCTTATAATCCATAATCACATTAAAAAGCAAAGAATTCAGAAAACCATAGATTAGAATTTAAAAAAAGTAGAATTTTTAACTTACATGGAGTTTTGTGAGCTTTCCTTTGGCTTGAGGGATTGAGGGTTCTACTCTTGTTTAGATCAAGAGTGACCACCAATTCTTTGTAGAGGATTTAGTCAAAAACAATTGAATTATAAAATGAATTCAATGTTTTTGTCTCTCTAGGGAGGAGTAGAGTAACAGTGCATAAACACTATTAAGCTTTCACAAAGGGGGAGGCTTCTATTTATAGGAAAAAGTTAGCCTCAAACCAAGAAAACTGATTCTATAATTTTCCAGATTAGTTTGGTCAATTTTTAACCATTTTTTCATCAAATCAGCTTACTTTTTGGAACTAGACTTGAATTAGGAGAGAGGAGAGATGAAATATCTCATTTTATTGATTTAAAATGGAAAGCAATGATGAGGAAAAAAGGCGCCTCCTTCATGAGGGGGAATCCCCATTTTGAGGTGTCAAAAATCAAATTTTTTAACTATTTTCCTTGATCCTTAGTCCACTCTTCATCTTATGTGAGTATTTACTCATTTTTGGGGGTTTTTTCTTTATTTCTTCAATTTATCTCCTCCCTAAATTTGGATTAATCCAATTGGTCTCTCAGAACCTTAATCCAAAATTTTCAAAAAATCTAGACCCTTACCAAGAGGGAATGAAGGCAAATAGAGCCCATAAAAATGTACATATGTACCCAAGGTGAGAGCTTCAATGGTCCTTAATATACTGTATACTGGCAAGTACAATCAACCAGTGAGTGTACGCTATGATGGTAATTGTACCTTTTGTAGACATTATGGTCATGAGGCTTCACTGCGCCACACACGCACTTGCAAACCCTTACTAATGCTTCTAGGCGTCAACAATTGGCTTTACCAGCCCCATAGCAGCCACCATCAGCCATAATGCCTCTAGTAACATCTAACCCAATGAGGATAAAATGACACAAAAACCCATTGCAAGGGGGATTTACAATGCGCAGAATGTGTCATTACCTCCCCGAGTGTTGGAATCTCAACCACATCCCCCGAGGATCATACCTCTTAATCAGGTAAGCTTTGAGGAGCATATTGATTACCAATATTATGATGTGGATTTTGAACCCACCCCCAATTCTTTGAGGACCCCACAGAGCTTCATCCTGACTATTATGTAGTGGATGGCAGAGGGGGAGTTAAGCAAGTTTACCAACTTGCTACTGCAATGGGTAGGGGCCGGGACATTAATTCCACAGCTAGAAGAATTCATATTCAATGCTACCACTATCAAGGTCCCCATTGAGTTTCGGAATGCCCTCTCAAGTTTCCCCTTATCAACCAAGAAATGCCCTCAAACATGCCCACCAGCTACCTACTATAACCAACATGTTTGTGAGAAACCATCTCTAGCCTCGGTAGAGTAGAATCTAACAAGAAGAAGAAAAATAGGGGAAAAAAGTCTATTAAGGATGGAAAATTAAAAGAAACCAGAAAGACAAATCTTGGAATGCCTCAAGAGCCAATGTTCATTAGGGACCTAGATGAGGACTCCGACTCCTTGGACAAAATGGTCGATTCTAAAAACAGGGTAGGGAAATACCTTCCAAAACCAAGAGCACGGTGTAGGAGACCCCACAAGAACATACGATTCTTGAGAATAGATCAAACATGACAAAACTTGGATCTTATCCTCACCCTTAGAGGGAAATTTAGCAACTCCAATAATTTGGTGATTTACTTACAAAAACCCAAGAGTATCTTAAACCAGAACCCAAGCAAGTGAGAGTCTTAGATACTGTACACCCTAGCACCCTAATTCCTACTACTCAGATTTGCAAACCTCTAGATGTGCCGAGTGTCATTGTAAGATCCCTGTTCCCACCGAGCAACAGATTCGGGATACTAGCAGCGGAAGTAGCGCTTCTCGCGCGGGACAGGGGTCCCACACTCGGGGCCTCGCCCATGGATATCCGGATAAGAGACTAATCCGTCGGTTGTTCCAAAACCGAACCTGGAAAAACTTCCTTTACCGGAAAGCACGGGCGATTCCACCAGGATAACTTTTTACTCTAACGTAGTCAAGATCATTTCTGATCGAGATGATCCAATTACATCTATAAGATACTTAGTCAGTTCAAGGAAGAAACTTGCACTTGGATCATTGGGATCAACGCTTTTTTCCCCATTCAAGAGGCACAGCCGTTGATTCCTATCCATAGAACAGTTACTGTCCGGGAATTTTTTTTTTCTATCGTAAAAACAAAAGTTTGAGTCTCAATTTATGGATCCATCAGTCCAGCCTAACCCCATCCGATCCCATGGGTTAGCCAACCGCCCAACCACTGTAGTAATGGGATCCAATTAAGAATTTGGTTAGGTTTTGTCCCGGGTACCAAGGAAAAGAGTTCCAAGGCCCCCTAGCCGGACGTTCCCCTGAATCAGAAATTCAAAAAGAATTTTCCAATGTGCAATTGGAATTAATTGGAAATAAGTATAAAGAACCTTAGTCTAAGGGTCTAGATTTTCAGAAATTTTTAGATTATGGTCCAATTAAGGTTCCTATGGGCCAATAGCATCAATCCATGTGTAGGGAGGAGATAAATCCAATTTGAAAAAGAAGATACCCAAAAATGAGTAAATGCTCACATAAGATGAAGAGTTGAAAATGTACAAGGTTTATTAGTAAAAAAAAAACTATGACACATATGTAAGGAAGAGGAGTTCTTTAAAGGAGGTGCATATTTCACATAAGATGAAGAGTTGAAAATGTACAAGGTTTATTAGTAAAAAACTATGAGCAATATTAAAAATATGAGATATTTTAGGTATCCAAAAATGAGTAAATGCTCACATAAGATGAAGAGTTGAAAATGTACAAGGTTTATTAGTAAATAAACACATATGTAAGGAAGGGGAGTTCTTTAAAGGAGGTGCATATTCACATAAGATGAAGAGTTGAAAATGTACAAGGTTTATTAGTAAAAAAACTATGACACATGTAAGGAAGAGGAGTTCTTTAAAGGAGGTGCATATTTCACATAAGATGAAGAGTTGAAAATGTACAAGGTTTATTAGTAAAAAACTATGAGCAATAAAATTTTGACACATATGTAAGGAAGGGGAATTCTTTAAAGGAGGTGCATATTTCACATGCTTGAATGAGTTTTAAACTCAAAAATAATGTGATATTTTTATCTCTCATCTCTCTTGAACCAAACCAAATCAAAATGGAACCAAACCGAATCAAAAAGTAACCAAACTAGGTCCAAATCTAGTCCCAATTCAACCAAACTGACTTGGAAAATTCTAGAATCAGTTTGTTTGGTTAGGAGCTCAATTTTTCCTATAAATAGAAGCCTTCACTTGTTGAAAAAGATATAATGTCTTATGCTTTGTTACTCTACTCCACCTAAGCCAAAATATATAATGTCTTATGCTTGTTACTCTACTCCATCTAAGCCAAAATATATAATGTCTTATGCTTGTTACTCTACTCCACCTAAGCCAAAATATATAATGTCTTATGCTTTGTTACTCTACTCCACCTAAGCCCAAAATAGATAGTGTCTTATGCTTTGTTACTTTACTCCACCTAAGCCAAGAACTATGAATTCTTTAATAATTCATTAGTTTTTGACACTTCTCTCTTTCTTCAATCCCCATTGGTGGCTCCATCAACATACTAAACCAATTGATTGGTTGGGGGCCTCTACCGTGATCAAAGAATCAAGCAAATTATAAGATAAGTATAGTGAATTTTAATCTTTTCTATAATTTCTCAATGATTCTCTCTTCTCAACCCCTCTCAAGCTTGAGAAGCTTAATTGGTATGGTTTTTGAAATGCTATTGAAGTTAATTAAGTAATGATAGTAAAGAATTATATAAAATTCTATTTATATTTAATTCTAATGGTTTTTCTCTCTCTCTCACTTAAGAAATGGTCATACTCATGACCCTTTTCAATCCAAATGAAGCTTTTCATAAGGCTTTTCCTTAATCCAAGATTAAGTTATGCTTGAGGCCAAATTAATGGCTTTTTTCTATGCTTTTAGTCTATGTATATTGATGATTCAATCCATTATGGATTGATGATCCAATTAGAGACCATTCTAATTATTTTCTTAATGATCCAATTAGAGACCATTATGGATTGATGATCCAATTAGAGACCATTCTAATTATTTTCTTAATGATCCAATTAGAGACCATTATGGATTGATGATCCAATTAGAGACCATTCTAATTATTTTCTTAATGATCCAATTAGAGACCATTATGGATTGATGATCCAATTAGAGACCATTCTAATTATTTTCTTAATGATCCAATTAGAGACCATTATGGATTGATGATCCAATTAGAGACCATTCTAATTATTTCCTTAATGATAAGCCTTATCCCTTAGAAAAAATTGGGATTTATCAGTCATAGTAGCGGAGCTATGGCAAAATTTTTATAGAAATTACGCATAAAATAATTTCATTCAAAGCCTAAAAAGAGGACTTCCTACCATATTCTAGGAACTATCATCCTAGATTAATTAAAAGAATATTATTATGCATGGAGATATGGATGTTTGCATGTAGATGTAGAGGTATGGATGTGAGTGTGAATGTGGAGGTGGATGTATGCATGTAGATGTAGATGTATAGATGTAGATGTGGATGTGGAGGTGGGTGGATGCATGTAGATGTAGATGTATAGATGTAGGTGAGAATGGAGATGTGGATGTATACATGTAGATGTAGATGTATAGATGTAGATGTGGATGTGGAGGTGGGTGGATGCATGAAGATGTAGATGTATAGATGTAGATGAGAATGGAGATGTGGATGTATATATGTAGATGTAGATGTATAGATGTAGATGTGAATAGAGATATGGATGTATACATGTAGATGTAGATGTATACATGTAGATGGGAATGGAGATGTGGATGTATACATGTAGATGTAGATGTATAGATGTAGATGTGAATGGAGATGTGGATGTATGCATGTAGATGTAGGTGTATAGATGTAGATGTGAATGTGGAGGTGGATGTATGCATGTAGATGTGGATGTGAATGTGGAGGTGGATGTATGCATGTAGATGTAGATGTATGGAGGTGAATGTGAATGTGGATGTGGATGTACGCATAGGGATGTAGATGTATGCATGTAGATGTGAATGTACGCATATAGTTGTGGATGTATGGATGTGAATATACGATTGTGATGTGAGGGAATCTGAAGTGATGAGATGGAAATGATGTGATGGGATGAGTATACATATAAATGGAATATGGAATAAGTAATGTAGATTGATGAGGGATAATGTGGAAAAATGAAAGTTAAAATAGAAATTGTATTGTAAACTGTTTGTAAATGCTGTTTGTAAATGCTGTTTGTAAATGATTGTTTTATGTCAAGAATGCTGGGGGGAGCATTTTGACCGTCTTGTGATTAAAGTCGTGATGATGATAAAGTTGCAACTGCTGACGGGGAGTCAATGAAGGACGTCTCGCGTAGCAAGGTCGGCCGAGGTCTTGACCAGCCTCGGTGCGATTAAAATGGTGAGCTTCCGGTACGGTGGATGAGGGGCCAAGGAAGCGGCCTATGCGTGAAGCGCTAGGTCACCTGCGAAGGATCCTAGAGGGTGCTGACCATACGGTGCTCGGGCTCTGGGTCGCCTAGGATACCCACGCGTGCGTCGAGGAAGATATTGGAACAGAGTTGGAGTTGTTTTCTGAAATCGGGCATGGATCTGGTTGATTGACCTTACTGGTCTTCAATGGATGAGTCCATGGCTCTTTATATGGATCTGTTGGTTGATCTTGCTGATCTTCAACGAGAGTCCATCTTGATAAGTGATTATATTGCCAAGTATTATGGGCTAGGAACTATCGAAACGGCTCCTGAGCGTTCTAGTTGCCAATGATGCCATAGATACTCTGATGAAGGAATGATGGGAAAATTAAGAATCAACTGGATAAATTGGAAGATGATGATCAGTGATACTATGGTTTTATTAAAGGATTGTTTTAAACTGGTTGAATCTGTGAAAAGGCAATTTCATATTGGGTGTGTGAGTGGTGTGACTAGTTTTATTTTGCATGAACATCCGGCTAGGGGGCCTTGGAACTCTTTTCCTTGGTACCCGGGACAAAACCTAACCAAATTCTTAATTGGATCCCATCACTACAGTGGTTGGGCGGTTGGCTAACCCATGGGATCGGATGGGGTTAGGCTGGACTGATGGATCCATAAATTGAGACTCAAACTTTTGTTTTTACGATAGAAAAAAAAAAAATCCCGGACAGTAACTGTTCTATGGATAGGAATCAACGGCTGTGCCTCTTGAATGGGGAAAAAAGCGTTGATCCCAATGATCCAAGTGCAAGTTTCTTCCTTGAACTGACTAAGTATCTTATAGATGTAATTGGATCATCTCGATCAGAAATGATCTTGACTACGTTAGAGTAAAAAGTTATCCTGGTGGAATCGCCCGTGCTTTCCGGTAAAGGAAGTTTTTCCAGGTTCGGTTTTGGAACAACCGACGGATTAGTCTCTTATCCGGATATCCGTGGGCGAGGCCCAGAGTGTGGGACCCCTGTCCCGCGCGAGAAGCGCTACTTCCGCTGCTAGTATCCCGAATCTGTTGCTCGGTGGGAACAGGGATCTTACAGTTGGTATCAGAGCGTTTGGTTAATAAAGATCAACTGAGAAGACAAATATGTCAAAAATTTATCAAGAAACACAAAAAAAAGTTATAATTGTGTGAGATAATTCATACAATTTGATATTCAAACTGAAACTCGTAATTTGGTAATTGGGTCTTCAGATGGAAGTACCGCAATTATATAGAATCCCTGACTTGCTTGAGGCCTAGACATGATAGTATTTACCTTATAATTCCAAGGGTCGTGACTACCCATATATACCGAGAGTATACTGCAGCTCTTTACTGACCGTATATACGAGTAAATCTAAGACTTGAAATTATAAGCGTTAATGCTATCCAGATGATGATTTCGAATGTGATTGATATGATTTTTAATTCTGTTTGAGAATTGATGAATTGATTTGGATTCTGATTGAAAATGTTGATTTTTAAAAATTAGTTGAAATATAATGAAACCACAATGAGGGGGAATGGGACGAGTCCCTGTGATGATATTCATAACTAGAATGATGATAACGAATTCAGCAAATCACTATGAGATTAGTGGGTTGTGCTGTCAGATTGCTACTGTTAATACTTGACCGGTAGATCAAGTTAAGGGATGTCAAATTGAAAACTTGCTTGACTGAAATTTCCGTGGAGGAATGTTTCAAAAGAAACTTTTCGGTCTAATGGACCATTATCATGTTAAAGATATGAATGATATGGTCTGAATGAATTGTTATTTAATTATGAGTTCTATATAAGGGATATTTATCCCAGTATTATGTTGGGTTGACCAGAATATAAGGAACCCCAGAATAAAATTGGATCTTAAGAAAAAGAGTTGTCCTCTACCTTGCGAGATGAGGACATCTCGCACTTTTTAAGTGGGGTAGGATGTAAGATTCCTCCCCAGCCTTCGAGGTATACAGGAGTAAGAATCTCCCTTTCTGATCTTATAATTATTCCCTCTCTAAAATAAAAGAAAGTCTCTGTTTAAAAAAGGAAGACCCTTTTCCTAGAATACTTCTCAAGAGTCACGCCTATTTTAAGGATTCAGAACAATGAGTTCAGAAGTGAAAATCGGTGTTTTGGATACCAAGGTTTTGGTTTTCATTCGAGTACGGCCCAAAAGAAGTTCTTTATCTCTTGGGGAGTATAAGAAGTTATCCCCCAGATATTGTGATCCTTATATCTGAATTCAATGAAAGTAGGTGACTTAGCCTACAAGTTTCTTTTATCTCCTCATCTCAAAATTCTTAATGCCTTCTATAGAAAAATGTGTCAAACTCAAATCCTGGAAAGATGGTAAAACTTCAGTGGCAAGTTACCGTTGGCTTCTAGGTTACGCTAGCTCCTTCCTTTATATAAGTCAGAACTTTTACTTGTCGCTCACAGTAATCTTACTCCCATCAATCTCCTTTCTTTCTTAATCTCCTTCATGGCTTGGCAACAGGAATTAGTTTTATCCCTGATGATTTCTCACCTTCAAGACGCAAGAGAGTCTGTGAAGAAAGACTTTATAGAACAGTATGAGCGCTCACTTTTTCCTCACCTAGGAACTTCTGTAGCGCAGACCAAATGGCGGACCTATCAAAACATAACTAGGGTAACACCCTGGGGTCAGCAGCACTTTCGTAACAATGTCCGCTTGGCCATGGTTATTGAAGCTTTGGGTTTGGGTCCCCGATACTACTGCGTCATGAGATCAAGACATCTTGGGTTTTCTGAGCGGGTCTTCTTACTGGCGTGTTTTCTTCCTCATGAGAAGATATGCCTTTACCCCGTTTTTGGCTTGCCTCTCAGAGGTCCTTTTGTTAGATCACCTCATACCACTGAGATAGGTGCGGCAATAACCAGCAGAATCATTCCCATAGATGAGTTACCCTATACTTGTGCAGCTTGTGAGGACTGCTTTTGTGACCATATGATGGACGGGCTTATGGAAGTGTAAAGAGTTCTTTTATCTTTACTGTATAAGTTCCAAGAATGAATAAAGTTTAAATCTTGTTCTTATTTTGAATCTTGCTCTCTTTAAGACTTTTCTTGGTGGTTAATCGTGATTAAAATTTTTCTCTAAGTCTCATATTCGTGCATCTTGCGAAATTATTCCAAGTTGCGAGATGAGGACATCTCGCGTTTTTTAAGTGGGGTAGAATGTAAGATTCCTCCCCCAACCCCTTTTTGATGTCTAGTATATTCCCCTGTAATCAATCCCTTTTTTGAAATATAAGAGATCTTGTTTGTGACTATTTTAACCTAGAGAGAGAAAATATTCTAGAGAGAGAATATTCAGATTTTGAATATTTTTGGATAGAAAAATAACTCATCTTATTAAAATAAGTTCCCCTGAATCAGAAATTCAAAAAGAATTTTCCAATGTGCAATTGGAATTAATTGGAAATAAGTATAAAGAACCTTAGTCTAAGGGTCTAGATTTTCAGAAATTTTTAGATTATGGTCCAATTAAGGTTCCTATGGGCCAATAGCATCAATCCATGTGTAGGGAGTAGATAAATCCAATTTGAAAAAGAAGATACCCAAAAATGAGTAAATGCTCACATAAGATGAAGAGTTGAAAATGTACAAGATTTATTAGTAAAAAAAAAACTATGACACATATGTAAGGAAGAGGAGTTCTTTAAAGGAGGTGCATATTTCACATAAGATGAAGAGTTGAAAATGTACAAGGTTTATTAGTAAAAAACTATGAGCAATATTAAAAATATGAGATATTTTAGGTATCCAAAAATGAGTAAATGCTCACATAAGATGAAGAGTTGAAAATGTACAAGGTTTATTAGTAAATAAACACATATGTAAGGAAGGGGAGTTCTTTAAAGGAGGTGCATATTCACATAAGATGAAGAGTTGAAAATGTACAAGGTTTATTAGTAAAAAAACTATGACACATGTAAGGAAGAGGAGTTCTTTAAAGGAGGTGCATATTTCACATAAGATGAAGAGTTGAAAATGTACAAGGTTTATTAGTAAAAAACTATGAGCAATAAAATTTTGACACATATGTAAGGAAGGGGAATTCTTTAAAGGAGGTGCATATTTCACATGCTTGAAAGTTTTAAACTCAAAAATAATGTGATATTTTTATCTCTCATCTCTCTTGAACCAAACCAAATCAAAATGGAACCAAACCGAATCAAAAAGTAACCAAACTAGGTCCAAATCTAGTCCCAATTCAACCAAACTGACTTGGAAAATTCTAGAATCAGTTTGTTTGGTTAGGAGCTCAATTTTTCCTATAAATAGAAGCCTTCACTTGTTGAAAAAGATATAATGTCTTATGCTTTGTTACTCTACTCCACCTAAGCCAAAATATATAATGTCTTATGCTTGTTACTCTACTCCATCTAAGCCAAAATATATAATGTCTTATGCTTGTTACTCTACTCCACCTAAGCCAAAATATATAATGTCTTATGCTTTGTTACTCTACTCCACCTAAGCCCAAAATAGATAGTGTCTTATGCTTTGTTACTTTACTCCACCTAAGCCAAGAACTATGAATTCTTTAATAATTCATTAGTTTTTGACACTTCTCTCTTTCTTCAATCCCCATTGGTGGCTCCATCAACATACTAAACCAATTGATTGGTTGGGGGCCTCTACCGTGATCAAAGAATCAAGCAAATTATAAGATAAGTATAGTGAATTTTAATCTTTTCTATAATTTCTCAATGATTCTCTCTTCTCAACCCCTCTCAAGCTTGAGAAGCTTAATTGGTATGGTTTTTGAAATGCTATTGAAGTTAATTAAGTAATGATAGTAAAGAATTATATAAAATTCTATTTATATTTAATTCTAATGGTTTTTCTCTCTCTCTCACTTAAGAAATGGTCATACTCATGACCCTTTTCAATCCAAATGAAGCTTTTCATAAGGCTTTTCCTTAATCCAAGATTAAGTTATGCTTGAGGCCAAATTAATGGCTTTTTTCTATGCTTTTAGTCTATGTATATTGATGATTCAATCCATTATGGATTGATGATCCAATTAGAGACCATTCTAATTATTTTCTTAATGATCCAATTAGAGACCATTATGGATTGATGATCCAATTAGAGACCATTCTAATTATTTTCTTAATGATCCAATTAGAGACCATTATGGATTGATGATCCAATTAGAGACCATTCTAATTATTTTCTTAATGATCCAATTAGAGACCATTATGGATTGATGATCCAATTAGAGACCATTCTAATTATTTTCTTAATGATCCAATTAGAGACCATTATGGATTGATGATCCAATTAGAGACCATTCTAATTATTTCCTTAATGATAAGCCTTATCCCTTAGAAAAAATTGGGATTTATCAGTCATAGTAGCGGAGCTATGGCAAAATTTTTATAGAAATTACGCATAAAATAATTTCATTCAAAGCCTAAAAAGAGGACTTCCTACCATATTCTAGGAACTATCATCCTAGATTAATTAAAAGAATATTATTATGCATGGAGATATGGATGTTTGCATGTAGATGTAGAGGTATGGATGTGAGTGTGAATGTGGAGGTGGATGTATGCATGTAGATGTAGATGTATAGATGTAGATGTGGATGTGGAGGTGGGTGGATGCATGTAGATGTAGATGTATAGA
Source organism: Cibotium barometz (assembly GCF_041138505.1). NCBI lineage: Eukaryota > Viridiplantae > Streptophyta > Polypodiopsida > Cyatheales > Cibotiaceae > Cibotium > Cibotium barometz. Next base: position 49,028,064 of record NC_141071.1, on the reverse strand, counting down.
TGTAGGTGAGAATGGAGATGTGGATGTATACATGTAGATGTAGATGTATAGATGTAGATGTGGATGTGGAGGCGGGTGGATGCATGAAGATGTAGATGTATAGATGTAGATGAGAATGGAGATGTGGATGTATATATGTAGATGTAGATGTATAGATGTAGATGTGAATAGAGATATGGATGTATACATGTAGATGTAGATGTATACATGTAGATGGGAATGGAGATGTGGATGTATACATGTAGATGTAGATGTATAGATGTAGATGTGAATGGAGATGTGGATGTATGCATGTAGATGTAGGTGTATAGATGTAGATGTGAATGTGGAGGTGGATGTATGCATGTAGATGTGGATGTGAATGTGGAGGTGGATGTATGCATGTAGATGTAGATGTATGGAGGTGAATGTGAATGTGGATGTGGATGTACGCATAGGGATGTAGATGTATGCATGTAGATGTGCAAGTACCATACGAAAACATTGAGCCCATTTTAGAAATGGATTTCCCAATCTCATCGGCACCTACTTATAGAAATGAGGTCATGAACAAACCTCTTAATATCCCCAAGTTGTTAGACTTTATGGCCTCACAAACCAGTACAACTATAACAACTAAATTGACTGGAGATCTTGAAAGTGATGAGAGCTCTCCTTAACACTAGTTCTGTAATTGGACACTAAAGTGTCCTGAGGGTCTACACTAAAGTGTCCTGAAAAGTTAGCATTTTTCTTGAATTTTTGTGGGCAATCTATTAAGAGTTTTGAAATGCTTAACATCCACAGATGTTCCTCAAGACCCAAAAAATCCTTGAGATTTTTTAAATTGCACTTTTCTTAGCTTTTGCAAGGCAATATTTTAATTTTCTTAGACACATGCTGATAAAACGCATGATTTTTGCTGTTTTCAAAATAGTAGTAATTTGGACATAACTTTTAGAAGGGACATAGTTTGATCATGGAACTTGGCTTGATGGAAAGCCCATGATGTAAACTAAATCCTGGAATCATCAAACGATAATTATTGGATAAATTTTTGACTCGCTAATATTGAAATGACGTTTTTTATACAGGTGGAGCATGAATTTTTCTCCTTCCATATGCAAGCTAATAATGTAAAACTTGAGGTGTACCCATGTTATATAGGGTAAATACTACTTTGTTTTGAATTTTGCAAAACTTTAGAGCCACTTTTTGGGCCTCTTCTCATACATGGCCTTTTGCGCAACCTGTTTTTAATACATAAAATGTCTAATTATGAGCCTAATTTTGATTTTCATCAAAGGGAAAAGCTGTGTAAGTGCATTATTTGTTGTAACTATAGGTGTAGACTACTTGTGCAAGCATAGTTATGATTAGTTTTTGATAAAAGATGATCAAATTTTACATTTTTATTTTTTATAGTTTTTTTAGAACTAGGCGATAAGAACCTACTTAAGTGGAGGCTAAGCTAGTGTCATACACATCAAATTATGGCTTATTTATCTCATCTCAAGCATGAAAACCAATAATCAACATTCTCATTGATAGGGCTACATTATTTTTTAGTGGCGTGATTGATTTTTGATAATACGCGTTACTTTTGCTGATTTTATGCAACTTTTTTGGAAAAAATTCTAGGAAAGGAAAATGATTTTTTTTGGTGAACTTCTACCTCCTTGGACTGATGTATGCTATCAAAATATCTTGGGAAAAATGCTATTGATATCATTGGATTTTTTTTTTGAGAGAATGATGCTTGCATATTTGGAAAAATCATGAAAAATGTTCATTTTCAAGACATATGCTACTTTGTTGCTTATGTACTTCCAAATAAAAAGGCATTTTATATGTTTAGCATTTTTTACATAAGCATAGGGTTATGTTCTACATGCCCAATGAAGCATTTTGGTTTTTGAATCCTACATTAGGAGTTTGATTTTTTTTCACAACCCCCAAAAAAGGACACTCAAGTGTCCTGTTTTGGTACCAAACTAGTGTTAATGGATAAATCAATGTTGGATTAACACCATTTTTTGATATTCATAAGGCATGTCCCTAATATACAATGGAAACACCTCAAGTTGTACTTGAATCGATAGTCCCAGTGGAAGAAGAAAATACCAAATCCATGGAACACTTAATAAGCTCGGTCAATATTTTGAAGGTGATGAATCCAATGCACTACTACCAATTATGGCCAAGGGCATCAGAGTAATGGGAGTCCTATATGGTGGTGAGGGAGTGAGCTTTTGTACCGTATGCACTTCCAAACCCTTGCTAATGCTTCTAGGCATCAACAATTGGCTTTCCCAGCCCCATATCTACGCTGAGCCATAATGCCTCTAGTAACATCTCAAACCAATGCGGATCAAATGACACAACAACCCATTGCAAGGGGGATTTACAATGCACATAATGTGTTGTTACCTCCACGAGTGTTGGTACCTCCACCACCTCCCCCGAGGATCATACCTTTTAATTAGGTAAGCTTTGAAGAGCCTATTGATTACCAATAATATGATGTAGATTTTGAACCCACCCCCCCAACTCTTTGAGGATCCCACAGAGCTTTATCCTGAATATTATGTAGTGGATGGCAGAGGGGGAGTTAAGCGAGTTTACCAACTTCCTACTACTGCAATGGGTAGGGGCCGGGACATTAATTCCACAGCTAGAAGAATTACTCTTCAATGCTACCACTGTCAAGGTCCCCATGGAGTTTCGGAATGCCCTCTCAGGTTTCCCCATATCAACTAAGCAATGGCCTCAAATATGCCCACCAGCTACCTATAACCATTGTGGCATATATTAATGGATTAAGGATTGCCCAAATAAGATTGTGGTGACAAGTCCACAAACACGACCCATCATCACACCCCTAAACATGATTGGGGTAAGTAATCAAACTCAAAGGCAGATCCTTAAAAATCTAGAGCACACATCATTGATGAATGTTATTACACGGCCACATGCCCAAAACCAACATGTTCTTGAGAAACCATATGTAGCCTCGGTAGTAAAATCTAACAAAAGAAGAAGAAAAATAGGAAAAAAAGTCTATTAAGGATGGAAAATTAAAAGAAACCAAAAAGACAAATCTTGGGACGCCTTAAGAGCAGTGTTCATTATTGACTTAGATGAAGACTTGGAATCCTTGGACACAAGGGTTGATTCTAAATAGGGTAGGGAAATACCCTCCAAAACCAAGAGCACAGTGAAGGAGACCCCATGAGAACATACGATTCCTGAGAATAGATCAAACATGATAAAACTTGGCTCTTATCCTCACCCTTAGAGGGAAATTTAGCAACTCCAAAAATTTGGTGATTTACTTACAAAAACCCAAGAGTATCTTGAACCAAAACTCAAGCAAGTGAGAGTCTTAGATATTGTACACCCTAGCACCCTAATGCCTACTACTCAGATTCGCAAACCTCTAGATGTGCCGAGTGTCATCATAGAAGAGATTGAGGCCTACTACTCAGATTCGCAAACCTCTAGATGTGCCGAGTGTCATCATAGAAGAGATTGAGGCCTCCACCTCCCATAGTTTGATCCCTCATTGGTTCAAAGGACAAGTACCATACGAAAACATTGAGCCCATCTTAGAAATAGATTTCCCAATCTCACAAGCACCTACTTATGGAAATGAGGTTAGGAACGCACCTCTAAATATCCCCAAATTGTTAGAGTTTATGGCCTTACAAACTAGTACAACTATAACAACCCGATTGAGTGCAGATCTTGAATTTTTTGAAGCGATGAGATCTCTCCTTAATGGAGAACTCAATGTTGGATTACCACCATTTGTTGACATTCATAAGGAATGTCCCCAATATACAATATACAATGGAGACACCTCAAGTTGTACCTAAATCGATAGTTCCGGTGGAAGAAGAAAATACCACATCCATGGTTAAAATTCCACTTAATAAGCTGGGTCAATATTTCAAAGGTGATGAATCTAATGCACTACTACCAATTACGGCCAAGGGCATCAGAGTAATGGGAGTCTTATATGGTTGTGCAGCAGGAGTGAGTATATCACCAAAAAGTGCTGGGAGAAGATGGTCAAGCCACATCTAGAAGTCTCCGACATCATTATCTAGATGGCTGATGGGACTGCCACCAAACCTATTGGGGTGCTATAAAAGATTTGAAGATCAAGGTTCTTAAACATCGGGTCAAACATACCTTCATTGTTATGGACTTTTCCAATCAACAAGAATCATATAAAATGATCTTAGGAAACCCGTTCATGAGAGAAGAAAATATGGTACATGGATGCTCCAAAAACCATGTCTACCTCTCCAACTTGATGATTCCATCATCAAGGTTGATCTTGTGACTAGTCGTGTACATCTCATGGGTAGTGGAGGACTCTTTAAAAACCATTAAAACACCGCCACTCATTCACCGCATTGCAATATTGCTATACTTTTAGAGAGGAGATTGAGGTAGGAAAGGATCAAGACCATATTTATTGCATATTCTTAACCCTTTACAAATGCCAATTTTGGGTGAAACATGGAGTTATTCTTAGTCGTATAGTGTCCAAAAATGGGATTTCCATTGATGAGAGAAAAATCAAGGTCATCTTGGAAATGAGGTCATGAAAAATCAAGGTCATCTTGCATATCTAATAGTGAACCACCAATCAGGGTTGATGATGAGTTACCAGATGCTACACTATTCAAGGTTGAGGCTATTCCAGAATGGAGTGAAAAAATCGTTAACTTTTGGGCTAATGGTTTTCCAAAAGGAAAGGAACTAAGGAAAGATTCAGCAAGAAAGTTGCAAAAAGAGAGTGCACCTTACCAACTTATTGCCAACTCTTTATAGAAGAGGTAAGGATGAAATAATAAGACGTAGCCCCAAGGAAGATGAATACTTATACATCATCAAACAAGCACACCAAGGGGTAGTTGGTGGACACTTTGTAGGTGACATTACAATGAGAAAAATACGCCAATTGGGGTATTGGTGGCCTAAACTCTTCAAATATTGTGCCCTATTTGTCAAGGGATGTGAGAGTGCTAATGATGTGCAAAGCCATAGAAGAACATGATGCCATTGCATCTTGTCAAAGTCAGCCAACCTTTCGAAAAATGGGGCTTAGATTTCATTGGTCCTATTAGTCTTGCTGCAAGTGGCACACAAGCATGCTTTATCATTGTAGCCACACATTATATAACCAAACTGGTCTGAAGCAAGAGCTTCATAAAAAGAAAATGCCATGGCAACTGCTAAGTTTCTCTATGAGAACATCATTATAGGTTTTGGATTTCCATTTGAGCTAGTGATCAAGGTAAGAATTTTATCAATGATGTAATAAAAAATCTCACTAGTACATTCATGATTGCTCATCGTCATCAACACCATATTACCTACAGGAAAATGGTCAAGCAAAGAGCATCAATAAGGTTCCTATTTTAATAATTACAAAGACACTTGAATCAATGCACTTACAGGGTGTCTATGCTCACAAAGCAACTTTATGGGACTATCGCACATCATACAAAGCTATAATTAATTACACACCTTTTAAGATGGTGTATGAACTTGAGGTAGTAATGTCTTGGGAGTTTTTGATCCCTAGCTTAAGGGTAGCCCTAAGTGAAAATCTTGATGTTAATGAATTGGCTAACTAGCTATTTGTTCTAGAACAACTCACCAAAGAGAGACAACTTACAGTGAAAAACATGCTGACAGAAAAGGACCGAAGAAAGAAGTGGTTTGACAAAAATCTCAAGGATAAGGAGATGGAGGTAGGAGATCTTGTACTTATGGGGTCTGCATTGAGAAGAAAAAGCTTAAATATACCAAAAAAGGGACCATTCAGGGTTTGTGAAGTTACTCCACAAGGTACTATATATGTTGAGGCTCTTGAGGATGAAGTTGAAATTGTTGGTTTCCTTAATGGAATTAATTTTAAATACTATGAACCTCTTATTGAAGAATCCTTACATGCTTCACATGACAAGAACACCACCGAGGAAAGGGCCGCTGAAAAGAAGACACAAGCCCAAGAGGAGGCAAGAGAAAGATGAGACAAATTGGAAAAACGACGAGAAGGGAACCGTAGACTTGCTGCACAAGCCTTTGTAGGAGAAGTTCAAGGGGACACAAAGGAGCACATAGCACCTCTATGAACATCCATTCAATTGCCTAGCCCTTATGGTAAAGTGATTTATGATGCATTACTTGATATGGGGGCTAGGCACAATATAATTTCCTTCAATGCATGGAGCCAGTTGGGAAAACCCCTTGTAGATACCTCCTTAAAAGTGAAAGGTATACATGGTAGAAATACCAAGGTTCTATATATATTGTGATGGGAGCAAGCAACTGGTGGAAGACTTCCTCATTATGCCTGCTAGAATGTTAACTAAACCAATAATAATTGGTCGTACATGGATGAAGGCTGCAGGATGTATGATTGACTAGTCGACAGGGATGGTCTTTGTAGGTGACACCACAACTGAACCATCTACTCATAAACCCTTGCCACCTGTCACTATTCTTAAGGGTCGCAAAGAGGAGAAAGCTTCAACATCCACAAAATCTATGGAGGCTTCAACCCCATCCACCTTAGTGTCCAATAACCAAAAGACTCTCGATCCTTCTACCTCCACACAATAGAGACACCTAGATATGAAAAGAACAAACAAATTCAACGAGCTACAAAGTGGCAACTCAAGTCTACCTAGAAATGGGTCCTCAAGGTTTCTCAATGCATACCACCATAGCCAACCAAGGAAGGAGGACCTCAACACAGAAAGTCCAAATTATAACTTACACCCAAATGGAATCCCAAACACTTATTAAAATCTCAAGGCTACTACAAGGGTAACCATTGTATTTGGATAACAAAACCTAATAGTGTATCCCTAGTCTCACTTCCACCACTTACCAATTCCCAAACCTCCTCATCAATGATGGATAAAGGCTTCAATAGCTCAAATGCCAACAAAGGAAAAGCTATTGTATTAGAACCTTCACCACCAACTCCCAAAAAGATTTGGATCCCAAAGAGAAGCCCTATCACACAAGACATGGTGATTGATGGTGAAGTCTCTACATCGCAAAATGTTACAAAACCATTGATGGCTATCCAAGCCCTAACTCCATTTTTCTCCCTAGATGAGAAACCCACTATGCAAGTCTCAACTCCATTGGTCCTCATATTGGTAAAACCATAGTCTCCATCCGGTCTTATGAGAGCTCTTTATCGTCGTTAAAGCTGGAAGTTGACCTACCACCACAACAAAAAACAAAGAGCACTCCTAGCCAACAAACATTGATGGAGAAAAGTTGGAAGGGATGGTTGAAAAAAACCTACAATACCTTTCGTGAAGTCAAGGTATAATATAAAGCAAGAAGGGAGAACTTATGCTAAAGCTAACCCATGACAATCTAGCTTGACCGAACAGTGTACAATAATATAGAAACTATAAACATACTAAAAAACCAACTAAACATAAAAATTTAAAAATTTAAATAGATGATAAGAAGAAGCACATATCAAATAGAATATTTAAATACAACTTTGTTGTGACTACAAGCTATGAGCATGGACTTTTCATGGACCGACACAAGTGACGTTGTCTTGGACCCGGATTGCCACATGAATGATACTATTGAGGACAACTGAGATGATGCAATCCTTGCTTGTCTATGAAAGGCAAGCCATGGGATTAATGATGGAGATTGTATTTTTAGATTCGGTGTTTGCATAAGCCTAGGTGGCTATGGATAACCATGGACCTATTTTTTAAGTATGGCCGCCCAAGGTGGGAAGGCTATGGACCAAGATAAGGCCCATTGTGTATACTCACCATTCATTCTTTTATGCAAATTCAATAGAGTGCTCTTCTTCTCTACACTCTTATGCTATTGCATTTTCTCGGAGATATTTTTCATCGCGATCAGTGTCATCTGTATTACTCTGAAACCAATCATCAAGAAATTTATTTGTGTTGTCAGCTTCATGCTCTCCATCGTCAGGTTTCTTTGTTTGACGTACATATTTCTCTCCCAACCTTTAAAAACTACTAGGATCATGTGCTCTAGGAACTCGCATGAGTGATCTTGATGACATAAGGGCACATTCGTTGCAACATCATAATCTCAAACCTATGATCCAATACAAATTTGACAATCGTAAAGAGAAAATAATTCATAATAAGACAAGTGCCAACAAAGTAATAAGACAAGTGATAACAAAGAACAAGTAAACACGTTTGCAAAGTCTTATCAAATTTTGACATCATGTACACATGTTTCAAATATACTCAAATTAATAGGACCTTGAGTGCCACAAGATATAATAAGTGAAAAATGTAAATATACTACTAGAATGTTATGAATCAAAGCCTGTTATAAAAGACATGTGCACTAAAAATGTTATAAATATAACTATATCTATGTGGAGGTAGTGGGGTAAATAAAATGCCTGAGATTACATGATGGGGGAGAGTATTTCTCTAACAAGTCAATGGTTTCTTAAGAAAGAAGGGAATCAAGAGATAATTAACATACAGGTACACTCTGTTAATAGAATGGTGTTGCCAAAAAAATAGGCACATTGTAGAAGTGGCATGTGCCTTGATGTTTGAAAAGAATATGCCACATCATTTTTGGGCAAAAGCAGTAGGCAACTATTGTGTACATTATGAATTGGACTCCCACTGCAAACAGAAGTTTACATGCATAAAGATGGATATGTCTCACTTGAAAGTGTTTGGATGTAGTACATATGTGTATGTTCCCGAGATGAAGTGAGAACAAAGCTGGATCCAAAGATAGAGAAATGCATCTTCATTGGTTATTATTTAGCGTAGAAAGGTTATAGATGTTATAATCCTGCCACTTCTAAGATGCAATGAAGACAAAAAAAGATGTAGATGTAAGAAGTACTAATGCTGCATCACATGTAGAGAAGGAATCACACATGCTTAGTTAGTGGACGTAGAGAGTCCTCTAACAGTGTATCGAGTGTTAGTCCATGGTCAAGTAGGTTGAGGATAGATGTAGGCACACATGTATCTTGCAAAGAGAAGGAAAAGGTATATCAACCTTTTGTGCTTGATCTTAATCAGGTCACTCATATGTGGATGGTGTCTCTAATCGCTCTAATTAGAGCCTTGATGAGGATCTTGGCATTCCATCTATGGTTAGTCCTAGTGTAAGGAGAACCAAGGCTGTTTTGAGGATGCGTGGTAGTGATCAAGGTATACACACATCTATGAGGGTTAGGTACCCTATTGACAGCTTGGGATATGATGGATATATAGACCATGATTATGCTTACATGGTTAAAGCAATACAGTAGTTGGAGCCCTTTTTTTTTTTAGCAGGAACTTGGAAATTAAAAATGGGAAGATGCCATGAATGAAGAGATGGCAGCATTGGATGAAAATGCAACATGGGAGTTGGGGCCTTTTGCTTAAGGAAAAGAAAACAATTAGATGTAGGTGGGTGTATAAGGTCAGGCATAACACAGATGGTTCAATGAGTAAGTATAAGATGAGATGGATTGCCAAGGGCTATGTGCACACCTATGGCATTGACTATGAGGAGACATTCAACTCAATTGTGAGAACTATCATTGCTATGGCTGAGGGTTGGTATTTACATTACATGGATGTAAAGAATTCCTTCTTGCATGGTGATTTTCATGAAGATATATACATGATGCAGCCAGGTTATGAGAGTGATACACACCCAAATTTTGTGTGCAAGTTACGCAAAGCCTTATATGGCTTGAAGAAGGTACCCATAACGTGGTCAAACAGGATCGGATAGTATCTCGTGACCATTGGATTTCAGATATCCAATGTAGATTTTCACTTTATGTGAAAAAGACACATACAAGAATCATGTTATTAGTCATTTATATGGGTGACTTAATTATCACTTGTGATAGTGATGCTGGCATACATGATGTCATGAGGCTTTTGAAGCAAAATTTGAGATGAAGGATTTGGGTGATCTATGGTATTTATTGGGCATAGAGGTGGTGACATCACCTCATGCATTTTTGTATTACAGAGGTAGTATGGCTTGGAAATATTGTCCAAGTATGCTATGATAGGGTGTAAGCCTACTTTAGTGCCATTGGAGCAGAACACAAAGCTTTCCATAGATACAAGTGAGATTTTGGAGGACCCCACTACATACAAGCACATAGTGGGTAGCTTGATCTACATAACTATTACTAGGCTAGAGTTGACCTATGATGTTGGACTTATGAGTCTATTTATGTGGGCCCCTACGAAGCCATACTTGGATGTATGAATTCTCAGGTACACAAAGTCCATAGTTGATTATGGACTTTTCTATGAGGCTGGTACTATAGAGATACATCTACATGGGTGCATAGATGCTGATTGGACTGGTAGTGTCATAGATAGGAGGTCTACTAGTGGCCTTATATTTTTGTTTAGGAGTGTTGCTATGAATTAGAGCAATAAGAAATACACAACAATTTCTTTGTCGAGTATAGAGGTAGATTACAAGGGTGTTTCTATGGAAGCTTGTGATGCAGCTTGGTCTCAGAAGCTAATACTTGGTGATATGATGAGCCTGTAGATAGTGCAGTTGTTATTTATTGTGACAACATGAGTGTACTATCATACAATTGGCCAGTAACCCAATACCATGCTAGAACAAAGCACATTAAGGTGCATTATCACTTTGTGAGGGAGAAGGTTCTAGCACGTTATATAGATCTAGTATATGTGTGCATAGAGGATCAGGTGGTTGAGATCTTCATGAAGGCATTGGGCACAAAGAAGCTGCACAAGTTTAGGAGCTTACTTGGAGTGCAATGTGTGGAGTTAAGCTCAAGAGAGAGTGTTGAGATATCGATCTCAACTAGTGTCGGACATTGATGATCCGCCTAGGTGATAGCTTCTACACTTACGCCACTAGCATGGTTGGTGAGATTATGGTTGATATGCCACCATTGGATGACACGCTATGTGACAGCCATTTGGAGTACTAGAGTTATGGCATAGTTATAGCACCAACTTGTACAGTTGAGTTCACATTATGGACCAACCATTGTATGTTATTGTGGGAGAGTACTTTTCCTTATAGTATGTCCTCTTATCTTTTTAGTTATATGGTTGTAGAAAAGAGAAGAACATCTAGTAAAATTCTCTACTATGTAGGTATAGTATATTGAAGTTGAGAAGTAGGTGTTGGTAGTCATCATTGGTGGCTTGATTGAAATGAGCATCGAATCCATTGATGTGAAGTGAAGAGGTTCTATTTGACTTGGTTAAGCATGTGAAAACTTTCAACACCATATTAGATAATTTGGGAAAAATCCCATTCCCATTTGAAAAATGGGATCATGGTGAGCTTGTCCAAAATTATGTCAAAAACCCCCTTATAATGTGACATATCATTGGAAAGATCTTGAAGAATAGAATCTAGATCTACAATCTCCGACAAATTTGGAGTTAGCATGTTTAAGATATATTCAAAATTAAACAGAGCGATTGATTCCCAAAATATGAGATTTTTCCCAAATTATCTTATATTGACTTTTTTCCAATTACTAGAAAAAGCTTAATAAAATTGTAAACAAATTTCAAAGATTTTTTTGGGATTTTTTGAGAAACAATTTATGGCACTTTTGGGCTTAGAATTGATAATTTATGGGTTAAAATATGGATTTTGGGACCCAAAAATGGCTCTACCAGTTTCTAAAATTTATTGGTGAGGAAGATAAGTGCAGAGGATGAAACGTGTTGTGGGCCAGAATTTGTTTTTTAAAATCTTGGTAGCCTATAAGCTTTATAAAGCTTTAAGCTTTTAAGTATACAAAGCTTATACTAAAGGCATAACTGGCGGTAGCATGTAGGTGATAAAAATAGAAGTAATTTAATGGAAGAGATGCATCAGAGATGATGAAAAATAGTTGCAAAATATAACAATGGTGGATTTGTAACTATGGATTAAGGGAAAAACATCTGTGGACTCTAATTTGAAAGAGGTGGAGAATTGGGAAAACCATTTTTGGCTTTTTGGTGCTTCTAGAGAGTGTTTTTTTCAGTTGGCTTGCCTTGTGGGTAAAAGGATTATGGGATTTTGTTGCCAATGGGTACAACAAGCCCTCCTTTGAACCTTAGTCTTCTTCTTTAATTTGTAAATGAATTTTTACCTTGACTTGGCTTCCATCTCCCCTTTTTGTTCTAGTTCTTCACCGGTTTGTTGGTATCTCAAGTTATACAATAACTCAAATCTTCCCTTCACTAGTGGTGATTCCATCGTTGGACAAGGATTCTCCCATGTTTAACCATGAGTTGTCATTTCTTTGGGTGTAGGCATAACCTATAATATCTGCATCTTTTGAAAACTTACCGTAATGTGGGGTGTGAGATGTGGTTTTCTCAACCTTGAGTTTACACAGAGGTGACCTCTATGAATTTTTGTAAGAGGTACACATGAATAATTGAAAAGTAGCTGGTGTGTTTATGAATCCGAATGATAGCATTATTTTTATCAGCAAAAGTCCCATTCTTTGTCGTAGGAAAGCTGGTCTTATGTTGGTCTCTTTAGGATCTATGGATACTTGCTTATACTTAAAGAATCCATCCGAGAAGTTGTAAGATTGTTTTCTTGCTACTCTGTCAAGTACATGTTCAGTATATGACAGTGGGAGTATCTTAACCATGGTTTCATTAAACTTCTTAGTTCTTGCATATGCAGATCTTGACATTCTTCTTTAGTATTATGACCATCAGTGAGATCGAATCTGTGTTCTAGTAAAACCTAATTTGTGTGCTTGATCTCGTATATGTGACATATAGAAATGTGTCTATCGCGATGACTTCTTGATAATCTTGGAATAGGTTTCATTATAATTTTTTGTCTTGTTTGATTGGCCTTGCACCATCCACCAAAGGGATCGTATGTTTGATAGATGTTTGGAGGGACTCCGTTTGAGATCTCAGTAGCTCCATGCGAATGCATTCCTAGACTCTTTGAAAAACTTTGCTATGTTTCTTTCTTAGGGGCTCCTCAAGGGTTAACTCAAAAGATATCCAAACCTTTTTGGGCTCTTCTTGTAGTAGCGCTAGGTCGATTTGTTTTGCATTATCTAGTCCATACCACATCTCCTTTGGTTTTTCTTTTTTTGGTGTTGGTGTGTACACCTTTCTGTTCTCAATCTTGTAGTTCCTCTAATGAGAAGGGACTTGTCTTGATTCCTCTTCTTGGTCACTATCATCAAAACTAACGTCTTGAGATTCCTCCTTGATTCATCCCTCACGTATGGCTTATTTTGTCTTCTCTATCAAAACTTGGAAGTCTTTTTGGAGTTGCGTGAGTATTAGGCAATAGAATTATCCCTTGTTAAGGTTTCAGCAATCTCTCAATCTATTTTTAAGACATCATGATGTGTTTTTCTCATTAGATCATTCCAATTAGAATATAATGCCTCTGTAACTCTCAAGGCTTAGGCATAGTGTAAATAGTGATCTTCATTCTTAAGGCTAGTTGGATATCGCATTTTGTTATGCATCAAATTTTTTATCTTGTTTAAAGAAGCTTATCTATTTCAAAGCAGCTCTCGGAGGAGTTCTTGGTGCTGTTCTAAAATCTCATCATCTTCATCTTCATCTACCAACTATGAGGTGCAAGATGAAGCTTGCATTGAAACATTTGAGTTGTACAACATTGCATTCCTTAAAAGATGATTCTTCACGGTTTTTAATAATTGGTCTAAATCCTTCTGGTTCTATGAGTATGTTGGATATGGTTAAGATAGGAATAATAATTCATCTTTATCATAGAAGCGCACATCGTTCTAGGGCATGAGTCCATAGTGGCCAATAAGTGCATCTAGGTTTCCTCCACTTCGAGGCCTAGTAATGGTTTCCTTGTCCTAATCACACCTCTTACAACTATTCTCATTTACTTGACATAGATTTAAGCTCTGCAAGTGATGAGCACATTGTCATATGAGATCCTAAGTCATTGGTACTATCCCCCTAGTGGATATAGATATCTTCTCTTTCCCCAGCTATGGATTAACATCATTTGATGCATGAAAGGGTGTCCAAGAATAACATCATAATTAATTGGCCTTCCAAAGTCAATAATAGAAAAGGTATACTGATAGGCTAGGCCACATGAAGCTACTTCCACTTCGCTCATCATGATTCTTATAGGAGTTCCTAAATTTACATTAGCTAACTTGATGACAATCTTTGAAGGTTTAAAGGACTTTATTCCCCATATTCTCCACATGTTTTTGGTGGCTATGCTAAAAGTGAGCCCACTCCCCCATCTAGAATTGTAGTCATGGTCATGCCCTCCAATTTGATTGGAGGGCATGACCATGACTGCTGGAATGGTTATATCATCCCCTTTGACGCACTTACCCACTACATTGATGGCATGTATGTCTTTGTATATCTTTAGTGGGTTTTTCTTTATTTGATTGGAATGGTGGAGGCTATATCATCCCCTTTGAAGTACTTACCCACTACATTGATGCCATGTACATCTTTGTATATCTTTAGTGGGTTTTGTTGATTTCTTGTTTTGTCTCACTTGCATCTTCTAATGACTTATGTTGATTATTTAATTGGTGGACTTCATCCTAGGCTTTTGGTTTCCCTTTTAAATACACAACCACTATCGAGACAATCATAGGGGGGAGAGAAAAATTCTCTTAAGGATTTAATTTCTTTTTTAAGTTCCACTCTTACTAACGCATGTTGTCTATGGTCATAATAGACTCATCCTCTCAACTGAGGAAATAAGGCATGGTTCTTAAATAATCTAATTTAGATTGTGGTGCTCACATCCATTCCAACTCAGTTCTCTCTGTGGGCTCTCCTATCATCAATTCTCTGAGAGAAAGCTATCTCTCATGAATCTCTCATTAGCTCACGATGTGATCAATAGAACTTTTAGGTTTCCTATGTGTTTTGGTTCTAAAGGCTCACTATCTCAGGATGTGATCAATAGCACTTTTAGGTTTCCTATCTATTTTGGCTCTAAAGGCTCATTGTTGCAGGGTTTCTTCTTGGCTCTAAGATCATTCTATGCTTCATCTTTTCCCAATGTTATCATTGGTTTCTCACTTAAAAATTGTAAGTCTACTACATGCGATCATTATTAGGAGGGGTTTTTAAACCAAGATTTTGAGAAAAAATTATAGAAATCTACTTTCATATGGGATTTTAAATGGCATTTTGAAAACAAATATGTAAGTTTATAAAGAGAAAGAGTCATTTTATTAATTCAAAACTCGAGAAAATAGTATTTTTTAATACCCTTTTAATGCATGTTGTATGTAGGTCTTCCTAAAAGTACACTCCTTGAGCTTGGCTGCTTATCTTTTTGTGATTCTAAGCTTGAGACACTAACCACTTGAGATGTTTCTATGATTATCTCTAGGGGTCTTGGTGTAGGAATGTGTTGTGAAAATATCACGAGCGACGACAGGTCCTATTGTCCATCTATGTTTAGATGGACGTGTGCCCTTAACCTCAAAATCTCCCCTCTAGAGTTAGGGTATTTTTATAGGTTTTTGGAAGGGATTCCTCATGCTTGGTTCTCAATTTTATTGTCCTTCCACTGCCTTCTTAGCCATTTCTAGGAGCTCATCTATTCAATCCGTCAGGATTAATCCATCACTGCTTTTCATCCCTCATTCTCCTCATCCAAAGTGATATGAATTAGAGTTTTTGGAACATCTTCTATCTCAATGTATCTAGGATCATCCATTAGATTCTTGGTTTCTTTGCACCTCTTGTCCATATGAGCTTGTGAATCTCTCTCTAATTCCTCCTAAGTTCATCTGTTCTATCTGTGAGGATTGGTTCATCATGGTTTCCCAATCCTCATCATTGTTCTTTTAAGGTAATTGAGTAGAGGAATTAAGAACATCCTCAATCTCAAAGTAGCCTAGTAGGGATCCATGGGCTCCTTCTCCTTTACCCTCCAAAGTTCTTGGATCACGTGTTTCAAATGTAATCCCTTGGTTGGGAAGGTGTTTGTAAGTCCTGCAGGTACAATGGAAGATGAGATGATCTTAGGACAATCTTGGATTTGTGCCAACAAGTGCAATATCCAATGGGAAGACAGAACAGCCTTGCTAACCATCGGTGAAAAAGTCATGTCCATACCATTATGGACCTTGATAAATCAAGGCAAACAAATTGCTGTAGAAGTAGTACCTCAGAAAACAGAATCTACACCCATCGTGTTCAAATTGCCCACACAAAGCCCAACATACAAGAGTACATATAAATGGGTACTTGAGAGGAAGGAACCAATGAATGACGAACATTCTCATGAGAGAACCCAATTCAAAAGTCAACCATTGACACCACCTAAAAAGGGGGAGAAGGTCAAGAACTTACAGAAGCCTCATGACTGCCATCAACAATGGATCCGAAAGGACCTACTGCAAGCACAAGGCTACTATCAAGGCAATACAACAATATGGCTACCCAAAAAAAAATCTATGACAGACACCACAATAGGTTTGAATCAATATACAAAAGAGGGTAAGAGCTTTCAGCATCAACTTTCCCCACCAAAAGGACACACCCCACACCTACACACTTGTGTGGAGAAAGAAGCAAATTCAGCAACCTGAGTTGAAAATGACACAAGCAACAATAATACCCACAGCAAATACATAATTGAACAAGATGGGTGAAGGAAAAATCAAGGGTGTCCTCAGTATAAGCAATACACAACTAGACACCGCAACAAAAATATTTAATTGGGTGGAAGGAACACTAAAAATCTCCCAAAAACTAGAATTAAAAAGATTTCATCAAAAAATGCCTAGAAGTACCAGAGAAAACCTTTAGTTTCCATGGTAAAATTTAAAGAAAAGGAAAAGCAATGCATCATCATGTGCATGTGGGTGTGTTTGAGCACAAAAAATTTGATTCTATGAACTTTACGTGAAACAACATGTAAGATTCCTCCCCAGCCTCTCAAAATGTCCAGAATCTTCCCCTGTAATCAATCCCTCTTCAGAAATATAAAAGACTTGTTTCTAACTGTTTTAACCTAGAGAGAGAAAATAGTCTAGAGAGAGAATATTCAGATTTTTAATATTTTTGGATAGAAAATTATCTCATCTTATTAAAATAAGTTTCCCTGAAACAGAAATTCAAAAAGAACTTTCCAATGTGCAATTGGAATTAATTGGAAATGGGTATAAAGGACCTTAGCCTAAGGGTCTAGATTTTCAGAAATTTTTGGATTATGGTCCAATTAAGGTTCCTATGGGCCAATAGCATCAATCCATGTGTAGGGAGGAGATAAATCTAATTTTTTAAAAGAAGATACCCAAAAATGAGTAAATGCTCACATAAGATGAAGAGTTGAAAATGTACAAGGTTTATTAGTAAAAAAAACTATGAGCAATATTAAAAATATGAGATATTTTGGGTATCCAAAAATGAGTAAATGCTCACATAAGATGAAGAGTTGAAAATGTACAAGGTTTATTAGTAAAAAACTATGAGCAATATTAAAAATATGAGATATTTTGGGTATAATGATTTCATATTGACACTATGTAAGGAAGGGGAGTTCTTTAAAGGAGGTGCATATTTCACATAAGATGAAGAGTTGAAAATGTACAATGTTTATTAGTAAAAAACTATGAGCAATATTAAAAATATGAGATATTTTGGGTATAATGATTCTATTTTGACACATATGTAAGGAAGGGGAGTTCTTTATATTTCACATGCTTGAATGAGTTTTAAACTCATAAAAATTGAGATATTTCATCTCTCCTCTCTCCTCATTCAAGTCTAGTTCCAAAAAGTTAGCTTAACTGACCTAAAAATGGTCAAAAATTGACCAAACTGATTTGGAAAATTCTAGAATCAGTTTGTTTGGTTAGGAGCTCAATTTTTCCTATAAATAGAAGCCCGCCCCTTGTTGAAAAATATATAGTGTTTATGCATCGTTACTCTACTCCACCTAAGCCAAGAACTATGAATTCATTAATAATTCATTAGTTTTTGGCACTTCCCTCTTTCTTCAATCTCCATTGGTGGCTCCATCAACATACTAAACCAATTGATTGGTTGGGGGCCTCTACCGTGAACAAAGAATCAAGAAAATTGTAAGGTAAATGGTGAATTTTGATTCTTTTCTATAAATTCTCAATGTTTCTCTCTTCTCAACCCCTCTAAAGCTTGAGAAGCTTAATTGAAATGGTTTTTGAATGCTATTGAGGTTAATTGATTAATGATAGTTAGGAATTACATAAAATTGATGAATGCTATTGAAGTTAATTGATTAATGATAGTTAAGAATTATATAAATTTCCATTTATGCTTAATTTAAATGGTTTTTATGTAATTTCTCTCTCTCACTCAAGAAATGGTCATACTCATGACCCATTCTCAATCCAAATGAAGCTTTTCATAAAGCTTTTCCTTAATCCAAGATTAATCTATGCTTGAGGCCAAATTAATGGCTTTTTTCTATGCTTTTAGTTTATGTATATTGATGATTCAATCCATTATGGATTAACGATCCAATTAGAGTTCATTCTATTTATTCCTTAATGATAAGTTTTATCCCTTAGAAAATTTGAGATTTATCAGTCATAGCAGCGGAGCTATGGCAAAATTTTTTATAAAAATTATGTATAAAATAATTTCATTCAAAGCATGAAAAGAGGACTTCCTACCATATTCTAGGAATTATCATCCTAGATTAATTGAAAGATATTCATTGTAATCATAGAGAAATTGATTTTTATATTATGCATAATTGATTTTCATGCATAGAAGTATGTATAAAGGATAATTCTTTTTATATTAAAAGTGTTACTTTTATCATTTTTAATTTTCATGCATAGAAGTATGCATAAAGGATAAATTTTTTATATCAAAAGTGTTACTTTTATCATTTTTAATTTTCATGCTTAGAAGTATGCATAAAGGATAATTTTTTTTATATCAAAAGTGTTACTTTTATCATTTTTAATTTTCATGCATAGAAGTATGCATAAAGGATAATTTTTTTTATATCAAAAGTGTTACTTTTATCATTTTTAATTTTCATGCATAGAAGTATGCATAAAGGATAATTTTTTTATCTCAAAAGTGTTACTTTTATCATTTTTTATTTTCATGCATAGAAGTATGCATAAAGGATAATTTTTTTATATCAAAAGTGTTACTTTTATCATTTTTAATTTTCATGCATAGAAGTATGCATAAAGGATAATTTTTTTATATCAAAAGTGTTACTTTTATCATTTTTAATTTTCATGCATAGAAGTATGCATAAAGGATATTTTTTATAGTAAAAGTGTTACTTTTATCACATTTGAAATTCTTGCATAGAGGTATGCATAAAAGATTACTATTATATTGTAAAAATGTTACTTTTGTCATAATTGGATTTCATGCATAGAGTTATGCATAAAAGATATTTTTATACTAAAAGTCTGATTTTCATCATAAATAGATTTTATGCATAAATTAGATGCATAAGAGAAATTCTTTTATTCTAAAAGTGTAATTCCTACTAAATTGAATTTATGCATAAGAAGATGCATAAAAGATTGATTTTAATTCAAAAGTGTCTTTCTCATCTAAATTCAATTTATGCATAAGAAGATGCATAAAAGATTGATTTTAATTCAAAAGTGTCATGGCTTTTTTCTATGCTTTTAGTTTATGTATATTGATGATTCAATCCATTATGGATTAACGATCCAATTAGAGTTCATTCTATTTATTCCTTAGTGATAAGTTTTATCCCTTAGAAAATTTGAGATTTATCAGTCATAGCAGCAGAGCTATGGTAAAATTTTTTATAAAAATTATGCATAAAATAATTTCATTCAAAGCATGAAAAGAGGACTTCCTACCATATTCTAGGAATTATCATCCTAGATTAATTGAAAGATATTCATTGTAATCATAGAGAAATTGATTTTTATATTATGCATAATTGATTTTCATGCATAGAAGTATGTATAAAGGATAATTCTTTTTATATTAAAAGTGTTACTTTTATCATTTTTAATTTTCATGCATAGAAGTATGCATAAAGGATAATTTTTTTATATCAAAAGTGTTACTTTTATCATTTTTAATTTTCATGCATAGAAGTATGCATAAAGGATAATTTTTTTATATCAAAAGTGTTACTTTTATCATTTTTAATTTTCATGTATAGGAGTATGCATAAAGGATAATTTTTTTTATATTAAAAGTGTTACTTTTATCATTTTTAATTTTCATGCATAGAAGTATGCATAAAGGATAATTTTTTTTATATCAAAAGTGTTACTTTTATCATTTTTAATTTTCATGCATAGAAGTATGCATAAAGGATAATTTTTTTATATCAAAAGTGTTACTTTTATCATTTTTTATTTTCATGCATAGAAGTATGCATAAAGGATAATTTTTTTATATCAAAAGTGTTACTTTTATTATTTTTTATTTTCATACATAGAAGTATGCATAAAGGATAATTTTTTTATATCAAAAGTGTTACTTTTATCATTTTTAATTTTCATGCATAGAAGTATGCATAAAGGATATTTTTTATAGTAAAAGTGTTACTTTTATCACATTTGAAATTCTTGCATAGAGGTATGCATAAAAGATTACTATTATATTGTAAAAATGTTACTTTTGTCATAATTGGATTTCATGCATAGAGTTATGCATAAAAGATATTTTTATACTAAAAGTCTGATTTTCATCATAAATAGATTTTATGCATAAATTAGATGCATAAGAGAAATTCTTTTATTCTAAAAGTGTAATTCCTACTAAATTGAATTTATGCATAAGAAGATGCATAAAAGATTGATTTTAATTCAAAAGTGTCTTTCTCATCTAAATTGAATTTATGCATAAGAAGATGCATAAAAGATTGATTTTAATTCAAAAGTGTCATTCTCATCTAAAATGAATTTATGCATAGGAAGATGCATAAAAGATTGAATTTTAATTCAAAGTGTCATTCTCATTTAAAATGAATTTATGCATAGGAAGATGCATAAAATATTGATTTTTATTTCGAAAGTGTTAGTATCCTTAAATGGATTTTATGCATAATTAGATTTCTAAAGAAATTTTATATCAAATATAAGAATTTCCTTATATTCTATAAATAGATATGGGAAGAGATAGGATGCGATAAGAGATGTATGAGATGTGATAAGACGTATATGAGAAGAGTTATGATGTGATAAGATGAGTTAAGATGTGATAAGATGCATATGGGAAGTGATAGGATGTGAGAAGAGGTGTATGAGATGTGATAAGATATATATGGGATGTGTTAGGGTGAGAATGGATGTAGTATGGATGTATGGATGTAGATGTGTAGTATGGATGTATGTATGTATGTGGATGTATGGATGTAGATACGGATATATGTATGTATGTGGATGTGGATGTATGAATGAGGATGTGAAAATGGATGTATGTATGTAGATGTGGATGTATGGATGTGAATGTGAATGAAGATGTGGATGTGGATGTATGGATGTAGATTCGGATGTAGATGTATGTATGTGAATGTGGATGTATGAATGAGGATGTGAAAATAGATGTATGCATGTAGATGCGTATGTATGAATGTGAAATTGGATGTATGTATAATGTGGATGTATGAATGAGGATGTGAAAATAGATGTATGCATGTAGATGCGTATGTATGAATGTGAAATTGGATGTATGATGTGGACGTACGAACATGGATATGTATGTAGAATAATGAATGTGAATGTGTATGTGAAATAATGTGTAGTCTATATGAGTGAATGGATGAGAATGAGCACACATTGAATGGAATAGGGAATAAGTAATGTGGTCCGAGAGTGGATAATGTGGAAAGACGATAGTTCATTATAGAAACTGTATTTTGTGAACTGTTTGTAAATGAATGTTTTATAGAATGTTGGGGAAGCATTTTGACCGTCTTGTGGATTAAGGTCAAGGAGACCTAACTGATAAAGTTGCAACTGCTGACGGAGAGTCAATGGAGGACGTCTCGCGTAGCAAGGTCGGCCGAGGTCTTGACCAGCCTCGGTTCGATTTAAATGGTGAGCTTCCGGTACGGTGGATTAGGGACCAAGGAAGCGGCCTATGAGTGAAGCGCTAGGTCACCTGCGAAGGATCCTAGAGGGTGCTGACCATACGGTGCTCGGGCTCTGGGTCGCCGAAGATACCCACACGTGCGTCGTGGAAGATATTGGAGCAAGGAATAAGAGTTGTTTTCTGAAACCGGGCATGGATCTGGTTGATTGACCTTGCTGGTCCTCAACGGATGAGTCCATGGCTCTTTTATATGGATCTGTGGGTTGATCTTGCTGATCTTCCACGGAGGTTCCATTCTATTATATGAATATATTGCCGGTTACTATGAGCTAGGAACTATGGAAAAGGCCCCTGAGTGAACAGGTGGTGAGCGTTCTGGTTACCAATGATGTCATAAGTATACCGATGAATGAATGACTGGAAATAAGGATTCAACTAGAGACTGAGGATTGTCATCAGTGATATAATGGTTTCATTAAAGGATTGTTTTAAAGTTAGCTGATGCTAAGAAAAAGGCAATTTCATATTGGGTGTGTAAGTGGTGTGACTAGTTTTATGTTTGCATGAACTTCCGGTTAGGGGGCCTTGGAACTCTTTTCCTTGGTACCCGGGACAAAACCTAACCAAATTCTTAATTGGATCCCATCACTACAGTGGTTGGGCGGTTGGCTAACCCATGGGACTGGATGGGGTTAGGCTGGACTGATGGATCCGTAAATCAAGACTCAATTTCTATTATTACGATAGATGAAGTAAATCCCGAACAGTAATTGTTCTATGGATAGGAATCAACGGCTGTGCCTCTTGATGGGGAAAAAAGCGTTGATCCCAATGATCCAAGTGCAAGTTTCGTCCTTGATTGACCAAGTACCTTTAAAGGTGCAGTCGGATCAGTTTGATCAGTAATGGTCTTGACTACGTTAGAGTAAAAAGTTATCCTGGTGGAATCGCCCGTGCTTTCCGGATAAAGGAAGTTTTTCCGGGTTCGGTTTTGGAAAAACCGACGGATTAGTCTTTTGTCCGGATATCCGTGGCCGAGGCCCTGAGTGTGGGACCCTGGACCGCGCAAGAAAGGCTACTTCCGCTGCTAGCACCCCGAATCCGTTGCGCAGTGGAAACAGGGATCTTACACAACAGAAAAATACTTCACGCCGTGAAGTACCCAAAATGTTTCACGACGTGAAATATTTTTGGTGTTTCACGTCGTGAAGTACATTTAACTGTTTCATGACATGAACCTTTTTTAGTGTTTCATGTCGTGAAAATGTGCAAAGAAGTTCACGCCATGAAACGGTAAGAACTGCGAAACCAATCACAAAATGACATGTGGATTGTTCATTTAACGTAGCCGCCCTGTCTAACGGTTATGCTATAAAATCGATTTGCTTTCTTGATTTTGTCACTTTCATTGGTGATTTTGCGTTTTCCTTCTTCGATTCCTTGCGCGCATTTGACTCCTTGCTCCCAACACCGCTTTCCCAACCTCTCAAGATGGGAGCTATACCTTTCTTTTCCTTCTTTTTTTGTTCCTTGTTTTTGGTTGTTGTTTCTTTTGAATGTGTATATTTTTTAGGACGGGTGTTGAAATTATCTCTTTTGCTTGTTATTACATGATTCATGGACTGATCAACAAATGAAAACGTAAAATGCAAATGTAAAATGTAAGATATCAACCTTCGAAGAAAAATTTGCATTAATACATAAGGTGTATAAAATGAAAAATCTAGCCTCATTGTCACGAAAAGTTGGTAAAGTCTACTACTTCATGGGAGACTTTCACGTCCCCAATCTTCATGTGAGACTTTCACATCCCCAATCTTCACTTTCACGTCCCCAATCTTCACAGGAGACTTTCACATCCCCTATCTTCACGTGAGACTTTCACGTCCCCAATCTTCATGGGAGACTCACATCCCCAATCTTCACGAGCGACTTTCACGTCCCCAATCTTCACGTGAGACTTTCACATCCCCAATCTTCATGTGAGACTTTCACGTTCACGCATCACATTCACGTCTACTTCATGGAGAAAGCTTTCATGCCTTCAAATTCACACCTTCTACTATATGGGAAGGCCCTCACGAACCTTTCCCTCACATACTAACATTAATTAACACAAAAAAACCAAAAAAGAAGAAGAAGAAGAAGAAGAAGAAGAAGAAGAAGAAGAAGAAAGGTGGCTTCCACCAGTCATTCGTTTGACCATATATGGTTGTACAGATGTCTATGGCAGAATCTGAGTCCCGGGAGCAACCACCTCCAACACAAGCTAGTAGTGCCACAGGGTCCCAGAGTGCCAGCAAGTTGAGGACCAACTTCTTGGGCCCTTACGCCTAGTCCTTCTAGGGAACTCTCATCATCAGAAAGTAGGTGACTACACCACATGGGAAAATCACTACAGTGCCACAGTAAGGAGTGCATCCATCTATTGGAAGATGTGGAAGTAAAAGATAATCTGGAAAAATTCAACCTCGATAGAATGGCTATAGTGGTACCCAGAGTGATCGATGACCTTTGTGCAGAATATCTCCGTGCATATGACAAGCAGACAAAGAGAGGAAAAATTACAAAGGCAGATGGTACCACGAAAGAGCTGCTTATAAACAAAAGACCTCATCATAGATGCTTTACAGCTCCCTACTGCAACAGTCAAGGGGCCCACAGACACACAATAGATATAATGCCCATCAAGGAGATGCTAAAGAGAGATTCTTATAACTCCAATGGGGCAGAGTACGAGAACATCAAGGATGAAGCCATGAAGAAAGCTTGTAGAGCAATGTCATTTGATGATGCAAATCAAACCAATCAGTAGCCTTAACAGGATTGCCAAAGCTCATGAAGAGAAGGAGGATGATTGGGCCTTTTTTATGCACAAAGAAATAGAAAATTATCTCAAGGCACATCAGACCAAGGTCAGCAACCCCCCATACCTGTTAACACAAATACTTAACCATGTGGCACAGCGGCCAGTGAGAGATGAACCACAGGAAAGCCTGTCAAATCCCTAGTCAGCCTACCGAATCTACTAAAAGGGTGGATGAAGGACATGCAGTGTTAATGGAGAGACAACAGCTCATAAAGTCAATCAAGAAAGATTGAAAGAAGAAGACTGGCAAAAGCATGAGAGGGCTACTATAGGATGTCAGCACACTGGAAGCAGTTGTGGTATCAAAGATCAAGACATACCAAGAGGCTCTCCAAGAAAAACTACAAAGCCCTACTGTGCAGGAACAACACCAACAGCTCTCCCCTCCAAACAAGCCTTGCACAACTAATATTCAAAGACCTCTCCCTGCTCAAGGATTCACAACTAGCAGAGATACCCATAGAAGGAGATGAAGAACAAACACAGAAAGATCAGACCTTGGAAGGACTAGTACACCAGGGGCCATCAGTTGCACAAAAAGAATTGGAGAAGCCAACAAAATCTAGTAAGAGGCCACACTCCCCAGAGACATCTATGCCAAGCAAACAAAAAAGATTGGATGAAGATGAGCCACTGCCACATCTTGGCTCTTTCAAGGATGTGGATTCTCAACAGTTCCTCCTACATTGGAAGGCCTCAACACACTCCTCCGTGATCCCCTTACAAGATTAAGTGCTACCACTACTAGTACCAACTGGGAACAGGAACAGAAGTTATGGCATTGCCATTTGTTGACAACACACATGCTACACGACAAGAATGCCAGCCTATGGAAGCAGTTAAAAGAGGCCAATGCACGAATACAAAGTGTGAAAGATAATTTGGCGGCAGTAGAGGAAACTCATAAAGAAGTAATCATAAAGAGTTTATAGGCTGTAGAAGAATAGGAAACAAGATACAATGCATTGGAGAGCAATAACTTAGTTTTGAGTCAAACCATTGTAATCTTGAGTATTGTGGAACTATCGGGATATTCTTGAGGTTGGATTAAGAACATTTAGTCTATTCATCTTTGATGTCAAATGGTTCAAGGTGATATAGAGAGGTGCTCAAGCAACCATGAAGAAACATCCAAATGGGTTCTTCTAAATTGATGCCACCAAGTTTTGGAATGATGAGAAAGATACCATCATACTACCTCAACAATGTCAATAGGTTAGTAACCCAACCAATTCCATATTAAATCTTGTAGTATAATAAAAGTGTAACTCCTTTGCTTTGTAATATTAGGTTGTGTTTCATGCCAATCAAATTGATCCATAGTGGTGGTATGTTATACAAGTTTCCCGTCGTTTAAAACATATCTTTCAAGATCAAGATGTGGAGGTCGAATCTCTAGATGAGGTGCAAGTACTACCTCAAATTGGCTCATTGGAAGAGGACGATGAAGAAAACATTTTGGATGAGACCGATGAAGAGCATGAGGAACATCAATCACGGAAGAAGCTGATAAGTAACCTATCAATCATGACAATGCTTTATTGGATCATGAAATGATATAGAACCCTATATTTTCATTGAGCTTCTATTAGATATAGAAATTGATGAAGCAACGCACATGGATTTATTACAAGATGGGATAGATTCATGATCTTGACATGGCTTCGCTTCTTAAAGATTTTCAACTATCTTTTTTTCTCTCTCGAAACATGGCTCCAAGGGTTTTAATGGATGATTTTTTAAAACTATATATCATTTTCTGTGTGCATGTGACATGTATTTTTAGAACTTAGCATCCAACAACTCTCTGGAATTTTATGCAACGAAAATAGCAGCGTAATTTCGCTGTTATCTTATCTGTTCAGCAGCAAAATCACAATATAGCAGCAAATTTTTGTTGCTATAAATGCTATGGAGCAGCAAAATTTTACTACTACATGCATTGTTGAGCAACGAACGTAATCCCTGATATCCTTTAAAAAAATTTTGCTGAAACGTTGCTAGAAAATGCTGTTGTGCTCCCGAAGTGTTGTAGTGACGTGGTAGAGGTTCCAAGCTAGGCAGGAATGGTAAGCATCTATTTTCTCTTCTGAAAGCTCTTCTCTCATCCTTTTATCTATTGATTGCATCCTTGTATCTTCCAATCCACTTCTCCATGATGTGACTATTTAGAATGCAGAATCTATTCACCTTGTGGCATACTGCTTCATCTAGTCTTCATTGCCTTCCTTTTCCTTGAGGCACATTAGTGATTAGTCGGTCATTGCTCCTCATCATTGCTCCACGATCATGGCATGGAAGGATCTATGCGAGATAGATGTTTTGAGATATACACAAGAGACTCTTGCATCAACCATGCCTTTGCCATGTTTGCTTCTGGCCTTGCTCTTTGTCTCACAAAGTCCTTTAAGGTTTTCATGAACCTTTCAAGAAAAAACATCCATCAAACATGAACAACACCACACAATGCCACTTCATTAACCAAATGCACCACTAGATGCAATTGACTAGTTAGAATTGTTCTAGGAAAGTTGTCCTCGATCATACACACTCTCACTTTGCCACTCTCACTTTTAATTAGCCATGCACTTTGAAGGTGTCCAATGTTTTGTAAGTCATCCCTTGCACCCTTTGTATATCTTTTACCAATTAAATGATCCCAAGTATTTGTTTCCACATTCGCAAAGATATGCATGGGATCTAAGAGTTGATTGATCTTCATGTCACACCAATATGGAAGTCAAAGGAAGATAGAGTGTCTAGACATCCCATTTGGTGGTGGATTGGGAGTGCTTCTCCATGCCTGAAACCAATCTCTACCTCTCATTACAAGTGGTGAGACATCATGTGGCACATACTTGGGATGTGAAGGAGGGAGAAATAGATGATGTTTGTCATACACCACCTTCTTAAGTGTAGAGGGTCTTTCCAAAACAAGTGATGGTCCGCAGATCAGACATGCATGATGTCTAGAGGTTGCCAAATCTATTTTAAAATTGAGATGATTAAGATAGAGATATAAACTTAAAGTTTAAAGCTAAAGTCTTTTGCATATAAGGTCTAAGTAGGTACCTGAGCACTCCGAGAACCCGGGATATTCATGCATCATCCAAAACAAAACTCCTTTCACCTCTGCCTCACACCTATTTATTTGCCTTGAAACATCATGTACTGTGATACCTCGCCATAGTGTCTCAAGCTCCTCAATCAAAGGCTGGAGGTACACATCCATGTTTGCCACCTTATACTTGCCTGGTACAAGGAGAGCAAGGATGATATGACCTTTCTTAATTGCCACTCATGGAGGGAGGTCGTAATTCATCAATACAATAGGCCAAGTAGACCATGATGTCCAAGACAAGACATAAGTGACGAGGCTCATTCTTTAACTCTGGCCAAGTAGACCATGATGTCCAAGACAAGACGTAAGTGACGAGGCTCATCCTTTAATTCTGGCCATTGACTCTCCACATGTTGCCATGCCAGTGAATCAGCTCTATGATCCTCATCATGCCATTGTTCGAGTGATGAGTAGCATGCCATGCCATGAGTTCTGCAATCCTCTTAACATTTAAACATATGTTGGATGCGAGGAATGATAGGGAAGTGTCTCAAAATCTTTTAGGGAACTTTATCTCCTTGCAAATCATCCCTATAGAAGCTCTCCCAACATTGTAGACATTGTGTTGCATATTTATTAACCCCTCTAAATAGCATGCAATCATTGGGACATGCATGTATTTTTGTGTAATCCATACCTAGCATAGAGAGCATTTTATGACACCCATGTCGTGAGTTTGGTAATAGATTTTGAGGGGGAAGAATATTCTTAAGAAGCCTACAACATAACATAAGAAATCATATGTCAAAATATTAGCAAGGAGAGTATACAAAACATGAAATGTTTTATATTTGAGAGAATAGAATGAAGCGGTCTTACTGAAGAAGACTTGTGGCACTTGCATCACTCCATCCATAAGTTGTTTGCAAGTTCAATAGCTCCAAGTTTCCTCACAGTGTGGAGTATGAATATCCCTCATACAGAGGGGTGTTTTCCTCTCTATGTAAGGTTTCCTTCTTTTGTGACATTGGAGCTTGCTCACTATCATCTATGAATTCCGATCCAAAGAATTCATTCACCATCTCATCCATGATGAGATTCTCTTCCTCCTCATGTTGCAATGGTGGAGACACCTCATTCATTGGTTGTGAAAGATGAGTCTTAGCCATGCTTTCCATATGAAGCCTTGCCACCTTCCACACTCTATCCGACGTCACTGAATGGTGTGGCATGTTACCTAGAACTCTCTTATGGTTCTCCTCCATGTCATCATCCACACTTGGTCGTGCCACTGCCTTATGAAAGACCATATGTCCGGACATGCTCAATTGTTATACGATGTTGTCGTATATACTGGCCCTTGCATCGACAACACACACATTGAATTTTTTCTCTCAACCATGCCTCAGAACTAACTTTCGGCCCTTGATGATCATTATGAGACATCTTTAACCTAGCCAAAATTGATTTAGGGTTCATACAAAATACACAACAACATCCAAAACTGTAAATAGAAAATTACCCCAGGGCTTCATTGCTAAACAGCAATCATATCAGCATTTTTTCACTTCACAACAATGAAAATTTTGCTGCTGAGCAGCGACCTACAAACTGCGACTCCCGCCTAAATCGCCGCTGATGAGTGTCAATACCTTCCAACTTTCCCTATCCTACGCATGCATGACCTATGCCTGTAGCCCGAGTATTTCTCCCACGACACCTCTTCTCTCAAGGGTTTTCCATCAATCAAGTCTCCCTCTCCAAGGTAATCCCTCTCTTGCTTTCTTCGAGTTTTCATGGTTTTGTTCAATCTTTGTCTTCTTCCAACCCTAGCCTAATGCATAGAGCTCTAATAGAGAGTTTTGATGGAGAGCTCTCCATCAAAGCTTTCTATTAAGCATTCTATTCATAAAGCTAGGGTTTAGACTTAACATAAACTAATTTTTCCATTTCACTTATGCAGAGTAAGGTTTAGGATACTCACCTCTTTTTTCTCTTGTTCTTCTTTCTTACTTATGTGTTAATGAGGACTCACTTTTTTATTTATTATGTTTCTTTTTTGTAGGTTTATTCAAGTGAGCAAGGTTTTGGGTATATCCTCTCATATGGTAAGCCCTCTTTCTTCATTTTTGCTTATGCTTCTTATGTTTGTGTTTTTGCACCCTTGGGTGCCGGGGATTAGGGTTAGGTCAATAGGTAATAGGCTTTATGCATAGCCTTATGCATAGGATATTGCATAGAACTTATGCATAAGCCTATGCAATAGGTTCATGCATAACCTTATGCAATAGGGCTTATGCATAATGTGAGATCCCTGTTCCCACCGAGCAACGGATTCGGGGTACTGGCAGCGGAAGTAGCGCTTCTCGCGCGGGACAGGGGTCCCACATTCGGGGCCTCGCCCACGGATATCCGGATAAGAGACTAATCCGTCGGTTGTTCCAAAACCGAACCCGGAAAAACTTCCTTTACCGAAAAGCACGGGCGATTCCACCAGGATAAACTTTTTACTCTAACGTAGTCAAGATCATTTCTGATCGAGATGATCCAATTACATCTATAAGATACTTAGTCAGTTCAAGGAAGAACTTGCACTTGGATCATTGGGATCAACGCTTTTTTCCCCATTCAAGAGGCACAGCCGTTGATTCCTATCCATAGAACAGTTACTGTCCGGGATTTATTTTTTTCTATCGTAAAAACAAAAGTTTGAGTCTCGATTTACGGATCCATCAGTCCAGCCTAACCCCATCCGATCCCATGGGTTAGCCAACCGCCCAACCACTGTAGTGATGGGATCCAATTTGGAATTTGGTTAGGTTTTGTCCCGGGTACCAAGGAAAAGAGTTCCAAGGCCCCCTAGCCGGAATTTCATGCAAACATAAAACTAGCCACACCACTTACACACCCAATATGAAAATTGCCTTTTTCTTAGCATCAGCTAACTTTAAAACAATCCTTTAATGTAACCATAGTACCACTGATCACAATCTCCCAATTTATCCAGTTGATTCATAATTTCCCATCATTCCTTCATCAGAGTATCTATGGCATCATTGGCAACTAGAACGCTCACCACCTGTCCACACAGAGGCCGTTTCCATAGTTCCTAGCCCATAATACTCGGCAATATAATCACTTATCAAGATGGACTCTCGTTGAAGATCAGCAAGATCAACCAACAGATCCATATAAAAGAGCCATGGACTCATCCGTTGAGGACCAGCAAGGTCAGTCAACCAGATCCATGCCCGGTTTCACAAAACAACTCTTACTCCTTGTTCCAATATCTTCCTCGACGCACGCGTGGGTATCCTAGGCGACCCAGAGCCCGAGCACCGTATGGTCAGCACCCTCTAGGATCCTTCGCAGGTGACCTAGCGCTTCACTCATAGGCCGCTTCCTTGGTCCCTCATCCACCGTACCGGAAGCTCACCATTTTAATCGAACCGAGGCTGGTCAAGACCTCGGTCGACCTTGCTACGCGAGACGTCCTCCATTGACTCTCCGTCAGCAGTTGCAACTTTATCAGTTAGGTCTCCACGACCTTAATCATAAGACGGTCAAAATGCTTCCCCAGCATTCTTGACATAAAACAGCCATTTACAAACAGTTTACAAATACAGTTTCTATATTAACTCTCATTTTTCCACATTATCCCTCATTAATCCACATTACTTATTCCACATTCCATGTATATGTGTACTCATCCAATCACCTCCTTTTCCATCTCTTCACTTCAGATTCCTTCACATCACATATCATATATTCACATCCATATCCACATCTATACATCCACATCCACATCCACATTCACATCCATACATCCACATCTACATGCTTATCTCCATTTTCACATCCTCATTTATACATCCACATCCCATATCCACATTCATACATACACATCCATATCCACATCCACATCCACATCCACATTCACATCCATGCATCCACATCTACATGCTTACCTCCATTTTCACATCCTCATTTATACATCCACATCCCATATCCACATTCATACATACACATCCATACATCCACATCTACATCCACATACATACATACATCCACATCCACATTCCACATTCACATCTATACATCCACATCTACATTCACATTCACATACATCCACATCCACATTCCCATACATCCACATCTATACATCCACATTCCACATTCACATCTACATTCACATTCACATACATCCACATCCCCATTCCCATTCACATACATCCACATCCCCATTCCCATTCACATCTATACATCCACATCTACATCCACATACATACATACATCCACATCCACATTCCACATTCACATCTATACATCCACATCTACATCCACATTCACATACATCCACATCCACATTTCCATTCACATCTATACATCCACATCCATTCACATCTATACATCCACATCTACATCCACATTTACATCTATGCATATACATCTTCATGCATATATCCATTTTCATGTTCATACATCCACACTCCCATCTCCATATCCACACATCCACATACATACATCCATTTTCACATTCCCATTTATATAACCCCATATACCTTCACATCTAATCTTTTACATCACATCCATTCTCGCCCTATCACAACCCATATACATCTTATCCTATCACATACACTTCTTACCTCATCCCCCCATACACATCTTAATTCATCTTATCACATCCTAACTTATTTCATAAGCATCTTATCACCTCTTATCACACCTCTTATCACATCCTATCACTTTCCATACGCATCTTATCAATTCTTATCACATCTCATACACCTCTTATCACATCTTATCACATTTCATATCTTTTTTTTAAAAAAAAAAGAGAATTCTTTTATTTGATATAAGATTTCTCTACACATTTATTTATACATAAATTCCATTTAAGGAGACTAACACTTTCGAAATTAAAATCAATCTTTTATGCATCTTCTTATGCATGATTTCAATTTGGTAGGGAATTATACTTTTAGAATAAAAGAATTTCTCTTATGCATCTAAGTTAAGCATAAAATCCATTTATGAGGAAAATCATACTTTTAGTATAAAAAGAATATCTTTTATGCATACCTATATGCATGAAATCCAATATGATAAAAGTAACACTTTTGATATAAAAATTTTTCCTTTATGCATACTTCTATGCATGAAAATTAAAAATGATAAAAGTAACACTTTTGATATAAAAATTTTCCTTTATGCATACTTCTATGCATGAAAATTAAAAATGATAAAAGTAACACTTTTGATATAAAAAAATTATCCTTTATGCATACTTCTATGCATGAAAATTAAAAATGATAAAAGTAACACTTTTGATATAAATTTTTTTTTCCTTTATGCATACTTCTATGCATGAAAATTAAAAATGATAAAAGTAACACTTTTGATATAAAAAAATTATCATTTATGCATGATATTAAAATTCAATTTCTCCATGATTATAATGAAATTCTTTCAATTAATCTAGGATGATAATTCCTAGAATATGGTAGGAGTCCTCTTTTTATGCTTTGAATGAAATTATTTTATGCATATTTTTTATAAAAATTTTGCCATAGCTCCGCTGCTATGACTGATAAATCTCAATTTTTTCTAAGGGATAAAGCTTATCATTAAGGAAATAATTAAAATGATCTCTAATTGGATCATTAATCTATAATGGATTGAATCATCAATATGCATAAACTAAAAGCATATGAAAAAGCCATTAATTTGGCCTCAAGCATAGCTTAATCTTGGATTAAGGAAAAGCTTTATGAAAAGCTTCATGTGGATTGAGAATGGGTCATGAGTATGACCATTTCTTGAGTGAGAGAGAGAAATTACATAAAAACCATTAGAGTTTAAACATAAATAAAAATTAACTTCAATAGCATTTATTAAATTATGTAACTCTTCACTACTATTCACCAATTAACTTTAATAGCATTTAAAAAACCATACCAATTAAGCTTCTCAAGCTTGAGAGGGGTTGAGAAGAGAGAAACATTGAGAAATTATAGAAAAGAGCAATATTCACTAATTACCTTACAAATTGCTTGATTCTTTGTTCACGGTAGAGGCCCCCAACCAATCAATTGGTTAAGTATGTTGATGGAGCCACTAATGGGGATTGAAGAAAGAGGGAAGCTCCAAAAAATAGTGAATTATTAAATGAATTCACAGTTCTTGGCTTAGGTGGAGTAGAGTAACGATGCATAAACACTATATGTTTTTCAACAAGGGGGAGGCTTCTATTTATAGGAAAAATTGAGCTCCTAACCAAACAAACTGATTCTAGAATTTTCTAAATCAGTTTGGTCAATAATTGACCATTTTTAGGTCAGTTAAGCT
This sequence comes from Cibotium barometz, assembly GCF_041138505.1. NCBI lineage: Eukaryota > Viridiplantae > Streptophyta > Polypodiopsida > Cyatheales > Cibotiaceae > Cibotium > Cibotium barometz. The sequence goes on along the minus strand of NC_141071.1, from coordinate 48,993,722 downwards.
AACTTTTTGGAACTAGACTTGAATGAGGAGAGAGGAGAGATGAAATATCTCAATTTTTATGAGTTTAAAACTCATTCAAGCATGTGAAATATGCACCTCCTTTAAAGAACTCCCCTTCCTTACATATGTGTCATAATGGAATCATTTTAATATTGCTCATAGTTTTTTTACTAATAAACCTTGTACATTTTCAACTCTTCATCTTATGTGAAATATGCACCTCCTTTAAAGAACTCCCCTTCCTTACATATGCGTCATAATGGAATCATTTTAATACTGCTCATAGTTTTTTTACTAATAAACCTTGTACATTTTCAACTCTTCATCTTATGTGAGCATTTAAGGGACTCCCCTTCCTTACATATGTGTCATAATAAAATCATTATACCCAAAATATCTCATATTTTTAATATTGCACATAGTTTTTTACTAATAAACCTTGTACATTTTCAACTCTTCACCTCATGTGAGCATTTACTCATTTTTGGGTATTTTCTTTTTACAAGTTGGATTTATCTCCTCCCTACACAAGGATTGATGCTATTGGTCCATAGGAACCTTAATTGGACCATAGTCTAAAGATTTATGAAAATCTAGACCCTTAGGCTAAGGTTCTTTATACCTATTTTCAATTAATTCCAATTGCACATTGGAAAATTCTTTTTGAATTTCTGTTTCAGGGGAACTCATCTGAATTAGAAGAGATATTTTTCTATCCAAAAATATTCAAAATCTGAATATTCTCTCTCTAGAATATTTTTCTCTCTCTAGGCTAAAACAGATAGAAACAAGGTCTTTATATTTCTGAAGATGGATTGATTACAGGGAAAGATACTAGACATCAAAAAGGGGGTGGGGGAGGAATCTTACACATAACCTTATGCAATAGGGCTATGCATAGCTATGCATAGCCTTATGCAATAGGGCTTATGCATAGCCTCATGCATAGGGCTATGCATAGCTATTGCAATAAGGCTATGCATAGCTATTACAATAAGGCTATGCATAGGCCTTATGCATAGGCTTATTGCAATAGCCTTATGCACAGGCTATACAATAGGGCTTATGCATAGCCCTATTGTGTAAGGCCTATTGCATAAAGCCTATGCATAAGGCTATGCATAAGCCCTATGCATAAGGATATACAATAGGGCTTATGCATAGCCTTATGCATAGGCTATGTAATAGGACTTATGAATAGTTCTAATGAGCTAATGAACTAATGTTTTGATTTATTATGATAATTTTTCGTAGGTCTATTCAAAGCGAACAACCACCAAGGGTTCCGGCCACGTAACAGTTCATAGAGATTCGAATAAGAGGTAAGCCCTGTTTGTTTACGCTTCTTCTCTTTGTGTTTTTGCACCCTTGGGTGCCGGGGATTAGGTTTAGGTCAAGAGCCTTGGCCCCTATGCATAGGGTATGCATAGATTATGCATACAATATGCATAGCCTATGCATAGTGTATGTATAGGCTATGCATAGGTTATGTATAGGCTATGCATAGGTTATGTATACTCTATGCATAGGCTATGCATACGTTATGCATAGCATATGGTTTAGGCTATGCATACGTTATGCATAGCGTATGTATAGTCTATGCATAGGCTATGCATAGGCTATGTATAATATATGCATAGGGTAGGCATAGCATATGCATAACGTATGCATAGTGTATGCATAGGCCTTATGCATACCCTTGTATATAGGGCTTATGCATAGGCCTGATGCATAGGGTTTATGCATATGCTATGAAGTAGGTCTTATGCATAGGGCTATGCATAGTGCTTATGAATTAATGAACTAATGTTTTGATTTGTTATGACAATTTTTTGAAGATCTATTCAAGCAAACAACCACCAAGGGCCTATGGCCCCTATACATAGGATATGCATAGGCTATGCATACACTATGCATAGCATATGCATAGGGGCCATAGGCATAGCCTATGCTATGCATACCCTATGTTGTGCATACCCTATGCATAGCATATGGTTTAGACTATGGATATGCTATTGTTTAAGTCAAGAGCCTATGCATATGCTATGGTTTATGCATAGAGATATGGGGAATTATTATATGCCATCTAGAATGCTGCTTATGTCAAGCTATCCTTCTCACTATCCTTCTCTTGTAAAAGAGGAGTTTCCTTTGGATTTAATAGTGCGAAGTGTGTGGAAAGTCCTTAGACGTTATCATCCGAAAGCGGCATTGTCAACCCTGCTTATCTAAGCAGTATTGTAGGAGGTCTCAACAATGTTCTAATATCACATGTTGTATTCTTTGTCTAAACTTTAAGTATGGATTGGGTTAGAGTAATCGTGTTTTGTTTTCTCATGCATGTATGTAGCAGCAATGTTGATCGACCCATCACAAGACCCTAATGTGGCAAGTCTGAAATCTATTATAAATGAATGATATGGGTAGCAATGTTGATCGACCCATCACAAGACCCTAATGTGGCAAATCTGAAATCTATTATAAATGAATGATATGGGCAGCAATGTTGATCGACCCATCACAAAACCCTAATGTGGCAAATCTGAAATCTATTATAAATGAATGATATGGGAAGCAAGGTTGGTCTCAGTTTACTTAAACACAGGTATGGTTCCATCAAACCTTTTCACATACATAAAGTTAATCTTTTATGCATTCTATAAGTCTTAAATTTTAATCTTATATGCATGCAGGCTTACAATCGGGCCAGTCAACACGATGGGGGCAGACTACCCTGCTTAGCCAGTCGATGCCATGGTGGCAATCTACCCCACTTGCTCAGTCAAGGAAGACCATGCCTTTGATAAGCGCTGGGCCGAGTGGTGCAGGCCCATCACTATATGGTTATGATGAGCCTACACCACCTTCCTCTACTAGACCATCCCTGCTTCCTCACATCCATCTTCACCACACAACAATGACGTAGTAGAGATTCTGGGGGGGATAGTAGACATGCTAGCGGGGGGGAGTAGGCTGCTCTTTTGTTTTGGCAAAAGCAGCACTAGGTCTCCTGATGCGTCTCCCCAACAGGGGGGCTCTTCATCTACACATTATGAGCTAGCCCTCAGGAGACCCATTTCACCATTCAATCCATGCCTCCTACCATACAACGTGGAAGCGGATGGTGCCCTCATGATGGATGCACAAGGAATGCAAGTCATGAACCGTATGCATGTACTTGCAAACCTAGAGTTCGTGAACTCCTTTAAAAAGTGTAAAGCACAAGATGAACTTTCTAAGCAATACGTTATCAATGTACTTAAGTTGGAGTTCCTTGTGCCACATGCGGGTCTTTGCTCCTCCTAGGAGTGGATGAATTGGCGGATCAAGCTTTTGCCCTCTAATAGGAGAGAAAATATGAAGAGAGAAGCAAACAATAACTTGGAGAAGCCTAACATTTGTACCTCCGAGGAGTGGAGGCATACACGCAACTTCATGAGACAGCACCTAGGTGCTTTTCAACAACAAGCACAGCGGCAAGTGCCTCCCGACTACGGAAGCGAGAGGCTTTGCACTTTGGCTCCAGGTGGGAAATCCTCCTTTCTTGATCGTTTTATAAGTAATCATTTCTTCTCTTCTTTCATTTTGTTTTGTACTATATTGTTTTCTTGAAATAATTGTATATTTTCTTAATTGTTCTGTGTAGAGGGAGGTTGTTGGGTGTGACCCAACAATTGAGGAGTATAACTATGGGTATAGAGCCCCTCGTCCACAACATCCTTGAGCGGATTGCAGGTGATACAGGCAAAAACAAAGCAAGTTAGAGCAAATCAAAGCAAAGAAAAATTTTGGTTTTTGGAAGCTTTCCATTAAAGCTTGAAAGCATTGATGTATGGTGGAAATACATGTAAATTTGGCAAAGCAAACATGTATCTGACAATGAGGGATGTAATGGCAACTCCTATGCAAGACCTACTGTGATTTTGGAGCAAGTTACATGCATTTGATTGAGTGAAAAACTCTGGTTTTTGAGCTCTCACAAAACAGAGAAAAGCAAGTCAAAAAGTGAAGCATTTGGAGTGAGTTTTTGGCTAAAATCCAACCATTGACTGGTTGCACACCTACCCAAGTGTGTTGGGCACCTATATTCATTATCAAATAGTATTACAAACCTTTTCAAATCACTGTAGAGCAGGCGGCGCAGCCAGCACAGAGAAAACAGAGCCGATTTTTGATAAAATTGAAGTGAGAAGGTCGATTTCTCATTGGTTGCTTGTTATATTTCACAATTGCTTTATCAATTGGTTGCTACACACATTGGAGAAGAGGGCTATGTTATTGGTTTGGTCAATTATGCCTAATTGAGCTGGGAATGAGCTGATTAAATAGGCTGTCCACTGGTTGCAGAGAAACAGAGCAATTTTAATTGAGCAATTAATCTTTGGTCTTATACAATTGGACAAATTCCTCTTACATGGAGTTGATGGACACTATTGCTAAGCTAATGAATTCCTGGTTGCTCAATTTGGACAAATATTGAAGAAATTAGAGCCAAATTACTACTGGTTTTTCTGGTTTTTCTGGTTTTTCCCAAAACAGAGAAAGGGGTTTTCAAAAATTGATATGTACACATGTCAGATGGTGTTGATACTCTACATTGAGGTTGTTTAGGTGTCAATGGAAGTTGCCCATACTTGATTGCACCACTACATTGTGATTTGGAGCCGTGGAAGCGCATCAAAATAGGGTATCTCGGACTGCGTGAGTCAGTTTATCTTGGATGCATACAGGTTGATTTTCTACATCAAATTTGAAGATTGGTGGTTACTTTGGAGTATCTGGAACACTCATTGGAGTGTGGTTGAGCTGAGGAAGGCTTGGTTACAGTTTTGGACGAGTGCGGAAGGTGCACATTAAGCAAAAATGTCAGATAATCCAGTTCAGATTGTTGGTGAAAAGCTGGATAGGAAGAACTTCCAGGCATGGAAGTACAGGATAAAAAGTTTCTTAAAAGGAAAAGGATTTTGGAATCTCATTACAGGTGCTGAGCCAGAGCCTGAGCTACCTCGACAACCTACACAGCAGCAGCTTATTGCTCATAAGCAATGGTCAGAAAGAGCATTCAAAGTGCTGCATTATCTGTCTATATGTATTTCTGATGCTATGCTCATACACATACAGGATGCTAAGAATCCCAAAGATGCATGGGATACTTTGGTCAAGATGTTTGATACAGATACGAGTGCTCGTAAGTCTCAGTTGCGATAGCAGATACATAATGTGAAAAGGAATAAAAGGAGCATACATGATTATGTGCAAGAAATCAAGAAGTTTGCAGATGCATTGGCCACAATAAATGCCCCCATGCCTGATGATGATTTGGTGGATATTACCTTGCGTGGTCTTGGCAAGGAATATAAATCTTTTGATACATCTATCTCAGTTCGGATTACACGTCTACCCGACTTTGATGAGTTGGTTTCACTCTTGTTGGTTGAGGAAATCAAGCTCAGTGATTCATTTCTGGATGCATCTACTAGCCATGATGATGGCAGAAATCAGGCTTTCTATTCGCAGAGAGGCTTTAGAGGCAGGGGAGATTTGCATCACGTGGACGTGGTGGTAATGGTCATGGATGGCAGGACAGGTCACCACAACAACAGAATTTTCAGCCTTCATATGGTGCTCGAGGTGGTCGTGGATATGCACCTCAGCGAGGCAGAGGTAACCCCCGTGGTAGAGGACGTTGGCAAGGCCAACAAAATTCTATGCAAGATGTGGAATGCCATTACTGTGGCAAATATGGTCATATGGCAAGAGATTGTTTCCGCAAACAGAATGATTTGAGAGGGGGTAGAGCACAACGTGGTGGTCATGATGGTGGAAATTATGCACAACATGGTGGAAACTATGCATCAAGCAGTAATAATGGCACTGCAAATCATTTGTTTGCCATGAAGCATGTTGTGGGTTCAATGATGACAAATGCTAAGAATGATGACACATGGTATATGGACTCTGGAGCATCAAACCATATGACATGTCATGGTGAATGGTTTGAGCATATGAAGCCTATGGATGTGAAAGGCTATGTGGAAACAGGTGATGATACCCAGCATGTCATTACACATGTTGCCATTGGTTATGCATAATGGTAAGACAAAGTCTATGTCAGATGTATTGTACGTGCCTTCTATCACAAAGAGCTTGGCCTCAGTTGGTCAAATGGTGGAATAGGGATTACAGGTTCGTTTCAACGAGCATGGATGCTTCGTTGAAGACTTTAAACATGGATGTAGAGTCATATTGCTAAAGGCAAGAAAGAAGGCAGATTGTTTAAGCTGGATGCTGGAATTCCTGAGCTAAAATCAGCCATGTTCTCCAAAAGCAGGAATGTGGTACAGGACATTGATATGTGGCATAAGAGGATTGGACATGTCAATATACAGAGATTAAAGAACATGCGAACAAGAGGCATTGTCAGTGGATTGCCTAGGTTCAAATATGATGGACATATGCATGTTTGTGAAGCCTGTCAGTTTGGAAAGCAGGCAAGATTGAGATTTCCTAGAGAAGGGAATATGAGTAGCAGGTGAGATTGTACATAGTGATGTATGGGGTCCTGCACAAAACCCATCTATCAAAGGCAGTTTATACTATGTTACATTCATTGATGATTTCAGCAAGATGACATGGATATACTTTCTCAGGGAGAAGAGTGAAGTATTGGAAAAGTTCATGGATTTCAAAGCTTTTGCAGAAAAGCAATATGGCTGTTGGATTAAATGTTTGAGGACAGATGGAGGTGGTGAATACACCTCAAAAGCTTTTGAGCATTTCTTGAGGAAGCATGGTATAAGAAGTTAGTTGACTTGCAAGTATACACCTCAGCAGAATGGTGTGGCTGAGAGAAAGAACAAAGTCATATGTGAAGTGGCTAGGGCGATGCTTAATGAAAAGTGCATGCCAGATTACTATTGGGCAGAAGCATGTGCTACTGCAGTATATATATTGAACAAAACACCTACAACAGCCATTCATGGAAGCACGCGAGAGATGCGGCTTACAGGTTATAGGCCAGACATTGGACACCTTAAAGTTTTTGGATGCATAGCTTATGTACATGTGCCTGATGAAAGAAGAAGGAAGTTGGATCCTAAGGCAGAGAAATGTGTATTTGTTGGATATGCACAGGATCGAAAGGCATACAAATGTTATAATCCACAAACTAGACAAGTGGTCATCTCACGAGATGTGGTGATTGATGAGCTTGCTAAATGGTACAAAGTAAAAGATGAGGGTGTCAATGAGTCACTTGAGGGTGATGTGCATGTGAACTTGCCACCACAAGCAAGTTCTAGTTCTACTTCTATGTCTGGGCCAGCAAGCAGAAGCTGAGAGTAGCAGTGTACGTCCATGGTCAGGACGTTTGAGGCATGAGAGTGTGAGCACTGGGAGTAGTGGTATGGATAAAGGAAAGAAGAAGGTCGAAGGCATTGGAATTACAGGTTATGAGTCATCTAGTTCGGAGAGTTTGGATGAGGAGCTTGGCATACCTGTTTTACGCACACCTGGTGCTAGGCAGGATAGATATGTGCCACCACATGCTAGAGTTACAGGTGTACAGAGTGACCCGCATGCATTGCGGAGGTCCCAGAGAGTCAGATATCCAATTGACAGATTGACATATCGAGATTTTGCTATGCACTATGCATATATGACATCTATGGTGAAGCATGTGGAACCTACATGCTATACAGAGGCTATTGGAGAGCATGTATGGGAGAAAGCAATGGATGTTGAGATGGACGCATTGGTCCATAATGATACATGAGACTTGGTTGCATTACCAAAGGACAAGAATGTTATTGGATGTAAATGGGTTTACAAAGTGAAGTGCAAATCTGATGGTTCTATTGAGAGACATAAAGCAAGATTGGTAGCAAAGGGTTATGCACAAACCCAAGGTTTGGATTATGATGAGACGTTTAGTCCCAGTGGCTAAGATGGGCACAGTGAGAGCAGTCATTGCTATGGCTGCAGCTAATGGCTGGAAAATGCATCAAATGGATGTCAAAAATGCATCAAATGGATGTCAAAAATGCATTTCTGAATGGAGACCTACAAGAGGAAGTGTATATGGCACAGCCAGAAGGGTATGTACACCCAAGATATCCCACTCACGTATGCAGATTGAAAAAGGTATTATATGGTTTGAAACAAGCACCTCGTGCTTGGAGTGATAAGATGAGCAGATATCTTATCTCACTTGGTTTTCAGATTTCTACAGCAGATTCTTCACTCTATGTGAAGAAGACAGAGCATGGGATTGTTTTACTCGTCATCTATGTGGATGACTTGATTATCACAGGTGATCATGGTGCAGATGTGATACATGTCAAGAAAGCTTTGAGTGGGCAATTTGACATGAAAGACCTTGGTGAGTTGAGATACTTTCTTGAAATAGAAGTGGTCAAAGATCATGCAGGTACTTGGTTAGTACAGCGCCAATATGCATTGGATATGTTGGCAAAGTATGGCATGACAGGGTGTAAGCCTATGAGTACACCTTTGGAGCAAAATGTGAAGTTGCGGGCTGATTATGGCGAGGAATTGGATGATCCTTCTATGTACAGGAAGATGGTTGGTAGTCTCATATACATGACTATCACACGCCCGGACTTGAGTTATGCTGTGGGGCTAGTAAGCCAGTTTATGCAGCGTCCCAGAAAGCCTCATTTGGATGCAGTGAGACGCATCATGAGATATGTGAAGACCACAGCACATTATGGTTTATTACTTTATGAGAGTGGTAAAAGCTTGGACATACATGGCTACACAGATGCTGATTGGGCAGGTAGCGCATATGACAGGAGGTCTACTAGTGGATATGCTTTTACACTTGGAAGTGCCGTGGTGAGTTGGAGTAGCAAGAAGCAACCTACAGTTGCTTTATCCAGTACAGAGGCTGAATATAGAGGTGCAGCCATTGCTACTTGTGAGGCAGTATGGTTAAAGGGTCTCTTGGCAGATTTATGTGAGCCTATTGATGGCAAAGTTGTCATTCATTGTGACAACATGAGCAGTATACAGTTGGCCAAGAATCCAGTGTTTCATGCGAGGACCAAACACATAGAGGTCCATTATCACTTTGTCAGAGAAAAGGTGCTGGATGGTACAGTTGATCTTCAGTATGTGAAGACTGATGAGCAGGTGGCTGATATCTTCACAAAGCCACTTAGCAGCAGGGAGCAGGGAGAAGTTTAAGTACTTTCGTACTATGTTGAGAGTACATGGGATGAGCTTGAGGGGGAGTGTTGAGAGTCTTGATATCCCAATCTCATCTACATCTTCATCGGCAGCACATCATGAGCTTGAGAGGGGCTGTTGAGATTCAAGCTCGATGTCAGTGTGAGCCAGCTATGCTATGTGCTGGCAGATTAGGTAGGAACATGTGTGAGACATAAATGACCGCGTTGTCGTGCCATGGCACGTCTATGGTGTGAAACCATGCATATGAGACTATCAAATGCAAATCTAGATGCATGGGAATAAGTGCTATGACGAGACATTATATGATGCCCATGTACATATGTTCATATTGTAAATGAGGTTCAATAAGACGAGCCGAGGCTGAGTTTGGTCTTGAAGCTTTGTATATGAGTGTGGTGTGAATTATGGAGCCTTATGCTTATGGTAGACCTTGCAGTAGGAAACACTCAGTTGCATACTTGGCGTGTGTGGCTATGTAAATGATGGTATGGGTGGCTCGTAAAAGGGCTATGTGAATGATGTAAATGGCTACCCATGTGCATGATATGGACTCCCCTCAATGTGGATGAAGATCCTTTTCCATCATCATTTCCAAACCAATGTGACATGGAACTCATGCATATTTTTCAAGAAAGGTACTATAGATGAAGCCGATGATCATCATGAAGAAGCTCCCAAAGTTGCAAAACAATGGGTGATGTAGTGTCTTGAAGCACATACATGATGTCGAAGGTCCCACAAGTCATGCATGTGAAGGTTTTAGTAGACCGATATGAACATGATATTTGATGCCGCCTTGGTCCATGTATTTGCATAAGAGGAGTAGATATATTATGTGTATAGAAGGTATATGAAGGGGCAGCTAGCGTGGCAGTAACAAAAAGAGAAATCCGAAATTAATGTTAAAAAAAAAGGGTGGCGCAAATGTCTTTGGAAACATCGGGAAACACGAGAATTCAGCTGCAAAAGGTGGGTGCGCCCGATTTCCTTGCGGGGAAAAAAAGAAGAAATAACCAGAAATCAGCGCAGAGGAGGGGAATATATGCAGAAACGAAGGAGAAGAAAAACCAGTGTTTGGAATATTGCAGAATACCTTGTTTTGTGAGAACAACTCCTGTTCAAGCCTTGTAGGAGTTCAAATTATAGAGGAAATTAAGCTGCGTCTAATTATACGCTTCCAGAAACTTTTGAAAAATGAAGAGAACTGCTGCAGGATTCATGCGAAGGTCGTCTGGCTGGACTCTCTAGTGATATGGTCCTTGTGAATGGAGCAGTAGTGGTCGTCTACAAGCGCAAAGCAGAGGCTGGCTGTCGTGGGTTTGTGTGAAGTAAGTCGAGCTACTGCTGGTGGCTTCAACTAAGGTGACAAGCACAGAAGTCACTGGGAGTTTTTTTTATGTGAATTCTTTGTATTTGTGGCGGCCATTTCATAGAGGTTGGTGATGCCAGAGTGAGTGTGTGTTTTTCTTTGCTGCTGCCGGCTCTCAGAGCCTGAGGACTTCATTTTATGTGTATTGTTCATGGGTTGCTGCATCAGCAGGGAGTGTGTGTATGCTTCATTAGATTACTACCGCTGAAAAATTTATGGTGCTAATTTGGCTTGCTCATTCATAGCCGGTGGAGCTTGTGTTGTGAATGAAGATTGTGCTATGCCTACATGTGTTATGTATGAGGCACTTGAATAAAGGGACAGGTGATCTATGATTAGAAATAATTAGCTCTTGGTTCGTGACTTGTGTGCAATCATCAAGCTGAATTTGGAAATGTTTTGAAGTGAATTGGGACAAGTACATGTCAACAAAAATGGTGATGTCTTATGCTCCTTGAAGAATTATATGTTTTGTTCTGTTTCCTTGCTGGAATTTTGGAGGCTACTCTCACAGCTAGAAGTCCCGCGCTTTCCCAGCAACACCGCCCACGTCACGACAACTTTGGTGAACCCGACGTGAAACTGCTGGGGTGAGAGTGTGGTGAAATACACAGAGAAGCTATGGCTGAGAATTCTGAGGGACAGGGGGTTCATTTTGACCCCGGGGTTATGCAAATGTTTCAGATGTTTAGTATGTATATGCAACAGCAGCAAGCTACTGAGAGGGGTCAAATTTCCACAACCAAAGCACTGCAATCAATTGTGAAAAAGGTGGATCAATTTGATGGTAAGGATATCACAAAGTACCTGCGCAATTACACAAAGGGAATGGAGCTAAACAGGGTGACTGAGGAGGATATGGTTCGAAGCTTTGAGCTGGTATGTGTTCCTGAAATAAGAGAGCGCATAAGAGGATTGCAGACAGCACATGGTGGCAGAAATTGGGAGGAGTTCAAACTTGCTTTAAAGGATGAATATTTCATGGAGGATTCTGAGCGAGTGACCAAACGAACTTTCTTGGAATGGGTCACAAAACCTAAAATGGAAATTTCTGCCACTGAGTTGCTAAGAGAGTTTGAGAAGCGCTATGCCCAGCTGTCAAGGATTGAGCGCACAACCTTGGACAGGGAAAAAACAGAGCTCTTCTTACAAGCAGCTGGGAAAGATCTCCAAGAAAAACTGGAAATTCTCCTTGAGGATAAGGATACAGAGCAGGGACTAAAGAGTGATTGGAATGATGTCGAGGATGCGGTCACCATGCTAGCAAAGCGGCAGCGAAGGAGGGATAAAATGGTGATGAGCTCGGCAACTCCTATAACTGCTGTTATCCCTGAGAATCTACCAAAACCAGCTGCTACAATCCCAAAGGTAGAAGGGCCGATGGATGAGCTTATTAAGGGTATGCGAGACCTAAAATTGAAGATGTCCAGGATTGAGGAAAAAGGGCTACCATTAGGGCAGGCTTCTATGCAAAGACCTCAAAGCAAAGAAGGGTTTACATATAGATGCATATGGTGTGATGACCCAGAACATGCAAAGAAAGACTGTGTTAGCTATAAAGAAGCCCTCAGAAATCAACTTGTGTTTTTCAAAGATGGGAAAATCCACCTTACAGAGACTGGCCTTCCATTAAGCACAAACTTTGGGAAAGGAGGGATGAAAAAGCTGGTCGAGGATATGGCTGCTAGCCATGCTATCTCTATGGTTGAGGCAGCAACTTATGGGTTAAAGGCTGGTCAATCAAAGCAGGGATCTGAGAATGATGAAGATTATGAGAATGAAGATTTTTGGCCATCAACAATGGAATTAATTGCGTCAAAGAAGGTGTCTAAGCAAGCTTTGCATGAGGCAGGTGACTGTATACGTCTTGAGACTGGCTGGGAGGAGCCTGTGGATTCTTTATCTGTTCATGCCTACATTGCTAAATGCCAGAATAATGAGGCACAGGTAGAGGAGAAGCGTAAAAGGGAAAATGAGGAAGGAGGGCCATCAAAAAGGGTCACTCGTGGTAGTGAAAAGAAGGATCCTGGGCCATCACATATGTCTCCACCGTATAGCAGACCTCCACAGGAAGTATCAATGGAAGAAGTGCCAGCAAAAATGAAGCATGAGAAGGAGAAGGGTAAAGGGAAAAGTCCACTCTACCAGCTTCAATCTGATATTGAAGCCGCAACAGATCTCAAAAAGGTGCTTGAAGAGAGGATTCTAAACAGCAGGGTGGAATTTACACTAGGGGAGGTCTTTGGGGATTGCAAAGAAAGAATTCCATGATGAGATAATTGATATTATACGAAGGAAAAGGCAGTCCATAATTGAATCTATTCCATCACAAGGGGAGGCAAGCACATCCAAGACTCATGGAGTACAGGCACAGCAAAAGGAAGAGAGAGAAAATGTGGTGGAATGTAATCACTCTGCTGAAGGGGCACGACAAGTGCGTTTTGTGGAAGAGGATGATGAAAAAGAAGTTCTTACAAAGAGTCATTACTCCAGGAGCCATTGGGCAAGAGCAACCTGAAACCCTTGTCAAGATAGGTGATTTGGAAGAGCCATATGTCGCTCTAATTGATCATGGGTCTGAAATAAATCTTATGGCTAAAAATCTCTACAATAAATGTAAGTGGCCAATGGATGTAGATCATGGGTGGATGATTAAAGCAGCTAATAACTCATCTGGAGAGCTCTATGCAGTCTGTCCAAATGTAAAGGTAACTATAGGGGATGTGAAAGATGATCAGAACTTCTTTGTTCAGGAAATGTCATCGTATCCCCTCATCCTTGGGCAACCCTACATTACAACTGTGAGGATGGAAACAAAGGTTTTGGATGATGGCTCGGCATATGCAAGAATAAGGAGTAAAGATGGCAAGAAAGCTGTTCAGTTCTTGACAGTTTGCATTAACCATGAAAGGAATCGTGAGTCTCTTCGAGCACAGTCACTCCCAAAGATAAATAGAGAATTCATGAATTACAGGGAGATGAGGGATTTTGGCCAGGTGCCATTGTAAAGCGGGATTCCAATGGTACAAGGGAAAATGAGTTCTCGCAGGACTCAATCAATGTAAATAACTTTTCAGCAAATTTTCAGGGATTTTCTAGCTATGGGTCACTGGTCTTTGTAAAAAGCAAGGATTTGAAGCGTGGCATGCGTAGACATGTACAAAATGAACAAAAAAGTCTTGAGCAGTGTGGTCTTTTGGAGAAGAATGAGTTTATTTCAAGGGTGCTTGATGAGGTGTCATTTGTGGATACTATGGATGTGCTTTTTGATATGGCAAGTGCATGCTTACAGGGTGGAATTGAAATGATAGAGGTGTCATCTGTGGAGATGTATGATATAATCCAAGAATTTGAGGGGGTGGAATGTAAAAACATGAATTGCGAGATGGATGCTCATGTTGATACAAAGTACAAAACAGTTGCAAAGAAGGTGAAACCAGTTGCCTTGCCTTTGCCACCAGGAAGCAAGTAGAAGATAGATGAAGCCTCTATGCAACCAAATCTCAGAGATCCGAAGAAAATTGGGCATAAGTTTACACAGGAAACCCTAAAAGAGCTGAAGATTGGTGAAAGGGATTTTCTGTTGCCAGTTGAAAAGGAATGCTTTGAGGAGATGCTAGTAAAACATGGGAAAGCCTTTGCTTTTCAGCCGCATGAGATAGGCTGTGTTGATCCAAGTGTAACAGCGCCAATGGTGATCTTCACTATACCACATGTGCCTTGGAACCTGCGGCCGATTCCAGTACCAAAGGCTCTCTTGCCAAAGCTGATGGAATTACTAAAAGAAAAGATCAGGATGGGAATTTTGGAGCCATCATGTGCTTCATATTCCAACAGATGGTTTACCGTGCCAAAGAAAAATGAAACATTGCGCTTCATTCAAGACATGCAACCTGTAAACAAAGTCACAATCAGGAATGTGGGAGCAGGTCCGATTGTGGATGAGTTTGCAAAAGCATTTGCAGGGAGAGCTATATACTCTATGGGTGATCTGTATTCGGGATATGATCAGTTCTAGCTGGATATACAAAGCAGGGACTTGACCACAATGAAAACTCCTTTGGGATTAGTAAGGATGTGTACCTTACCACAGGGAGCCACCAACTCAGTGGCACATATGATGAATGGAATGAATAAAGTCTTGCGAGACTTCATACCACAAATAACTATGCCTTTTCTGGATGATGTGCCAATAAAAGGCTGTGATGAGAAAGACAAAGATGGAGATTTGGATTCAAAAGGGTGCTGCAAGTTTGTGGCAAATCATATAAAGGATTGTGATATGATTCTATCCAGGCTTGAAGAGGTGAATCTTACTTTATCTGGACTGAAATCAGTGTTTGGGGTTGGTGAAGTGCTAATAGTGGGACATCTTTGTAGTACTAGTGGACGCCGACCTTGTCCAGCCAAGATAGATGCAATACAAAGAATAAAAGAGATATGCATTAATGTTACAGAGCTGAGGAGATTTCTTGGTGCATGTGTCTTTTATGTTATATGGATTCCGCATTATGCACATGTAGCAGATCCTCTTTATCAACTTTTGAGGAAAAATCAAAAATTTTTGTGGAATGCAGCACATACTAAAGCTATGCGGAAGCTGAAATATCTGCTTCAATCATCACCTACTCTAAGGAAGGCAGATTATGAGTGTGGCAGGCCTGTGATTGTTACAGTTGATACTAGTCCTACTGGGATAGGATGGGCAGTAGGGCAAGATGATGAGGATGATCACAGGTATGTAATCAGATTTGGAGCAAAGGTATGCATTTGACAACGAAAATATCCACAGATCAAGAGAGAGTTATGGGGAATAGTCACTGCTCTAAAATGTGAAAAAGAATATCTTATTGGGGCATCTGTACTTGTGGAAACTGATTGCTTGCCACTTCTTGGGATGACAGCAAGCTGTACCACTCCAGATATTGCTATGCTTAGGTGGATTGCCTATATCAAGTCACTAAATCCTGAGTTTGAGCATATTGCAGGAAAAGATAATCCAGTTGCAGATATGCTATCAAGAGCCAGGTATGAAGATGAAAAAGAGATGATTAGTGACATTGATGATGTAGGTACAAAGTTCTACACTACTACATATGCAAAAGGGGACCATACTTGCCTATCAAATGCACTTGAGCCTTTTACTGAGGAAATGTATGAAGGAGATTGGTTGCTTATTGGTCAATACTTGAGTACTCTGACAAGACAGGAAAATTGGTCTGACTCAGAATTTAAGAGGATCCGCAGAAAAGCATATGGTTATTTTCTAAAGGATGGGTACCTCTGGAAGCATCCTAAGCAGAGGAATGCTATGCCACAGAGAGTCATATGTGATAAAGAGACTCAAGAGAAGCTTGTGAAAGAATTCCATGAGAGTCTCTGGGCTGGACATTGAAGTGTGTGGGCCACCTTTACCAAAATAAAGGAAAAATATTGGTGGAAAGGAATGTACAAGGATATTTCCCAATATGTGGAAACATGCATGGTATGTCAAATGTACTCAAATGTGCGACATCGTGATGGCTTGCAACCAACCTACCCACCTGCCATGCACTACAAATGGGTAGTGGATGTAGTTACAATGCCTTTGGGAATTTGGCAGATGCGGTACATAGCACTTGCAAGAGAAGATTTGACAAATCAGGTAGAGGGGCGTGCTCTTAGAACAAAGAGTATGGAAACAGTATGCAAATTTCTCTTGGAAGATGTGATTTGTCGGTATGGTTGTGTTGGGAAAATAATAGCTGATAGGGGTGAGCTAGATGTTGAAGAAGCAAGGGAATTCTTTTCTAGAATTGGCATCAAACTGTCCCTAACATGTGCTTACAGTCCTGAGGGCAATGGTAAAAGTGAGCGAGGACATCCTCCAATCATTAAAGCTTTGGCTAAGGCATGCAGAGAAAGAATGCGAGAGTGGCCAAGGCTGCTACCATATGCTTTGTGGGCTGACCGTACAACTCATAGCTCAGTGATAGGATACATGCCTGCAGAATTAATGTATGGTCAGAAGCCAGTAATGCCAGTTGAAGAAGTAGTTCCAACTTGGAATGTATTGCCCTGGGTGGAAGGATTGAGCAGGGAAGACCTCCTTGCATTGCGAATAAGGCAGTTGGAGAGGAGGCCTGAAGATGTAGAGCTTGCTAAAGCTCGCTTGAAAGATGCAAGGTTGAAAAATAAAGAAAGATTTGATAGAAGACACAGACTCCAACCAAAACCTATTGAAGAAGGTGATTGGGTCCTAATGTATGATAGTAGCCTTGACAACCAGTTCACTGTTCAAAGAAAGTTTGCAAAAAGATGGTTTGGCCCTTACATTGTCAAGCATGTGCATGGAAATGCCACGTATACCCTGTGTGAGCTTGATGGAACAGAGATAAAGAATCTTGTAGCAGGCAAAAGGATCAAGATGTTTAAAAGAAGGCTTGACAGTGATCCTTTTGATTCACAGGAAACTCAGAATGAGAGGCTTGACAGTGATAGTATGGATATAGTTGAAGAGGAAGAGGATGATTTCCCTAATAATGTAGAAGATGAAGACGACATCCAGATATATGTGGATCTTGATGATGATTTGGCACATACCAGAGGATGTGCAGGTTTAGAGGGGGTGGATGTCGTGCCATGGCACGTCTATGGTGTGAAACCATGCATATGAGACTATCAAATGCAAATCTAGATGCATGGGAATAAGTGCTATGACGAGACATTATATGATGCCCATGTACATATGTTCATATTGTAAATGAGGTTCAATAAGACGAGCCGAGGCTGAGTTTGGTCTTGAAGCTTTGTATATGAGTGTGGTGTGAATTATGGAGCCTTATGCTTATGGTAGACCTTGCAGTAGGAAACACTCAGTTGTATACTTGGCCTGTGAGGCTATGTAAATGATGGTATGGGTGGCTCGTAAAAGGGCTATGTGAATGATGTAAATGGCTACCCATGTGCATGATATGGACTCCCCTCAATGTGGATGAAGATCCTTTTCCATCATCATTTCCAAACCAATGTGACATGGAACTCATTTATATTTTTCAAGAAAGGTACTATAGATGAAGCCCATGATCATCATGAAGAAGCTCCCAAAGTTGCAAAACAATGGGTGATGTAGTGTCTTGAAGCACATACATGATGTCGAAGGTCCCACAAGTCATGCATGTGAAGGTTTTAGTAGACCGATATGAACATGATATTTGATGCCGCCTTGGTCCATGTATTTGCATAAGAGGAGTAGATATATTATGTGTATAGAAGGTATATGAAGGGGCAGCTAGCGTGGCAGTAACAAAAAGAGAAATCCGAAATTAATGTTAAAAAAAAAGGGTGGCGCAAATGTCTTTGGAAACATCGGGAAACACGAGAATTCAGCTGCAAAAGGTGGGTGCGCCCGATTTCCTTGCGGGGAAAAAAAGAAGAAATAACCAGAAATCAGCGCAGAGGAGGGGAATATATGCAGAAACAAAGGGGAAGAAAAACCAGTGTTTGGAATATTGCAGAATACCTTGTTTTGTGAGAACAACTTCTGTTCAAGCCTTGTAGGAGTTCAAATTATAGAGGAAATTAAGCTGCGTCTAATGATACGCTTCCAGAAACTTTCGAAAAATGAAGAGAACTGCTGCAGGATTCATGCGAAGGTCGTCTGGCTGGACTCTCTAGTGATATGGTCCTTGTGAATGGAGCAGTAGTGGTCGTCTACAAGCGCAAAGCAGAGGCTGGCTATCGTGGGTTTGTGTGAAGTAAGTCGAGCTACTGCTGGCGGCTTCAACTAAGGTGACAAGCACAGAAGTCACTGGGAGTTTTTTTTTATGTGAATTCTTTGTATTTGTGGCGGCCATTTCACAGAGGTTGGTGATGCCAGAGTGAGTGTGTGTTTTTCTTTGCTGCTGCCGGCTCTCAGAGCCTGAGGACTTCATTTTATGTGTATTGTTCATGGGTTGCTGCATCAGCAGGGAGTGTGTGTATGCTTCATTAGATTACTACCGCTGAAAAATTTATGGTGCTAATTTGGCTTGCTCATTCATAGCCGATGGAGCTTGTGTTGTGAATGAAGATTGTGCTATGCCTACATGTGTTATGTATGAGGCACTTGAATAAAGGGACAGGTGATCTATGATTAGAAATAATCAAGCTCTTGGTTCGTGACTTGTGTGCAATCATCAAGCTGAATTTGGAAATGTTTTGAAGTGAATTGGGAGAAGTACATGTCAACAAAAATGGTGATGTCTTATGCTCCTTGAAGAATTATATGTTTTGTTCTGTTTCCTTGCTGGAATTTTGGAAGCTACTCTCACAGCTAGAAGTCCCGCGCTTTCCCAGCAACACCGCCCACGTCACGACAGCGTGTCCAGCTGGTCAGAGTGTGTGGACATTAGCTAGGGTTAGATGAGTGTGGACACAACTCATAGTGTGTTGTGTGGATTATGGATTAATTAGTGCATTATGCTTTGTGTGAGAGTGGACATGGCTTCCCTCTATGGTTAGGGTTTGCAATATACATTAGGGTTTGCTCCTGTGTGTGTGACTCCTCCCCCTCTACCGTTCTTTCAACAAAGGAGAAACCATCTACTGAGTGCAACTTGAGCCTGACACTCACAACATTGTACTAATTCTCATATCTGAGTTAATTGAGCTCCTTTGTACTAGGATTAGGGTTTTGGGGATTAGACCATGCAATGATTAGCTTTAGATCTATCATTATTGTATCTCATCTGATTTAGTAATAAACATAGTGCTAATTCAAATCTGAACTTGTTCATTCCATCTAATTGGTGTTGATTGTCATATTTCCTCTGTCCTCAAATTTTAACAAAAAGTAAGGAGCCAATCTCAAGAGGTCAAAATAAATGTTAGGGAAGAGAATAGGGTATCCTCATAATATAAACCAAAAGGGACACCTTATCCTTAGGGGAGTACAAAGGCTATCTTTGAGATACTATGAATCCTATGCAATCAGTAGAAAAGTTGGGAACCAATCAAACAAATTACTGCTACCCATGTACTTGGAAGTTAAAAAGTGAGTTATGATAAATATTCATGAGAAGAATGAAGCATTCAATAGCATGGATTGAATTCATGTATATGAGGCTCGTGTTTATGTTATTTTCCTCTTGTCTAATATTTAGATTTAGGAATTTAATCCAAGTTTATGGTTAGGGTTGATAACCTAAGCTAATGAGCTATGTTAATCTAATAAGGGGCTACGAGTCTAATCATTTAGTGAATTTACTCATAATCCTAGTGATTAATGGATTTATGATGATTAGGGTATTTGCACATGTTAATCATATATATAGTCTTAAGGCTTGATTCAAGTTTAAAAGCATAGTTTATATAAATTAACCCTCTTGTTGAATCACATTGATCAAGTACACATGCGATAAGTATTACTTAACTTTAGTAAAGAAGGGCTATGGATTTCATTGAAGCTATTAATGCTTTCGTTCATTAGCTTTGTTCTCATATGATAGCTACATTGAATAAAGAAGAGTTATGGATTTCTATTGAAACTATTAATAATTTGGTTAATTATCTTTGTTCTTATATTGTTCTCATATGAAATCTTGCATTGAATAAAGAAGAGTTATGGATTTTGTTAAAACTATTGATGCTTTGGTTCATTAGCTTTGTTCTCATATGATAGCTTACTTTGATTGATCTCCTCATAAAAGACAATAGATCTCACAAAGGCTTATGAGAATGATTAACATGGGTTTAGTTTATAAATATTATGAGAATTTCTAATCATACTTTGAATAAATTGAAGAATTTATGATGAACATGATTAAAGTAGACCTATATGAAGCTTTAATCATAAATTGAAGAATTTATGATAAACATGATTAAATTAGACCTATATGAAGCTTTAATCTCATATACAAAGATCGGGGGGCTTGAGAATCAAGTAGCATGAAGGATGTTCTTAGAAAGGAAAAACCTCTTTATTATTAGTAACTCATAAGCATGATAAATCTTAGGTTTCTTAGAAGCATAGTTTTGATTCAACTCTTGAAGATGGTAGGTCTTATGCTAGTAAAAGTATAGACCTCTTTTATTCAAGCATGTTAGATCTTATACTTTATCTTGTAAAAGCGTGGCTAGGTATGTTGACAAATCTCTCATATGTTGATCATAATGGTATGAAAAGGTAGATCTCTTATATGTGGTTTTGAAGTAAGGAAATGAGGCTGAGTAGGTATCTTATAATAGGATTCATATAAGAAGTGTAAGATCCCTGTTCCCACCGAGCAATAGATTCGGGATACTAGCAGCGGAAGTAGCACTTCTCGCGCGGGACAGGGGTCCCACATTCGGGGCCTCACCCACGGATCGAGCGATTCCACCAGGATAACTTTTTACTCTAACGTAGTCAAGATCATTTCTGATCGAGTTGATCCAATTACATCTATAAGATACTTGGTTAGATCAAGGAAGAAACTTGCACTTGGATCATTGGGATCAACGCTTTTTTTCCCATTCAAGAGGCACAGCCGTTGATTCCTATCCATAGAACAGTTACTGTCCGTGATTTATTTTATCTATCGTAAAAACAAAAGTTTGAGTCTCGATTTACGGATCCATCAGTCCAGCCTAACCCCATCCGATCCCATGGGTTAGCCAACTGCCCAACCACTGTAGTGATGGGATCCAATTAAGAATTTGGTTAGGTTTTGTCCCGGGTACCAAGGAAAAGAGTTCCAAGGCCCCCTAGCCGGATGTTCATGCAAAATAAAACTAGTCACACCACTCACACACCCAATATGAAATTGCCTTTTCACAGATTCAACCAGTTTAAAACAATCCTTTAATAAAACCATAGTATCACTGATCACCATCTTCCAATTTATCCAGTTGATTCTTAATTTTCCCATCATTCCTTCATCAGAGTATCTATGGCATCATTGGCAACTAGAACGCTCAGGAGCCGTTTCGATAGTTCCTAGCCCATAATACTCGGCAATATAATCACTTATCAAGATGGATTCTCGTTGAAGATCAGCAAGATCAACCAACAGATCCATATAAGGAGCCATGGACTCATCCATTGAAGACCAGCAAGGTCAATCAACCAGATCCATGCCCGATTTGAGAAAACAACTCCAACTCTGTTCCAATATCTTCCTCGACGCACGCGTGGGTATCCTAGGCGACCCAGAGCCCGAGCACCGTATGGTCAGCACCCTCTAGGATCCTTCGCAGGTGACCTAGCGCTTCACGCATAGGCCGCTTCCTTGGCCCCTCATCCACCGTACCGGAAGCTCACCATTTTAATCGCACCGAGGCTGGTCAAGACCTCGGCCGACCTTGCTACGCGAGACATCCTTCATTGACTCTCCGTCAGCAGTTGCAACTCTATCATCACGACCTTAATCACAAGACGGCCAAAATGCTCCCCCCAGCATTCTTGACATAAAACAATCATTTACAAACAGCATTTACAAACAGTTTACAATACAATTTCTATTTTAACTTTCATTTTTCCACATTATCCCTCATTAATCTACATTACTTATTCCATATTCCATTTATATGTATACTCATCCCATCACATCATTTCCATCTCATCACTTCAGATTCCTTCACATCACATATCGTATATTCACATCCATACATCCACATCTATATACGTACATTCACATCTACATGCATACATCTACATCTCTATGCATACATCCACATCCACATTCACATTCACCTCCATACATCTACATCTACATGCATACATCCACCTCCACATTCACATCCACATCTATACATCTACATCTACATGCATACATCCACCTCTACATCCACATCTACATCTATACACCTACATCTACATGCATACATCCACATCTCCATTCACATCTACATCTATACATCTACATCTACATGCATCCATCCACATCTCCATTCATATCTACATCTATACATCTACATCTACATACATCCATCCACCTCCACATCCACATCTACATCTATACATCTACATCTACATGCATCCATCCACATCTCCATTCACATCTACATCTATACATCTACATCTACATGCATCCATCCACCTCCACATCCACATCTACATCTATACATCTACATCTACATGTATACATCCACATCTCCATTCACATCTACATCTACATGCATCCATCCACATCTCCATTTACATCCTCATCTACACATCTATTTCTACATGCATACCCATCTCCATGCATACATCCACCTCCACATTCACACTCACATCCATACCTCTACATCTACATGCAAACATCCATATCTCCATGCATAATAATATTCTTTTAATTAATCTAGGATGATAGTTCCTAGAATATGGTAGGAAGTCCTCTTTTTAAGCTTTGAATTATTTTATGCGTAATTTCTAAAAAAAAATTTGCCATAGCTCCGCTACTATGACTGATAAATCTTAATTTTTTTTTCTAAGGGATAAGGCTTATCATTAAGAAAATAATTAGAATAGTCTCTAATTGGATCATCAATCCATAATGGTCTCTAATTGGATCATTAAGAAAATAATTAGAATGGTCTCTAATTGGATCATCAATCCATAATGGATTGAATCATCAATATACATAAACTAAAAGCATAGAAAAAAGCCATTAATTTGGCCTCAAGCATAGCTTCATCTTGGATTAAGGAAAAGCTTTATGAAAAGCTTCATTTGGATTGAGAATGGGTCATGAGTATGACCATTTCTTGAGTGAGAGAAAGAAATTACATAAAAACCATTAGAATTTAAACATAAATGGAAATTAACTTCAATAGCATTTATTAAATTATGTAACTCTTCACTATTATTCACCAATTAACTTCAGTAGCATTTAAAAAACCATACCAATTAAGCTTCTCAAGCTTGAGAGGGGTTGAGAAGAGAGAATCATTGAGAAATTATAGAAAAGATCAAAATTCAATATACTTACCTTATAATTTGCTTGATTCTTTATTCACGGTAGAGGCCCCCAACCAATCAATTGGTTTAGTATGTTGATGGAGCCACCAATGGGGATTGAAGAAAGAGAGAAGTGTCAAAAACTAGTGAATTATTAAAGAATTCACAGTTCTTGGCTTAGGTGGAGTAACAAAGCATAAGACACTATATATTTTGGCTTAGGTGGAGTAGAGTAACAAAGCATAAGACATTATATATTTTGGCTTAGGTGGAGTAGAGTAACAAAGCATAAGACACTATATATTTTGGCTTAGGTGGAGTAGAGTAACAAGGCATAAGACATTATCTATTTTGGCTTAGGTGGAGTAGAGTAACAAGGCATAAGACATTATGTATTTTGGCTTAGATGGAGTAGAGTAACAAAGCATAAGACACTATATATTTTGGCTTAGGTGGAGTAGAGTAACAAGGCATAAGACATTATCTATTTTGGCTTAGGTGGAGTAGAGTAACAAGGCATAAGACATTATATTTTTTTCAACAAGGGGAGGCTTCTATTTATAGGAAAATTTGAGCTCCTAACCAAACAAACTAATTCTAGAATTTTCCAAGTCAGTTAGGTCACTTTTTGACCATTTTTAGGTCAGTTAAGCTAACTTTTTGGAACTAGACTTAAATGAGGAGAGAGGAGAGATAAAATATCTCAATTTTTATGAGTTTAAAACTTATTCAAGCATGTGAAATATGCACCTCCTTTAAAGAACTCCCCTTCCTTACATATGTGTCATAATGGAATCATTTTAATATTGCTCATAGTTTCTTATTAATAAACCTTGTACATTTTCAACTCTTCATCTTATGTGAAATATGCACCTCCTTTAAAGAACTCCCCTTCCTTACATATGTGTCATAATGGAATCATTTTAATATTGCTCATAGTTTTTTACTAATAAACCTTGTACATTTTCAACTCTTCATCTTATGTGAGCATTTAAGGGACTCCCCTTCCTTACATATGTGTCATAATAAAATCATTATTCCCAAAATATCTCATATTTTTAATATTGCTCATAGTTTTTTACTAATAAACCTTGTACATTTTCAACTCTTCATCTTATGTGAGCATTTAAGGGACTCCCCTTCCTTACATATGTGTCATAATAAAATCATTATTCCCAAAATATCTCATATTTTTAATATTGCTCATAGTTTTTTACTAATAAACCTTGTACATTTTCAACTCTTCATCTTATGTGAGCATTTACTCATTTTTGGGTATCTTCTTTTTACAATTTGGATTTATCTCCTCCCTACACATGGATTGATGCTATTGGCCCATAGGAACCTTAATTGGACCATAATCCAAAGATTTATGAAAATCTAGACCCTTAGACTAAGGTTCTTTATACCTATTTCTAATTAATTCCAATTGCACATTGGAAAATTCTTTTTAAATTTCTGTTTCAGGGAAATTCATCTTAATTATATGAGATATTTTTCTATCCAAAAATATTCAAAATCTGAATATTCTCTCTCTAGAATAATTTTCTCTCTCTAGGTTAAAACAGTTAGAAACAAGGTCTTTATATTTCTGAAGAGGGATTGATTACAGGGGAAGATACTAGACATCAAAAGGGGTTGGGGGAGGAATCTTACATTCTATCCCACTTAAAAAACGCGAGATGTCCTCATCTCGCAACTTGGGATAATTTCGCAAGATGCACGAATATGAGACTTAGAGAAAAATTTTAATCACGATTAACCACCAAGAAAAGTCTTAAAGAGAGCAAGATTCAAAATAAGAACAAGATTTAAACTTTATTCATTCATGAAACTTATACAGTAAAGATAGAAGAACTCTTTATACTTCCATAAGCCCGTCCATCATATGGTCACAAAAGCAGTCCTCACAAGTTGCACAAGTATAGGGTAACTCATCTATGGGAATGATTCTGCTGGTTATTGCCGCACCTATCTCAGTGGTATGAGGTGATCTAACAAAAGGACCTCTGAGAGGTAAGCCAAAAACGGGGTAAAGGCATATCTTCTCATGAGGAAGAAAACACGCCAGTAAGAAGACCCGCTCAGAAAATCCAAGATGTCTTGATCTCATGATGCAGTAGTATCGGGGACCCAAACCCAAAGCTTCAATAACCATGGCCAAGCAGACATTGTTACGAAAGTGCTGCTGACCCCAGGGTGTTACCCTAGTTATGTTTTGATAGGTCCGCCATTTGGTCTGAGCTACAGAAGTTCCTAGGTGAGGAAAAAGTGAGCGTTCATACTGTTCTATAAAGTCTTTCTTCACAGACTCTCTTGCGTCTTGAAGGTGAGAAATCATCATGGATAAAACTAATTCCTGTTGCCAAGCCATGAAGGAGATTAAGAAAGAAAGGAGATTGATGGGAGTAAGATTACTGTGAGCGACAAGTAAAAGTTACGACCTATATAAAGGAAGGAGCTAGCGTAACCTAGAAGCCAACGGTAACTTGCCACTGAAGTTTTACGGTCTTTCCATGATTTGAGTTTGACACATTTTTCTATAGAAGGCATTAAGAATTTTGAGATGAGGAGATAAAAGAAACTTGTAGGCTAAGTCACCTACTTTCATTGAATTCAGATATAAGGGTCACAATATCTGGGGGATAACTTCTTATACTCCCCAAGAGATAAAGAACTTCTTTTGGGCCGTACTCGAATGAAAACCAAAACCTTGGTATCCAAAACACTGATTCTCACTTCTGAACTCATTGTTCTAAATCCTTAAAACAGGTGGGACTCCTGAGAAGTATTCTAGGGAAAGGGTCTTCCTTTTTTAAAAAAAACAGAAACTTCCTTTTATTTTAGAGAGGGAATAATTATAAGATCAGAAAGGGAGATTCTTACTCCTGTATACCTCGAAGGCTGGGGGAGGAATCTTACATCCTACCCCACTTAAAAAATGCGAGATGTCCTCATCTCGCAAGGTAGAGGAAAACTCTTTTTCTTAAGATCCAATTTTATTCTGGGGTTGCTTATATTCTGGTCAACCCAACAGAATACTGGGATGAATATCCCTTATATAGAACTCATAATTAAATAACAATTCATTCAGATCTTATCATTCATATCTTTAACATGATATTGGTTCATTAGACCGAAAAATTTCCTTCTGAACATTCCTTCACGAGAATTTCAGTTAAGCTAGTCCTCAATTTGACATCCCTTAACTTGATCTACCGCCCGGTCAAGTATTAATAGAAGCAATCTAACAGCACAACCCACTAACCTCATAGTGATTTGCTGAATTCATTATCATCATTCTAGTTATGAATATCATCACAGGGACTCGTCCCATTCCCCCTCATTGTAGTTTCATTATATTTCAACTAATTTTTAAAAATCAACATTTTTCAATCAGCATTTTCAATCAGAATCCAAATCAATTCATCCATTCTCAAACAGAATTAAAAATCATATCAATCACATTCGAAATCATCATCTGGATAGCATTAACGCTTATAATTTCAAGTCTTAGATTTACTCGTATATACTGTCAGTAAAGAGCTGCAGTATACTCTCTGTATATACGGGTAGTCACGGCCCTTGGAATTATAAGGTAAATACCATCATGTCTAGGCCTCAAGCAAGTTAGGGATTTTATATAATTGCGGTACTTCCATTTGAAGACCCAATTACCAAATTACGAGTTTCAGTTTGAATATCAAATTGTATGAATTATATCACACAATTATAACCTTTTTGTCTTTCTACATAAATTTTTGACATATTTGTCTTCTCAGTTGATCTTTATTAACCAAATGCTCTGATACCAACTGTAAGATCCCTGTTCCCACCGAGCAATAGATTCGGGATACTAGCAGCGGAAGTAGCACTTCTCGCGTGGGACAGGGGTCCCACATTCGGGGCCTCACCCACGGATATCCGGATAAGAGACTAATCCGTCGATTGTTCCAACACCGAACCCGGAAAAAATTCCTTTACCGGAAAGCACGGGCGATTCCACCAGAATAACTTTTTACTCTAACGTAGTCAAGATCATTTCTGATCGAGCTGATCCAATTACATCTATAAGATACTTGGTTAGATCAAGGAAGAAACTTGCACTTGGATCATTGGGATCAACGCTTTTTTCCCCATTCAAGAGGCACAGCCGTTGATTCCTATCCATAGAACAGTTACTGTCCGTGATTTATTTTATCTATCGTAAAAACAAAAGTTTGAGTCTCGATTTACGGATCCATCAGTCCAGCCTAACCCCATCCGATCCCATGGGTTAGCCAACCGCCCAACCACTGTAGTGATGGGATCCAATTAAGAATTTGGTTAGGTTTTGTCCCGGGTACCAAGGAAAAGAGTTCCAAGGCCCCCTAGCCGGATGTTCATGCAAAATAAAACTAGTCACACCACTCACACACCCAATATGAAATTGCCTTTTCACAGATTCAACCAGTTTAAAACAATCCTTTAATAAAACCATAGTATCACTGATCACCATCTTCCAATTTATCCAGTTGATTCTTAATTTTCCCATCATTCCTTCATCAGAGTATCTATGGCATCATTGGCAACTAGAACGCTCAGGAGCCATTTCGATAGTTCCTAGCCCATAATACTCCGCAATATAATCACTTATCAAGGTGGACTCTCGTTGAAGATCAGCAAGATCAACCAACAGATCCATATAAGGAGCCATGGACTCATCCATTGAAGACCAGCAAGGTCAATCAACCAGATCCATGCCCGATTTCAGAAAACAACTCCAACTCTGTTCTAATATCTTCCTCGACGCACGCGTGGGTATCCTAGGCGACCCAGAGCCCGAGCACCGTATGGTCAGCACCCTCTAGGATCCTTCGCAGGTGACCTAGCGCTTCACGCATAGGCCGCTTCCTTGGCCCCTCATCCACCGTACCGGAAGCTCACCATTTTAATCGCACCGAGGCTGGTCAAGACCTCGGCCGAGCTTGCTACGCGAGACATCCTTCATTGACTCTCCGTCAGCAGTTGTAACTCTATCATCACGACCTTAATCACAAGACGGCCAAAATGCTCCCCCCAGCATTCTTGACATAAAACAATCATTTACAAACAGCATTTACAAACAGTTTACAATACAATTTCTATTTTAACTTTCATTTTTCCACATTATCCCTCATTAATCTACATTACTTATTCCATATTCCATTTATATGTATACTCATCCCATCACATCATTTCCATCTCATCACTTCAGATTCCTTCACATCACATATCGTATATTCACATCCATACATCCACATCTATATACGTACATTCACATCTACATGCATACATCTACATCTCTATGCATACATCCACATCCACATTCACATTCACCTCCATACATCTACATCTACATGCATACATCCACCTCCACATTCACATCCACATCTATACATCTACATCTACATGCATACATCCACCTCTACATCTATACACCTACATCTACATGCATACATCCACATCCACATCTCCATTCACATCTACATCTATACATCTACATCTACATGCATCCATCCACATCTCCATTCACATCTACATCTATACATCTACATCTACATGCATCCATCCACCTCCACATCCACATCTACATCTATACATCTACATCTACATGTATACATCCACATCTCCATTCACATCTACATCCATACATCTACATCTACATGCATCCATCCACCTCCACATCCACATCTACATCTATACATCTACATCTACATGTATACATCCACATCTCCATTCACATCTACATCTATACATCTACATCTACATGCATCCATCCACATCTCCATTTACATCCTCATCTACACATCTATTTCTACATGCATACCCATCTCCATGCATACATCCACCTCCACATTCACACTCACATCCATACCTCTACATCTACATGCAAACATCCATATCTCCATGCATAATAATATTCTTTTAATTAATCTAGGATGATAGTTCCTAGAATATGGTAGGAAGTCCTCTTTTTAAGCTTTGAATTATTTTATGCGTAATTTCTAAAAAAAATTTGCCATAGCTCCGCTACTATGACTGATAAATCTCAATTTTTTTTTCTAAGGGATAAGGCTTATCATTAAGAAAATAATTAGAATAGTCTCTAATTGGATCATCAATCCATAATGGTCTCTAATTGGATCATTAAGAAAATAATTAGAATGGTCTCTAATTGGATCATCAATCCATAATGGATTGAATCATCAATATACATAAACTAAAAGCATAGAAAAAAGCCATTAATTTGGCCTCAAGCATAGCTTCATCTTGGATTAAGGAAAAGCTTTATGAAAAGCTTCATTTGGATTGAGAATGGGTCATGAGTATGACCATTTCTTGAGTGAGAGAAAGAAATTACATAAAAACCATTAGAATTTAAACATAAATGGAAATTAACTTCAATAGCATTTATTAAATTATGTAACTCTTCACTATTATTCACCAATTAACTTCAATAGCATTTAAAAAACCATACCAATTAAGCTTCTCAAGCTTGAGAGGGGTTGAGAAGAGAGAATCATTGAGAAATTATAGAAAAGATCAAAATTCAATATACTTACCTTATAATTTGCTTGATTCTTTATTCACGGTAGAGGCCCCCAACCAATCAATTGGTTTAGTATGTTGATGGAGCCACCAATGGGGATTGAAGAAAGAGAGAAGTGTCAAAAACTAGTGAATTATTAAAGAATTCACAGTTCTTGGCTTAGGTGGAGTAACAAAGCATAAGACATTATATATTTTGGCTTAGGTGGAGTAGAGTAACAAAGCATAAGACACTATATATTTTGGCTTGGGTGGAGTAGAGTAACAAGTCATAAGACATTATCTATTTTGGCTTAGGTGGAGTAGAGTAACAAGGCATAAGACATTATCTATTTTGGCTTAGGTGGAGTAGAGTAACAAAGCATAAGACACTATATATTTTGGCTTAGGTGGAGTAGAGTAACAAGGCATAAGACATTATCTATTTTGGCTTAGGTGGAGTAGAGTAACAAGGCATAAGACATTATATTTTTTTCAACAAGGGGAGGCTTCTATTTATAGGAAAATTTGAGCTCCTAACCAAACAAACTGATTCTAGAATTTTCCAAGTCAGTTAGGTCACTTTTTGACCATTTTTAGGTCAGTTAAGCTAACTTTTTGGAACTAGACTTGAATGAGGAGAGAGGAGAGATAAAATATCTCAATTTTTATGAGTTTAAAACTTATTCAAGCATGTGAAATATGCACCTCCTTTAAAGAACTCCCCTTCCTTACATATGTGTCATAATGGAATCATTTTAATATTGCTCATAGTTTCTTATTAATAAACCTTGTACATTTTCAACTCTTCATCTTATGTGAAATATGCACCTCCTTTAAAGAACTCCCCTTCCTTACATATGTGTCATAATGGAATCATTTTAATATTGCTCATAGTTTTTTACTAATAAACCTTGTACATTTTCAACTCTTCATCTTATGTGAGCATTTAAGGGACTCCCCTTCCTTACATATGTGTCATAATAAAATCATTATTCCCAAAATATCTCATATTTTTAATATTGCTCATAGTTTTTTACTAATAAACCTTGTACATTTTCAACTCTTCATCTTATGTGAGCATTTAAGGGACTCCCCTTCCTTACATATGTGTCATAATAAAATCATTATTCCCAAAATATCTCATATTTTTAATATTGCTCATAGTTTTTTACTAATAAACCTTGTACATTTTCAACTCTTCATCTTATGTGAGCATTTACTCATTTTTGGGTATCTTCTTTTTACAATTTGGATTTATCTCCTCCCTACACATGGATTGATGCTATTGGCCCATAGGAACCTTAATTGGACCATAATCCAAAGATTTATGAAAATCTAGACCCTTAGACTAAGGTTCTTTATACCTATTTCTAATTAATTCCAATTGCACATTGGAAAATTCTTTTTGAATTTCTGTTTCAAGGGAATTCATCTTAATTATATGAGATATTTTTCTATCCAAAAATATTCAAAATCTGAATATTCTCTCTCTAGAATAATTTTCTCTCTCTAGGTTAAAACAGTTAGAAACAAGGTCTTTATATTTCTGAAGAGGGATTGATTACAGGGGAAGATACTAGACATCAAAAGGGGTTACGGGAGGAATCTTACAAGAAGAATATCTTTCATAAAAGTAGTAAATCCCGGTCTTGATAGTTGGCATCTCATGTTGTGAATTCATCAAAAGTATATTGATGGTTGTTACATTGGTTAACCTTATCTACATATTTCAATGGAAGGATGGTTATATCTTGTGTATGTTGGGACGAATAAGAAAGAATTCTTGACAATTAATCTTCTAAAAGGTTTATCTCAAAGTAGATTCTCCTTACATAGGCCATGAGTGGTTGGTTTACGAATCTCATAAGGGGATCTTACATTGAACTATAGTCTCATGGTTAAGCAATGAACTCTTTTATGTTATAAATAAGAGTTAACCCTTTTTTAAAAAGACTTCTTAGTCCAAATGAGATGAATAAAAGGGTTGAGCTCATATATGAGAGAAACTAAGGTGGATTAAATATGATGATTACCATAATTAGCTATTCTTAATGAACATCATAAATAGAAGAGTAGTGTTAAGCATCTATGCTTATCATAATGATAATATGATGATATGGAAAATAATCATTGTGCTTGCATTAGATGAGTGCCTATTTAAATAGGCAAAGGTACATCTCATTAAGAATCCCTAATCCATGATTAGGTGCTAATCAAGTCCCTAGAACCTTTCCTTAGATGTAGCTCTATAAAGTAAGCAAGTATCTTCCTACAAACAAGCCCCAGATTATCTCAACCTATAAGATGCTCCACGAGTTCTATTCACCTAGTAGAATGAGATCTGTTGAATATTTACTCATTGGTGATAATTGATTTTAACCTTTGTATCAAATGACCTTTGCATTTTTCTCTAACCACTAAAGTCAATTTGTCCAACAATCCCTCCCTCAAATTGATATCCCTCATCTTTGGAAGTAGTCAAAGGGAAGCTATATAGCTTGATCACCTCCTAGTGTCAACACCTATGCCCCCATCCTTGTACCCTCTCTAGTTTTAGACTACCTAGTTTACAAAATAGTGAGATAAAGGTTTAACATTGTGACATACAATGGGTGAGCAAAAAGCTAAAAAGCCTGATGAGCATCAACAAAGTTGGCCTTGTGAGAGGCCTTAGCATCCTTCATGGGTTCTTCTTCTTCATCATTTCCTTCTACAAGATTGGCTAAAATCTTCCTTTTTGTGTAGCAATCTTTCTCATAATAATGACCCGATTTTCCACAAAAGTGGCTTTTTCTATTGTCCTTGGCCTAGAAGTTAGCCTTTGATGATGATCCCTTGAATGTCTTCTTTGTGTATAGAGGAGCACCATCCATGATGTATTCTCCACCTCTTTACTTGATTTTTTCCTCTTCTTCTTCTAGAAGACTAGCTTCAATGTCCACAAGATTTGGTGAAGGCATATTAGTGAGAGTTGTGACCACAGTGCCATAATCTTCTAGTGGAAGACTCTTCAATAGAACTACAATGTTAATATCTTCCTCGACGTCTACTTTAATACCTGCAAGTTGGGTAGTTATTATTTTCATGTAGTTCAAATTCATTTTGAGTTTGAAGAACTTGATGAGGAGACTAATTTTAGAGCTCTTTGCTTCAGTACCAAAGAGTTTGGCTAACTTTGCCCAAGCTTCAAATGATTTCTCTATCCCATCAATATGATGAATATAATTGTCACTTAACCCTATTGTAATTATGGTAAGTGCCTTCTCATCTTTTGCTAACCATGTAGTTTTAGCATCTCTAGTTGAGGGCTTCATTTTGAGTTTGAAGAACTTGATGAGGAGACTAATTTTAGAGCTCTTTGCTTCAGCAACAAAGAGTTTGGCTAACTTTTCCCAAGCTTCCAATGAGGTATCTTTCCTATCAATATGATTAATATAATTGTCACTTAACCCTATTGTTATTATGGTAAGTGCCTTCTCATCTTTTGCTAACCATGTAGTTTTAGCATCTCTATTTGAGGGCTTCTTTTCCTTTCCATTGACAGTGTTCAATAAACATTTCTTCAATAAACCTTTCTTTTGATAGTGTTCAATAAACCTTTCTTCATTAAGGAAACTTTTATCTTTGTCTACCATGTGTGAAAGTTATTTCTATCAAATTTATCTAATTTGATTTGAGTATACATGACGGAAGGCCTTACCTTTGATACAGTAGTGTCTAATCCCTTTACAAATTGAATTGGCCCAAACTCAACTCAGTAGATATTACCTTCACCATATAAATGCATGTTATGACATAGAAAATCTAATAATTCAAATCCCTTAGCATGTGCATAGTAATATGGTTTTGAAGTTGTTGACTTTTGTTTTGTTAATTTTCTTCGTGGCCTTGAGATAACTATTGTTGTTTGATGCACTTGAGGAGGTCATTGTTGAAACAAACCCAAATTAATGAAACAAAAACCTAATTATCACCTCCTTCCCCTTTGCATAAAAATAACCCTTCTTGGAGCCTCAAAAGCTTCAAGCAAGCTTATGTTCATCTTACAGGGAGTTTCTAAGCTTAAGAAGCAATGAGTTACAGTGTGGAACTATAGCTCCAATAAACCAAATACTAAGATTAGTGATGTTAATCTAGATTAACCAAGTATTAGTAGAAATTTAAAGATTTAGGGAAAATTACGATGCCAAGAGTTTAGGGATGAAATCAGTGATTATAACTTCATAATCCTCTTCCCCTTAGTAGGATTGAGTGTCTCAAGTGATCAAAGATGAGAAAAAACACCCAATTAACCACTAACTTTACCAGAGTTAATGTGCTTCTACCACATTTCTAAGCTGAACTTGAGAGGCGATTTTGAGTAGAATAGACACCATAATAGAATGTTCTATTCACCTAGTAGGATGAGATCTTTTTCATATTTTCTCATTGGTGATAACTGATTTTAACCTTTATACCAAATGACCTTTGGCTTTTTCTTTAACCACTAAAGTCAATTTGTCCAACAATAGAACATAAAAAGAAAGGTAAGAATGAAAGGGGGTTCTTAAGGTTAAATATTCATAAGGCTTTAGGGTAAGAAGGTATGTAGTTTAAGTCACTTATCGTAGGTTTAATTCTTAAACTTCTATAGAAAACCAATAAGGAGACTCATAGGAATGCTCATTCAACAAGCATGGGATAAACCTTGTAAGGGTCTTAAGCTTGTGAAAATCTATTTTCTTATGTGTAACACATGAGAATAACAAGTATTAATACCATAATTCATAGTTAATCATAAAAAGTAATAAAATGTAATGATAGGAAAGCTCATTGAACAAGCAAGGGATAAGCTTTCTAAGGGTCCTAAGCTTGTCAAAACCTATTTTCTTATGTGCAAAACTCATGAACAATCAAAGTATAAGATTTTTAAGGGCTCTAAGCTTGTCAAAACCTATTTTCTTATCATTCTCATTGAAGAAGAAAGGGAAAAGCTTTCTAAGGGTCCTAAGCTTGTTAGAACCTATTTTCTTATGTGCAACTCATGAGAATGACAATCATGGTTAATCATAAAAAGTAATAAATCTAATGATATAGTAGACATTACTAAAAGAGTGAAATCTTGAGTCCTCTAAAATGAATTTAGTCCAGGTTAGTCTAAGGGACAGGACAATATATCCCCCTTAGAAATGGATCAAGGGATAATCCCCGTAAGATAGCCTATGGCCCAAGTTATTGTCTCCCTCATTGAATTGTCTCACAACTCACAAAGCACACTAGGTAATCCAACTTGAATTCACTAGAGTGCACAAGTACATAAAGATAAGAATTTAGCCCAATTAGTTTGTTTTTGATTAACATACATCCTCAACATGTCCTCTAAAACCCTGTTAACCCTTTCTGTTTCACCATCTATTTGTGGATGGAAAGCCATGCTCATTCTCAACTCGATACCTATTGTCTTGAAAGTTGCTTGCCAAAAATTGGAAGTGAATTTTGAATCCCTATCCAACACAATGCTTTTAGGCGTGCCATGCAAACAAAAACTTTCTTTCACTAATAGTCTAGCTACATGCATTGCAGTGTCGATCTTTCTCATTGAAAAGAAGTGTGCCATTTTGGTCAGTCTATTGACCACCATAAAAATAGTGTCATAGCCCCCTCTTGTTATGGGTAACTTAGTAATGAAGTCCATGGATACAGATTCCCATTTACTAAGAGGTATGTCTAGTGGTTTCATTTCCCCGGGCATTCATTTGTGTTCCACTTTGACTTGTTGACATTGAAAACACTCATGCACATAGTTTCAAATATTAGTTTTCATGTTTGGCCAAAAGAAAGAAGACTTAATCTTCATAAATGTCTTGTGAGAGAGACTCTATGCAAGAGACACTGAGAGGAGACCTTAGGAAGCCTTTAAGCTCTCCATCCAGTAGCCACATAACCCATTGATAAACCTTGGGAAGACCTTAGAAACACCCTTTTAGGAAGCCCTCAATATTATGCTTCGAAATGCAGTTTGGAGCTTCTTGGTGAGAATGGGCATCATCCTCTTGCATGTTGGCCTCTTAACCCATTGATAAACCTTGGGGAGACCTTAGAAACACCCTTTTAGGAAGCCCTCAATATTGTGCTTCGAAATGCAGTTTGGAGCTTCGTGGTGAGAATGGGCATCATCCTCTTGCATGTTGGCCTCCACGTTGCATAATAGGATCCTTTGAAGGTAGTGCTATAGTTGAACAAAATGAGGATGGGGTACTCATGGAAGGCAAAGAAGTCCTCCAAGATGGCATGTAAAGTAATCTCACCCTTCTGCAAGCGTGCACAATGGTTGAATTAGAGTTTAGTAGATCCTATAATAGCAAGAGGCATTTTAGTTCAACATTCAATGACAATCCAAAGCTCTTTTTGAGGACTTATGTCCCACAATAACTCAACATTATTGATGACAGGATTGCCTAGAGAAACTTAAGGACAATATCATGACATAATTGTAAACCATGAGACTTTGACAAAATGAATATTTATGTAGGGGATGAAGTTGTGGAGGATGAGAGGACATCGTTGTTGGCCTACCCTTTGAATTTCCTTAAACCATCAGCACCATGGACATGATTCTCAGAATGTGAGAGATAGACTTACCACATATGCCAGCCAAACAACATCAAGGGCCATGTATATTTGAGTATACTTATGGTGGAGCTTATCAACATCAAGGGCCATGTGGCAAGCCAAAAAACATCAAGGGCCATGTAGATCTCAGTATACTTATGGTGGGCATATCAAGAGTAATGGTAACACCTTTACAAGTGGTAGTAAGTGTTCTCTTGTGACCCTTACATGTGGCAACATGTGGGTTGCATACACACTAAAACGTGAGACTTACATGCTAGTAATATGTGGGACACGTAGGTGTTGGATGAGAAAACTAATGGCAACATATTATTGCACATCATCGCTTATAATAATAAGTGTAATGGGTAGCGTTTGGGGGTGACGATTGTAGGCCAAAGACCCAGTTATGTGCAGCATGGGGATATCAGCGGGAACACAAGGGGTGCATGAGTATGGTGTGTGGCCGGGTAAGGTATACACTAGTCTCTCAGGGTCACTCGCATATATAATGGTTTGGTGGTTAAACATGGTATGCCAAGCTATGTTTGTTAGAGCTATTTTTGAAGTTCTTCTTGTTCTCTCTCACATTTTTTGCATAAGGCAAGATTAATAGAGCCATGTTACCTTTCAAGGAGGTCTGACATTTGGTATTAGAGCCTAGGGTTATGTTCTTGGCTATGGGGGGGAAGCGTTGCTACACTATTAATTTTTCAAGGATGTGGAGAAAAGATCATTCGCTCCAATTTGTTCATTTCCATTTAGTGCAGACGTTTATCTTTTTCCGTCTGTGGAAGCTATTGTTTCCGTCCATCTCACCAAAATTCTATCGATTCTTATCATTCCGTTGTGCTACCATCACTATGTCCTTTGTTGTCATTGATGTTCTTGCTACCGGTTGTCGCCTGCTCTGCT
Source organism: Cibotium barometz (assembly GCF_041138505.1). NCBI lineage: Eukaryota > Viridiplantae > Streptophyta > Polypodiopsida > Cyatheales > Cibotiaceae > Cibotium > Cibotium barometz. Next base: position 48,956,202 of record NC_141071.1, on the reverse strand, counting down.
GCAGTTGTTGTAGCTAAGCCACAAGCACCTTGGTGTGTTGCTTGTGCTACTCTACATAGCCAAGAGACTCACCCTCTCTCTCGACCCTGTAGTGCATAGCACGAAGCCATTGCTATAGTTGACGAACCGTCACCATCTGCATGTGTATATATAATTGCTTCATTACAAACCATCCCCCTCCTATAATGATTTCATCCTCAAAATCAAAGGGTGGTCATGCACAAAAGATACATAGAAAAGCTAGAAATCACATCCAAAACTGAATGTCAATGTTGTGGAACATCAACACATGAGTCGTATGATCGTTGGGGTGAAATGGAAAGGATAAGGCACTCCCATCGATGATGATGAAGCTAATGATACAACCACCTATGTGAAATCCAACCATCGATGATGAAGCTAATGATACAACCATCGATGATGAAGCTAATGATACAACTACCTATGTGAAATCCAAGACAATGGCACTCCAACCACCCGCCACCATCATCTACAATGAAGCTAGCAGTGTATCCTCCATAGAATCAAATGGATATGCATGGTTGTACACATATGGGGCTTCTAAATCTGGAGTCTTCCTTTTCTTCGAGCGAACCTTTTCGAGCGAGATGAAAAAACCGAGCGACACGTGCCAAAGCACATGATATAGAGCAAGACAAATTCAATGACAATATCTAGTCACTAACACCAATATCATATATACTCCTTATACACACATACACACACTCTCTCTCTCTCTCTCTCTCTCTCTCTCTCTCTCTCTCTCTCTCTCTCTCTTTCCCACACACAAAACTACTAAGGTTAAGAGACAAGATAGTTATTGTTCTAAAGCAATTACAACAAAAATATTTTCTCGATTTTTTAGATTTTTAGATTGGTTGTCTAGGACAGACAACCCATGGAAAGGCTTGCTCATCAATCGCTCGTTGACCCAAGACATGTAATCTCTTGACTTGTTTTAATATATCAACATGTGTCTAAATGGTTCATTCTTAAAAGATGTTCTGATATGTAAATATGTTTCTAAATGGTTCATTCTAAAATTAGACACATGGCACCACTAGACTAGGTCTTTGATATATGCATACCATGAAAGGAGGTTTCAGTGAATGGTTAATCCAAAGCAATAAGAGAGAAAAATTTCTTGCAAATATCATTTTTAGCAAACATCATATGATCATTAACAAATTGTTCAAGTCTATCACTGATAGAGAGAATGCCACAACATCAATGCTTCTCTCCATGGACCTCACATGGATTCACACTCATCGTCCACAAAAAGACAATGTCTTCGTTGTGGCTCTAAGGAGCCAACATCAAAGCATGGATCTTCAGCCATTCTCCTCACCGCTGCTTCCGCGTACACAGGCAGTACGCTTCTAGCAGTACAACAACAAAGCACGAAATCAACACTTTTCATGGCTATCACTACTCATCACATATGTTTAGCATGTACTAAAAACTAGATCCAAGCAACAAACTACTATCCTTATGATCAAACTGAGCTCACGTAAGTCCATCAATACAACAAATAATAGTTAGAACTACTATAAATTGTATCAACATACCAAAACTTTAAGTGACTTCTACATGAAAGAGATCAAATACTGACTAGTCATACGGGTTTTCACCCGCTCTCTCGTCCACCTCCTCACAAAGCATTGAAGAACCGGCCTCCATACTTGGCCCTTGCATGGCCTGTGCCAATAATGGCTGCACAACACAAGAGCTATTGATGTCATTGTCCATGTCAAGGGAGCCACACACACGACCAGTCCTGATGCATGCCTTGAGAATGGGTGCAGTACCACAACCCAACTCAAGGCAAACACCCTCCTTGGGACACAGGAGCTCTAAGAAGCATGCCATAAAAGCATGGCTCCTCTCCATGCCTACTCTCCAATCTCTACCGTCAGGCCTCTTGGCCCTCACCAACAACCGACATATAATGACACATGACACTGTCCATCGGATGCATGCGAAGAGATTGAAATAGTGGCATGCTCTCTGCCACATAGACACGGGGGTCCGTTCCACGACGCTGTATCATGAACAGCATCGAAAGCTTTGCCTAAGAAAACATAAGGTGTATCAGATAGATAAATGCATTGCAAACATTTAGAAATACACAATACCATGAGGCAAACTTTAAAAAAATATACCTCAACCTGGGAACCACCAACATCGTAACACCCAAAAGAAGGCTCATGCTCTACCACCACTCGGCGATGTACATCTAGATCTGAAACACAGGTGTATCTCTCCACCCATCCAATAGAATCCCCTGCACAGATAATCAAGCTTGGAGCCATGTAGTTGGTGGGCACTTGTTAAAACTATAAACATGACATATACATTTACATTGCAAGTATCTGCAAAGGAAGCCATGACCAGTAGCCAACCACAATCTGCCAATGTGGAGGTAGCAAGAGCAATCCCAAATCGTACATGCTCCTCTGTCAGCCTATCCCATATTGGACATGGCACTCCACCACGAGAAAGAACACCACATGGAAGATCCAAAAAGATGAAGTTTGAAGCCCATGTGACAACCCTACCCTTCTTGACATACTGCCTCTCTATGGGCCTCACTCGTGTCATATGCTCATGTATCAAAGTAAATGTAGAATTCCTCAAGCCACTTGCAAAGTCTTTTGCAATGCATATATAATCCCTAACGACAACGATACACCTACTTCCAACATCTGACAATGGAGCAAGTGCTACATGCTCCTCTAAGAACAAAAAGGTTTTACTCTTCTTAAGTGTTTTTCTCCCTATAGTGGGCGTTGTGTTCTCCTCCTCATCCTTAAGGTCTTCATCTTGTGCTTCATCATTCAATTTCTCCTTTCCTTTTACTTCTGTAAAATTGGCTTATTTAGCATTATTGCTAGCTCTTATTATTTTCAAACGAAAACATTAATTAGATGGGATCATTGATATTTACCATTTTTCATGCATGCCTCGTCCTTCCTGTGGTCCATCTTCATCTTCTTGTAAATCTCCTTGTGTCCAGAGTCTAGAATCGATCCACCATGGACACTGCTGCAACTCCCATTCGGATAGTGTGTGCATGGGAGGGGGGTACATACCGACCCCCTCGTTTTCAGCCAATACAGCCCATTTTCTAGCTCTGATAGGAAGAGCATTCATGAACCCCTGTCCCTTCAAATAGTTGAAGTACCTATAGCCACATTCCCAAACAAAGTACTGTAAGAAGGAAAACATTGAATTGCATAATTCCTAACCATTGCAAAACTATAGACCAAGTACTTGACACTGTCTAAATCGAATTTAATTCTCTTAATGCTTTGAGGTCTTCACTATAGACTTAAGGCTAACATTTTTAGACACCAATGTGTAAAGGTCTTTAAAAACTAGCATCTAAGAATAGCAAATATACCTGTAAACTAGTCTTTGTGCAGCCAACTGCACCAAGTCTAAATTCTTCAATGCTTTTAAATCATCTCATTTCTTCTTTGAATCTACACGAACTTCTAAAGAAAACAAATGTTTTCTTCCTTCAAGCTTGACCTCCTCAAAGTAGTCAAATAATGTGATGTTGCATGTAATATTCACACAAAGTCAAGTAAGATACTTTGGGCCTTTTGAAATATTCTCTCCAACATCACATCTCTTTTTAGCCATCTATAGTAATATAAAAAAACATGTTTTTAGTTTCTCAAATTTAAAGGCACAACATATGGCAGTTGAGATTCTCAAAGTAAGCATAATATTACGCACAATCTATAATGATGATCACCCTGAGGAAGGTCAAAGGAGATTCTAGTAGCCTTATTTGACTCAAGCAAGGACATCCAATATGTCTGTGGCCAAACAAACATTACAAAGGGCAAGCATGTTTAACTTCTCCAATGTGTCATAGTTGTCAGAATCCCACTTTAGAGAGAATAGTTTCTCTCGCCACTCACCTCCTAGCTTGGGATCAATGATATTAAGAATCTACAATCAATCGTTTAAGTTTAGAGCCACTCACCTCCTAGCTTGGGATCAATGATATTAAGAATCTACAATCAATCATTTAAGTTTAGAGCCATCAATTAGAAGAGCTTTGCTCAATTTATCCGAAAATGAAAAAGACACTCAATTAAAAATGTAAAAATAGCAGAAGTCTTTACCTTTGATATCCTCTCTCTATAACGTGAAGCGAGCTCATTGACATAGGTCTCTTCTGCCTTCTTCAACTCACTTTGAGAAAAAGTAAGCTTTACTTGATCCGTTTTCTTTGCAAGAGCCTGACTTATTTGAACGTTTTTAAGAAAAACAAGAACCATTCAAATTTTAAGATGATTGAAAGCAATGAAAACATAGGAATGCGTATTGTATACTTACATTATAAACAAGTTTTGCCAAGTGTAACGCCTTGTCAAAGGGTACCAAGGCTCGAAACCTTTTGTATTCTTTCTCTTGATTTGTGCAATCAACTTTCGATCTCTGTCTGGCAAGTCTCTCAAATAATCATCTTCACTTGCCTCACAGATATTTGCACAATTGACAATTTTGTCCCTCAAGGTTGTTGTACTAATGCATGTGTGTTTAGACTACTCAACCAAAGAGACTTAGTGAGTCATGGAAGAAGAAAGACTTCACTAGCAACATTCAAACAAAATACAAAAGTGGTAAACACTTACACATTCATCCTTTGCAAGCTTGATAGAAGAGCAATTTCGCTTACTTTTGTGGGATCAATCACTGTGCAAAGGACTCGACAGTGTTTACCTCTATTTCTTTCATGTGACTCCTTGATAGCCTGCATCCATGCAATTGTGCGGTGATTGCCCTCCCAGACAAAAAACATTTTTCCAGACAAATCTTGTAATTCTTGTTTTTTCTGTAACTCCTCAAATTGAATATTAACCTCTTGCCAAATGCCATCCCATTTCATCGCAATATCCTCAGAAACAACTCTCTCCTCATGGGAACAAGTCCATACAGAGACAATAAATGCACCCTTCTCTGCAATGTACCCCTCTCTTCCAAAAGCTGTTTTTAATCCACTCACATCATCTCTCAAACCTTTAACCCTGGCATAGGGTATCAATCTACAAAGAGGAATGGGAGGGCAGTCGAAACAGCTAAATAACCTAGTTTTCCTTAAGATATCCTCTCCCTTATCCATATATATATTTACCTCCTCTCCACTATCATCCAATGTGCAATCTCAGGCCGCACAATATAAGGTACAATTTGTAAACATGCTTCTACCTCTCCCAACCCATCATCGGGTTGACTCTCTACCTCCAATCCAATGTCTGTTACATCGTGGATATTAGTCTTAGCCACTCTACTGATAGTGTCTAGTGTATCTGCATGGGAATCTTCAATATCCAAAGAGGTCGAAGTAATATTCCTCGAGCTACTTGCTCCTTTTCTACCTCTTTTAGCTCGAGATGAAGCCTTTGAGATCGGGCTGAAAGCACAAAGTTATAATAAAATTGTGTATGAAATAAAGGAGATGTAAATAACTCACGACAATTTCAACCATTCATTTCTTATATCAAGACATACCTCAATGGTGGTTTCTTGGAAGCCTTTGGTGCCATGACTACTTTTATATTTTCAATCTCTCTATGAAATTGTATCTAGAAGGCATATAGAAAAAATTAATAAAAAAGTTATGAAGAGCCACTAGGAAAAAAGATATGAATGTGTTTTCATTTTTTTGTTTTGCATGTCCATACACTTCACAATTCTTTATATCATGGTAAATTGATGGATAATATCGATTCAAAAAGACTAAACTAACAAGCAAAAGTTTGAGCTCACTCCCTTATTTTAACTTACAAGCAAAAGTACTGCTATCAAAAAAGAGACTCTAAACTCGCTCTCTCTTTGGCCCTAAACAGGGCACGACGCCGTGCCTTGTTTAGGGCCAAAGAGAGAGAGAGAGAAAGACAGGTCAATATCCTCATCTAGAATAGATGGTTGTAATAAAAAATAAGTTCAACCAGTTGCCAACCGCTTTTGGTGGACTGCAGTTTTCAGCGACTAATGGGAGGCTTAGTGTACAACTGTTGAAAGCTGGGCCCTTGATGGGCTGATTCAAACCAAAGGAAAAGCTGTAGGCACTAGCCATTTCGTGCCTGTTCGGTCTTTGATGATGGCTTGGCTCATTCGGGTGCGAGTGGTGGCGGGGATCTATTCAAGAAAGCCAAAGACGTCAACCAATGGGCGGTCGTCGTCGTGTGTACGTAGGGCCTCAACGGGCACGAAGACAACGAAATGCTGAAGATACCAGGGGTACTGGTAGTAGGCGTTGAAGAAGGGATCAAATAGAACAGGGATGCATCGGACGAGACGATGAGGGAGTAAAAAATGGAACAGCGGGACGGCTGCAGGCAGCAAGGCAGCAGAACGTCTTGGAGCTCATGAAGAGCGACGTGAGCCAGGTGGGTCAGGCATCCCGGTTCTGTCCACAGTTAAAGAAGAAGCAGGAGTCATTGTGGCATCTGCATTGGCAGATGAGGGTGTCACAGAGGCTGTCGGCGTTGTGGTTGCTTCGGGGCTTGCTAGCAAAGCTGACTAGGTGGTGTCGTTCAGAGATCAAGACGTGTGTCTGCCAAGCGTGCACGTGAGCATCGCTGTGAGGGTGGAAGCTTTCAGACTCTCTCTCTCTTTGGCAGGGCACGGTGCCGTGCCCTGTTTAGGGCCAAAGAGAGACGTGCTGCTCACAGCAGCAGCCAACGTCTTCAGTATGTTGTCTCTCTCTCTCTCTCTTTTGCCCTAAACAGGACACGACGCCGTGCCCTGTTTAGGGCCAAAGAGAGAGAGAGTCTTTCTCTCTCTTTGGCCCTAAATAGGGCACGACGCCCTCTCTCTCTATTTGGCCCTAAACAGGGCACGGTGCCGTGCCCTGTTTAGGGCCAAAGAGAGAGAGAGATGAGAGAGAGAGAGAGAGAGACAGCGTTACCTCTGTTAAGGTAAAAACACACAGAGAGAGAGAGAGAGAGAGAGAGAGGGAGAAAACCTGGATTTGAGACTGCAGGCAGACGTTCCAAGCAGACGCTCCAAGGCTCCAAGCAGACGCTCCAAGGCTCCAAGCAGACACTCGACGGCTCTAATGGTTGCAGCGATGGTCTCAACAATGGTGTCTAAACCCTAAACCCACACGAAATGGTCTAGATAATCATTATTAGACACGCGCACACATAAAAACAAAAAAGATTATAATAATCATTATTTACATAGTCTAATAATATTGTGTATAATAATATAAATACATACGTGCAAAATATATACTAAATGTTTCAACTATAATTAGACGGTATTATAATATAGTGAATATAATTTTAAGTCTATATGTTTTCATTAAAAAAGTATACTTACAATTATAACTTAATAATTTTTATATCCTCAAAAACTCTAAATAATAAAACAAAAATCATCATAACTTGTAGGGCGCGATGTAAATTAAGGAATAAGATATTGTGCTCATAAGGTTGGAAGATTTTTATTAATAGGCTCAATTATGGATTGCAAGTGTGGTAGAAAGAGGAGATTGTGGTACATTAATTTCATATGCACGACTCACCAAAAATTATCAAAACAAATACAAAGACATCATTAGTGCATTTATGACTCTTGAAGGGGGTTTTATTATTCATGTTCAGAGAATTGAAGGGGGTTTTACGAATCACAATTTGATTAGAAAATTGACCCCCTTTTAATCAAGTTTTTTTTAATACGAGAACTATATTATGCAACTCTTGAACATGTATGCAATCTTTCACTCTTCTTGTTTGAGGTCATGGCTAGAGAGATCACTATTTTTGGCCCCCTGGAAGGTCAGAAGCTAGTTCTGTTTTTCCAACAAGAATATGTTGAGCTTAGACTTGCATTGCTTGTGGATCATTCTCATCTTCAAGGTAAGGCTTTTTCTTTGAAGCCTCTATCCTTGAATATAGGGCAATGTAATAGGGCAATGTAAATTGGAGCCCATACAATTGTCAGATGGTGCAGATGGTTTTCTTCTAGATTCTGCGGCCAACCAGTTATACAGAGTTTGCATTGATGATGCAACTGGCAAGGATAAAACTATTCTCCATGGGCTTGGTGATGAAGGTTGTGAACAGGAGTTGTATGAGCACCATAATGTCGATAGAATGGTCTCAGGTTCCGGGTCCAAGACTGAGCCTTCCTCAGTTTTTGATTTGATAAAGGCTATGCCATTAAATAGTAGCTTGCATGCTGCTATGCAAAGTGTTAAAGACTTCCAAAAGATTCTTGAGATTCCAAGGTGTTATGATGGTTATGTTGCATTCGAGCTTCCACCATGTGCTTCAAAGTCCTCTATGATTGGTATGGAGCAAAATAATGATAGTCATCATTGGATAGAATATGTTACGAGTACGTATGATTGCTTTGAAGGTGTTGTGCGCTTCAGTAGGTGCTCTGGCCACCTTAGATGTATTAATTTGGATTGTTCCTACTACATGAGACTCAGATTTCAAAAATGAAACTCAGTGGAAAGGAAGGATGAAGCGTAGTTGTCCAAAAGGATTTGTGACTTCGGAGCATGGAAACATTACTTGTAGGCATTGTGGAGAGATGCCTGAATGTGTTGCATCTTGCCCAGCAGTCATCTATTACTGTATACCAAATGATCACTTCGGCTTTACACGATGTGCTATACATCTAGGGCACCATACTCATCCATATGAAGAGGGCACTAAGAGGGCGGATATTCAAATGATTGAGGAGAAATTGCATTCCAAAGCAAAGGGAAATCCATTTCTTGCTGCACGACAATTGGAAACCACAGTGGCAAAAGATGTTGTCTTGGACATGCTTATGGGGGCTAAAAATAAAAAGCAGTCAGATATTGGTGATGATGAGTTTGCTAGCATGATTGAGTATATAACGCTGCTCTCAAGGAGGAAAAGAACTCTGAAATGTTTGGAACGTGCTAAAAGAGCCCAAAGTATTACCTCAAAGGGTTTTGAGGCAATCTTGGATCTCAAAGATAGATGCAGATATCCTTTTATTCAAAGTGTGTTATTTCCAGGGTAGTTAGTATCAGATTACCAGCCACATGTTTTTAAGATGTCAACTCTTGGTCCTGGGAGTGGATTAGACTTAGTCAATAGAATGCGGCCGGGTGGAAATCTGCAGGACATGTGGCTACATTTTGATCATGTGCACAGAGTTCAAGGCTGGCCACCAACGATGTCTGCGCATGTATATGATCCATACATGTGGGAGCTATTGTCCATAGCAACATGTGAGTTCATGGTAGAGGATAGATATGCACAGATTGAGTTTTGGAAAATGTTAAATGTTGTGGTTCAAAGTAAGGGCTTTGAAAAACCAAAATTCAGAGGTTTCATGGCAGCAGATGAGGCTACCAATGCTAATTGGATTGCTATTCGCACAGTGTACTTTGGGGATGCTAATAAAAGAGTACCAGAGAGAGAAAGGAGTTGTGTCTTCCATTGGGAGCAAAGCATGGTGAGGCACACTCAAAAATGTATACATCCTTCTTCCCAAGAGGATCATAAACGCTTGTGTCAAAAGTGGAGAAATGCACCCTCAGAGATTGCTATAGAGAGCTGTAAAAAAGAGATAAGAAAGTTTTGGAATGTTGGTCATGCAGTAGCCAGTGAGATATCAACATTGGAAACTTGGCTTTCCTGGTGGGAGTCAAGAGCATTCCATTGGGGTGCATGGTTTGTCTCCCAAGATGACTCTTGTGTTTTTATTCCAACAACCAATCTTTCAGAGGCAAAACATGCAAGCATGAGAGCATGTGTTGGTTATAAAAATAAATCACTTTGTTTGAGGCAACTGGTGCAGATATGTCAATGGTTGTTCTCCAAAGTGTAAAATACAATGCATGTTTGAAAGGCACAAGGACTGGACTCGGGCCTGGGCTGCAAGACATGGCTAACAGATTTTACAACCAAGGTGTGGGATCCTCTTCTTCAGGAAAAAGATTGGTTGACTTGACACAATCTTCTATGCAAGAAATGGGTGTAAATCCCACACATATGGACAACAACAATGGTGGCCAGAAGAGTATTCGCAAGAAAAGACCTGTGCTTAGTCAACTTGGTGTGATCTTGGAAGAGGATAGCCATAGGCCAGAGTACATTACTGTCACTGTGAATACTAAGCAAGATACAGTTAATGCAAAAAATATGGAGATGCCAAAAGAATCAAGGGTGGCAAAGACAATGTGGGCAATTCGTACGACTGAACCTGGAAGCAAAGTTACATGTTTTGGAGTGTTGGATGGACATACAGAAAGATGTGGGAGATTTATAAACCAAGGAAAAAAACAGGCTTCTCAAGGGGTGCCTGCACCATGCTTTTGGGGACGTCGCAAATACCCAAGTGGATTGGTGGAAGGATTTATTTGGTTTTGCAATATATCTAACACCCACACAGGTAGGTTGTGGATGAGCGTCAGGTGGTTGGGCCTCCCGGTCCTGCACTTGCATTGTTTGCATAGATATGTAGTAGAATTATATTCTATATATTTTCTTGAAAAAAAATGCAGCAAAACATTGTTGTCCATAATGTATGCTTACAAATAGTGTTTTTTCAACACTTTTCTTGCTTTCTTTACAGTGCATTAAGATTAACACTAATCTATGTAGATCAATACTAATTTAATATATTTGAGTTCTTTATCCAACTTAATGCAAGAAAGTAAAAAGAAATGTGTGATAGCATATTAAGCTTGAAAACACTCTTATTATTGTAAGCTTTCACAAATCTTCAATGAATCTTGATCACACCACCAAGAACTTGAATTCTACACACTTGTCTTTGCACATTGCTTTAGAATCCTTGCAAATTGCACTCTGTCCTCATCAACTGTACAATCTACAAAACTTTACATAGTAGATTTGCAAAGAACTACTTTCTACACACAAATCTATAAAACTGATTATCGATTGCACACTACTTGATATGAAAATCGCACCAAGACTTGGACAACAACCTACAATATCCTTCAAACTACCAAGATCTTGAAATTTGGAATTTGGTTTGCCTCTCCCAAAGTTTGGTCCCCTAGTAAGTCCATAGCCTCAAAAGCTTAGAAATTAACGATAGAAAAGGGACTTTCACCATTCAAGATTAATGACTCCCTAAGCAGTGGCACCCAAAACGTTATGGAACATTCTAGCCTCTCCCTAAAACACATTTAAAGCAAGAACAAAACTCAACATGTCATGGGGAATACAAAAGAACAAACAAACAAAAGTAGCAGCATAAAAAAAGGAAAAGGTTAACACCACAACAAAGGGAATAAAGCCTAGGCAAGAAAGTAGAAAAGCGAACACAAAGCTGGCAAGGCCAAGAACTAACTCACAAGGCAAAAGCACTTGTGAAACAAAAGGTAACTAGGCACCAAAACAAGGCTACGCACTAGACGAAGAAAAAAAGTCAGGCATGAAAGCAGAAAAATGAACAAAAAAACAGGTAAAAGGCACCAAATACAAGTAGCAAGGTTGAACTAACTGGTATGAAATTTTGCTTGCCAATTGGATACAAAGTGGCTATACCACACAATAATGCTATTCACATAGCACACAAGCAAGGCCTATACATGGATATGGCTTACATATAGCCATGTATATGCATAGCTATGTCTATGAGTATCTTACATGCATGTATGGCCATGGCCATGGCTTATGCATAACTACGCATGTGTATGTGTAGTCCATTTTCTCTATGCAAGGTGGGCCATAACTCTTTCTCTCCAAAATGGCAAATGTGATAGGCAAGGCATATGCCTATTGGACACATATGCTTGCCATAGGCCTGACTAAGCATATGACTTGCATATGGCTTCCATATGCAAGCCTATGCATATGCCTAGGCTTAGCATATGCATATGCCTAAGCATATCCAAGTATATGCTTTCCATATATGCTTGCCATATCCAAGTATATGCTTTCCATATGATTTCCATATGCATATACTTGCCATAGGCTTTCCATAGGCATATGACTTGACATATGCATATGCCTAAGCATTTGATTGCCATAGGCTTTCCCTATGCATATGCCTAGGGTCTCCATATACAAACATATGCATATGCCTACGGTCCCCATATACAAGTGTATGCATATGCCTAGAATTGCCATATGAATATGCCTAGGGTCTCCATATGCAAGTGTATGCATATGCCTAGGCTTGCCATATGAATATGCCTAAGCATATGCTTGACTTGAATACGGCTTGAATATGCTTAAATATGTCTTGAATATGCTTGACTAGGCTTGCCATATGCATATGCATATGCGTAAGCATTTTCAAGCATATGCTTACCATAGTATTTTCACATGCATATGCCTAACCTATGTATAGGCTATGGATAGCCGTGCCTATGCCTTAACCTATGCCATGCATAGCCTACACATAGTTTTGCCTATGCATTAGTCTACACATTGCCTCTTTGGCACTATGCATAGAGTCTTGTATATTCTATAGGGTCATAAAGATGCTTGAAGGTTTAGCTAGTGAGATAAGTGGTGGTACAACTAGGCAATGTTTTCCAAACCTACTTATTTTGTAGGTGTCACAGAGGTGCATAAAGATTTAGCTAGTGATAAGTGGTGGTACAACTAGGCCATGCTTTTCATACCTCCTTATTTAAGTTTTTTTCTTTATCTTACAATATTGGTACCTTTAAAGAAAGGGGTATAGGAAGCACTTTTTAGCTATACCACCAAAATAGGAGAAATACGCATTTACGTATGGCATGCAAGTGCTCATCGAGCATGTAAGTTACCTTTGATCTAGTTTTTACTATGTTATCATGCATTTTTTTAATTGTTTACATAGTCTACCAATTTGTACATTTGCGATGCTTCAATTCAAGTTTAGGTCAACTTTTAAACATAACATAGGATTTTGAAAAGTGGTTTTGTGCTTAAAAACTAACTCATTTTTTATGGGTTGTTTTAGCCTAGATTGAGAGCGAAAGTTGAAGAAGAAGACTATTCAAGCCACTGCAATCCTCAACCATTGTAAGCACTTACAAGGTATCTAACACCCTCTCTTTGCTATTTTTTCCTATGCTTCCCACCATAAGTTTGCATGCTTGCCCATGGCTTGCATGCTTGTTGCACCTCTCATAGATGAAACTATCCATTTAGGCTAGGTGGAAAGATAAAATGCTTACCACCTCTCAATATGAAATGCAGGAAAGCATTTATGCTCTTGACGTGCATATGGGCATTAAGAGAGCATGACTGTTACTCAACCTTGCTCTCCAAAATGGCAAATGTGGGCAAACACTTTTGCATGCCTGCCTTACGTAATGTGATGTAAGAAAGTTGTATCGATAATAATGCAATGTTTTACTCATGATCTATATAGAGTATGAAAAATGCTCCATACTTTGCTTTTGTTTGCTTGTTCATGCAAAGTGCAGTTTAAAGCTATGTCTATCTTGAACTTCTAATCTATAGATTAGAATAGCATGTTGTAAAAAGCAAAAGTGGAGAATTTCTCATTCTTTATTGATTTTTTACTTTTTGATGGTAAAATACCATCGCCCCTACAGTGCTTTTATTAGAAAAACTATTGCTGGTTATTACTACTAGTGAAGCTACCACAGTGATCCAATACCAGCATTCCTACTATTAATTAGCAATTTTTGGAACCCATCATTTATCTCACTCTAGTAGGACCGTTGGTGGGTTGGCCCTCATCTCCTTGTAGTGGACACCAATTCATTCACTACAAGGGATCGGGCTCATACCCGCGCTCCTAGCCGCTAAAAATGACTTGTGAAAAAAAGTAGCGGGCCCGTGTATCAGCGCATGTATCATCGCGGCCACAGACATGCGTGTAAAAGCGCGTGTATAGCACCTCTCAGACGCGCTTATACACGGGTGTGTAGCCGCGTTCTTTTTACAGACGCGTTGATACATGCGGCTATACACGCTATTTTTAATTTTAGACGCGCTTATACACGGGTGTGTAGCCGCGTTCTGTTCAATTCAAAAATCTCAGACGCGTTGATACCTGCGTCTATACACGCGTTTCTTTAATTTAGATGCGCTTATACACGCGTAATTGCCAGTTTTGATGCATTAATACACGCGTATCTTACAGGGTATCCGCGTAGATACACGCGAGTTTTAGCAGTTCTGACGCGTTTATACACGCGAACAGAGAGCAAAAAAAAAAATCCAGAGAGTTCTATTTGGTGCCTGAATACTGTTCTAGCATTCCAGCACCCAATAGCACTCTCTGGATTTTTTTTTTTGTGCATTAGACCATCCACGAAGAACATATGCACGAGGGAGATTAAGACAAGAACGACATGAATGCATACATTATCAATACACGATTCAAGACAGACATGAATGTAATACTATCGATCAATCAATTCAATATTACTATCAAAATTTCATACATGTATACAAGGGAGTCCATATCTCGAAGTAGCCCATGGCTTGTTTACAAAAAAATATATACAATCACATCCTCAATATGGAATGTGATACTATAAGTCTGAGTACTACTCAGACCCAGATGATGACTCGGTGCTCCCTCCATGCTCAGATGAGCTCACATCGGTCGGAATGTCCGATGAGTAGTGCTCACGTCCACCCTCTGCAGTGGCGGCCGGCGGTGGATCATCAGCAGCTTGTGCCTGTTCAAGTAATATATAGTATATAAGTATATATATATGTAATTCAATAAACCAAAATCATTCGTTTAGAATTTTCAAGTACCTGTCGACCGTATGGTCTCATGGCCATCTCAAACTGCGCGTCCGTAATACGTCCCTCGGCTCTGAAGATGGCCCACGTGTCACGTCTGCTATGCCGGCGAGCATACGCAGTATCGTGGGTTGTGGGCTTCCTCCCCGTAACCTGTCGCTGTATCATAATCAACACAATTTGTAAGATTAAAACAATCATAGAATCAATGAATTAAGTAAACAATCAAATAAAGTGGCAAGATACTTACGAACTCAACCTCCCATGACTCGACGCCGCCAGATCCGAAATGTGAAGATCCAATGGTCTCCATCTGGATCCGTCGTGCCTCCACATGCTGCCTGCTCTTCACACCACCTTCTGCTCGTTTCTTTGCCTCCTTCCACTCGCGTTTGTGCGCAGTGGCAGGTTTCTCGGCAGGATAGCCACCCGCAGCTACATTTAGCCGGTCATCGTACGCGAGTTTTTTAAGGTGAGATCTTTTATTACTTAAGATCTCCCTTATTCGTGTCCTTCCCCATACATCCGAGAATGTAGCATGTGGGGGATTGGGGTACCGACTATGTACAGCCTCTATCACCTCCCCAACTAATCGGCTATTTTGATCTTTAAATTTAATAAAACAATTTCTATATGAGTTTGATACTACCCCACGCATGTACTCCATTACCTCCCTCCCCCTCGCATCCATCACTATCCCGCCCCTATCCGTCACATCATAGCAGACCACTCTCTCCATCTCTCTCATCTCCTCCTCTTCCGAACTGTCTCCTCTATCTCCTCTCTCACCGCGTGCCCTACTACCTCCCCCACCTCCCCCACCAAAGCACCCGCCGCATCCTCCACTCCCACTCTTCCTACTGCTCTGCGGGTGGAGTCACGACTGGGGGATTGTCTACGTGACGGTGGCTGTGAGCCCTGACGTGACGGTGGCTCTAAGGGAGCACGTGATGGTGGCTGTGAGGGTGTACGTGAGTGTGTCTGGGACGAGGTATGTCTCCTCGGTGGACGTGGAAGAGGAGAAGCTGCATGCCATCTCGTCGGACTCGGAGGAATAGACGGCACTGGAGTGCCCTGGATACTCGCGGTAGGGGTATAGACACGAGGCAGGGAAGGAGGGGGATGGGCATACATATACTCTGTAAGCTCAACCGGACCAGGATGGCGCCCAAAATGATTCAGCATCTCCATCAGCCAATTGCTGTACGCAAATGGATCGGATGAAGAACCTGGAATATCCATAAAGAACCTGCAACAAACATCTTCATGTACATCATGGGCTGTCTCTTGACACACAAATATCATCATTCAAGTCAGTTGTGTTGCCTGCAAATCATGAATTCTGAAACGCAGTCTCGTGCAAAAACGCGTGTATACACCCGTCACAAAACGCGTGTATACACCCGTCCAGAAACGCGTGTATATCCGCGTGAATAGAGTCTGCAGATAGATTACACGCGCTTTTACACGCGTTTCTACACGCGACCTGCGAAAAAAAATTTTCAAAAGGACCGACCCCCGACAAAGACAAAGTGTCCTTATAAAAGGACCATTGTCGCCCCTGTCAGAATCATTCACCCAATCGTGTGCACAGAAGCAAAAGGACGGAGACAAACCCAAAAAGCAAAGAGCAAATAGCATAAACAAATCTGAGGAAAGAGACAAGGCACAGGACAAAGTGACTCACCTCTGAAAAAGTGAGTCTTCTCTGCTCCTTCTCTGCTCCCTCCTTCTCCCAAGTGTGCTCCTTTCTCTGCTCCCTCCTTGCTATTGGAAGAGGCGAAAATAAGCGAAAACGCAAGCAGTGTGTGTTGATATGTTAGTTCAAAATCTATATTTGGGAAAGGCGGGCTATTTTTAGTTTAAACATACCGTCGCGTTTATAAACGCGTGTATATTTGCGTGTATGATATTTTAACTGCGTTTATACACGCGTTTTGCAGGAATTACCCGCGTTAATACACGCGATTTTTAGGAAGTAGCCGCGTTAATACACGCAATTTTTAGGAAATAGCCGCATCAATACACGCGATATTTGTATTTTCATTAAAAACATATTATGATTTTGTGTTTTCTGGTTTGTACACAGGATGTCATCAACCTCTTCAAGCAGTTCTGGGGAAGATGAGACAATGCGTCATCGTAATCGCGATGTGTGGTTGGGACAACGGATCAAATGTATGTGTAATCGATGTCAAGGATGCATTGTATGAGCACGTCGAATTACCTTGAATCACATCTCCATGTATGGAGAATGGAATCAAACAGGTTTAGAGGTGAGTAGATGTAAATTGATGGTATTCAAATGACTCATGGTATCCAAATTAAATTAATAGAGTTGTAATATATAAACTCTAATTGAAGCAGGATGCAGTACCACACCCTAACATGGTACCCTACGCGCGACGAGAGCACGTAAAGCGTCGACGAGATGATGCTGGAGCTTTGGGATCTATTGTCAGAGATGAGTGGGAAAGGGATGACAATAGCCCTGCACCCCACGAAGTTGTGGAAGAGGAGGTGCTTGATGATATGGTGCAGAATCTTTTTAAGGATGATCCTAAAGGTATGGACGACGAGGATATGGAACAAGAGCATCTTTATAAGGCTTCATCGACACCGGTGTTTGAAGGGTGTACATTCTCTGTTTTACGTGCTTCACTTGAACTACTTAATATATAAACAGTTTATGGATGGAGCAATGCAAGTCTTGACGCATTGTTGAAGTAAGCATTCTAACTTACAAATTTGAATTAGTGGTTTAAGGTTTAGGATTTAAGACTAATTATAATTGATGATATTGGATGCAGGCTATTATCAAACATGCTTCCAAAGGAAAATAGACTACCCACCTCAAGAGACATAGCGAGGCGCTATGTGACATCTCTTGGAGGACTGGATTATGATAAAATACATGCATGCGTCAATGATTGCATTCTCTTTCGTGGGACGCATAAGGAGGCTCTACATTGTCCCACTTGTGGTGAAGCAAGGTACAGAACAGATATGAAGAGTTTTGATGTACCTCGTAAAGTCTTGCGACACTTTCCTATAATTCCTCGCATCAAACACATGTTCAAGTGCAAATCCATAGCAAAGCTCATGTCATGGCATTCCTCACATCGATCGGATGATGGCATGTGGAGAATTCCCGCAGACACTCCTGCTTGGAAGCATATTGAAGATGAGTGGCCCAGCTTTAAAACAGAGCCCAGAAACTTGAGACTTGGCCTGGGTATGGATGGAGTGAATCCATTTGGTTTCAAAAGCACCGCATACAGCGTGTGGCCAGTTGTGTTGGTGAATTACAACCTTCCACCATCAATGGCGATCAAGAAGGGACATCTTATGTTATCCCTTCTAATTCCAGGGAAACATAAAGTCAAGCATATGGATGTTTATCTTGAACCACTGATTGATGAGCTGGAGGAACTATGGAGAGGTGTTGCGGTGGTGGACATTAGTAGGCCTCCCTCCTCTCGACACTTCGACTTAAAAGCAGTGTTGATGTGGACAATGCATGACTTTCCAGGATACAGCGATTGTTCTGGTAAGAATTCTAATTACCTCCCTACTCTATTACTATTGGCTATATATATTAATTAGACAGTTTGACTTTATTATTCTAACTTTTATTTATAGTTTAACAGGTTTGAAAACATCGGGTAAACATGCATGTCCTGTTTGTGGCCCTTCGTTAGTACATGAGTATGCTGACGGTTTGTGTAAGACTATATTCGATAATCATCATCGATTTCTCCCCTCAGATCATCCTAAATATGTTGCTAGTAAGAGTAACATTCCTCCACAAACACTTCGTGCAAAAGATTGGAAGCGTATTTGGGAGTCTACAACTATTCTTCCTCCAGATGGCATGAACAGGTATAGTGATGTTTTTTCAATCTTGTTTTGTGTAGTCTCTAATTGGATTAAAGGTCACATAGAGCAATCCCTTGTGTAGGTACTCCATTTTTTTTCGGCTGCCATATTGGACCCATCTTAAGATCAACCATCTTCTTGATCCCATGCACATCTTCAAGAATGTGGGATCTGGTATTTGGGAACATATTATTGGTAAACGAGACAATGTTAGCGTACGTAAGGACTTGCGGGTCGCAGGACGTATGCGTCAAGCTTGGCCACGAGAGGTGGGTGGGCACGTTCGTCTTCCGCCTGCACCATGGATTATATCAAAGAAAGAGGAGAAGCAGGTAAAGCAGGCCATCACCACTTTGCGTACTCCCGCTGGATGCATGAGATCATTGAAGGGAGCCTTTACAACCACTAAGAAAAGAGGCGTTGAGCAACTATATGGGTTGAAGTCCCACGATTGGCACAAGATGCTTCAAGTAAGTGTTTTCCAAGTCTTGTACGTACGTTGAAATTAAATTTTGTAATGCCATAAACCATACATGTGCTCTTATGTGCGCAGTTCATACTACCTACTAGCATCGACCATTGTGCAAATAAGAGTTTGAAAAAATGTATTTATAAGATGGGCGAGCTTGTGAGGTATGTAAAATCCATGCTCAGATCACCCTTCATTATACCTTGCAAAATGAATGTGCATGAGGTATAACGTACTATTTATTTTTCAGATATGTTAGTTCCAAAGCAATTGATCCAGCCACGTTGGATGATGCGCGTGTTATGGCAGTGGAGGTGGTTTGTTTGGTAGAGGAGACTTTTCCGCGAACCATTCTCACAAGTCAACTACATCTCATTGTGCATTTAGTGGACGAAATTGCTTTATGTGGTACTGTGCATGCACGCTGGATGTTCTTCCTAGAGCGCTTCATGAAGACCTTAAAAGACTTTGTGAGGCAAAGTGCAAGGCCTGAAGGAAGCATGGCCGAGGGTTGGTTGATACAAGAGTCTCTTGTATATATTTCAGAATTTCTTGGTCAGGTGGACAGCTCTTTGCCACGACTATGGAGCAATGAAGAGGACTTGAGGATGACCTCTATTGTGCCTCAAGGAAAAGGACAGAGTAAAGTAATTGACAGAACATTGATTGATGATCTCAATTTCACTTGTATCCTTAATAGTGATGTGATGAGCAGATGGGTTACAAGATATGAGGATGCAAAGACAAAAAGGCAAGCAGAAAGAGCTCTCTTTCGGAGGCAACATGGCTCTCGGAAGGCGTACCCTAAGCATCTAGCAACACTTCCAAATGATATCCATGTTGATTGGTTGCATGAGGAAATGGAGAGAGCAGAGAGCGACGAGGGGCTGCATATCACTGCGGAAGAATGGGAGTATGCACGAGGATGCATGTCAAAGGTACATAGAACTAATGTTTTGCATTAGTTGTAAGTGATTTGCTTTTAATATTTATTCACATTACTTACACAAATATTGCTTCTATTTTGGTCCAGTGCACTATGTTCAATGCTATATGGTGTGAAGGCAAGCATTTTCGAACACAAAGAATTGATGAAAAGAGAAATACACAAGATTGCGGTGTCATTAGTAGCTTTGAGGGAGCTAATGGAAAAATGGATGATTATTGTGGCATAATCCAAGACATATTTAGGCTTGACTTTCGTCGCTTCTTTGTGTATGTTTTGGATGTCAAATGGCAAATGAACGTGGTGGAAAAAGGGCCTGATGCAACGATAAAACGCCATGCAAGTGGATATGTAACTATTGACTCTACAAAGTTCTGGCAAACAAAGAAAGATAGGCTCGTATTGCCACAACAATGTGAGCAGGTATGCATTTTTTTACTAATGTGTTTCATGTACATATATATCTAAGCTCGCGTATCCCTTGACTTTTGATATGCTAATTAATTACTGTACTATGTGTATTTGAGTAGGTTATCTATCTACCAATGGTGCATGACATCAAATGGTGGTACGTCATCCCTATTGCACCACGTTCCAAAGTGATGTATAATACATTCACTGATATGGAGCATATGGAGGATGTAACAAGCCGCAATGAAGATGATGTCGAACATGCCATTGAAGATGTTGTGATCGATGATCAAGAAATAAGAGATGATCATGATAATGAGGATGAGCATGCCATTTCTCATGATCATGAGAATGACCCTACCATTGAGGATGATGGTGATGTTGATGAGGATGATCAGGACATCGATACCATTATCAATGGAGTACAGAATATCGATAGTGGAATAAATTTAATCGTAGCCTTACAAATTGATCAAATGGATATTGATGTTGATCGTTTGGCAAGGATGGATCTTATTGAAGATGAGATCGAACCCTAACCAATCCGTCATTGTACGTTCTAAATTGATGACATTTCTATCATCTCATATGCATGATTTATTTTTGAATATATTTCATTGTTGTAAATGCATGTAGTGGGATTGTGTAATGATGTATACTGTAATGTACTATGAGATGGTTTAAAGAAAATAGTTTTTAATTTTGTAAAGGAATTCAGTTTTTCTCTGCCATGCGTGTATTAATCCGTGTATAATAGCGAGTATTAATCCGTGAATATTACCGTGTATAGATGCGTGTATTATTGCGTGTATATAAACGCGTTTATACACGCGTTGATAAATGCAAACATACACGCGAACTTAAATGCTAAAATACACGCGCCCGATTCTATTCAAATACAAGTGCGACCATACACGCGTTCGTAATTTATCGCGTGTATGAAACGCGTGTATGGCAGCATTGTCTTGTAGTGATTATTGATTAGTTGAATGCTTCTTTCTTTCTCTTGTGTATGCTGCATGCTTGTAGTGTTTGTGTGTAGTCTCCATTGATGCAAGCTCTTGCCCACTTCTTTGGCAATGAGTTATTCATGGATAGACTCTCTCTATGAGCTTGTGGGTTTGTGAATGTTACATTCTCTGCTTGCTTAAGCTTGTGGGTTAGTAGATGCACGCTTATGGATTTGCAGGCATTAGGGAAAGCTAAGATTTAATCAATGTTTAAATGGGATTAAGAGATTGCTATGCATTGCTTGTTGTCTTGATTAGTGTAGTGGATTTAAGGGATTGAGAGATTGATTGAGTTGTTAAATGGTTGAATCGTCAAGTGGTGGTTTGTGTATGTGAACTCTCCCTCATGGGATAAGCCTTCATGCACTAATCGGGTCGAGTCCTCGGATTGACATTGTGTTTCTTGATACATTTGTTGATCGGTAGTACTCTATGAGCACTATATTGCACGGTAGAGAGAACCGCTCTACAATGGCGCCGCTGTCGGGGAGCGAGTGCCTACATTAGTTGAGCACCATACACACACTACCACTCCTTGTTAAGCTCCAATTGGTTGCAAAACTGTTGGATAGGAGAGCACGCTTTGGGACTAATTTTGGTATTTATTTAAGACTAATCTGTTGTTAAATTCTCTTTATTTGTCTTGCAATTTGAGTGCGATTGGCGAGCTACGCTTCTCCCTTGAGGTCAGGACAAGGATTCAACACACGGGAAGGATTGGAGGTAGAGACGCTAAACCTGCAAATTTCAATTTTTGTGCGAAAGAGAGAGGCCTGTTTTTGCATTTTTGTCATTCTGTTTGAGGATAATTTTTACACTTTCAATTTTTTGCATGTTCATTTTATTTTCTGTTCTTAGCTTAGTTTAGTTTTTTGCATCATTAATTTTGGGCATTTTAGTTATCTGTTAAACCTACATTTTCGGCCATATTGTTTCTCGCAATGGGATTTCAACAAATATGGATAAAATTGTTTCTCACAATGGGATTTCAACAAATATGGATAAAATTGATGTCATTGTCTCATTACCTCGGCCTATCAATCCTAAAGGGGTACAAATATTCATGGGACATTGTGGCTATTATCGTCGATTCATCTACATGTACGCTGTCCTAGCCAGACCATTATATGCTCTTCCTGTAAAGTTTAATTGGACTGACGAGTGTGAGGAATCCTTTGAAAAGTTGAAGCAAGCATTAGTGTCTGCACCCATCTTACAGGCACCAGATTGGAACCAAATCTTTCATGTCCATATTGATGCTTTAAACTTTGCAATTGGATGTATTTTGGCTCAATCGGGGGAACATAATAAGGATTTCCCAATCTCATATGCTAGTCGACAGTTGAACAATGCTGAGAAGAATTATACCACAACAGAAAGAGAAGGTTTGTCAATGATATATGCAGTGAAAAAGTTTCGCCATTACCTTTTGGCAAACAAATTTATATTTTTTGTGGACCATCAAGCACTGCTATATTTGGTGAATAAGCCTTGTGCAACTGGAAGGATTGTGAGGTGGTTTGTCATCCTTCTTGAGTTTGATTTTGAAGTGGCAGTCCGAAAAGGAACAACTCATCTAAGGGCAGATCATTTGTCTCGAATCACCTCTGGAGAAGCTCCTGTGGGTGTGGATGATGATATGTTAGATTCAACACTTTTCCTTGTAGAGACAGCTCCTAAATGGTCTGAACCCATCTTAGAAATTTTGACAAGTGGGCAAATACAACTAGCGCGTCCTAATGTGGACCTATGGCGACCATTCAAGTTAATCTCAGGGAGATTATATCGTCAGGGTAATGATGGAGTATTGCGGCTTATACCTAACCCTGACCAATATGAGGAGATCTTGGAATGGGCACATGAGGGTATTGGTGGAATCCATGCATCAGCTACTACTACTTGTGTGCGACGTATAACTCGATGGGCAATGGTGGCCTACCACATGCATGCGGATGCTGAAAAATTTGTTCGTAACTGTGCTTCTTGTCATATTCAACAACCAATTCATAATGTCACATTATTCCAAATTTCAACTACACCAAGTTGGAGTAAGTATATTGTGGACTATCTTAAGCATGGTCATACTGATCGAACAATTCCTAAACATCGAAAGCGTGCTATTGAAGTTGAAGCGGCCAACTATATGCTGATAGAGGGCCAACTCTACAAGAGCGGCAAGGATGGCAACTTGCGCATATGTGTATGTGAAGCTGACTACTTGAAAATCTTAACTCATGCACATGCAAGTGTTGGGGGTGGACACTTTTTGGGCAATACCACAGCTAAGTTGATTAGGTGGTCTGGGCTTTGGTGGCCAACCTTACAAATGGATACTGAAGAATATGTGAAACGTTGTGACGATTGTCAAAGGACCAAACCTCCCATCACAAAGGACAATATGCCATTGCGGCCTATGTTAAGCACACGTGTGTTTGCCAAATGGGGTATTGATTTTGTCAGTCCCATTAAACCTCCAGCTCGTCACACGCATGCCGAATATATTATAGTCGCAACTGACTATTTGACCAAATGGGTAGAAGCAAAGGCTACAGTCAAAAATGATGCCAGAACCACAGCCAAGTTCTTGTATGAGTACGTGTTTACACGCTATGGCTTACCTATTGAAATCGTTAGTGATCAGGGTGTGCACTTTGTGAATGAGGTCATAGAGTTTTTACTTCAAGAATTTATGGTAATTCACAAGCATTCTGCACCCTATCATCCCCAGACCAATGGTCAAGCTGAGAGTACTAACAAGATTCTCTGCACAGCACTCACAAAGATTGTTGGGACATAGGACTGATTAGGAGCAAAAGTTACACTCAATTCTTTGGGCATATAGAACAGCCTATAAAACATCTATGGGCACAACCCCATTTGAGCTTGCTTTTGGGCTAGATGCAATTCTTCCCATTGAATTTCTTGTACCTACTCTACGAGTTGCTAAACAATTGGACTGGACTGGTCATGAGCTTTCTCAACGCATTGATGAATTGGAAAATCTGGATGAGACCCGCTTATTGGCGATAATGGAGATGTATGCCAAGAAGAGGAGACAAAAGCAATGGTATGATCGAAATGTAACAACTGGCCGATTCAAAAAAGGGGACGTTGTGCTCTTGTACACACTTAAGAAGCATAAGCAAAAGCTCAAGAAACGTGGCTTAGGACCGTTTGTGATTAATGAGCTTACTCCTAGTGGTGCAGTGCATTTAGAGACACTAGTAGAAGGTGAGAAAATGCCTAACTTCATTAATGGAAGTCGTCTCAAGAAATACAATGAACCATTAATTGAAGTCATGCTTCAACAAATGCATGCTGCCCACACACGGAAAGAAGCACATGACCTACTTAAACGTCAGGCTCAAGAAGAGACTAAAGCTAGAGTTGCAAAAGCCAAGGAGCGTCATAAGGCTTCTGTGTTAGCCTTACAGTTGGCTACTGATGAACAATATGTCGAACCTTTCAATATTCACGTGTGTCTACATCTTCATGAGACTACCTACTTTGTCTCTGCCTTAATTGACTCTGGTGCAGATTATAATGTTCTCTCATTTGACACATGGGTAGCCTTGGGAAAACCAACACTTGTGCACATTCCTATTGACTTACGAAGCTTCTCAGGTGAAGATAACCCTATAGAGGGAAAATGTGTCATTATGATGTCCATTCAGGATCACCAGATGTCAGTTCCCTTTTATGTGGCTAGTAAGTCCAAGGCAGTGGTAGAGGCTGTTCTTGGTCGATTGTGGTTAAGTGCTACCAATTGTTCATTAGATTGGAAGAATAGACAATACAAATTGCAAATTGATTTTGATTGCATCTTGGGATCTGCTGCTCCACGAGTTGTATCATGTCAAAAGGGTGGTAGTTCTACTTTACACAACCCACTTTCAACATCTGCTCTTCAAGCTTCAAGACAAATGATGTGGATAATCGATGAGTCCTCAAATGAGGGCCATGGGTGGCATGTTCCAACTACTCTAGCCACTGCTCAAAGGAGGCCAGGCAAGAAGGAATTTTCAATTTGGCTACCCAAAGATGCGTACAAGCTTGTACCATCTAGCCTAGTTGCTAAACCTCCTAAGAAGCATATCTTTTCCAAGCCTAAACCTCAGATTGTTACTCATTGGGTCCCAAAGCATGTTCTTAAAGCACAAGGCTATTATGAGGGTGTAAAAGCACTTTGGCTTCCCAAATGCTATGGTTTGCTAGAGCCAAAAGAGTGTATCAATAAGATTCCAAAAGCCACTCTTGGGTTTTCATATCAGTGGGAGCAAAGGAAATCAACACAACCTCTTCAAGATAGGATAGGTGGTTGTAATAGCACCTACAAATCTACTTGTGTTGACCTTCTCCAAACATGTATTGAATCACCAGTTTCCCAATTTCTCCTTGTTACACAATTCCACCATCAACTTGTGTACCTAAGACAAATCCAACTTTCCATGAGTCTCCTTTGAGCATAGATTCTAGCACTTCACTGCCTAAATCCTCTTATCTTGCTCAAATTCCTTGACAATTGCTAACCTTCCCACCTCTTAAGAAGGACATACCCAAAACCAAAGGTAAGGCATTAACACTACAATTGAAGCTCTTTGGTAGATCAGTGTTTGAATAGTCTCACTTTTACTAATGTGGTTCCTTATGCCTTTACAGGATTGTGTTCTTTTTGAGATGATCTATCTACATTGTTTTTGATAGGGATTGTAATGATGGATATGAG
Organism: Cibotium barometz; assembly: GCF_041138505.1. NCBI lineage: Eukaryota > Viridiplantae > Streptophyta > Polypodiopsida > Cyatheales > Cibotiaceae > Cibotium > Cibotium barometz. Next base: position 48,930,053 of record NC_141071.1, on the reverse strand, counting down.
TGTATAAAGTTTGAAGTTTCTAAATTTCATTGTTCTACGCCCAGATACGTCCTGATGGACACTTGGCGAGATACATGTCCACCATGCATTGACCCTGATAGTACTCAACCTGAACATCGCGGGGGCTATAGTGCTCCTCCTTTTCAAACTCATTCTAGGTACTTTTATGCTCCCTTAGGTGAAATTTGCTGTGGGCATCACTTTGTCACTTTATTCTATCAACAGCATCATCCATTTCCACATTGTCAAGAGTGTGCACGACTCATATTAGGAGAAGCTTCACACATTTGTTGGCTATGCTGCTCTTACTTTCGACGATATGGCATGGGCTTAATGAAACAAATTGTGGGAATTACACCCCAACGCCATAACCTTCTTGATATGAGAGTACTAGACTAAGGACCAAATCAACGTAGATTACCTGAGGAGGTTCAAGCACAACAATGGAGGGATACATGCATAAATGACTTGCAACCACCTATCTCCTTCCCCCAGCCTCAACATGTCAATTTTGGATCACTATGAGTACCTATATTGAGAAATTCCAAAATCGGAATTGTCTGCTTAACCTTCCCATAGAACCAATGCCATATTTTAGCGAGGAAGCACTCCTTCCTCTACCACCTTCTCCAGAGGCAGGCTTTTGTACAGGGTTGTCCTTGCATCCTGAAGTGATTGATACCATCTTTCCAGCAGAAGTGGACACGGATCCACCACCAGTGCAAGGGTAAGCTCATCGACTCCATAATAAGATCAACAAGCCAGGGCACTTTTCTCCCACTGGGTTTTTCCCCTCGGCTATATTCGGTGATTGACACCAATAACAAATTTTATTTTTTCTTTTCTTTTCTTGTTTGTTAATCAGACATGTTGCAGAGATATCAGCTAAACAAGAGCATACAAACACGCCCCAATAGTCCACCTACCGTGCACACAAATTAGGAAGGGGGGAGACATGCAATGCCTACAAAGAGCAAAGAGAAGCAATTTGCACAACATCAACGAGCACACTACAACAGGTGTATTCAAATCATAATCTTTTGTTCTTTATGTGCTTTTCACTTTTGCATATATTGTTTGCATGTTCACACACAGTTGGCTGGTTTAAGTTTTAAATTAGTTGTTACCATGTGGTGAGTGATTTCTAGATTCTTAGAGGACTTAGTAGAAGGTATTTCTATCTGAAGATGGTGTAAGATATATGCCAACGGAGTATGCCAAGTTCTTATGCTCTCAAAGTCTAGTAGTTATCCCTAGTGGTAGCTACCTCTTAGGTATGGGCTAGATGCTTCGATTAATAAAAAATTTACGAAAATCATGCCCTAAAAAATATATACAAGTGAATCGAGACATCGAGACATGACGTGTCTACAGCCATGTGGAATGCTTGGTAGGACCTTGGGTTGTCTTAGCACCTTGGGGCCGATGCCTTGGTTTCCATGGGGTGAACACTAACGTCTAAAGGATTAAGAAGAAGACCTTCAAGGACTCTATCGCCTTGATAGATGTTGGTAGGACTCTGGGGTACATTATGGGCCCTCGAGACCGATGCCCTCATCTTCATGGGGTACTTCTTATGTCAAAAAAAAAGAAAAGGGTCTGTCGCCCTTGAGATACTTAGCGGCCTTTAGATTCTCTTGGCGGAGGTCTCTTGGCCATTGCTTGGGTCTCATTGGGATGGAACCTTCCTCTTTATTCATCTTTTACACACACACACATCCAAAAAAAAAAAGAGAAAAAAAGAGAAAGAAAGAAAGAAAGAAAGAAAAAAGTCCAATCACCATTGCTCATATTTAGGAGTAGGGTTGCCACTTAGAAATAACTTAAATACTTGTAGGACATTGAGACTGCGGTCATAACCTGTGGTGTACAAGCACACTTGCCTTTGCATAGCACTATCTACCACTTAGTCTCACTTTGACTAGTCTTTACTCACTTCTTTTAGCACTCTTTAAAACTCTAATCGGCCTTTCACTTGCATGCTCACGTGTGAAATTGTCATTGCTGGTTTTTTTTCAATAAAAGGCTTTACTTGTCTTCCATTGTTTTTTACAGCTTTTGTTTCTACCGCGCTCGAGGACGTGTGCGATTTAGGAAGGGGGGAATGTTCCATGGGAACACTCACGGGAACACGGATTATGGAAGGAGACCGGAAGCAATTAATGCGAGAGAGCGGGATTGTAGCCATGGGAACATAAAGACGCACATAATTTTTCCATATTTTTGTGCCGAAGTGCAATGTAAATCGTTTTAGGCCAATGTGGGTTCTAAATGAGAGTTCTAAGTGTATTAAGCAAGACTCACTTATGGGGTTGTCCGCCCATGTGTGAAAGAGGCCTAGGATTAGGGTTAGTGACATCTCTACAAAAGAGAGGTTAGCTAAAGAAAGTGGACGTTTTTTGCCATTCTCATAAGCTATTGAGTAAAGCTCTTGAGCTCTCAAGCTATGGCAGTTCTCTAACTCTCTCTCTCTATTGTACTCTAATGAGCATGAAGCTCCAATGAGTATAGCTCCACTTCATTCTCTTAATCTGTTAGAGCATCATTGAAGTAGATTAATCTATGATTAGTTGAATGCTTCTTTCTTTCTCTTGTGTATGTTGCATGCTTGTAGTGTGTGTGTGTAGTCTCCATTGATGCAAGCTCTTGCCCACTTCTTTGGCAATGAGTTGTTCATGGATAGACTCTCTCTATGAGCTTGTGGGTTTGTGAATGTTACATTCTCTGCTTGCTTAAGCTTGTGGGTTAGTAGATGCACGCTTATGGATTTGCAGGCATTAGGGAAAGCTAAGATTTAATCAATGTTTGAATGGGATTAAGAGATTGCTATGCATTGCTTGTTGTTTTGATTAGTGTAGTGGATTTAAGGGATTGAGAGATTGATTGAGGTGTTGAATGGTTGAATCGTCAAGTGGTGGTTTGTGTATGTGAACTCTCCCTCATGGGATAAGCCTTCATGCACTAATCGGGTCGAGTCCTCGGATTGATATTGTGTTTCTTGACACATTTGTTGATCGGTAGTACTCTATGAGCACTATATTGCACGATAGAGAGAACCGCTCTTACAATTATCATTAATTGGTGCTCTAATAGAGGCAAGGAAAGCTATAACCCCTTTAATCTTAAATGAGTAACTATTGAACCATATGTGCTCCAATCAATGTGCTTGACATTGAATTTACAAGATGAAATTAAATAAATTAGCAAGCAAATCAAGGATCCAAATCAACTCAAACAAGGTTTTCCCTTTATAATCAACAAACATGAACATAACAAAAAGAAATCCATGCAAAACACACTGAACTACCATTCTTGAAGCATGAAGGCAATGAGGTACTCTTGGAGAATGGCGCCCTTATAGAGAGGGATTGGTTAGCACCCTCACCACATTAGTTACTCATCAAAAGATTAACTAGTTATTTATTGAATACCCATGGGAGTCTACTCAACCGCTACTACAAGCCATAAATTGGCAAGCTATTGCAAAGAAAGGAGGAGGGTGTCGCATACCTCATGATAATATTTTTGTGGGAGGCACTTGCGGGTGGTTGGGAAGTTGTTAATGATTCTCAAATCCTCCTTAGCATGGCAAAGAGATCCTAAAGCTTTCTCACTCACATCTCTTCTTTCCTCAAGTCATCCAAGCATGTATAACAAGCAATGTAAACAATAAACACATAAGGAGTAAAGCTTTGGCAAGCATGAAAACCATTCAAAGAAAGTAAACAACCCTCTCTTATGCAAGCTATAGAGCTTGATCAATCACAAATACAAGCTTAACCACAATATTGCTTAATCATGCAAGAGAGTCTAGGGAGAGAAGAAGGAAAAAGTGATAGGAACACGTGAATTTCAAGCGCTTCAACCCTTACTCTTTATTTATAAAGTATAAGAGTGTGTCTTACAACTCCCAAAATTTGACTTTTATACCTTAGGTATTGCTTTCACGTTGTGTTCAACAAATGTGGCCCTCCTTAGGTTTAAAATAGAGGGCTTAATATACACATTAATTTCTATATGTCCAATACCTTGGGTCCACAAAAAGTATACAAGGCCACAAAACTCTGGGGCCATTGTGGCTTCCCAAATTTCCTAAGCTAAGATTTTAAAACTAGGGTAAATTTTTTTGGTCGATTAATTATAGATAGCAATGTCATACCACTATTTCTTCTCTTCTCTTTTGGGTTGGCCTTGGTGGTGGGGGTAGCCATGTCCTTGTTAGTGTTGGAGTTAACACCCAAAAATATGAGCTTCACATGCTTCATATATATGTGACTATGGTAGAGAGAGAGTAGGCACGTTATCACCATATTTTGCTTTTGTAGATGAAGCAGAGAATTCACAATGGCTAAATCATGCATGCCATTACATTGTATCGGGATTTGTAGTGCTATTAGAAAAAGGACTAATAACTAATCTCATTAAGAAGATGAGTGCATGAATCATAGCAATCTAAAACATAGATCCCCCTAGTATGGAGCATGCTAACATAAGGATATTTCCATATTATTTTCATCGCATAGTGTACCTACTAATCCTAAAAAGATACTTCAAACCATAAGGATATTTCCATATTATTTTCATTGCACAATGCACCTGCTAATCCTAAAAAGATACATCAAACCTTGTAGTGTAAACATAGATATTGATAATAGGTTCTACAACACCAACTCAAGAGGGGACCATTCACACATGAAAGCATCACTTCACCCATGCCTTTAAATAGCACACGAATAATTTTTGGTGCATGTTGTTAAAATTGAAGACCTAGCATGGCTCTTAATTGCTGCTGTAGTGGAATGCCGTGATTAAAGTGATAACTAATTAAATAATATTTAACTAATGTGGACTCAAGGTAAAACTTCAATGAAAATAAGACAACCCCTTTACATTACATTCTCTTGAATTCCATTACAACATTTGCTCAATACATAGCCATAAATATATGTTTCATGCTTATTCATTGGTTACCTTTTCCCACATGCATTGGGCCTACACATGCCCCATGCTCCTACATGTCTCATGCACTCCCACATGCTTTATGCTTATCACATGCACCTTGTGGCTCTCAACCTAGAGTTGGTTCTCACATACACATACCCAATAGCTTTACTTCTCAACACCTCATAGTTCCATTTCTCAACACCCTCCCTGAAGAAAAACTCTCTTGCATTTATGTTTGGTCTCTCACTTGAATGGAACATTCTGGAGTCCCTATAATTACATCTTGTGGATGAAGTTTCCTACACTAGTGCCTTGGGCTTCTACAATCTAGCTTAGATAGCATTGGCCTCTCATGCCTCTACATGTGATTTTGCTTCTTGACCACATGGCCTAGACATGGCCCCCTACCCCTTCAGATTGGCCTAATCCTTGACAAATACTTACAACATAGACCCACTACCTACATCATCGGTGACATATGGTGGCCTTACAACAAATAAATCTGGGGGTTTTCACAATATGCATCTTCATGGGATATTTTTAATACACTAGGAAAACACAATCGGATGGCTCGTCCTCAAGTGGAGCCTCAATCTTTTGTACTAATGGATTTTGATATTTGTTGCTATGTTTGCATCGGGACCCCAATCCAAGCACACTCATAAAACTAAAGAACTAAATTTTTTTAATTTTAAAAATTAATTGTTTAATCATGCTTCTCAGGTGAAGAATTATATGGAGATGCCGAATGAGGCACCATAAATATAGAGCATGTGGTTAGCATTTAGAGAAGGGAGCGCACGAGGATACGGGGAAGTGGGCATGCAAACTTTGGCTTTGCCATCAATTTAGCAAAGTCTATGGTTCAATCAGCATTTGAATATTTCAAGGCTTAATGTAAATGTTTCACACTTTATATATGAGTTGTACGCACAAAGATTCAGCCTTTCTCTTGACTTTCCAAACCCACCCACTTGGTTCGGATTGCCTTTTCTCCAACTAGCAAATTGACTATATCAAGTTTGATTCTTTTTAATGGAAGAAATATCATTGCGCATGGATTGTGTCCATTTTGGGTCAGTCCAAGCCTCTTCAAAAGACTCTGGCTCACCCGCATGATGACACAGACATAAAAGAAAAGCAAATGAGGAAGTTGTGTTTCTTGGTAATGGTGCAATTAGCTTGTTGTCCCTTTAAAGTGCTCTACAGCCATTTTGGCATTAATTTCTCTATTTCATTTAAACATTTTCTTCACAAATTGTGTCTTCAACACTAGGTTCAATATCAAGCTGTTCAAGATGATTTGGAAGTGAAGCATTTGAAGAAGGTTCTGCAACCTCAAAATGCCCTCAATTACATAAACTCCCCCTTTTGGAAATCTAGATCAATGACTAAAGAAGAGAAAGGTAGAGGAACAAGTAGTAATCCTTAAAAAATGTGAACTTTGACATAATTATGCTTGCAAAAATCAACCATAGGATGGGTTGAATTCTCATCAAACACTACATCCGGTGAAACAATGACTTTGTTTGCATTATAGGACTGAATAGGACATAAGTTTTCCTATCATAGCCAATGAAAGTGCATTTTACATCAAGCTTGGCACTGTTGAGAAGGCACCTGAGCATATTCCAAGTAGCCAAACACATGCATGTGATCAATGCAAGGTTTCCACTCATGCCAAGCCTCATAAGGCATCTTCTTTTTTTCAATATTGAAGAAGGTGTTGGACAACAATTCAAGATGTCAGTGACACAAATAGCTACTTTCATCCATAACTTGTAAGTTGTTGATGCTTTACAATGCATCACACACCATTTCCATAGTGATCCTATTATGGCGCTCTGCAACACCATTCTCATGTGGGGTATTGTTAGAAATGGACCCAAAACCTACAAGAACTCCATAAGCACATTAAGCAACAAAGTAACTCAAGAAGACACAAGATATAGTCCACAAAGAACTAGGCACATAGCCCTTTTATTCAAGTGCTAATACAAGAGTTAAACAATGGTTATATAGAGCTAAGTGTGACCTCCCAATTTAGAGAGATAGGTGGAAGAAGGCACCTACTTTCATGACATCATCCATGATGTCTAGTGCCCCGTGAGAGCATCTAAGGCCACCTCCAAGACCTCTTCATATAGAGTGTCCACTTGACCCATGCCACCTAGACTCCTATTTCTGACTAGCTTATCTAGTCCCTTTTACTCCTTGTAAAAGTACCCACCACAAAGGTTAAAGATAATCCTAAAGCTAAACAATTAATTCCAATACTCCCTCTTGGTTTAGCTTCACCACACAGGGTAAGCTCTCACCAAGTTCAAGTTCTTTGAAAATACACAAAAACATAAAAAATCCCACTGGCTAAAAATATTTACAATGTTTATTCAGTCCTTTGCTAAAAAGCATAGTCTAAATCAATAATGACCGTGTTGGCCTCTTCCTTGCCCTTGTTCTTAATCTCCTTCAACTTTTCTTCATCAGCCTTTTTCTGAAAGTAGTCTTTGATCATATGACCTTTCTTCTTGCAACACAAGCAAGGTTTAGGTCCCTTCTTCTTCGTTTTCTTCTCTTCCTTGGACATCATGGCAGATTCTGTAGTTGGTACTTCCACACTTGAGGACTCAGCTTTTTCCATGACCAAATAAGATGCTACACTAACAAGGGTTAAATTTGGTTGGTTGGCAATAACACCAACCACATTATCAAACTTTGGGTGCATTGAAGAAAGCAACACAAAGATAGCCTCTTCCTCGGTAATGTTTACCCTTGCCCCTGACAGTTTATTCAAAAGACTTCTTATATTTCTTAGATGGGTTGCAACATTATCCTTGTCTTCCATGTCAAGTGTATATAGTCTCTTTCTTAACCACAATCGTGAAGCAGCATTAGTTTGACCGAAGATACCTTTAAGCCTATTCCATGCTTCATTAGCTGAAGCAGCACTTGCTACCTATGGTATTTGAGTGTCATCTAATCCTTTGACAAGGAAGGCCAGAGCCTTCATGTCAAGTGCTTCCCATACTTTTTGTGCCTCTATATCCCTAGTTGGTTTCTTGTAATCACCTTTTGTTATGTTCCAATAGTCCTTCTCTATCATGGCCATTTGCATTTTTATGGACCATGTGTGATACTTTGTACTATCAAATCTATCACTCTTTTCAAAGAAGTCCTTTCCCATCACTAAGATTTTGAACAGCAACAAGATTAAGCAAAATCAAACAACTTTGGCTATTTAGAAACAACTAAAAGATTAATACAAGTCGAATGGTAAAACCAATGTTTTAGAATCCAGCACCACAGTCATAGAGCTCCATATTAGAAGCCAAGAAATCTCCAAGTCCTTGAGCTAGGGCATCCCCATAATACCAATGCTTTTCTTCTACTCCTTCCTTGTCTGATTCTCCCTTCCTAGTTGATTGCTCCCTTTTTGAATTTTGATTTTAGGTTGTCCAACCCGAAGTGTATCAAAATGCCTTGTCCAAGTCTACTTCCTTTTTCTGGATGTAACCTCCTCTGGCGCTTTGAGCTGCAAAGTACTCCCTCTCAACCAGGGCTTTTCTTCTACTCCTTCCTTGTCTGATTCTCCCTTCCTAGTTGATTGCTCCCTTTTTGAATTTTGATTTTTAGGTTGTCCAACCCGAAGTGTATCAAAATGCCTTGTCCTTTTTCTGACAGTTTATTTTACTCTAGAAGTCTGCTCCCTTTTTCTGGATGTAACCTCCTCTGTGCTTTGAGCTGCAAAGTACTCCCTCTCAACCCGTGCTTAAGTATTTTGAAACTCAACTGACGAATCTAAAGAAACTTCTACCACCCCTTGTACTCTTGATTCCTTGGTATCTACTTGCGCTTGAGCAACTATTGACTGTTTTTTATTGCAATAGCTGAACTAAGAGTCGCTTTACCACTGTCACCCGGCCACGACTAGTTTCTTTGCTGGAGTCAGAGTCGCTTTGCCACTATCACTCGGCCACGACTAGTTTATTTGCTGTAGTCAGAGTCGCTTTGCCACTGTCACCCGGCCACCATGACTGGTTTCTTTGTTGCAGTCGTTTCCTTGTTTTACTGACTCTTAGCCTCGGTTAGTTCTCATCTGCAACCACATATCACACCCAATGATATTAGTCAAGAGTTTGAAGCTTCTTTTGACCACTGTAGGATGACCACTGCATCTGTCTATCAGTTAGCCAGCACTCTCGTCGGCTAGCACTCTCCAAGATGTTCTTCATAGAGCAGAACCCACTTTGTATCAGTCAACCAGCACTCTCCAAGGTGTACATTGCTGCAAGCCACACTCTTCTATGGCCATAGTTGCCTCTACTTGATGTAGTGCAACACTCTCCACTTTTATGGCTACAGTTGCTATCCTTTAGCCAAACATCAAGGAAAGAACAGTTCTTTTGCAGCTTCTGTACTGGCCTCAACAGCAAATCACCTCAGCAAAACAGATCAATAGTAATGCTTCTTGATTGAAAGAAACACTCTCTCAAATGCAAGGCTCAAAACTCTCTCTCTCTAGACTAGGAAAAGTTTTCTTGCAAAGCACCCTCCTCCCTTTCTGTCAGAGAAGTGAAGTTTATCATTCTCTCTCTCTCTCTCTTTCTCTCTCTCTCCCTTTCTCTCTTGAAATAAGAAATGGTTACTCACTAAAAATAGAGTTTAGCCCTATATAATATTAGCCTCTACTCTCTAACAATGTTTAGAGAATGCTTCCTATTATAGGATTAAAGAGCATGATTAGAGAGACATGAAACATAATGATGACTTAATTAGTTCAATAGATCGCCATAGGATTCTACCCTCACTAAGATAAGTCCAACTCAGTGAATAGATTAAGAATTTAACACAAAGGTATCTCCTACCCAAACATGCATCACAACAAAGAGCTAAACCACAAGCTAGACATACTTCACCAAGTACTTAACCAAGAATAAAACTCACATAGAGAGTGTTTCCATGCAACATGGCTCTGATACCATGTTAGAAATGGACCCAAAACCTACAAACACTCTATAAGCACATTAAGCAACAAAGTAACGCAAGAAGACACAAGATGTAGTCCACAAAGAACTAGGCACACTAGCCCTTTTATTCAACTGCTAATACAAGAGTTAAACAATGGTTATATAGAGCTAAGTGTGACCTCCCAATTTATAGGGAGAGGTGGAAGAACATGACATCATCCATGATTTCTAGTTCCCCTTGAGAGTATCTAAGGCCACCTCCAAGACCTCTTCAAATAGGGTGCCCACTTGACCCAGGCCATGTGACACCCATGCCACCTAGACTCCTTGTAAAAGATAATCCGAAAGCTAAACCATTAATTCCAATAGGTATTAGGTGTAGTAAGCTAATGCTTAGTTCTTGAGTTTGCCTAAAATGCCTTGAATTTATTCCAACAAATATTCTCCAATATTGTCAATGCAAAGAGTTTGGTTTTTAGTGCCTGCTTCATTTTCAAACATGGCTTTGAAATGTTTAAGATGTTTGAAAACTTCTGCCTTTGTTTTCATTGAGTAGACCCAACCATACTTAGAATAGTAATCAATGAAGAAGATAGAGTACAGATTACAATCACGAGGAGTGGTTTGCATGGGTCCACATACATCATTGAGTAGACCCAACCATACTTAGAATAGTCATTAGTGAAGAAGATAAAGTATAGATTACCATTAAGAGAAGTGGTTTGCATGGGTCCACATACATCATTGTGGATGTTTTAAAGCTTGTGTGATCAACCCTTAAAGCAACATCTTTGGGTAATGGCTCTCTAGCAACTATTTTGAGAACATATCCTTCACGTGCATTTTTAGGATGTGGATTTAATTGAGAAGACCCTTTAACATCATGTCCCTCTGTAATCGCATTAGATTCTTAAGTGTGAGAGTGCTAGTCAAGACAATGGACATTCCATTTTCTATGTCATGAACACCACATTTTCATCCTCAAGCACATGATAGTCCCCCCTCGCTAGAGCAGGGATTGAAAGTAGGTTCTTATTGATTCCCGGTATGTATAAGCAATTATGCAAGTTCAAAGGATCACCATTGTTTGTAGTTAAGGCGATAGGTCCTACACTTTTGATAGGTAAAAGAGCAGTGTTAGAAAAAGCAACTATGTGATCTTTTTGAGTAGGCATCCTATCATTTAACCAAGGCACATATTCTGAGATGATATGGCCAAATAGGATTCGTACTTGCTCGGATGAACACTACAAATAGCCAGTAAAGAGTAATTGTACAGAACTAACTGATTTAATTATGCAACAACATTGCTAGATGAACTTTTATTATCCTTCTTCTTGACTTTAGCTTCTTTGACTTTAAGCCTAGGGAATTTGATGATCACTAACATTACAATAATGGAAAAATGTTGAGTCCTTTTTCTTTCTGGATTTTAAATCTCTAGAAGAAGCCTTGGAGGAAGACTTTGTAGTTTGTTTCTTTGATTTGCACTACTCTTTGCCTTTCTATTTATCCTTTGTGGAATAGGCTAGATCATTGCTAGAGTCTTCTGTGCATTCTCTAGCTTTCTCTACTTGAAGAAGTAGAAAAACAAGTTCAGTAAACTTGAGGGTTTGAGCGGTTGTCCTCAATGATAATTTGATATTGTTTGAAAATGAAGATAAGACTTTGGCACTTTGGCAAGATGTTGAGGGTTAAAGAAATCATATCTTTGTCTTCGATGATCTTATCAATATCTACAAGCTGTTCTCTCAAATTATGGATCCTCATTATAAAATTCTCATTCATGGAACCTTCACCATCCACCTTCTACTCCATTGCTTTTTTGATGGATTTCAAGTGAGGAATCTGACCTCTCACACACTCAAAGCATATAAAGTGTTTGCATAGGTACATGTGTGATTGAAGACATTGATATTTGGAAAACAATGTATTGGATATGATAATATTGAGTGGTCAGGCAAATATTAACATGTTAATATTCAACAGACAACTGAAGAATATATAATCCCAAAGTAGTTTTACAAGTTTTCTAGAGTTCAAAGTGGCTAGAATACATAGAGTATGCGAAGAGATTATGTGAAGAATGCTAATCGGGTAAATTTATACATCATAGAAGCATGTAAGTAAAAGACCTTTGGATGTTGTTCATTTTGATGTTCGTAGGATTCAATGATGTATGGGTGTATAGTAGGTAGTCTGATTTACATGACTATCATGAGGCCAAAATTGAGCTATTCAATTTCATTGGTGAGTCAGTTTACACAAGCCATGAGGAAGCCACATGTAGATGTGGCTAGGAGGATACTCAGGTACATAAAGTCCTTAATTTACATTATTGATACACAGATGTAGATTGGGCTAGTATAGTGTCTCAGACAAAAGACACTTATATAACTATTACGAGGCTAGAATTGAGCTATTCAATTTTTTTGGTGAGTTAGTTTTTACAAGACCCGAGGAAGACACATTTAGTTGTAGCCTACAAGGATACTTAGACACATAAAGTCTATAGTACATTATGAAGTTCTCTATGAGATTAGGATAGAGGTATAGGTACATGGGTATATAGATGCACATTGGGATAGTATGGTGTCTCAAATACGAGATCTACTAGCAGCTTTATGTTAGCTAGAAGAAGCAATAAGTAGAAATGATGATTACACAAGTATTGCTATGTTTATGGTGCTATGGCAATGTGTGAGGTAGCTTGGTTTGCATAAACTACTTGCAAATATAGATGATCCCACAGATAGGGTTGTTGTCATTATTATGACATGAATAGCATATAATTAGCCAATAACCCAACGTGTCATGCTAGGACAAAGAACATTGAGCTGCATTATGCATTACCATTTTATAAGGGAGATGGTTTTATCTAGCGCGTGATGTAGATTTGGTTTATGTCAACCTAAATAATCAAGTGGATGGCATCTTCATGAAGGTTACAGAGAAGCTTTGTATATTTACAAGTTTAATTAGAGTGTAGGATATAGAGTGGACCTCGAGGGGGAGTGTTGAAATATTAAGCTCAACTAGTATGGATACGGATAATGTTTGTGAATGTCACTTATGCCACTACATTGGTTGGCGAGATTATGGTTGATATGATGCTAATGGTTTATATCCTATGTGAAAGCAACTTCAGATACTAGAGTTATGTCATAGTTATAGCACTGGCTCATATAGTTGGGTTCACACTATGGACCATGCATGTTTAATTAGTAGAATACTTTCCCTTATAATACATACTCTTATCTGTATGTTATGATTGTGGGAAGTGAAGAAGAAAGAAGAGAATTCAGCCATCCATGTCTCTCTTATGTGCTTGTCTACTCTTGTATGTGTTCGTGAAGAAGTTTGCTTGCAAGGAGTAGGAGCTTAAGCTCACCCACTCCCTTGAATTCTTATCAATCACCTGTCCACCCTTTGAGTTGTTGCAATATAATTACCCTTTCCACCCTTGTCTGCCCTTTTGGATGACAAGAGCTAAAAGAGAACCACTTAAAATCTTCCCTTTTTTGGTAGTGTTTATTGTTTGTTGTGTGTGTTAAACCTCTTACTTTCTCTCTCACAAAGGTGTTTCACATTTATTCTTGCCTCTTTCTCCTTTATTGTCTCTCTCATGCATGTGCTTTAGCTTGATTCTCTTGTTTACTTTCTCTCTGACAAAGGTGTTTCACACATTTATTCTTTCTCCTTTATTCTCATCTCTTTCTCCTTTATTCTTTGACTTACACATATTTTAGCTTTCTTCTCACCTCTATCTTCTTTATTCTGGACTATGTTAACTTAATTTCCTTTATTCTCAACTATGCTACCTCTATCTTTGACATTATTCTTTCTCTTCTTCCTTTATTTTCTCTTGGCATTCTCTCACAGGTGTGTGGCACCACTTCTTTAGTGTATCCTCTCTCTGCTTTATTCTCCCTCTCATACACATAGTTCACCTTTATTGCATCACCAAACATTGTTAACCACCATAGTTGATTGGAGAACCTTCAGTGCTATCACAAAGTGTCCTCTTATAATTTCTTGGTTGGATAACCTTCAGTGCTTAAAGTACTCTAATTTCCCAAGTCTATCTTCTTTATTCTCACTTCTATCTTCTTCATTATTTCCCGTATCTCCCTTGATCTCACCTAGTAGTACTTAAAGTACTCACATCTATCTCACCTATAAACTTATCTATGTCACTCTTACTCTCACTTCCATTCTCACGATAGTAATAACACCATGATTAATAGCAACCAGGAGTTTCCTTGTGTAATTTATTTGTGCCACTAAAAATAGCTTTAAAAGTCCTCATGATTAGAAAAAAAAAATCAATTAAAAAATTTGATATATCTCATTTATCTAATTCAAAATTAATTTCTTAAAAAGTGATTAGCTTATAATTGTAAGGGACATTCTTTGAGTCCAAATTCCTCTTAGCCCCATGACTGAACTCCTCGTTATTCTTACACCCTCGGATGTCGGGGATTATTTCTTGAGTTTTTCTTTTTTTTGCATCTAGTACTCATGCATGCATTATGCATAAAGCATTGAGCTTATTCATAATGCATCAATCTTATAGAATTATGCATTCATGTATTAAGATTATATTATTATATTATGCATTAAGCTTATTTCATAATTCATTAATGCACATTATTGCATAAGCTTTATGCAAAAATGCATTAAGATTTACACAATGCATAATGCATTCATAAGCTTGTGCAAAATGCTTAACGTATAATGCATTAAGCTTATTGCATTATGCATTCATGCATTAAGCTTATGCTTAATGTATTATTGCATTATGTATTAAGCTTAATGCATAATGTTTTAATGGGTGGTAGCAAGATAAGGGGCACCACTTTTGGCACAGCTGGGCACCACTTTTTGGCAGAGCTGGGCACCTTGAAGGTAGCCTAAAAGTAAGCTTGTCCATAACTTAAAGGTCCAATCTCTCGTGGTTATGTTTGGAATTTAGTGGCATGGTGTTTGGGGCACATTATACACACAATGGGTATTCAAATGGCAATCCCCGATCGAAAATTCAATTTATTTTAGGGATTGTTTCATTGCATGGAAGTTTTCGTATTTACATTGTCCAACTTTCTTTACTGTAGTATATGTGGCACATAATAAAATGCTTATTACTTCTACATCCAAAGTCCAATGATCATCCCAATTAATAGATGAAAAGAACACATTGCATAGTGCTTAACTTGTTTTTTTGGGAATGTTTTTAGGTGTTTAACTATTTTTTGTAATTATTTTTTCTCTGCTTTGTATTTTAAAGCAACATGTGATTTTTAATTCAAGATCTTGGCAAATATGAAGCTCATCATTGAAGTTATAATGGTGAGAAGTTATAAAAATATGTATATAATGTGGCCATATGGTCAATTTATAATTTTAATGGTTGAATTTATTTCAATCTTCTGTAGAAAATTTACTTAGACTATAAGAGAGCCTATAGAAGTTTAATAATTTAATTATATAAATTTAATGATCCTCATTGTGATCCAATTTCTTGTGGATCAAAGTAGTTTTTTGATGATGAATTTAACAAAAAAAATTGGTGTGAATTTGAGTAAGGAAAGTCCATTTTTCAACCATCTTAATCAAATTTTCTCTCTTTGTCTACCTAAAGTCTAAAACAAAGGATGCTTATATAGGCTTGGTGTTTCACCAAACCTAGAGAGTATGCCATTTGTCAAGCAATTGAGCTATAGTAACATAGTCTTAGTTCTACATGTACATGCCACATCATATGGAGGAGGAGAGTCCACATAAGCATCTTGCCATCTCATCATGCCACCTCAACTTAGTCAATAAGCTTGACTCCCTAAAGCTTACATGGCATGCCACATCATACATTAAATAAAGAAAAAATAAATATTTATTATTTAAAATAATAAATTAATTTATCATTTCTAAAAAGTATCATTATCTTTAAATATTTTTCTAGTATTTTATTAAAAATTTATCATTATATTTAAAAAGATTATATAAATTACAAAAAATCGAGATTGTATCTATAATCTAATTTAACCAATGAAATGCTGACTAGCTTGGTATATATAGTCCAATTTTTTGAGTCACTCCCATTCTTAGTGCTTCATTAACTTTAGAGCTAGCTCCATTCCAAGCATAAGTTAATCTTGTTCTAGTATTACTTTCATCTTAATTATCTTCAATTTTATGTTTAATCTCTTTTTTCCTACCTCTTAGCATGGGTTCATAAGTTGTAGGAGTAGAAAAAGTAATAGGCAATGTTATCCCTATTCATGAGGAGTAAGCAAGGATTCGCATGGAGGATCGGAGGAGAAGAGATCGTGAGCACAAAGCAAGGGCTTGAGCATTGCAACGTATGGCAGGTTCGATTGATGAGGCATCATCTCCTCTCTCCACCCTTTCTCTTTCTCTTCCCCATGACCCCACTGCCCCTCCTCATTCTCCCACAATTCTTTCTCTACACTATTTTGAGTTGTTCGCCACTTCTCCCTTACACCTTGCCCATGAGGTTGCCACTCCACCCTCGGGCGTCGCCCATGAGATGGACACTCCTATCTTCTGTGCCTCTCCAACTTTTGGCACGTCCTTCAAGTTTGGCACTTGTAATTTATATAAACAATAGGCCTATGTAAGAGTTATTATCATGATCATGCCTAGGTGACCCCTTGGACACCTCATGTTTATATGCTCATATTTTTTGTGAGAGCTATGTTCTTAATTTTTATAAGAGTGCTAGCTCCACTCATATTTTTTTTAAAATAAGACAACAATGAAAAAATTTTGAAATTCCCAAAGTATCAAGATTTTCCCAACTTTCCTAATATAGTGTTGGGAGTTTTATACTGCTTGTGAGGTAAGCTTTTATTGTCCTTATTATCGATATCTATAACTCTTCTTTGATCATCTCTATGAGATTTCTCAATGTCAATGAGTTATAAAATCTTGAATATGGATATCTGTGAACTTTTCACTTTTTCAAATTTTACACACAAATTATGCATAAATTTGATCATCTTTTATGTACCTTTGTCTTTTTTTATGCTAAATTATCAATTGTTATCCTAATGTATTTATATCTAAAGTGTTTGGCTAGGTATTATGGGAAGAATGGGAGAAACAGTCCCAATCTGTCCCATTTTGCCCAAAAAACATTGTCACATGTCAATATTTGTGTTGGTATAAGGGTCGATATTTACGTTGGTATTTACGTCGAGTATATTAACAATGGTGCACTGGATGCATATACCAACGGTTTGATAGAGCTAGTGTCAGTATAAGCCTTAGTATGAACGTCGAGCATTGATGTTTATATCGAGGGTTCAGTACTACCGATGCTTATACCAATGCCGACGGGCAATTTTTTGGGGGAAAAAAAGCTAAGTCTAAATTGTCGGTATCTATGACTGTATTAGGTTGATCTCTTGTAGTGTGTAATAAAATCTCTTGATTTACTATAGACATTTTCTACTTAAGGTAAGAAGAGGGAGAATGCGTATGTTGCAGATTTACGAGAAGCTCCATTTACTTCTATGTGTTTGAAAATTTTAGCTCTAATAAAGACTAAAACCATAGTAATTAAGCATGTATTAGATACCAAAGTTGGAAAAAAAAGAGGAAAAATCCTAAGCTAAGAAATCTATGATACTATACTCTACACACAAAAAGCGTCAAGGGTTTATATCTAGAACAAGTGAGAGAAGAAAGAAAAAATAAGAACTAGAGCTTTGTCAAAATCACTTGGATTATTCTTAATTTTTGCAACATTAGCCTACTACTAAGCTTTCTGATCACTACGTAGTAGTGATCGGTTTCAAAGAAACCACCGTGAGAATTCAGTACCCCGACCTTTCTGATTTATTGGGAAACAAGCTCTTGGAGAGCAGCGATATTACTCAAGGAAACCTTTTACCGTCACGATATTCGTCGGATTATAAACGCGTAGAATACAGTACAATAATATATCTATTACATGTAATATCTATATAAAAGCACTTGGTTTTCAACCCTTGCTCGAAAAAACCGCTGCCATTTTTAAAGCCAATGGGCAAGCTATTGGATGAGCCCTAGATAGTTCTCTGAGTTGAACGTTTTAAATGCATTCCCATGATCCCATGTGAGCTTTCAAAAAAGAAGGTCTGACTGGTGACATATGTATTTAACCTAAAGTCTCCCCTTGACCAAGAGTATACTAAGGGTTGTCCCATGTGAGCTTTGAAAAAGAAGGTATCAAGTGGTAGCATAAAATTGTAATGCAAAGTCTCCCTTTTGACCTCGAAAACTACATTACTCCCAAGGGTAGACCAAAAACTAGAATACTACTAAGGCTAGGCTTTTTTAAAGAAACTATGGATGGGGGCTTGACAGCCATGGCTATTCCAGTGTAAGCCAATAGGGATAGAGAGAGAAAGAGAGGGAGATCTAGAGATAGAGAGAGAAGTACGACTCAAATGATTTTATAGTTGCTTATAGATATATATTTCTTCAATGAAGTACATGGACCTTTATAAGTGATACAAGCTTGTCACAGTGACATCATCGCTTATGTTAAACACACACAAATATCTAAATTTTATTTGATACCTCTCTAAGAGCTGGTTTACACATATACACAAGACCTTTATAGATAATATGAGGCTGTGTTAGTGACATTACTACTTATAGATATATATTTCTTCAATGAAGTACATGCACCTTTATAGGTGACACTACAAGGTTGCCTCAATGACATCACTGCTCATGTCATGCACACACAAATATTTAGATATTATTTGATATCCCTCTAAGACACGATTCTTCACAAACATGCACACTACCCAACTTATAAGAGTTGGTTCACACACATACGTACACTTAAGTACACACACTACCTCACTCATAAGAGTTTGTTCACACTCATAAGAGTTGCCCAAGTTACCAAATATGAATGTACTGCTACAATTTTTTACTATGTCTTTTCTAAGCTCATAATCAAAGGAGAGTTTTTCTTAAATTTATTAAATATGGTCTTTTTAAAGAGTTAATGCTTTTTCAAAGTCTTTTCTTTTCCTTTTTAGTTTGGGCCTCACATGCTTGTACGCACATGCAATGCAACAATTTAAACAACATTAATTTAAATCTCTCTCTCTCTCTCTCTCTCTCTCTCTCTCTCTTTACACACACACACACACACACACATATATATAGCTGTAAATGTATATATATATATATTTATACACTCGTACACACACAAAACCATTACATTATCACATATACATATATATACACATACATACATATATAATATATATGTGTATGTACGTTTGTATGCATGTACATGTATGCATATGTATATGTAATAACGTAATGTATGTGTGTACATGTATGCATATGTATCTGTAATAATGTAATACATCTATGTGTGTGTACACACACACACACACACACACACACACACTTACTGATTGCATACCAAACTCAATAGGTTTTGGATTTAAACATAGTTAAATAGAGAAACTAACAGTAATGAAACTTGACTAGAGGAATGAGCACTAATAATGTAACACTAATGATGGAACTTCAGTAGAATAATGCATAATGTCTGAAAGTAAGAGCAAGTGGAAAAGGATTTTTCTATCTATCCAACGAGGGAGTAGCTCCTATTAAAGATTTTCTAAAAGTCCAAAATAAAAGCGAGGACAAAACCTGGGGGACGGGGGATCACGCTTCAATGATTGATACTTATGCTTCGCATTGTAGACCTACTTGTATATTGATAATATTTTTTCCTTTTTCTAAACCATGTCTTTAGCTCAACATCCATACCACCTTCATGATTTATGTTGTGTTCATAGGTCATTTTTTGTTTACATATTTTAATGCAAATTATTATTTTTTTCTTCTCTCTTTTGTTATGCACTTGTCCTAGATATAGACCCTTCAAGCTTTTTGTGTGTAGAGTATAGTAGCATATATTCCTTAGCTTAGGAATTTTCTTCCTCTTTTTCCAACTTTGGTAATCTAATACATGATTACTTAATGTGGTTTTAGTTTGTATTAGAGCCAAAAACTTTAAACACATAGAAGTAAATCTTGTGAAGCTTCTTAAAAATTTGCAATATACGGGTTCGCCCTCTTCTTACCTTAAGTAGTAGAAAATGCCTGTAGTAAATCAAGAGATTTTATCACATACACCAACAATTTAGACTTAGCTTTCCCCCCCCAAAAGTACCCCACGGCATTGGTATAAGCATCGGTATTAAACCCTCAATATAAAAATCAATGCTCAACATTCATATCGACACTTATATTGACACTAGCTCTAATCAGACTATCGGTATATGCATCCGACACATCGATGTTCATATTGACGTAAATACCAATGTAAATACCGAGCGTTATACCAACACAAATACTGACACTATGAGTGTTTTTTTGGGCAAAATGGGACATATTGGGGTAATTTGTCCCATTCTGCCCATAGTAGCTAGCCAGATACTTTAGATATAAATACATTAGGATAACAATAGATAATTTAGCATAAAAAAGATAAAAATGCAGAAAAGATGATCAAATTTATGCATAATTTTTGTGTGAAATTTGAAAAAGTGGACAGTTAACAAATATCCTTATTTAAGATTTTATAACTCATTGACATTGAGAAACCTCATAGAGATGATCAAAGCAGAGCTATAGACATCAATAAGGATAAAAAAAGTTTCTCACAAGCAGTATAAAACTCCCAACACTATATTAGGAAATTTGGAAAAATCTTCATTTTTTGGGGATTTTGAATTTGTACATCGTTGTCTTATTTTTAAAAAATATTAGCACTCTTACAAAAATTATGAACATAGCTTTCAAAAAGAATATAAAATTGTAGATCATTATCTTTATTAAACATGAGGTGCCCAAGGAGTCCCCTATGCTAAAAAAGCGGGTTTGCGTAGAACATCACGCCCATATGTGTCTGATGGGGGTGAGACATTACAAGTAGGTCCATGGGGCTACTACCCCTCCACTCGCAAAGTTTCACCCCCATCTTATGCCGCATGGGCGTGACGGTGTGTTGCCACCCACTTTTTTTTAATAGTGCCCAAGGGGTCCCCTATGTAAAAAAAAAGCAGGTTTGGATAGGACATCATGCCCGTGGGGTGTACGATGTGGGTGAAACTTTGCAAGTTGGTCCATGGGACTGCTACTCCTCCACTTGCAAAGTTTCACCCCCCATTGAACCCTAGATGGGTGTGACGCACTACAAGACAATGCTGCCATACACGCGTTTCATACAGGCGATAAATTACGGGCGCGTGTATGGTCGCGCATGTATTTGAATAGTATCGTGCGCGTGTATTTTGGCATTTAAATTTACGTGTATATTGGCATCTATCAGCGCGTGTATATACACGCAATAATACACGCATCAATACACGCTTTATTAAGAAAAACTGAATTCCTTTACAAAATTAAAAACTATTTTCTTTAAACCATCTTATAGTACATTACAGTATATATCATTACACAATCCCACTACATGTATATACAACAATGAAATATATTCAAAAATAAATCATGATGAGATGATAATTAAAAGACAACACATACAATAGAAATGTCATCAATTTAGAATGATACAGTGACGGATTGGTTAGGGTTCGATCTCATCTTCAATAAGATCCATCCTTGCCAAACGATCAACATCAATATCCATTTGATCAATTTGTAAGGCTACGATTAAATTTATTCCACTATCGATATTCTGTCCATTGATAATGGTATCGATGTCCTGATCATCCTCATCAACATCACCATCATCCTCAATGGTAGGGTCATTCTCATGATCATGAGAAATGGCACGCTCATCCTCATTATCATGATCATCTCTTATTTCTTGATCATCGATCATAACATCTTCATTGGCATGTTCGATATCATCTTCATTGCGGCTTGTTACATCCTCCATATGCTCCATATCAGTGAATGTATTATACATCACTTTGGAACGTGGTGCAATAGGGATGACGTACCACCATTTAATGTCATGCACCATTGGTAGATAGATAACCTACTTAAATACACATACTGCAGTAATTAATTAGCATATCAAAAGTCAAGGGATACGCGAGCTTAGATATATATGTACATGAAACACATTAGTAAAAAAATGCATACCTGCTCACATTGTTGTGGCAATACGAGCCTATCTTTCTTTATTTGCCAAAACTTTGTAGAGTCAATAGTTACATAGCCACTTGCATGGTGTTTTATCGTTGCATTAGGCCCTTTTTCCACCACGTTCATTTGCCATTTGACATCCAAAACATACACAAACAAGCGACGAAAGTCAAGCCTAAATATGTCTTGGATTGTGCCACAATAATCATCCATTTTTCCATTAGCTCCCTCAAAGCTACTAATGACACCGCAATCTTGTGTATTCCTCTTTTCATCAATTCTTTGTGTTCAAAAATGCTTGCCTTCACACCATATAGCATTGAACATAGTGCACTAGACCAAAATAGAAGCAATATTTGTGTAAGCAATGTGAATAAATATTAAAAGCAAATCACTTACAACTAATGCAAAACATTAGTTCTATGTACCTTTAACATGCATCCTCGTGCATACTCCCATTCTTCCGTCGTGATATGCAGCCCCTCGTCGCTCTCTGCTCTCTCCATTTCCTCATGCAACCAATCAACATGGATATCATTCGGAAGTGTTGCTAGATGCTTAAGGTACGCCTTACGAGAGCCATGTTGCCTCTGAAAGAGAGCTCTTTCTGCTTGCCTTTTTGTCTTCGCATCCTCATATCTTGTAACCCATCTGCTCATCACGTCACTATTAAGGATGCAAGTGAAATTGAGATCATCAATCAATGTTCTGTCAATTACTTTACTCTGTCCTTTTCCTTGAGGTACAATAGAGGTCATCCTCAAGTCCTCTTCATTGCTCCATAGTCGTGGCAAAGAGCTGTCCACCTGACCAAGAAATTCTGAAATATATACAAGAGACTCTTGTATCAACCAACCCTCAGCCATGCTTCCTTCAGGCCTTGCACTTTGCCTCACAAAGTCTTTTAAGGTCTTCATGAAGCGCTCTAGGAAGAACATCCAACGTGCATGCACAGTGCCACATAAAGTGATTTCGTCCACTAAATGCACAATGAGATGTAGTTGACTTGTGAGAATGGTTCGCGAAAAAGTCTCCTCTACCAAACAAACCACCTCCACTGCCATAACACGCTGTCGTGACGTGGGCGGTATCGCTGGGAAAGCGCGGGACTTCTAGCTGTGAGAGTAACTTTCAAAATCCCAGCAAGAAAACAAAATAGATAACTCCTCAAAGAGCATAAGACATCACCATTTTTGTTAACATGTACATGTCCCAAATCGTTTCAATTCTTGATGCTTTGAAATTAGTATCATTCTCCCTTTCTCTTCCTTGGTTACAAGTTCATCATCACACATGCACTCCCAAAATCAAACACACAATTACCATCATAATCATAACACATACTAGTAGAGAACAACCTAGCTCTGGATCAAGAGGTAGAAATCAGCTCAACAACAAATGCTCAGCCTATTACCAGAGCTGTCTTCAATCCCAACATAGGTGCTCTGCAAGTCATTGACAGAAGCCAAAATATTGACAGACATTTTCCCTTGAGAGCTGTCTGCTGAACAAGATGGTAAAACCCCTCGTTGTGATTCCACTGCACGCATAAGCAAAAAAGTGGCCACGGGCCTGCCTTTTCTTCACAAAATTGAGGAAAACGTAGCCTCGCCGCCGAGATGAGCTACTGCACTAGCAGAGAGCCAAAAGAAGCGCTGTCACCCAAGCAGTCTAGAGCCTTTCCATTGTCGCCAGAGCGCCTTAGCAACCCATTTAATCACAGTCGGAGCAGGAGAAAGAGAGTGAGTGAGAGCCCTTTCACGTGTAGCTGCAGCCGGCCTATTGCAAGAAGATAAAGGCCTTCTGTTCCGCCACTCAGCGCCACCTTACCCCATCTGAACTTGCCCGGGCGAAGCCACCTTTTGTGCCAGCCAGTCTTCACGGCTGCGCTCCACACTCCCAGCGCCTTCGAGCACCAGACTCACTGAACCTCTGCACTCTGCGCTTGCAGACGACCCCCCATAACCTGGCTGCAGCTTGGTGACTCTTCCCCGCCTCCTCTCTGCCAACCAATCAGAGCCCTTCAGCGTCCGTTTGCACGAGCGCTACCTGTGTATTTCTGTCGCCTGCACACAGCTTGTCCTGTTACGCCCAGACCTCCAGAGAGTCTCCACCCTCTCTACACGGCCATCACCTAGAACCTGCACTTCTCTGCGCCTCGTCAGTATGAACCCCCCCCCCGTCTGTAGAATCCCCAGCCCTCTACAGACTCACAATCACCCAGTTCTAGTCCTCCACCCCTTCACACGATCACCCCTTCTCTGGTTCTTTTCCCCAGAATCACTAGCCCCCCAGCAGTTCGAACCTGTTCTTTGGAGTCTCTTTCTCTTACCGTCACAGTCTCTTTTGATTCCACAGTGATAGCAAAAGGTACACCAAGTTCATCAGCCTCTGCCCAAGACAACTGTCGATCACACAAGTCTCTAAGCACAGACAGCACCTGCTCCTCCTTTTTTAGCTGCTGCCGAATTTTTCCCCTTATCACCTCCACAGCGAGAACTATTGTTGCGCTGGCCGGCTTCCAGAAGTATGCGCTGGCAGCTGTGTTTATCTCCCACGTGATTATCTTATAAGTGGCCATATTTTCCATCATTTATTTTATTAAAGCCACCAGTTTTTCCATTTCACACTAAATGCCCAAGCCTACCTTGGCCACTTCATCTTTATTTGCCCATGCACCTCATACCTCTTCAAATGCAACATTTAATTGCCCATTGTATCCTTGGGGACGCGTATACATTTCCAAAGCCATCGAGCAGCTGATACTCTTCCAACAGTGAACCTTACTCCAGACAGGCCTGTAACAAGCTCAACACCAAACCATTTCACCTGTACACCTGGCGACGCCCTCAAAAGCAAAACCCTCCACACGCCATACATCCCCTATGTACACAGGCACTTAATCCCATGCATCTGGATTTGCATTTAATGGCCTCACATGCATGGTTTCACACCATAGACGTGCTGTGGCACGACATCCACCCCCTCTAAACGTGCACATCCTCTGGTATGTGCCACACAGGTCCTGGAATTCAGTGTCCATGCATTATTTGCACACCAACATTGGTATATGTACAATCATCCAACTAGGCGTCTTAAACCTTGTCAAACCTGACCCAGTTGGTATCACCCTAGTAAACATGAAACAGTAGAAGAATATACATAGTGCCACTCACAAGGGGTTATCCTTTGTTGAAACATAGCATGACATCTTAACCTACCCCCCTAGCCTGCAAGATATTTATATCTTAGCAATCACATCTGAATGGTTCTGCTTTCCCACCTGGATCAAATACCAATCGCTTTTGGCATATGTGCCATATCCTTTGCTCATATGAAGCCCTATCCTCACTTAGATTCCCTGCATATGCATAATTACCCTCATCATTCAAAGTGGGATGCTCTTCAAAATGATTTGCTTCAAAATTTTCCTCAGGCCATGTTTGAAGCCTTTGCACCACATATTGTATGGCCACACCAAATAACAACTGCATTAACAGCATGGAACACACACTTGGTAACATCCCATCCAAATCTACCTTGCCTGGATCCAGCTCACCCACTGGCAAACATTCATTCTTCTCATCCAAAGACGGAAAAGCATGGTCTTCATTGGCTTCCTCTATGCTATTATATACCTCTTCTGTAGGCCGTTGCAAAGTATGCAAAGCATCCACACCATCAACACATACAAAGTCCAACAAGGTATCATCGAGAATAGCCTCCAGCTTTGGATCAATCTCATCACAATCATTTGGCTTACATAACACCTGCACATCCTCACTTGCAACCAACAGTTGACTAGCATCAAGCATAGAAGAGCCCAAAGCTGATGGGGATCTATTATATACCATGAAATCATCCAATGCATCATCTAAGATAGCATCCAATCCAGGATCAATCGCATTGAAGCCATTATCATCTTGCAATCCCACATGTTGATTATCATGAACATTCATACCCCTATAGCTATATCCATTTGGTTGCTCATATGCAGCCTCATGAGGCTCTGTGACCACACTTTGCATATCCTGCATGTTATCTCCCAGTATTTCTTGATACCTGTCTGCAGATGGGCTTAGAATTATGGGTCCCTCACCCGTGTACCCTTGAATCTGTATATCATTGAACCCTGTATGATCCAAAAAGACAGATTCAATTTCCCTCTCCAAATCATCATCATAAACAGGCTTCCAAGCTCGAGATTGTTGCTCACAAATGTGGTTGCAAGGTAACCCTGACACTGATGACATAGCATCACCCTGTTTATTGTTGGAACACCCAGTTAGCATTCCAGAATAACCCAAATCCAAAGAACCTTGGCAACCAGCTTCAGAAGCAACATCACTGTTGGAATCACCCATATCACTCACCCCCTCTAAATCAATCACACATACTTGTGGCCCATCTGCATATTCATGTACATCATCCTGCTTATAAGCATCATAACCAGATAAGAATGCAGTAATGATAGCATCTTCTTCTTGTCTTAGATCTTCAAACTCTGTAATCATGCTTTCAGCAAGAAGCATTGGTTCCTGCTGTTCTTCACACATATGATATAACACCTGAGGAATACCCTTCAAATGAGCACTTTCGTCATGAGAATCCTCAAGTTTACACAGCTTACATGCTTCACAGCCCAAGAGGAAACTATTAGCAATGTCCTCTTCCTCGTGTACTGGGTCTTGAGCACCTGTCCTGAAGCTCTCTGAATCAAGTGTCTCCTCAAGCATAGGCATACACACATCATTTGGTATGATTATAGGACCCTGTATGTCTGCACTCTCAAACAAGGAAGACAGATTATACTTGCAGAGTTCACCCATTGCATCTTTATGAGGCTGTAGCAAAGCATCCCTTTTGGCACTGTGAAGGCCTTGTTGCTCACTAATGGCTTTTTGCAGTCCCAATTTAGCATAAACAGCCTCCACAATCTCTGTATCAGCCTTGAATAGCAATTGATTATCCTCCATAAGACATGCATCGACAACCGCTTCTAAATTGGCTCGGATTGTTGCTGGAACACTATCACAGCTCACATTATACCTGGAACTCGCATAAATAAGTGCATCTGCAAAATCACTCCATCGTTTGGAGTGATACTCTGCTAGTTCCAGCACTTCATCTTTTAAATCAGGACTTACAAGGTATGCAAAAGATGCAATCATCATGTTTTCTGGAACCCCTTGATTCTTCATCTCTGTCTCGTAACACCTTAGATAGCTTTCTGGATCGTAACCATCAAATATATTGACCCTGTCATATACCAATTGCACCGCAATTTCCACCGCTTCCTGAAATCGCTTTTCTTCTTCAATCTTCCTGAACCGCTCTTCAAGCTCTTTCATCTCTGCATATAAATGCTCCATTTTGCTAGCCATCTCTACGTACTCTCACCCCAGCGGTTTCACGTCGGGTTCACCAAAGCTGTCGTGACGTGGGCGGTATCGCTGGGAAAGCGCGGGACTTCTAGCTGTGAGAGTAACTTTCAAAATCCCAGCAAGAAAACAAAATAGATAACTCCTCAAAGAGCATAAGACATCACCATTTTTGTTAACATGTACATGTCCCAAATCGTTTCAATTCTTGATGCTTTGAAATTAGTATCATTCTCCCTTTCTCTTCCTTGGTTACAAGTTCATCATCACACATGCACTCCCAAAATCAAACACACAATTACCATCATAATCATAACACATACTAGTAGAGAACAACCTAGCTCTGGATCAAGAGGTAGAAATCAGCTCAACAACAAATGCTCAGCCTATTACCAGAGCTGTCTTCAATCCCAACATAGGTGCTCTGCAAGTCATTGACAGAAGCCAAAATATTGACAGACATTTTCCCTTGAGAGCTGTCTGCTGAACAAGATGGTAAAACCCCTCGTTGTGATTCCACTGCACGCATAAGCAAAAAAGTGGCCACGGGCCTGCCTTTTCTTCACAAAATTGAGGAAAACGTAGCCTCGCCGCCGAGATGAGCTACTGCACTAGCAGAGAGCCAAAAGAAGCGCTGTCACCCAAGCAGTCTAGAGCCTTTCCATTGTCGCCAGAGCGCCTTAGCAACCCATTTAATCACAGTCGGAGCAGGAGAAAGAGAGTGAGTGAGAGCCCTTTCACGTGTAGCTGCAGCCGGCCTATTGCAAGAAGATAAAGGCCTTCTGTTCCGCCACTCAGCGCCACCTTACCCCATCTGAACTTGCCCGGGCGAAGCCACCTTTTGTGCCAGCCAGTCTTCACGGCTGCGCTCCACACTCCCAGCGCCTTCGAGCACCAGACTCACTGAACCTCTGCACTCTGCGCTTGCAGACGACCCCCCATAACCTGGCTGCAGCTTGGTGACTCTTCCCCGCCTCCTCTCTGCCAACCAATCAGAGCCCTTCAGCGTCCGTTTGCACGAGCGCTACCTGTGTATTTCTGTCGCCTGCACACAGCTTGTCCTGTTACGCCCAGACCTCCAGAGAGTCTCCACCCTCTCTACACGGCCATCACCTAGAACCTGCACTTCTCTGCGCCTCGTCAGTATGAACCCCCCCCCCCGTCTGTAGAATCCCCAGCCCTCTACAGACTCACAATCACCCAGTTCTAGTCCTCCACCCCTTCACACGATCACCCCTTCTCTGGTTCTTTTCCCCAGAATCACTAGCCCCCCAGCAGTTCGAACCTGTTCTTTGGAGTCTCTTTCTCTTACCGTCACAGTCTCTTTTGATTCCACAGTGATAGCAAAAGGTACACCAAGTTCATCAGCCTCTGCCCAAGACAACTGTCGATCACACAAGTCTCTAAGCACAGACAGCACCTGCTCCTCCTTTTTTAGCTGCTGCCGAATTTTTCCCCTTATCACCTCCACAGCGAGAACTATTGTTGCGCTGGCCAGCTTCCAGAAGTATGCGCTGGCAGCTGTGTTTATCTCCCACATGATTATCTTATAAGTGGCCATATTTTCCATCATTTATTTTATTAAAGCCACCAGTTTTTCCATTTCACACTAAATGCCCAAGCCTACCTTGGCCACTTCATCTTTATTTGCCCATGCACCTCATACCTCTTCAAATGCAACATTTAATTGCCCATTGTATCCTTGGGGACGCGTATACATTTCCAAAGCCATCGAGCAGCTGATACTCTTCCAACAGTGAACCTTACTCCAGACAGGCCTGTAAAAAGCTCAACACCAAACCATTTCACCTGTACACCTGGCGACGCCCTCAAAAGCAAAACCCTCCACACGCCATACATCCCCTATGTACACAGGCACTTAATCCCATGCATCTGGATTTGCATTTAATGGCCTCACATGCATGGTTTCACACCATAGACGTGCTGTGGCACGACAACGCGCATCATCCAACGTGGCTGGATCAATTGCTTTGGAACTAACATATCTGAAAAATAAATAAATAGTATGTTATACCTCATGCACGTTCATTTTGCAAGGTATAATGAAGGGTGATCTGACATGGGTTTTACATACCTCACAAGCTCGCCCATCTTATAAATACATTTTTTCAAACTCTTATTTGCACAATGGTCGATGCTAGTAGGTAGTATGAACTGCGCACATAAGAGCACATGTATGTATGGTTTATGGCATTACAAAATTTAATTTCAACGTACAAGACTTGGAAAACACTTACTTGGAGCATCTTGTGCCAATCATGGGACTTCAACCCATATAGTTGCTCGCCGCCTCTTTTCTTAGTGGTTGTAAAGGCTCCCTTCAATGATCTCATGCATCCAGTGGGAGTACGCAAAGTGGTGATGGCCTGCTTTACCTGCTTCTCCTTGATATAATCCATGGTGCAGGCGGAAGACGAACGTGCCCACCCTCCTCTCGTGGCCAAGCTTGACGCATACGTCCTGCGACCCGCAAGTCATCAC
Source organism: Cibotium barometz (assembly GCF_041138505.1). Classification (NCBI taxonomy): domain Eukaryota; kingdom Viridiplantae; phylum Streptophyta; class Polypodiopsida; order Cyatheales; family Cibotiaceae; genus Cibotium; species Cibotium barometz. The sequence goes on along the minus strand of NC_141071.1, from coordinate 48,900,103 downwards.
GTACGCTAACATTGTCTCGTTTACCAATAACATGTTCCCAAATACCAAATCCCACATTCTTGAAGATGTGCATGGGATCAAGAAGATGGTTGATCTTAAGATGGGTCCAATATGGTAGCCGAAAAAAAATGGAGTACCTACACAAGGGATTGCTCTGTGACCTTTAATCCAATTAGAGACTACACAAAACAAGATTGAAAAACATTACTATACCTGTTCATGCCATCTGGAGGAAGAATATTTGTAGACTCCCAAATACGCTTCCAATCTTTTGCACGAAGTGTTTGTGGAGGAATGTTACTCTTACTAGCAACATATTTAGGATGATCTGAGGGGAGAAATCGATGATGATTATCGAATATGGTCTTACACAAACTGTCAGCATACTCATGTACTAACGAAGGCCACAAACAGGACATGCATGTTTACCCGATGTTTTCAAACCTGTTAAAATATAAATAAAAGTTAGAATAATAAAGTCAATATTTATAATTAATATAGCCAATAGTATTAGAGTAAGGAGGTAATTAGAATTCTTACTAGAACAATCGCTGTATCCTGGAAAGTCATGCATTGTCCACATCAACACTGCTTTTAAGTCGAAGTGTCGAGAGAGGAGGGAGGCCTACTAATGTCCACCACCGCAACACCTCTCCATAGTTCCTCCAACTCATCAATCAACGGTTCGAGATAAACATCCATATGCTTGACTTTATGTTTCCCTGGAATTAGAAGGGATAACATAAGATGTCCCTTCTTGATCGCCATTGATGGTGGAAGGTTGTAATTCACTAACACAACTGGCCACACGCTGTATGCGGTGCTTTTGAAACCACATGGATTCACTCCATCCATACCTAGGCCAAGTCTCAAGTTTCTGGATTCTGTTTTAAAGCTGGGCCACTCATCTTCAATATGCTTCCAAGCAGGAGTGTCTGCGGGAATTCTCCACATGCCATCATCCGATCGATGTGAGGAATGCCATGACATGAGCTCTGCTATGGATTTGCACTTGAACATGTGTTTGATGCGAGGAATTATAGGAAAGTGTCGCAAGACTTTACGAGGTACATCAAAACTCTTCACATCTGTTCTATACCTTGCTTCACCACAAGTGGGACAATGTCGAGCCTCCTTATGCGTCCCACGAAAGAGAATGCAATCATTGACGCATGCACTGGTATGCGATCATAATCCAATCCTCCAAGAAATGTCACATAGCGCCTCGCTATGTCTCTTGACGTGGGTAGTCTATTTCCCTTTTGATAATAGCCTGCATCCAATATCATCAATTAGTCCTAAATCCTAAACCTTAAACCACTAATTCAAATTTGCAAGTTAGAATGCTTACTTCAATAATGCATCAAGACTTGCATTGCTCCATCCATAAACTGTTTGTATATTGAGTAGTTCAAGTGAAGCACGTAAAATAGAGAATGTGCACCCTTCAAAAACCGGTGTCGATGAAGCCTTGTAAAGATGCTCTTGTTTCATATCATCATCGTCCATACCTTTGGGATCATCCTTAAAAAGATTCCGTACCATATCATCAAACACTTCCTCTTCCACAACTTCGTGGGATGCAGGGCTATTGTCATCCCTTTCCCACTCATCTCTGCTGACAATAGATCCCGAAGCTCCAGCATCATCTCGTCGACGCTTTGCGTGCTCTCACCGCGCGTAGGGCACCATGTTAGGGTGTGGTACTGCATCCTGCTTCAATTAGAGTTTATATATTACAACTCCATTAATTTAATTTGGATACCATGAGTCATTGAATACCATCAATTTACGTCTACTCACCTCTAAACCTGTTTGATTCCATTCTCCATACATGGAGATGTGATTCAAGGTAATTCGACGTGCTCGTACAATGCATCCTTGACATCGATTACACATACACTTGATCCTTTGTCCCAACCACACATCGCGATTACGATGACGCATTGTCTCATCTTCACCAGAACTGCTTGAGGAGGTTGATGACATCCTATGTACAAACCAGAAAACACAAAATCACAATCTATTTTTAATGAAAGTATAAAAATCGCGTGTATTAACGCGGCTACGTCCTAAAAATCGCATGTATTAACGCGGCTATATCCTAAAAATTGCGTGTATTAACGCGGCTACTTCCTGAAAATCGCGTGTATAAACGCGGCTAGATCCTAAAAATCGCGTGTATAAATGCGGCTAATTTATCATAAACGTAAAAATACACGCGTTTTTACACGCGACGACCTATTTAAACTAAAAATAACCCGCCTTCCCCAAATAAACATTTTGAACTAACATATCTGCTCTCTTTCGTTTTCGCCTCTTCCAACAGACACTAAACCTAAGTGCAAGGAGCAGACAAGGAGCACACACACGGGTGAAGGAAACCGACCAAAAAAGAAGACTCACTTTTTCAGAGATGAGTCAGTTTGTCCTTTGCCTTGTCTCTTTCCTCAGATTTGTCCTCAGATTTGTTTATGCTATTTTCTCTTTGCTTTCTGGGTTTGTCTCTGTCCTTCTCCTTCTCTGGTTGCCATCTGGTGAACGATTCTGACAGGGGCGACAGTGGGTCTTTTATAAGGACACATTGTCGGAGGTCGGTCGCTTTCAAAAATTTTTTTGCGTAGGTCGCGTGTAAAAACGCGTGTATGTCTGCGTGTATCATGTCTGCACAAACTATTCACGCGCATATACACGCGTTTCTGGACGGGTGTATACACGCGTTTCTGGACGGGTGTATACACGAGACTATGTTTCCTGTTTCTATGGTTTGCAGGCTGATAGGTGGCTTGGATGATGATATTTGTGTGAGTCAAGAGACAGCCCATGATGTGCATGAGGATTATTTTTGCAGATTCTTTATGGATATTCCAGGTTTCTCATCCGATCCATTTGCGTACAGCAATTGGCTGATGGAGATGCTAAATCATTTTGGGCGCCATCCTGGTCCAGTTGAGCTTACAGAGTACATGTATGCCCATCCCTCTCCTTCCATGCCTGGTGTCTATACCCCTACCGCGAGTATCCAGGGCACTCCACTGCCGTCTATGCCTACGAGTCCGACGAGACGGCATGCAGCTTCTCCTCTTCCACACCCACCGAGGAGACATACCTCGTCCCAGACACACTCACGCACACCCTCCCAAGCACCGTCACATTAGGGCTCACAGCCACCATCACGTACTCCCTCAGAGCCACCGTCACGTCAGGGCTCACAACCACCATCACGTAGACAATCCCCCAGTCGTGACTACACCCCCCGCAGCAGTAGGAAGAGTGGGAGTGGAGGATGCGGCGGGTGCTTTGGTGGGGGAGGTAGTAGGGCACGCGGTGAGAGAGGAGATAGAGGGAGAAGAGTTAGAGGAGACAGTTCGGAAGAGGAGGAGATGAGAGAGGTGGAGGGAGTGATCTGCTATGATGTGACGGATAGGGGCGGGATAGTGATGGATGCGAGGGGGAAAGAGGTAATGGAGTACATGCATGGGGTAGTATCAAACTTGTATAGAAATTATTTTATTAAATTTAAAGATCAAAATAGCCGATTAGTTGGGGAGGTGATAGAGGCTGTACATAGTCGGTACCCCAATCTCCCACATGCTACATTCTCGGATGTATGGGGAAGGACGCGAATAAGGGAGATCTTAAGTAATAAAAGATCTCACCTTAAAAAACTCGCATACGATGATGGGCTAAATGTAGCTGCGGGTGGCTATCTTGCCGAGAAACCTGCCACTGCGCACAAACGCGAGTGGAAGGAGGCAAAGAAACGAGCAAAGGGTGGCGTGAAGAGCAGGCAGCATGTGCAGGCACGACGGATCCAGATGGAGACCATTGGATCTTCGCATTTCGGATATGGCGGCATCGAGTCATGGGAGGCAGAGTTCGTAAGTATCTTGCTACTTTATTTGATTGTTTACTTAATTCATTGATTCTATGATTGTTTTAATCTTACAAATTGTGTTGATTATGATACAGTGACGGGTTACGGGGAGGAAGCCCACAGCCCACGATACTGGGTATGCTCGCCGGCATAGCAGACGTGACACATGGGCCATCTTCAGAGCCGAGGGACGTATTACGGACGCATAGTTTGAGATGGCCATGAGACCATACGGTCGACAGGTACTTAAAAACTCTAAACGAATGATTTTGGTTTATTGAATTACATATATATATACTTATATACTATATATTACTTGAACAAGCACAAGCTGCTGATGATCCACCCGCCGCCACTGCAGAGGGTGGACGTGAGCACTACTCATCGAACATTCCGACCGATGTGAGCTCATCTGAGCATGGAGGGAGCACCGAGTCATCATCTGGGTCTGAGTAGTACTCAGACTTATAGTATCACATTCCATATTGAGGATGTGGTTGTATATATTTTTTTGTAAACTGAAGCCATGGGCTACTTCGACATATGGACTCCCTTGTATATATGTGTGAAATTTTGATAGTAATATTGAATCGTGAATCGATAGTATTGCATTCATGTCTGTCTTGAATCGTGTATTCACAATGTATGCATTCATGTCGTTCTTGTCTTAATCTTCCTCGTGGATATCTTCTTCGTGGATGGTCCAATGCACCCAAAAAAAAAATCCAGAGAGTGTTATTGGGTGCTAGAATGCTGGAACAGCATTCAAGTACCAAATAGCACTCTCTAGATTTTTTTTTTGCTCTCTGTTCGCGTGTATAAACGCGTCAGATCTGTAAAAAGTCGCGTGTATATATGCGGATAATCTGTAAAACACGTGTGTATAAACGTGTCAAATCTGAGAAATACACGTGTATAAGCGCATCTAAAGTGACATTGAAACGCGTGTATAGACGCCTGTATCAGCGCGTCTAAACGCAGCTGAACTGACAGCACGCGTGTATACGCCCGTGTATCAGCGCGTCTGAACAGTCCTATACACGCGCATTTACACGCATGTCTCTGGCCGCGATTATACACGGGCCTGCTACTTTTTTTCACGTCATTTTTAGCGGCTAGGAGCGCGGGTATGAGCCCGATCCCTTGTAGTGACGGTCCGTTGCAACCCACTCTTTTTTGTATAGTGCCCAAGGAGTGCCCTATGCAAAACAAACGGGTTTGGGTAGGAAATCTCACCCGTACAGTGTCTGATGGGGGTGAAACTTTACGAATGGGTCCATGGAGTTACTATCCCTCCACTCACAAAGTTTCACCCCCATCGGACGCTAGACGGGCATGATGGTGTGTTGCCACCCGCTCTTTTTTGTATAGTATTCAAGGTATCCCCTATACAAAAAAATGCGGGTTTGGATAGGACATCATGCTTGTACCATGCCCGATGGGGTTGAAACTTTGTGAGTGAGTCCATGGGGCTACTACCCCTGCACTCGCAAAGTTTCACCCCCATTGGACGCAAGATGGGTGGGCGTCACAATGTGTTGCTGCCCGCTCTGTTTTGCATAGTGTCTAAGGGGTCCCCTATTCAAAAAAGAGTGGGTTTAGGTGGGACATCATGCCCTTTTAGTGCCCATTCTTCGCTAGTGGGTCCTTGGGCTGCTACCTCTCCTATCACAAAACTCGCCCCTATCGATGCCAGATTGGCATGACAGTGTGTTGCCACCTGTTCTTTTTTGCATAGTGCCCAAGGGGTCCCCTATGCAAAAAAGAGCGGTTTGGGTGGGACATCAGGCCCCTCCAAAGCCTAATGGGGATGAAGTTTTTCTAGTGGGTCCATCAGGTTGCTATCCCCCCACTTGTAAAGTTTCATGTTAGTGGTCGGCTCCGAGAAGAGAGCCACCACTTGTCGAATAGACTTTGTAGCATGATGGAACTAGTGACCGATTTGTTCACCTAGCTCATGCATTGTGGCAAAGGGGAGCATCTCCAATCCATAAGGTTTGCGAAGTGCAGGGGGGGATGCCTAGCCTGCTCACCAGGCCCCTTGTCCTAGTCCTGGAGCAGGCCTACACCGTGGCCAATGCCGGGGGTCGACGATCATGGTAATCTACCTGAAGCCCCAACACAAACTTGGCATATAGCTATTGTGCAAAATGATCGAAATCTCATGATGATGGGATAGAGTACCATAATACACCACATATTGCGATAGAATATTGTGGACTTCCATAGTTGTATGGCTGCACCAAGACACCTTAAGCGGCCCTGCAATTACAACTCGCCCATCCTCAGTGCTCACGAAAAAATGGTTATAATGTCCTCTCTCCGAAGGGCAATTGGATACCTCTCGATGAGACAAGTCTTGATGTACTTTTCCACCTTGTTGTGTTTCTAGCCATGATGTGAAAGACTCTACATCATCGAGGGAATGTAGAGTCTCCAGCATGCTCTCTAATGATGCAACAAGATGCATGGTGGAGGTATGTGGAATGTAGAGTCTCCAGCATGCTCTCTAATGATGCATGGTGGAGGTATGTGGATCTCTCTATCCGCACACGAAGCTAATTGCATGAAGCCTCTAAGAGCGCGACCATCTCGGGAATGTTCTCTAGACGTGCCTAACGAGCCATGAAAAAAACTACAGGGTGCCACATAACCAAAAGGTCATCTCTCTCTCATTATCAGTAGTTTTGTATCACCCTAGTGAGATGACTTTGTTTTGTTTCTATCTATTTTGTGTTTGATGATGAGATATGCCCGCCCACTTAGTCTTTGGTATACACTTCATATTCTCTTCCTCTCAATCTCTCTCTTTCTCGAACCTCTCCCATTCTCTATCTTTCTATCACTCCTAGCTCCTCTCATGTTCCATGTGTCTTAGTGTTCCATGATGGGATTCCATGGATAGTTTTGTATCACCCAAGTGATTAGATGACTTTTTTTTCAACGTTTCTATTTTAATTTCCATATCTTGCTGAGATATGTCCATTGGGTCTTTGGTACATGCTTAATATTCTCTCCCTCTCAATCTCTCTCTCGCTCTCAAAAACCTCTCCCATTTTCTATCTCTTTCTCACCTCTCACTCATCTTATGTCCCATGTTTCTTGGTATCCCTCGTTCCTCTCATGTTCCATGTTTCTTGGTATTCTATGATGGGTTTCACGGATAGTTTTGTATCACCCAAGTGAGATGACTTTATTTTGTTTCTATTTTTATTTTCCGTTTTGATTTTGAAATATGTCATTTCTCTCTCTCTCTCTCTCTCTTCAATCTCTTTCTTTATTTCATTATTTCAATCTCTCTCTATTGGAGTGCATATTGCATAATCCTAGATTTGTTGTTTGAACCTATCTATCACCGATTGGTTTCTAGTAATGAGGGATGTGTTCATTCAGATTTTATACTCATGCTGCGTGCTTGCTACGATCCAACACCACCCTAAACCCCTGCTGCTTGTGATCCAACAACACCCTAAACTCCTGCTTGTTTACCAGCAGCACGAGTCTAATCGTCATCTCTTCTTTGACTGAGAGATACTCGATTACATTACGCAATAGGAGGTTATCCATGACCTATGTATTCGAGGCAGGCAGACCTATGGCAAACGTTTTCACGCGTCGTCTATGTATGATGAGACCTTCTGTGTGTGTGCGCGTGTGTGTGTGAAGTAGGTATTAATCTAATTAATTCAAAATGCTGAGTCGGGTTTGGCGCGTTTCTCTCTCTCTCTAGCAGAAGTTGTGAGGAAGCAGAAAAAATTTGGGAAATTTAGGGCCCAGATATCTCAGCCGAGATACGTGGCCACCGGTTTTTTTAATTATTATTTTTTTAATTCAAATATTATCTCACCTGATATAATATTTGAATATAAATCTTTGATCATTTGTCGCCATGAGTTTTTTTTTATCATTTGTCGCCATGAGTTTTTTTTTTAATCATTTGTCGCCGTGAGTTTTTTTTTCATTTCCAGCTTGTCAGTTGAGATAATAAATTAGAGTATTTATAGAGTAGGAAGCTCTATGAATGCATTATGTATAGATTATGTAAGTTCTATGCATGTATTAGTAAGAAGCCCTATGCATGCCTTATGTATGTTGTATGCATGCATTATGAAGCTTTATGTGTGCATTAGAGTATGCATAGAGGAAGCATTAAGCATAGAGTATGCCAGCTCTATGCGTGCATAAAGAGAGCATGCTCTCTATATGCATATAGAGAGGATGCTCTCTATATGCATAAGCCATAAGCATATGAGGCATACTTTATGCTTGTATAAAGAAAGCATGCCTTAGAGGATGCATACCATCCTCCACATCCCACCTACGAACCACTCGTGCTCTGTTCATGCTCGACATGCCTTCTACCTAACACCCAGTGCACTTAGAACAAGCAGGATGAACTCTTTGGTAGGGATTTAATATTCACATGATCACAAGATTTTTTGTGATAATAGCACATGTGAACAAGTTATTCACATGTTCTCATGTTACCGTTTACAAAATAACAGGTCACTTGCCATTTGGGAATCCCTTAAAAGCTTGGCTACACATGGGAATAAGCTATTCACATGTTCTCATGTTACCGTCTTCACATAATAGCAGGTCAGTGGCCACCTAAGAAGATTTTTTATGCCCGACAAAGATAATTTTTTTAGGCCCTTGTGAAAGCTTTGTGAATATAACATGTGATCACAAGATTTTTTGTGTTATTAACATATGTTATTAACATGTTCACATGTTCTCGTTTACATCAATGAAATCCCTGCTCTTTGGAGTACGCTACTTTTTGCATTGAATGGAGTACATCTTCAGCAACACATCGAAGGCATGCCCGCATGTAAAAATGAAGTTGGTGTGCTCATGGCTTCTCCAACATGCATTCTATTCACTTTGCATGAAATACGTGGCCCTTTTGATATGGGAAATCTTGTGTTTTAAACTGCATACATGTAAACAATAGAGCGTACTTACATTTCATCTCCTCACATTTAAACCAATGTTTGGTTTTAGATGGGGGAGTCTTGGAGTATGATTTACACTATATAGATATGCCACACATGCCAACACTTGTCTGGTACAACCGTTATGTAATTAATGTGTAACTACCACATCTACCCCACCCTTCTATATCAAGGCTCACTCTGGTACAACCGTTATGTAATTAATGTGTAACTACCACATCTACCCCATCCTTCTATATCAAGGCTCACTCTTGTAATCAACACAAGACATACATAATGGTATTTGTAACCAATCCGCATAATGGTATTTGTAACCAATCCGTCTCTAGTTCATTTGTAATTCATATTCTTGTTTTAGTCTTCATCTTTATTGTTCTCTTCAAAGCAGCTGTGGATGCCCCTGGCTCCAACCCCATTCCTTATAGGCTCTATGCCGCATGGCTTTTGATGGGACTGTGAGAAGCTTCAGGGTTGAGAAGATAAGAGAGCATTGCTAGCAAAGTTTATCATCTGCTACCCAACCTGCTTCAACGAGTGGATTACTTAAGAACTATATTCAATATTTGCAAAGAGCATCAAATGGAGGAACACATGGATACATTTATTAATGGAAAATTATGTACATAAATCATTAAAGTTGATTGAAATATGATATCAATACACTGCTCTATCTTTGTCCTAGCTTTTAATAGAACTGTACGTAATTACATATCGTAGGTAACATGAAACTATTTTTTTTTTAAGGGCAGATATATTAAGAAAAAAGGGAGGAATCTGATTACACGTGTTGCATAGCTGATTTTTGGAAAAAAAAACACGTGGCAGCAAGACATGCGCATGCAATCATCCAGCAATCAACAGGCGGAAGCGGGCCGGCTCTCGTCGACCTTTATTAGCAGGTCTCATTGCCTTATCTTTCTCTTTAGCTTGCCTATTTGGTCTCTAATACCTGTCTGTTTGTAGTTCCTTGGGCTATGGGAGAGAGGTCCTGTTTTCTCTGAACACTGCATCTTGTCGTCTTAACAGCAAGAGACCCCTATATTCGCCCTTTGCATGTAGGTGTTTGATCACAAATCACTTCAGCGGTTCTACCCTCAGCTGGCCAAGAAGGAATGCCTTCAAGATCGTGTGTAGCTCAGAGCCATTCCAGTTGGGCCAACGTGTTGTACAACAGTTTTTGAAAAACCTTGTGAGGACATGCGCATACATTCTATCTGCTTACGGCTCCTGCTATCTCCTCTGCTCTTCCTTAGCTTGATGGCTTACTGCCTTTCAGACACATGCACCATGTTCTTGCTTGGCACACCATGTTCAATGAGGGTTTTGATTCCTGTCTTGCTGTGGTTTATTTTGGAGCCTGAGGCTTCACAGTAAGTTTGGAGGCATCTCCAGAGTGCCTTGATATTCTCATCATCATTTGCTATTAGGCTGTTAGTGTCATCAGCAAACATCTGAGTGCACATTTGTTCTCCATTGGGTAAAGTGATGCCAATCAGTTCTCCTTTGCTGATTTTGTCCTTTATTAGCCAATTTAGTCCATCTACAGCTATAGCATACAGTAGGGGTGCTAAGGGGCAACCTTGTCTGATACTCTTTTCTAGAGGGAAGGGGTCAGATAGTTCTCCATTAAATTTTGGCTTTGGCGTTTCCAAATAAGGTTTTTACCATGTGGGTGAATTGGGGGCCCAGTCCCATATCTCTGAGTGATTGGAGGATGTAGTCCCACTGTATTCTGTCATAAGCTTTATCAAAGTCAATCTTAATAAACAAGAAGTCCTGGTAGGTTTTTTCTGCATATTCAATTCCTTCCACAGTGAATGTATCCCATTCCACAGACTGTAGATCCTCTTTCCAATCTTGATCTTCTTCTTCTGGTTCTTCTTCTTCCTCTGGTTGACGTTGATGTTCATCTTCCTCTTCCTCTTCATCTTCATCTTCCTCAAATTTATACCTGAAATCCTCCTTAATCATCAGTGATTCAGAGCCTTGTGATACCTCCATCTCCTCGTTGTCGAAGTCTTGGTCTTCTTCTGATGTAGAATCTCCTGATTGCACTTCTGGCGTTGCATATGCCGAGACTTCTTCTGCCTCGGGATCCCACCCAGGCCCATTGTAGAACACACCAACTTTATGAAGGCTACTTTTGTCGTGGCCTACACAAACCAGAAACAATCCATACGGTTGCGAGGATCCTGGGAGCTGATCTTGTGCTAGTAGAAGCAACCACACATTGAAAGACATGGTTACCAATCTCTCTATAATATTGGTGTCTACCTTGACAGCCATTGTGCAAGTTGGAGGCGACATGGCTACAAAAGATACATCAGTATGATCTTTCATGTCGAAACCCGGCCCCAACACAGCCGAACGACCCCAGAGAAACACAGAGTAGTGTTTGATGTTCCGGACCTCGAGAATGAAGTGTTCCATGCTATACCAGAATGCAGGAGATCCAGATTGTCGACATATGCGACAAATGCTGCAGTTCTTCCAGTGTTGCGCAAAGGGAACGACCTTGGCTTGCAAGAAGGGACACCGGAGCTTCAGGCCCAATTTACTAAGGCCTTCGATTTGGGCTATGGTTGTGAAGTTGTGGAACATGGAGAGGCTTTGCAACCGCATAGACCCTAGCACTCTCTCGAGGGTGAAGGTAGGTGCCCAGGACATGGAGATGGCAGGGCTACCACGGAACTGAGCAAGGGAAAGAAATAGGAGTAGTCTGTAGCGCTCATCAGTAGCTGGGCGGCTGTTCAAGAGACTCTGGGCCACTTCGAGTGTTTGCTCATCCAAGCTTCTTCCAGTTCTTAGTTGCACTTTTCCTTCTATCTCGAGAAGTCCTAGGATGGACAAGAGCCTGTCCTCGTTGTGGCCTTCGGTGCAGTCGCGCACGCTGATCTCATGAATGGCAAGAGCTGCGCGCTGCAGTAGGCGCTGCTGATCACTGCAAGACAGCATCGTTAGCAAGCGGTAGACTGGAGACTTGAACTCGCCCCAGAAGGTAGGAGGGAGGCTCCCGTCTGCGATGGATACGTAGCTGCTACATTTTACAAGCTCCAGATACTTCACTCTCTCTACAAAATACACATGGCCAGCGTTGTTACCGCCCTGATGGCTGCAGTGAGGGCATGGGAAGAGCGCCCGGCTGTTAACCCTACTAGTAGAGTTGATGCGCCTCTCGAATTTGGTTTTGACTTGGCTGTCCATGAGCTCGTCTGGACGCCAAGCCAGGCGGGTGGATCGGCAGTAGGCCTTGTAGGCGAAATAAGCCGTGCAACCTACCTTGTCCATGCCCACAATGAAAGCCAGCTTGCTCGGCAGCACAAACTCCTGCAAGGTCCACACGCGCGAAAACCAGCGCGGCAGCTTGTAATAATCAGGCGCCGGTGCTTGTCTCCAAAGCCTAAACCCCCCACCCACGCCATGACACCACACATAACAGCCCGCACTACGTGCGTAGTACGCTCCCATGTGAGCTATCTCTCTATCCTTCTCTCGCGCATCCCCCTGGTTTATGCACAGAGCATCAAACCACACTCTTTCCACCCCATCGGCTGCCAGTATCGTCAGAAACTCTAGCAGCTCACCATAGCCTCTCTTCCCTTCAAAGCTCTCCCGCTTAAAGAGTTCAGCATATATGTCGACATGCGTTTGGACCTCGTTTTCAAGCTCCTTCCTCTTCGACATGATCATATTTGCAACCTCAACCGACCAGTCCCTCATATCCTTTGTCCATGTGTGTGAAAATCCCAATCTCTAGGCACATCAAAGCAAACCCCTCGGCCACTAGCAAGGGTTTCTTCTATGCATATTAATCTCAATGGAACAACCCCATTCTTGATCTCCTCATCCATCACAGAGTACCAGTGTGGGCATGGTGCAAAAAGAATGGCGAATCACTCGAAACATTTGCGTGACGTGTGCAGAAGACATGGCGGATCAGTCCAAACATTTCCGTGAAATATGTGAATTGAAAGCTCAATTGAAAATTCTATTGCTCGTCGTCAACGAACTAACTTCTCTCTTCTCTCTCTTTTGTATGCGTTTTGCATCAAGCATGTTCCATGATGGTGTTTAGGGTTGAAAGAACGAGCTTCAACATGTGATTGGGATTACACAAAAGAAAAAAAAAAGGATTGTCGTAAAAAGAGACGCCGCAGCGCAGCGAAAAAAAAAAAAACGGATTTTCGTTGTCTGCTTACAGCCGTGCAGGATAAAGAAAAAGGCGGATCCTTCGCAGCTCTCTCACTCCCCCGTTCGTTTGGATCGTGCTCTCTCTCTCTCTCAGATAACGCGAAATGCTCTCTCCATGCTCGTTCGGATCGTGCTCTCTCTTGGGCCACAACCCAAACGTGAAATGTAGCTCCCTACACGTGTTCTCTCTTTTTTTTTTAAGGTCCATTTCCCTTTTGCCTAAGGTCTTCCGATCACTTCCCTTTCCAAACTAGTTCATTAATTCTCAAACAAAAAATTGAACACCCATATCGCATGCACATAGATTGACATTGCATTAAAAAATCTCAATGATACGCCCCCATATTTCCAAGAAAAAACTAAACACTAAAACAACCCCCCTCTCTCTCTCTCTCTCTCTCTCTCTCTCACACACACACACACACACACACACCCACATTGTCGTGCCATGGCACGTCTATGATGTGAAACCGTGCATGTGAGGCCATCAAATACACATCCAGATGCATGAGGTTATGTGCCATGACGAGTCATTATATGATGCCATGTACATATGTTCATATTGTAAATGAGGTTCAATAAGACAAGCTGAGGCTGAGCCAGATCTAGGAGTTTCTGTATATGAGTGTGGAGGGTGATGGTTCTGCTGTTACTCAGAGCCCATGGGTAAGTTAGAAACATCCAGTTATATATGATGGTATGAGTGGCACGCCAAAGGAATAAGTTAATGATGTTAATGGCTTCCCATGTGCATAATGTGTGGTAGCTTTTAAATGGTATCGATTGGGTCAAATCAGTGAATACCTCTTATGGAATGCAAACATGAGGGCATCTCAATGCACAAAGGAATGTATTTATGAAGATATGGGAAAATACTTGAATGAACAATTGGGGAGTCTATAAATCACATGGCCAATATGATGATTTATACACTACGGAGGCATCAAGAGTAATAGAGATTCAATGGACATTACAGTGCCGAAGAATTTATTGAATGCCGGGAAATAAAATTAAATGAACTGCCTTGCATTGAGAACTTTAACCTTAATGCTAAGGTTATGCCTTGCATTGAGAACTTTAACCTTAATGCTAAGGTTAGAAGTAATACACTAAGGGTGGCAGCGTACGTGGAAAAGAAATATATTTCTTTTATTTGGAATTTTCTAGATAGTATGGAAGAGAAATGCGAGCGCAGCTTTTGCAAATGGAAATTTCCGGATGGATAGCTGCAAAAGGTGGTGTAAGCACGATTTCCCCGCGGGAAAAAGTGAGAAAAACCAGAGGCAGACGGCGGCGAGAACCAGAGAGGAAAAAATTCTGCAGAAAAAGGGAACAGCGTCCAATCGACCAGTGTTTTTTATTTCAAGAATACATACACTGTTTGTGCCTTGTAGGTGTTAGATTTGGAGGAAATCTTGAGTACTATAAAGGGAGATACTCTTCGTTTTTTTTCTTCATGACCTTCATCAAACAGTCGGCGGCGTGCAGCTTGCGACTAGTGAAATAAAACAAGAGATTCCACGCATGTTCTCCTTCAGTTAAGTAATTTTTTTTTATTATTTCCTTAAAAATTACTCTCTCTCTATACGATTTGAGAGAATCGTATATCCCATATATCAAAAAGAATTTGGAAATGAATAGAAGGACTTTGGGAAAAAGCTAAAGAATTTGGAGCTCAGAGATTTGTGAAAAATACATTGAAATCGAGGGTAATTGGCCTTACTTTCTACTCAAATGAATTTTGGAAATTACGAGTATGTTAAAGCTATGCCGAATGCTATCTTTTGCTTGTGAGATGTTAGAATATTAAGGCAGGTTTTCAGGTGAAAAAGAGCATCTTGATATAATGTTTTTGATGGCACTGGATGTAAAGGATGTAACTGGTCACATGTATATTGGAAAAATTGGAAGGCCTTGTTATGCCTACATGTGAATGGTTCAAAGGGTTTCGAGAAAAAAATCAGTGAGTAAAGGAACAAACACTTGGTATGCAATTTTGTTCAATCATCAGGATGAATTCAAGGATGTATTGAGGTAAATCGACACATGTAATTGTCATTGGAAATAGTGATGACCAATACTCCTTGGGAAATTTTGTGCGTGAGTTTCCTTGTTAGACTTGACATTCACTCTCACAGCTAGAAGTCTCGTACTTTCCTGGCTGTACCGCACACATCACGACAACTTTGGTGAACCCGACGTGAAACTGCTGGGGTGAGAGTGTGGTGAAATATACAGGGAAGCTATGGCTGAGAATTCTGAGGGTCAGGGGGTTCATTTTGACCCCGGAGTTATGCAGATGTTTCAAATGTTTACCATGTACATGCAACAGCAACAAGCTGCTGAGAGGGGACAAATTTCCACGACCAAAGCATTACAATCAATTGTGAAAAAGGTGGATCAATTTGATGGGAAGGACATTACAAAGTACCTGCGCAATTATATAAAGGAGATGGAGCTAAACAGGGTGACTGAGGAAGATATGGTTCGAAGTTTCGAGCTGGTATGTGTTCCTGAAATAAGAGAGCGCATAAGAGGATTGCAGACAGCACATGGTGGCAGAAATTGGGAGGAGTTCAAGCTTGCTTTAAAGGATGAATATTTCATGGAGGATTCTGAGCGAGTGACCAAACGAACTTTCTTGGAATGGGTCACAAAACCTAAAATGGGAATTTCTGCCACAGAATTGCTAAGAGAGTTTGAGAAGCGCTATGCCCAGCTGTCAAGGATAGAGCGTGCAACTTTGGACAGAGAAAAAACAGAGCTCTTCTTGCAAGCAGCTGGGAAAGATCTCCAGGAGAAATTGGAAATCCTCCTTGAGGATAAGGATACAGAGCAGGGATTAAAGAGTGATTGGAATGATGTTGAGGATGCAGTCACTATGTTAGCAAAGCGGCAGCGGAGGAGGGATAAAATGGTGATGGGCTCTGCAACCCCCATAACTGCTGTCACCCCTGAGAATCTATCCAAACCAGCTGCTACAATTCCAAAGATAGATGGGCCGATGGATGAGCTTATCAAGGGGATGCGTGACTTAAAATTGAAGATGTCCAGGATTGAAGAAAAAGGTCTACCATTGGGGCAGGCTTCTATGCAAAGGCCTCAAAGCAAAGAAGGGTTTACATATAGATGCATATGGTGTGATGACCCAGAGCATGCAAAGAAGGATTGTGCTAGCTATAAAGAAGCTCTTAAAAATCAACTTGTGTTTTTCAAAGATGGGAAAATCCATCTTACAGAGACTGGTCTTCCATTGAGTACAAACTTTGGGAAAGGAGGGATGAAAAAGCTGGTAGAGGATATGGCTGCTAGTCATGCCATTTCTATGGTTGAGGCAGTAACCTATGGATTAAAGGTTGGTCAACTAAAGCAGGGATTTGAGAATGATGAGGATTATGAGAATGAGGATTTTTGGCCATCAACAATGGAATTAATTGCGTCAAAGAAAGTGTCAAAGCAAGCTTTGCATGAGGCAGGTGATTGTATACGTCTTGAGACTGGCTGGGAGGAGCCTGTGGATTCTTTATCCATTCATGCCTATATTGCCAAATGCCAAAATAATGAGGCACAGGTAGAGGAGAAGCGTAAAAGGGAAAATGAGGAAGGAGGGCCATCAAAAAGAGTTACACGTGGAAGTGAAAAGAAGGATCCTGGGCCATCACATATGCCTCCACAGCATAGCAGACCTCCACAGGATGTTTCAATGGAAGAAGTGCCAGCAAAAATGAAGGAGAAGGGTAAAGGGAAAAGTCCACTCTACAAGCTTCAATCTGATATTGAAGTTGCAACAGATCTCAAAAAGGTACTTGAAGAAAGGATTCTAAACAGCAGGGTGGAATTCACACTAGGGGAAGTCTTGGGGATTGCAAAGAAAGAATTTCATGATGAGATAATTGATATTATACGAAGAAAAAGGCAGTCCATAATTGAATCTATTCCATCACAAGGGGAGGCAAGCACTTCCAAGACTCATGGAGTACAGGTACAGAAAAAGGAAGAGAGAGAAAATGTGGTGGAATGTAATCACTCTGTTGATGGGGCACGACAAGTGCGCTTTGTGGAAGAGGATGATGAAAAAGAAGTTCTTACAAAGAGTCATTACTCCAGGAGCCATTGGGCAAGAGCAACCACTGAAACCCTTGTCAAGATAGGTGATTTGGAAGAGCCATATGTCGCTCTAATTGATCATGGGTCTGAAATAAATCTTATGGCTAAAAATCTCTACAACAAATGTAAGTGGCCAATGGATGTGGATCATGGGTGGATGATTAAAGCAGCTAATAACTCATCTGGAGAGCTTTATGCAGCATGTCCAAATGTAAGGGTAACTATAGGGGATGTGAAGGATGATCAGAATTTCTTTGTTCAGGAGATGTCATCGTATCCCCTTATCCTTGGGCAACCCTACATTACAGCTGTAAGGATGGAAACAAAGGTTTTGGATGATGGTTCAGCATATGCAAGAATAAGGAGTAAAGATGGCAAAAAAGCTGTTCAGTTTTTGACAGTTTGCATTAATCATGAAAGGAATCGTGAGTCTCTTCGGGCACAGTCACTCCCAAAGATAAACAGAGAGTTCATGAATTACAGGGAGATGAGGGATTTTGGCCAGGTGCCATTGTAAAGCGGGATTCCAATGGTACAAGGGGAAATGAGTTCTCGCAGGACTCAATCAATGTAAATAGCTTTTCAGCAAATTTTCAGGGATTCTCCAGCTATGGGTCACTGGTTTTTGTAAAAAGCAAGGATTTGAAGCGTGGTATGCAAAAACATATACAAAATGAACAAAAAAGTTTTGAGCAGTGTGGTCTTCTAGAGAAGAATGAGTTTATTTCAGGGGTGCTTGATGAGGTGTCATTTGTAGATACTATGGATGTGCTTTTTGATATGGGAAGAGCATGCTTACAGGGTGGAAATGAAATGATAGAGGTGTCATTTGTGGAGATGTATGATATAATCCAGGAATTTGAGAGGGTGGAATGTAAAAACATGAATTGTGAGATGGATGCTCATGTTGATACAAAGTACAAAACGGTTGCAAAGAAGGTGAAACCAGTTGCCTTGCCCTTGCCACCAGGAAGCAAGGAGAAGATAGATGAAGCTTCTATGCAACCAAATCTTAGAGATCCGAAGAAAATTGGGCATAAATTTACTCAAGAAACTCTAAAAGAGCTGAAGATTGGTGAGAAGGATTTTCTGTTGCCAGTTGAAAGGGAATGCTTTGAGGAGATGCTTGTAAAACATGGGAAAGCCTTTGCTTTTCAGCCGCATGAGATAGGTTGTGTTGATCCAAGTGTAACAGCACCAATGGTGATCTTTACTGTTCCACATGTGCCCTGGAACCTGCGGCCAATTCCAGTACCAAAGGCTCTCTTGCCAAAGTTGATGGAATTACTAAAGGAAAAGATCAGGATGGGAATCTTGGAGCCTTCATGTGCCCCATATTCCAACAGATGGTTTACTGTACCAAAGAAAAATGGGACGTTGCGCTTTATTCAAGACATGCAACCTGTAAACAAAGTCACAATCAGGAATGTGGGAGCAGGTCCAATTGTGGATGAGTTTGCAGAAGCATTTGCAGGGAAAGCTATATACTCTATGGGTGATCTGTATTCGGGATATGATCAGTTCCAGCTGGATATACAAAGCAGGGACTTGACCACAATGAGAACTCCTTTGGGATTAGTAAGGATGTGTACCTTACCACAGGGAGCCACCAACTCAGTGGCACATATGATGAATGGAATGAATAAAGTCTTACGAGACTTCATACCACAAAAAACTATGCCATTTTTGGATGATGTGCCAATAAAGGGCTGTGATGAGAAAGACAAAGATGAGGATTTGGATTCAAAGGGGTGCCGCAAGTTTGTGGCAAATCACATAAAGGATTGTGACATGATTCTATCCAGGCTTGAAGAAGTGAATCTTACTTTATCTGGGTTGAAATCAGTGTTTGGAGTTGGTGAAGTGCTAATAGTGGGACATCTTTGTAGTACTAGTGGACGCCGACCTTGTCCAGCCAAAATAGATGCAATACAAAGAATGAAAGAGACATGCATTAATGTTACAGAGCTGAGGAGATTTCTTGGAGCATGTGTCTTTTATGTTATTTGGATCCCACATTATGCACATGTAGCAGATCCTCTTTATCAACTTTTGAGGAAAAATCAAAAATTTTTGTGGAGTGCAGTACATATTAAAGCTATGCGGAAGCTGAAATATTTGCTCCAATCATCACCCATTTTGAGAAAGGCAGATTATGAGTGTGGCAGGCCTGTGATTGTTACAGTTGATACTAGTCCTACTGGGATAGGATGGGCAGTAGGGCAAGATGATGAGGATGATCATAGGTATGTAATTAGATTTGGAGCAAAGGTATTAAGCTTTCGGCAACGAAAGTATCCACAGATCAAGAGAGAATTATGGGGGATAGTCACTGCTCTAAAATGTGAAAAAGAATATCTTATTGGGGCATCTGTACTTGTGGAAACTGATTGCTTGCCACTTCTTGGGATGATAGCAAGTTGTACCACTCCGGATATGCTATGCTTAGGTGGATTGCTTATATCAAGTCACTAAATCCTGAGTTTGAGCATATTGCGGGAAAAGATAATCCAATTGCAGATATGCTATCAAGAGCCAGGTATGAAGATGAGAAAGAGATGATTAGTGACATTGATGATGTGGGTACAAAGTTCTATACTACAGCATATGCAAAAGGGGACCATATTTGCCTATCAAATGCACTTGAGTCTTTTATTGAGGAAATATATGAAGGAGATTGGTTGCTTATTGGTCAATATTTGAGTACTCTGACAAGGCAAGAAAATTGGTCTGACTCAGAATTTAAGAGGATCCGCAGAAAAGCATATGGTTATTTCCTAAAGGATGGGTATCTCTGGAAGCATCCTAAGCAGAGGAATGCTATGCCACAGAGAGTTATATGTGATAAAGAGACTCAAGGAAAGCTTGTGAAAGAATTCCATGAGAGTCTCTGGGCTGGACATAGAAGTGTGTGGGCCACCTTTACCAAAATAAAGGAAAAATATTGGTGGAAAGGAATGTACAAGGATATTTCCCAATATGTGGAAACATGCATGGTATGCCAAATGTACTCAAATGTGCGGCATCGTGATGGCTTGCAACCAACCTACCCACCTGCCATGCACTACAAATGGGTAGTGGATCTAGTTACAATGCCTTTGGGAATTTGGCAGATGCGGTATATAGCACTTGCAAGAGAAGATTTGACAAATCAGGTAGAAGGGCGTGCTCTTAGAACAAAGAGTACGGAAACAGTATGCAAATTTCTCTTGGAAGATGTGATCTGCCGGTATGGTTGTGTTGGGAAGATAACAGCTGATAGGGGTGAGCTAGATGTTGAAGAAGCAAGGGAATTCTTCTCTAGAATTGGTATCAAACTGTCCCTAACATGTGCTTACACCTGAGGGCAATGGGAAAAGTGAGCGAGGACATCCTCCAATCATTAAAGCTTTGGCTAAGGCATGCAGAGAAAGAATGCGAGAGTGGCCAAAGCTGCTACCATATGCCTTGTGGGCTGACCGTACAACTCATAGCTCAGTGACAGGATACATGCCTGCAGAATTGATGTATGGTCAGAAGCCAGTGATGCCAGTTGAAGAAGTAGTTCTAACTTGGAATGTATTGCCCTGGGTCGAAGGATTGAGCAGAGATGACCTCCTTGCATTGCGAATAAGACAGTTGGAGAGGAGGCCTGGAGATATAGAGCTTGCTAAAGCCCGCTTGAAAGATGCAAGGTTGAAAAATAAAGAAAGATTTGATAGTAGACACAGACTCCGGCCAAAACCTATTGAAGAAGGTGATTGGGTTCTAATGTATGACAGTAGCCTTGACAACCAATTCACTGTTCAAAGAAAATTTGCAAAAAGATGGTTTGGCCCTTACATTGTCAAGCATGTGCATGGAAATGCCACGTATACTCTGTGTGAGCTTGATGGAACAGAAATAAAGAATCTTGTGGCTGGCAAAAGAATCAAGATATTTAAAAGAAGGCATGATAATGATCCTTTTGATTCACAAGAGATTCAGGATGAGAGGCTTGACAGTGGTAGTATGGATATGGTTGAAGAGGAAGAGGATGATCTTCCTGGAACTGCAGAAGATGAAGACGACATCCAGTTATATGTGGACCTTGATGATGATTTGGCACATACCAGAGGATGTGCAGGTTTAGAGGGGGTGGATGTCGTGCCATGGCACGTCTATGATGTGAAACCGTGCATGTGAGGCCATCAAATACACATCCAGATGCATGAGGTTATGTGCCATGACGAGTCATTATATGATGCCATGTACATATGTTCATATTGTAAATGAGGTTCAATAAGACAAGCTGAGGCTGAGCCAGATCTAGGAGTTTCTGTATATGAGTGTGGAGGGTGATGGTTCTGCTGTTACTCAGAGCCCATGGGTAAGTTAGAAACATCCAGTTATATATGATGGTATGAGTGGCACGCCAAAGGGATAAGTTAATGATGTTAATGGCTTCCCATGTGCATAATGTGTGGTAGCTTTTAAATGGTATCGATTGGGTCAAATCAGTGAATACCTCTTATGGAATGCAAACATGAGGGCATCTCAATGCACAAAGGAATGTATTTATGAAGATATGGGAAAATACTTGAATGAACAATTGGGGAGTCTATAAATCACATGGCCAATATGATGATTTATACACTACGGAGGCATCAAGAGTAATAGAGATTCAATGGACATTACAGTGCCGAAGAATTTATTGAATGCCGGGGAATAAAATTAAATGAACTGCCTTGCATTGAGAACTTTAACCTTAATGCTAAGGTTATGCCTTGCATTGAGAACTTTAACCTTAATGCTAAGGTTAGAAGTAATACACTAAGGGTGGCAGCGTACGTGGAAAAGAAATATATTTCTTTTATTTGGAATTTTCTAGATAGTATGGAAGAGAAATGCGAGCGCAGCTTTTGCAAACGGAAATTTCCGGATGGATAGCTGGAAAAGGTGGTGTAAGCACGATTTCCCCGCGGGAAAAAGTGAGAAAAACCAGAGGCAGACGGCGGCGAGAACCAGAGAGGAAAAAATTTTGCAGAAAAAGGGAACAGCGTCCAATCGACCAGTGTTTTTTATTTCAAGAATACATACACTGTTTGTGCCTTGTAGGTGTTAGATTTGGAGGAAATCTTGAGTACTATAAAGGGAGATACTCTTCGTTTTTTTTCTTCATGACCTTCATCAAACAGTCGGCGGCGTGCAGCTTGCGACTAGTGAAATAAAACAAGAGATTCCACGCATGTTCTCCTTCAGTTAAGTAATTTTTTTTTATTATTTCCTTAAAAATTACTCTCTCTCTATACGATTTGAGAGAATCGTATATCCCATATATCAAAAAGAATTTGGAAATGAATAGAAGGACTTTGGGAAAAAGCTAAAGAATTTGGAGCTCAGAGATTTGTGAAAAATACATTGAAATCGAGGGTAATTGGCCTTACTTTCTACTCAAATGAATTTTGGAAATTACGAGTATGTTAAAGCTATGCCGAATGCTATCTTTTGCTTGTGAGATGTTAGAATATTAAGGCAGGTTTTCAGGTGAAAAAGAGCATCTTGATATAATGTTTTTGATGGCACTGGATGTAAAGGATGTAACTGGTCACATGTATATTGGAAAAATTGGAAGGCCTTGTTATGCCTACATGTGAATGGTTCAAAGGGTTTCGAGAAAAAAATCAGTGAGTAAAGGAACAAACACTTGGTATGCAATTTTGTTCAATCATCAGGATGAATTCAAGGATGTATTGAGGTAAATCGACACATGTAATTGTCATTGGAAATAGTGATGACCAATACTCCTTGGGAAATTTTGTGCGTGAGTTTCCTTGTTAGACTTGACATTCACTCTCATAGCTAGAAGTCTCGTACTTTCCTGGCTGTACCGCACACATCACGACAACGTGCGCACACATACACCTCTCCTGGTGTAGGTGCCTATATATCTAAGCCTTTGATAAGTAAAAGACTTGTGCAAACATCATTGTGAAGGAATTCTCACTTGCACACTCACTCTTGGACAATGCTAATTACCCTATTATGATTGTTTATCTACCTTTCCTTGCACCTTCTTTAGCCTGTTCAATGTTCAATACCGTAGCTAGCAATTATCTAACTTCTACTACTTCTTACTCTGCCTCCCTCGAGAACAAAGGTAAGCATTTTTCACCCTTAATAGTAAAAGCCATCCTCCTGCAAGCTTCTGATCATTTGCAAGGATTAAAAGATGAAACCTAGAACTACCTTTATGTAGTGAAAACACAATGTGACAATACATGCACCTCTGCATGCAATGTCAAAATTGGTCCATCTAGCACTTCCTTTCATTAAGAGGAATTTGGACTCAGAGAATGCCCTTTACAATTAGAAATTTAAAAGATTAAAGAAAGATTTTCCATGACAAAAAAATTATTACATTAATGATTAATTCAATTAAATTTACTTCTTAGAATCTCTTTTTAGTTGTTGAGTGTTTGACACGTGAAATATGACAACGGTATGAGCTTATATGTGATTTACTTTAGTTATACTAATAAATGATTGTCTCCACTAAAGTTATCAATCAAGAATACATATCTAAACATTTCCATTTACTTTGAAGACAAGGTGATGGTGTCAACTTTCAAAACTGCATTGATAACAACAAAACATCGTATATGAACCCTTGCTTATATTTGGATCATCCTAGCAAGAAACTTACGAAAATAGTGATCATTATTTATATAAAATGAGTAGATATTTCACTTAAAACCTTATGAGATATTTAAAAATGCATAAAGTACTCTCTTATTCTATAGTAATAAATATGGTTCAGAATTTGTAAACTTTCGTCTAAAACAAAGTGCCTATAAGGATATGTGTATATGTGATTAGTTCTCAGAAAATGCACCAACAAAGCATAACATTGTACAGAACAACTGTACAAGATTTGGTCCTAGTCTATGATTGTTTGATTAGCTTATATAAAAATCTTCAAAGTTAATTCTTTTAAAGACAGTTAAATACCTTAGAATTTTCATCAAGACCTAAATTTTGGAGCTCTAATTGATTTTTAAGCCTGAGATGCATTGTAATTACACCATATATATGTTTGTGAAGCAATGCACATCCAAAAACTTTGGAAAGAAATGAGAAATTGGCTAATTAAATCCTTTGATCCAAATACAATTTGAATAGCTCTACATTACGACTGTAATTTGACCTATGAATTCTCATGAAATTGAATAGCCTAGAGGTAACCAATGTGATCCCAAAAATCCTAATTCTTCTTCACTATGTACCTGATGATACAAAAAAAGGAAACCTTTGATTTGCACTATCCATGTGTTCTAAATAATTCCATCAGTAAAGAGGACATAAATATGTCCACGTGCACTTTTATGTCATGTTTACCAAACTAGTGTTAAAAATATTGTTGATGGCGCAAAGAAATTACATAAAGCAACTCCTAGTCACTATCAATCATAGTGTTGTGTCTCACGTGAGAATGGAAGTGAGAGTAAGGGTGACATAGATTAGTCTGGAGGTGAGATAGATTGTGAGTACTTTAAGTACTACTAGGTGAGATAGATGTGAGTACTCTAAGTACTACTCGTCGCGCTGAGATCAAGGGAGAAATTATAGGAACTAATGAAGAAGAGAGACATGTGAATAAAGAAGATAGACCTAGGAATAAAAGTGAAATATATGCATGAGAGGGAGAATAAAGGAGAGAGAGGAGATGCTAAAGGAGAGGTGCCACACACTTGTGAGAGAATAATGATGAAGCACATCCATGTCAAGAGAAAATAAAGGAAGAAGAGAAAGAATAAAGGAGATAGAGGTAACATAGTTAAGAATAAAGGAGGTAAATTTAACATTGTTAAGGATAAAAAAGATAGAGGAGACAAGGAAGCTAGAGAGAGAGAGAGAGAGAGAGAATAAACGAGATCGAGGAGAGACTAAAGGAAAATTGTAACACACTCATGAGAGGATAAAGATGAAGCACATGCATGACTCAGAGAATAAAGGAGAAAGAAGCGAAAATAAAGGAGAAAGAATAAATGATAAACACCTTTGTGAGAGAACAAGTAAAGAAGAGAATAACTCATGTAATGGTCCCAACCATATCTTATTCATACAACTTAATCTAAGAAAACATTAAAACTCACTTAATTGTGCTATTTTTACACAGTACTGTACAACCAAATCAACCATATCACATAAGCAAAGAAGCATACAAACATTCACATGATATAAATTTCTATCAATTAAAGCATAGCATCTCAATAAATCTCCATATATGAGTCCATCTCAAAGATTTTGTCATCATCACCATGGTCAACAACATGGTTAGTCATATGACCAATAGATCTAGGGCATTGTCCTATTCCACTCAACCTTCCCCATACATCGCGATCATCCCAGGTTCACTTCCATCTCATTCTCGTCCTCTTTGGGTTCTACCACCAGGATCCCATAGGGCTTCAATCTTGTTCACAATTTGATGTTCCCTGATCGGCCTTAATCTCATTCTCATGTCGAGTCTCATCATACACATGTATATCAATCATTCATTCCAAAACAAAGCAATCACAAGTCATATATGTCATCGTACATACACTCATCTCTAGTCCATAATCTTTGAAGAAAAGCATATTCAAATCAATTAAGATCAACTTCAAGTATTAAAAAAAACCTTTTAATTCAGATAGTCCTTAACGTCTCTTATTCTTTTAATTCTTTCAAT
This sequence comes from Cibotium barometz, assembly GCF_041138505.1. Lineage (NCBI taxonomy): Eukaryota > Viridiplantae > Streptophyta > Polypodiopsida > Cyatheales > Cibotiaceae > Cibotium > Cibotium barometz. The sequence continues at coordinate 48,874,278 of NC_141071.1, read as the reverse complement.
TCATATGAGAATATTTGTTTTTAACATAATCAATTATCACGTTCTATAACCAACGAGATAATCTATAGTCGCTATAGCTAAGTCATAACTATTCTTATGCATTAGTCAATCCAGTCTATATAGATAAGAAAGTTAATCTTGATAACAATTTGTAAGGCAAAGCATGACAAGTGGTCTCTTTGGGAGAGTAATATCTTCCAATATATTTGGAATTAGAGAAAAGTCAAAACTTCAACATTTTAGAAACTCCAGTGCTCTATAAAATATATCTTTGTGATAGTTCTCTAAAAATGAGTTCTAAGGTCTTTTTGAGAGCGTTCAAAATGGCCAAAGTTGTGTTTTCGGCATAAAACTGTAAACAACCAAGTGCCCCAGGTTGCACTCAGATAACCCAAAAACAAAAGGAATTTAGTTTTTTAGAGTCTCATACACTCTTGTAGAGTTTTTTGTTGGCTAAAACTTTCGTGTTTACGTCAAAATCTGCTTCTACAATGGAAAGATAAACGCTTCACAAAATAGTTCTTCGTGAAGATTATACATAAAGTTTAGTAAGACTAGTCAAATATTATATCTTCTAATTCTTTACCTTCCGAAGTGTTTATTCTATGAGTCCCTTAGATCAAGGCGATCATATATAATTAAGAAAGTTAAGAATTATTCATCGTTAAGCGTGCCATACATCGAGTCAGATTCTCTCTTATACACACTTAGTGATTTATTTATTTAATCTCGAAATAATTATAAGCAAAATAATAAAACGAGCGTTTTGGTAGTTTCTCGATGTATTTAAAGATGTCTTGAGTGATTGGGACCCATGTCTACTCTCTCGAAGTTATGGAAGTGTTGTTTGTAGATTTCACCAGCCTCTCAGATTTGTTGTTAGGGCTACCACTTATAACAGGCATATTTCGCCCTTAGTTATCAAAAAATAGTCGTGCATAACCAAAATTTCAAATTGGCTGTATGTGAAATTCAACTCTAAAAGTAGGTCACGTTTTACTTTTTTGTCAAATTTCAATTTGCATATCTATATACATACTTGAAGGCTGCCTTTGAACATATTAACTAATAGAAAACTCAAACTCAAGAATTTTTACTTAATTTTAATACTTATAATTTTTTATGCTGAAAAACTACTGAAAACCTTCTGGAACTCATTATTGAAATCTATATCATCCAAAACTTAAGATTCTCTTTAATCATAACTTGGTTAAAATTAGAGGTATTTTACAACTCACATGCATGAGAGAAAGAATAAAGGAGAAAGATGTGAGAATAAATGTGAAATAGCTTTTGTGGGAGAGAAAGTAAAGAGGAGCGGTAACACACATCATACAATAAACACTACACAAACACATAGAATTTTAAGTTGTTCGCTTTTGGTTGTCCGTCGTCTAAAAGGGCGAAGAAGCGTAATTATATTGCAATGGCTCAAAGCATAAAAATGTGATTGAAAAGAATGCAAGGGAGTGGGTGAGCTTGAGATCCTACTCCTTGTGTAAAAAAACGTTTTCACACACACACACACACACCCCCACATATAAGAGTAGACAAGCACATAAGAGAGAGATGGGTGACTGAATTTTCTTCTTTTTTCTTCACTTTCCCACAACCATAACATAGAGATAAGAGTACATATTGAAAGGGAAATTATTCTACTACTAAAACATACATGGTCCATAGTGTGAACCTGACTATATGAGCGGATGTTACCATGTCATCCATATCTATTCTAGCTGAGCTCGATATTTCAACACTCCCCCTCGACGTTAACTATATACCTTGCTGCACACTCCAAGTAAGCGTCTAAACATGCAAAGCTTCTTTGTACCCATAGCCTTTATGAAGATGCCATCCACTTGATTGTCTGAGCTTACATAAGCCAAATCTAATTGCCTACTAGATAGAACCTTCTCCCTCAAAAAATGATAATGTATAATGCACCTCAATGAGACCTCAATATTCTTTGTCCTAGCATGACATGTTGGGTTACTGGCCAATTGTATGCTACCCATGTTGTCACAATAATGACAACAGCCCTATGAGCTCACCAGTATCTACAAGTAGTTTCTACAACTAAGCTACCTCACATGTCGCCATAGCAATACCCTTGTACTCATCCTTTGTACTTATTGTGCTACTTCTAGCTAACAAAAACACTGCCAAGAGAGAACATAAAGCTGATATTAGATCTCCTATTTGGGAAACCATACTAGCCCAATCTACATCTATGTACCCATGTACCTGTACCTATATCCCAATGTCATAAAGAACTTCCTAATGTACTATAGACTTTATGTACCTGAGTATCCTCCTAGCCATAGTTAAATCTGGCTTCCTCGGGTCCTCTAAAAAGTAACTAAGCAATCAAACTGAATAGCTCAATTCTAGGCTCATGATAGTCATGTAAGTGTCTCCTACTAGATAGAACCTTCTCCCTCAGAAAATGATAATGTATAATGCACCTCAATGAGACCTCAATATTCTTCGTCGTCCTAGCATGACATGTTGGGTTACTACTGGCCAATTGTATGCTACCCATGTTGTCACAATAATGACAAAAACCCTATCCTTGGGCTCACAAGTATCTGCAAGTAGTTTCTACAACTAAGCTACCTCACATCTTGCCATAGCAGTACTCTTGTACTCATCCTTTGTACTTATTGTGCTACTTCCAGCTAACAAAAACACTGCCAAGAGAGAACATAAAGCTGATAATAGATCTCCTAATTGGGACACCATACTAGCCCAATCTACATCTCTGTAGTACCCATGTACTTGTACCTATATCCCAACCTCATAAAGAACTTCATTATGTACTATAGACTTTATGTACCTGAGTATCCTCCTAGTTAGCCACAATTAAATGTGGCTTCCTTGGGTCCTCTAAAAACTAACTGAGCAATCAAACTAATAGCTCAATTCAAGGCTCGTGATAGTCATGTAAGTGTCTCCTATGTGAGACACGATACTAGCCCAATTTGTATCTGTGTATCCATGTACATGTACATGGATCCCCAACAACATAGAGAAGTCCATAATGTATTATGGACTTTATGTATTGTACCCGAAGTGCATTGCTGTGTCTAGAGCCCCACGTAATTAAGACTGTCCATGCATCATGCCACCGCAGCATAGTCAACTTGGTTGACTTTCTTTACCTACATGGCATGGCATGGCACATCATATACATGCATGGCATTGCCACCTCACCTTTGAGCACGAGGGATGCCCACGTGGAGGTTCCATGTTAGCAAAAGTTTGCCACATGGCAAAGCGCCCGCCACCTCACCATCATTTTTTTGGGTTTTTTTCTTTCGAAAAAATAAGTATTCATTATTAAAATTTACTTTTTAAATAGAAAATTTTAAAATAAATTTATGTAAATTTTTTTATCAAATAAATATTATTTAGTGAATAATGTTTTTTAATTAAAGAATAAATAATATTTACATTTTAATCAAGTAAATATTATGATATAATTAATTTAATACCTAATACTAAACCAAAAAAAGTATTTTTAAAAATTATTTTTTTGGAGAAAACTTGAAATATATATTATAAATAGGTCTAGAAAAAATATAATATTATATATTAGTGTAATAAATTTTATTTATTAAATAAATAAATTTTATTTATTAAATAAATAATAATAATTTTTATAATTTAAAATTATTAATTAATTTATCATTTTTAAAAATTATCATTATATTTTAATATTTTTAATTTTTATTAAAAATTATCATTATCTTTAAAAAGATTAGATAAATTGGTAGAAATCTAGATTTTATCCATAATCTAATTTAACTAATGAAATGCTAACTAGCTTGGTATATAAAGCCCAATTGTTTACGTCACCTCCATTCTTAGAGCTTCACCAATATTGGAGCTGCTCAAGTCCATAATCTAATTATTAAAAATTATCATTATCTTTAAAAAGATTAGATAAATTGGCAAAAATCTAGATTTTATCCATAATCTAATTTAACTAATGAAATGCTAACTAGCTTGGCATATATAGCCCAATTTTTTACATCACCTCCATTCTTAGAGCTTCACCAATGTTGGAGCTGCTCTAGTCCAAGCTTATGTTAATCTTGTTCTAGTATTACTTAAATCTTAATTATCTTCAATTTTATGCTTAATCTCTTTTTTTACCTCTTAGTAGGGTTCACAAAGTCATGGGAGTCGAAAATGCAATAGGCAATGGGATCCCCCAATCTACCTTATTTAGAGGAGCAGGCAAGGGTTCACATGGAGGATTGGAAGAGAAGAGATCATGAGCATAAAGCAAGGGCTAGAGCATTGCAATGCATGGCGGGTTCGATTGATGAGGCATCACCTCCTCCCTCCACGCACTCTCCATGTCTTCCCCATGACCCCACTCCACCTCCTCCCTCCACGCACTCTCCATGTCTTCCCCATGACCCCACTCCACCTCCTTCTCATCCTCATTCTCCCACAAGTCTTTCTCCACACTATTTTGAGCCCTTGGCCACTCCTCCCCCTTATACCTTTGCCATTGTTGAGATATCGAGCTCATCTAGTGTGGCGGTGGACACTGATGACCCGCCTGGGGGATAGGCCCCACACCTATACCACTGGCATGGTTGGTGAGATCATGGGTGATATGCATCCAGTGGGAAGACAGGCTGTGTGACAGCCATTCTAGAGACTGGCATAGTTATAGCACCAGCTCATTTAGTTGGGTTCACACTATAGAGAACCCTAGTATGTATTTGGTTGAGTACCTTTTCATATGTGTGGACTCTTATCTTTGTATATGGTGTGTTGAGTGTTGAGTGAAGAAGAAGAAGATTTTCAACCTCTCACCTTGTGTTCTCTTTTAGGGTTTTGTGAGTGTGTGTGTGCTTGCAAAGTACACTCTTTTGAATGATCAACTATATATGAAAGACAAGGACTTGATTTTAAGGAGAGTTCCACATAGGGAGGAGATCTTTGCCATTATGGCAACCTGCCATGAAGGGGTTTGTGGAGGGAATGTTTCCCTAAAGCTGGCTATGTATAGCCTAGTCTGAGGAGAGATGCGTATCACTACTGCAAGAGAGCCCTCCTCAGTGGGGATGCCAAAACAATGATGTGTCGGTGGGGAGACTTGCCTCTATAACACCATGAGGAGGGAACTACCACCTAGCACCGCAACCTAGCATAAACACCAAGTGAAGGCACCGGTTCACTCAGCTGATGTCCCCTGAGCTTCAGCTCACATAGGCAGACACTTGAGATCACTCCAAACTCCTAAAACTATATAGTTGCCTCTTCAAGACATCCTCCCAAGTGAGCTCCTGATCTCCAATAACTCTAGTGTTCCTTTAGAACCCTTTAGCTTACCTCAACTGACTATCTTAGTAGAGCTGACATTGACAAATCGGGTGTTGACTGTCTTTCAAATCATACACTGGCTAAGGCTCCAGTCAAAAATGACTCCTCTAGGCTCCCTTAGGATTCCTTGAACATCAGCTAATCTAAAACTCAGAACCTCAGATGCTTACTCGATGCTTTGCTGACCCTTTATTGACCTTCTGTTAACACTTATGTGACTAAACTAGATTCAGCTAACTCAACTGTCTCAAGTGAAGCATAAATCACCACTCACATGTCCTCTGACCTTCCCCTGACTCTCAAGATTCTCCAATCTCAAAGAGATACCACACGAAATACACTGGTAATTTCAATTGATTGTATTTTGATTGTTCTAACCAAACTCACCTAGTCGACCCAACAAGATCAGAATTCCTCTCCTCTGTCTCCACTGACCCTCTTCAGCCCTCAAAACATTTAAAACCCCACCAAGACTTACCTTCCAACACTCACAACTGACAGCAGCTCTGCTGCTAGACTGAGGAATACCTTTCCATTCAATACTACTTCTGACTACTAGTAGCTGACTAGCACTTTTTGCTTCAACACAAAGAGACCAAAACTACTCCTGAACACCCATGACTAACTCCTACTAGGCTTCAGCTTATTCTAGTTGGCTCCCTCTTCTGATGAGGCACGGGTCTTGAGTTGTTTACACTTAGACCATTAGTAGTGCCGAATCTATCCTACTGAGTTCTGACTAGTGCTGATTATCAGCCCATACCTCACAAGTGTTAAACAAGACTAGGAAAATATTTTAACAGCCTGAACTGATCTATCCTGATACAAAGTTGACTAACCTACCTCTCTTAGAACTTGTTAAATCAAACACAAGCTAATTCACACAGTTCTGATTCAACACAAGTTAGCTCTTCACTCACAGTTCCTTTTCAACAAACTCCATCAAAACATGATAGCTAAAACCAAAGCAAACGATTTCATCAATCCAACACAATCAAATTTGTTTTGCTTACATATCATGCTCTACTTCCTTTAGCTTTTCTGAGACTTGGCTTCCCTCATATTAATTTCTATAATTGTTTTTGCATCTATAGGTCTTGCCTTTGCATATAGTTGCTTGAACTCATCTTTATGAACAAGCTTGAAGTGACCCTCCAACTTGATGTGGAACTTGGTTTGAAAGGTGTTGTCTAGCTTGTTGTTGTATCTGAGCATCAGATCCCCTTCTTTGATACCTTGTCCTTGACGGTCTCATTAAAATTCTCAGCTCTTCGATTGCTTAACTAAATGTAATGGTCCAAGGCTTCCTCTCTAGCTAGTTGCAACTCTTACAGATCCAACAACCTATCTTTATACACATCCAAACCACTATGTTGATGCTTTAGAAGAAATTGTGAATTGGGAATCTCAACTTCAATGGGCATCTCAGCATCTCTTGCCATGCACAATAGCCCGCATTATCACTGGCCATGGTTCACCAACGGTTCAACCTCAACATGAACTCTCCTTTCCCTTACTACATTAGCTCCTCTATTATAATTCAAATTTCCATGTCTATTGAATACTTTACATGACTGCCTATCACATGACTCCATATCCATAATCTTTGAAACTTTCTTTGATGTGCCACAATAGTGCTTCCTCCTTCATGATAATAAACACCACCGCTTCCTGCAATTTACTATAGGTACATGCTAATTTTTGCGCCAAATTCATAAATTCCTTCTTCCTCACTACTCTTGCTCTCCGCAGGCCATGGCAGGTGTGAACCATGATTGTGAGCATCGACCTTCTTCTCTCTGATTATCATTGCTTCTTGAGCTTCAATGGTGAGAGGATCTCCTTATGCTATTAGTCTTCATGCCTCTTGCTTTAAGAATATTTCACAAAATTCCAAGAATTATTCCTCCATAGTGTGATCTCCCTATAACTTTCAAGTTACCACAGCTCCAAATCTTTGCCTCTTTATAATGCACTTGGTGGTGTTGGCTCGTTGCTTCTCTATACCCAAGTCCTCCATATCTTTGCGAGCCTCCATAGTGAGGTTACCATGGCCATTGACATAACCTTCATGAGATCCATAAGAAGCTTCAAAATATGCATATGCCATCCATGCATACATCCATCTCCAAGGGTGCTTTAACACAGATTTCTCCCAAGAAACCATAGGGGATATACCTTGTGAAAGCTTCCTCTTGCTTCCACTAAACATTGCCCACTTTCCATGAGCAACATTGTAAGATCCCTGTTCCCACTGCGCAACGGATTCGGGGTGCTAGCAGCGGAAGTAACACATCTTGCGTGGGTCAGGGTCTCACACTCGGGGCCTCGCCCACGGATATCCGGACAAGAGACTAATCCGTCAGTTTTTCCAAAACCGAACCCGAAAAAACTTCCCTTATTTGGAAAGCACGGGCGATTCCACCAGGATAACTCTTTACTCTAACATAGTCAAGATCATTACTGATCAAACTGATTTGACTGCACCTCTAACGGTACTTGGTCAGATCAAGGAAGAAACTTGCACTTGGATCATTGGGATCAACGCTTTTTTTTCCATCAAGAGGCACAGCCGCCGTTGATTCCTATCCATAGAACAATTACTATCCGGGATTTACTTCATCTATCGTAGTAATAGAAATTAAATCTCGATTTACGGATCCATCAATCCAGCCTAACCCCATCCAGTCCCATGGGTTAGCCAACCTCCCAACCACTGTAGTGATGGGATCCAATTAGGAATTTGGTTAGATTTTGTCCCGGGTACCAGGGAAAAGAGTTCCTAGGCCCCCTAGCCGGAAGTTCATACAAACATAAAACTAGTCACACCACTTACACACCCAATATGAAATTGCCTTTTTCTCAGCATCAATTACTAACTTTCAAACAATCCTTTAATGAAACCATTATGTAACTGATGACAATCCTCAAAGTCTCTAGTTGAATCCTTATTTCCCGTCATTCATTCATCGGTGTACTTATGGCATCATTGGCAACCAGAACACTCACTCAGGGGTCTTTTCCATAGTTCCTAGCTCATAGTAACCGGCAATATATTCATATAATAGAATGGAATCTCCGTGGAAGATCAGCAAGATCAACCCACAGATCCATATAAAAGATCCATGGACTCATCCGTTGAAGACCAGCAAGGTCAATCAACCAAATCCATGCCCGGTTTCAGAAAACAACTCTTACTCCTTGTTCCAATATCTTCCACGACGCACATGTGGGTATCTTCGGCGACCCAGAGCCCGAGCACCATATGGTCAGCACCCTCTAGGATCCTTCACAGGTGACCTAGCGCTTCACTCATAGGCCGCTTCCTTGGTCCCTCATCCACCGTATCGGAAGCTCACCATTTAAATCAAACCAAGGCTGGTTAAGACCTCGATCGACCTTGCTATGCGAGACGTCCTCCATTGACTCTCCGTCAGCAGTTTTGCAACTTTATCAGTTCGGTCTTCATGACCTTAATCCTCAAGACGGTCAAAATGCTTCCCCAACATTCTTGACATAAAACAGTCATTTTCAAACAGTCACAAAATACAGTTTCTATAACGAACTGTAAGAAAGCATTATGGGCCCAAGGCCATGGACAACTAGTAAGTAGGTATGAACTCTTGGGTGGAGTATAAATACCAATGTAAATGGGATTATGGCTGATTCATGATAATGTTATCTGTTCCAAGAATCAATGGTGAGCTTCTCCCGTGAGATGCTAAGTGGTGACTCCTTCATGAGCCACTCCCTTGGTGAGGGACTAACCCACCCCTGTTACTTTCTTTCATTGGTATCAGAGCATGGCTTTTGATCCATGATTTTTAATTTTCTTTTCTTCTCATTTCGTGAAATTTCTGCTTCATTTGATTCATGGGGGAAGGGGATATGGCTAAGGTAGAGTTTGTGGTTCAAATCTGAGCACATGGACCTAATTTTTTTGAATGAGTGGACCAAATTGGGAGAAATTCACTGATCTTGATTAGCAGTTGTTAATCAAAAACGTTTTTCTGTTTGGGAGCTTTCTTGCAAACCCTAGCCATGGAATCTCAACATGAGCAAAGGGCATTGAGTCTCTCATGTATCTAGCAATGTTTTATGAAGTATTTCACCTATTTTCCATGAGCAATGGAGCTCCCAATATGGCTGAAAATCACTACCAAAGCTGCCCACGTTTTTCACCAAAGTGACCCTAATCTTCATCTCCTTCAACAAATTCAAGCATTAAGGACATTGGTGAGTTGCTCCATCACTTCCTTACAATTTTGAAGCATTCTTTCAAGCTATGGAGTGAATTAGGGTTTTATTACACATAAAACCCTAATTTTCAGAAATTGGACTTTAATCATGGCCATTCATGCTCTTCTTTATGCATTATGAATGCTTGAATGCTACACATAGCCATTCAATGCTATGCCTTGCATATTGGCATAAGTGAGCATAGCTTTGGGCACATTTGGGGGATTGAATAAAATGTTTTGGGTTGGAAGCCTGCTTTTTGGTGACACCGTTTTCCATTGCCGGTTGCACGTTTTTGGTCATAACTCTCTCATACGAACTCCGTTTTTGGAGTTCTAGTACTCAAAACGACCGGCTCGTCGTCCTCTTCGAGACGAGCTATAGGTCTTGAGGTGCAGGATTCAGCAAGTGCTCTCTGTTTTCACTTTTGTACTGAATTTTCTAGTCCCGAGCGGGAACTTGCACCCAGAACGCGACCCGAGATCACCGCTCCATGACACTTGGATGTTGTTGATGTATGTGGAAATGTATTGACATTTCCATGAGTGGATGTGATGAAGGAAGCACTATGAACCATGTATTATGATATGAATGAGCATGAGTCATGCTATAAATCAATTGTAAGTCAACTCTACTCATTCATTTGAGCTTGTAACCACATTCCACTCACGATTGTACCCCACTTTATTCCTAGAATCTAGAATGAAGTAAGGGTATCTTGGCATTTGGAGAAGAGGCCAAGGGGAGAATGTCTTGAATCTTCCTTGCCGTTAGTGCCGGGTAACGCGGTAAGGAAGAGGATTAGGTACTTGGTGGTAAAGAAATGGCCTCAACCTTCACCTTGGATGTAAACTTGGTGAAGGGGTGAGAAGTGCTTGGCCGGGGGATCGGCAAGCATCGACACGCTTCATCGACCACTTCATTCGACTTGAGCAAACAAGCAAATCCTCTACATCGACTTCTTATGCAAAAGGACAAATTTGATGCCATAAGGTCACATGCTTAGATGGAAAAATGATTGAGGATTGATTTGCTTACAGTGGTCAAATGCATAAGGATTTTAATACTTGATTGAGATGCTTTGATTTGATTGAGATTTGGTGCAAAAAGAGGGGAGACTATGGCAAAATTTTTGCAAAATTTGCCTACTTGCAGTCAAGACAAATCCTTGAATTTCTAGGGTTTTTCAAAAGCTTTTCAAATCTGTCCTGAAAGCCCTTCAATCTACCCAAAAACCTCTTTCAAACAAGCTAAAGACCACTCAAATCGGAGTAGTATTGAGCGGTCAAAGTCAAGAGTTGACTTTCAGCTAGAACAGTTGACTAGTCAAAGGTTGTTGACTTTTTCAAATCTGTTTTTGGGGATCCTTACTCGTCTCGTCAAGAGCTTCGCATCGATATAAAGATCACCCAAATCGGATAAGAATTGAGCGGTTAACATCAAGAGTTGACTTTCAGCCGATACAGTTGACTGGTCAAAGGCAATTGACTTTTTCAGATCTATTTTTGGGGATTCTTATTTGTCTCGTCGAGAGCTTCGCGTCGATATAAAGATCACCCAAATCGGATACCGTTTGAATAGAGAAAAAAAAATCAAGTAAGTGGTCTTTGCAAGGAGGGTTCAATTACGCGCATGGAAATGACTAGAGGAGGTCAAAACAAGGGAGCCCGGAATGAAAATGATCAAAGACAACCGGAAGCAATGATGGCAACGAGTTCATCAACGAGGAATGAAGAAAGTTCAACCATAAAAGCACCATCTCCAGATGAATCTCAGCCAATGGAAATGCCTCAATCTTTGGGAACTACTCCGCTAACAGTGGACATGATGTTAATAGCTATGGAGAGTATGTTTCAAAGGATTGAAAATAACCAAACAAATCGGCAACAACAATTTGGTGAACACCTCATGGAACGGTTCGACAAGCGACACCACTACCTGGATGACATGATGCAAAGAGGGTTAAAAGACTTGGAGAAAGCCATTAGTGAATTGGCTCCTCTCAAGCTCAACCAAGAAGCCGATATGAATGCAATGGATGGTGTACATTATAATGCCAAACATGATGGAAAGCCTTCTATGCCAGAAGAGAACAAAGTAAGACAAATGATGCCACCTCAAATGATGCCACATTCTTCTTACATGGACAAGGGCAAGAGACCTATGGGTGATGCTTCTTATGAGAGATCCAATGCCAGTATTCCAAGAACTTCATCCTTTATGCAAGATGCAAGAAGAGGGTATGAACAGAAGGGATTTAAAGATGCAGGTGATTGGCAATTGGAAGATGAGCAAATGCATAGACACTTGGGTGAAGGAAGAGGATTTGATGATCCAAGAGCACGGCAGAGGGGTTCAAGAATGCATGGTGATTTTGACAATGCTGTGAAGGACAAAATCATATTTAATAAGTTCAAAGGAGAATCAAATTCTATCGAAGACTTTGAAGAGTGGGCAAACAAGATGGATCTCTACTTCGAAATCAGCCCAAGGAGCGAGATTGCCAAAGTCTACTTTGCCTCACTTCATCTTGAAGGTTTTGCTCACACTTGGTGGAGGAGGAAGCAATCTCATGGTTATGTCATCACTACTTGGGAAGAATTCAAGAATGACATGGCAGAAGAGTTTACTTCTCGCATGCAAAGGGACAATCACATTGTGGAATGGGACAAGCTAGAGCAAATCACTACCGTGAAGGAATACTCTCACAAGTTTCTAAAGCTTCTATTATACTTGGACGACTTTGATGAGCATTATCTTGTTGTCAAGTATATAAGGGGCTTGAAAGCTCCTATTGGTGGTGATGTCAAGTCTCATGAACCCGCCACTTTGAAGAAGGCAATGATGCTTGCAGAAACTCATGAAGAGAAGTACTTGACAAAGTGGGCTAGCAAAGGGAATATCAAAGGGGAAGTGATCACAAGGACTGAAATGGGTTCTCATGCAAACACAAGACCTAATCTTCCAAGATTTCCTACCGTGTATGGTAGAGGGTCTAATAGACTTCCATTTAAACCACCATTTATGTCCAACAAAGCTACATACAATGAGTCCAAGCCAGCAAATGGGGGTTCAAAAAGCAAGGTTATCAAGGAGGACCGTTTGCATGAAATGAGGCTCAAAGGTCTATGTTTCAAATGTGGAGAAAAATGGAACAAGGATCACTTCAAAGTATGCAAATCCAAGGATATTTCCATAAGCTACATTATCACTGAGGACAATGCTAATCATGAGGAGGAGGAATTCCTTGAATGCAATGATGCCTTAGGATGGGGAGATCCTCATGAGGGTGGAGGTTCTCATGATGATGGTTTTGATGAAGAAAATCCCGAGTTTCCTTTTGATCCGGGTGGGAAACTAAAGTTTGCTCATGACAAAATGGATGATGGAATGCCTCTATGCGTGTGGGATGAAAACAATAGTGCACATACTACCTTGTGTACAATCTCTCATGATGCTTATGCGGGAAGTAAGGGTGCCAACACATTGAGATTGAAGATCAAGGTGAATGGGAGAACAGCATATGCACTCATTGATACTGGAAGCACGCATAGTTTTGTCAATAAAAGGTCTTTGAACACTCTCAAAATGCAACCAACTTCTTTACCAAACAAGCACATGGTGCAAGTGGCCAATGGTGATTCAATGGGTTGCAATATGAAGTGTCAAAGTACAGAATTGGAGTTGTCCAAGAACTACTCTTGCAAAGTTTATCTTTTGGTGATTGAGTTGGGACCAATTGACATAGTACTTGGATGTGATTGGCTGTCCACTTTGAACTCTTTTACCATGAACTTACACAAAAGTTTCATGAGTTTTGTGCATCATGGAGGGGTTATTACATTGAATGGAATGCAAGGGTCGTCCAAGCTCTTCATGATCAATGCTACTCAAATGAAGAAAGAGTTCAAGAAAGAGGGCTATGTTTATGTACTACAGCTTTGCAAAGAGGAAGATAATAGCAAAAAGGATTGCATCGAAAATGTGGACATGGTTAAGCTACTCAAGGATTATGAAGATGTGTTTACCATGCCAAAATCAATGCCGCCAAAGAGGAGTGTTGATCACGCTATTGATTTGAAACCAAATGCCAAACCAATCAACAAGCCTCCCTATCGTTTGTCAAAGGTTGAAAAGGAAGAGGTGGCAAAGCAAGTCAAAGAACTCATTGACATGGGATGGGTTGAACCAAGTCAATCTCCTTTTGCTTCTCCGGTGCTACTTGTGAAGAAAAAGGATGGTACTTTTTGCATGTGCATTGATTACCGTGATTTGAATAAGATCACCATCAAAAATCGATTTCCAATACCAAGGGTGGATGATCTTTTGGATGAGTTGAAGGGTGCCACATGCTTTTCAAAGATTGATTTGCGTTCTGGATACCATCAAATAAGGATGAAAAGTGGTGATGAGTTCAAAACAGCATTTCGTACAGAAAGGGGTCTTTACCAATTCATGGTTATGCCGTTTGGATTATGCAATGCACCGGCAACTTTTCAAGCATTGATGAACAAAGTGCTTCAACCTTTCCTCTACAAGTTTGTATTGGTCTTTTTCGACGACATACTTATCTATAGCAAAGATGAGGAAGTGCATTTGAAGCACGTGAAAGAGGTTTTGGAGGTCTTGAGGCAAAACAAGTTGTATGTTAAGGAGACAAAATGTACCTTCATGGCACATGAGGTGGAATATTTGGGTCACATTGTGAGCAAGGATGGCATTTGTGTGGATCCAAAGAAAGTGGAATGTATTAGGAATTGGCCAGTTCCTTCAAACACTACTCAATTGAGGGGATTTTTGGGGTTATCTTCATTCTATAGGCGCTTTATTGCCCACTATGCAGAAATTGCAGCCCCAATGACGGACAAATTGAAGAAGGAAACCTTCTTTTGGGATGCCATTTCCAACAAAAGCTTTGAAGATATGAAGAAGATGCTCACATCAGCACCTATTTTGGTATGTCCAGACTTCACTAAACCTTTCACAATAAGGGCGGATGCAAGTGGAAGAGGGATTGGTGCGGTACTTTACCAAGACCATGGAGTCATTGCTTATGAAAGTAGAAAGCTGAATGACAAAGAAAGAGAACTCCATGTGTATGAGCAAGAGATGATTGCTATACTCCATGCTATCAAGAAATGGCACCATTACTTATATGGGAGTCATTTTTATGTGAGAAGTGATCATAGGGTGCTGAAGTATTTCCTCACACAACCCAATTTGCCTCCTAAGCAAAGAAGGTGGGTAGCAACACTACAAAACTATGATTTTGAAATCACATACACAAAGGGCAAAGAAAATGTGGTTGCCGATTCCTTGTCTCGTATGTGGGCCTGCTCATTGTATGCTATTTCTGAGGTGCATAAAGATTGAATCATGGAGATACAAGAAGAGTACTTGTTTGATGAAGAAACCTCACAAATAGTGCAGAAATTACAGCAAGGTGTATGTGAAGAGTTACCCCATTATGAGCTGAAAAATGGTCTCCTCTACTACAAAGGAAAAGTCTACTTGGTTCCTACTTCATCATTTATCAAGAAGATCATGGAAGAGATGCATTGTACTCCTATGGCTGGTCATTTGGGTGTCTACAAAACCTTTGATGCAATAAGGAAAAGTTTCTTTTGGAAGGGGATGTGGAAGAGCATTCATGCTTATGTAAGTGGGTGCCGGTCATGTCAATTGAACAAGGATCCTACACATAAACCGGGAGGTTTGCTTCAGCCATTGCCCATTCCCGAAGGCAAATGGAGTCATATATCAATGGATTTCATTACTAACCTTCCGCGCACAAAGAAAGGGTGGGAGAACTTGTATGTTGTGGTGGATAGATTGACCAAAGTGGCCCATTTCATTCCTTCCAAGGTCACATATTCAGCCCAAAATGTTGCCAAGCAATTTGTTGATGGGGTTTTCAAGTTGCATGGTATGCCGTCACAAATTGTGAGTGATCGCGATGTCAAATTCATGAGCACTTTTTGGAGAACATTGTTTGAATATATGGGAACCAAGCTTACTCCAAGCACTGCCTATCATCCCGAAACCGATGGTCAAACAGAAAGAGTAAACAAATGGGTGGAAACATATCTATGCCACTATTGTCATGATACTCAAAGCACATGGGATGATTGGTTACCTTTGGCTGAGTTTACTTACAACTCAACATATCATGTGAGCATTGGCATGTCACCCTTTGAGGCTTTATATGGTTACAAGGTCAATTTGCCTATGTTGGTGGGTACATATGAGACTTCTAACCATAATGCCAAGGAGGAAGCTGAAAGGATGCAAGCATTGTTGCAACAATGCAAAAGTAATTTGAAGGTTGCACAAGAGAAAATGAGACAATATGCCAATGTTCATCGAAGACCATTGGAATTCAAAGTGGGAGATTGGGTTCTTTTGAGAATACCAAAGTCAAGATATGCGTCTTTGAAGGGAAGCACCAACACCAAGCTAGCTCATCGCTATTATGGTCCTTATCAAGTGATACGAAGAGTTGGGGAGGTTGCATATCAACTCTTACTTCCATCTACAACAAAGATTCATGATGTGTTTCATGTCTCTCACTTGAAAGGATATGTGGGTATGATCGATCAAATGGTTGATGAGTTACCTCCAATGAATGAAGAGGGAATGATTGAATACATTCCAGAAGCTATCTTGGGTACAAGGAAAAAGGTACTTCGCACTCGTACCTTGGTGGAGTATCTTGTTCAATGGAAAGGTTTACCTAAGGAAGAAGCTTCATGGCAACCTATTTCAGCATTGGAGGGATATGAAGCATTGATAGAGCAATATGGGTTGGTGTAAATTCAGCCACATGGAACATTCTTCTCCGAATTTGGGGTATTCATTTGAGGTTTCAAGGACGAAACCATTGGGGAAGGGATGGTTTGTAAGAAAGCATTATGGGCCCAAGGCCATGGACAACTAGTAAGTAGGTGTGAACTCTTGGGTGGAGTATAAATACCAATGTAAATGGGATTATGGCTGATTCATGATAATGTTATCTGTTCCAAGAATCAATGGTGAGCTTCTCCCGTGAGATGCTAAGTGGTGACTCCTTCATGAGCCACTCCCTTGGTGAGGGACTAACCCACCCCTGTTACTTTCTTTCATGAACTCTCGTCTTTCCATATTATCCACTCTCGGACCACATTACTTATTCCACATTCCATTCAATGTGTACTCGTTCTCATCCATTCACTCATATAAGAAAGCATTATGGGCCCAAGGCCATGGACAACTAGTAAGTAGGTGTGAACTCTTGGGTGGAGTATAAATACCAATGTAAATGGGATTATGGCTGATTCATGATAATGTTATCTGTTCCAAGAATCAATGGTGAGCTTCTCCCGTGAGATGCTAAGTGGTGACTCCTTCATGAGCCACTCCCTTAGTGAGGGACTAACCCACCCCTGTTACTTTCTTTCACGAACTCTCGTCTTTCCATATTATCCACTCTCGGACCACATTACTTATTCCACATTCCATTCAATGTGTACTCGTTCTCATCCATTCACTCATATAGACTACACATTATCTCACATACACCTTCATATTCATTATTCTATATACATATCCATGTTTGTACGTCCACATCATACATCCAATTTCACATTCATACATACGCATCTACATGCATACATCCACATCCACATTCATACATCCATACTTCCATTTCCACATCCACACATCCACATTCACATTCATACATCCACATTCACATGCATACATCCATTTTCACATCCTCATTCATACATCCACATTCACATACATACATCCACATCCGTATCTACATCCATACATCCACATCCACCTCTTCATTCACATTCACATCCATACATACATTCATTTTTCACTTCCTCATTCATACATACACATCCACATACATACATACACATCCGTATCTACATCCATACATCCACATCCACATCCACATTCACATTCATACATATACATGTACATGTATACATCCACATCACATTCATACAACCATATTACATCCATTCTCGTCCTAACACATCCCATATACATCTTAACACATCCTAACTCATCTTAACACATTCTATCACATCTCATACACATCTTATCACATCTTTTCACATCTCATACACCTCTTATCACATCCTATCACTTCCCATACGCATCTTATCACATCTTATCACATCTCATACACCTCTTATCACATCTTATCACATTTCATATCATTTTTAAGAGAATTCTTATATTTGATATAAGATTTCTCTACACATTTATTTATGCATAAATTCCATTTAAGGAGACTAACACTTTCGAAATAAAAATCAATCTTTTATGCATCTTCTTATGCATAAATTCAATTTGGTAGGAATTACACTTTTAGAATAAAAGAATTTCTCTTATGCATCTAAGTTATCCATAAAATCCATTTATGATGAAAGTCACACTTTTAGTATAAAAAGAATATCTTTTATGCATACCTCTATGCATGAAATCCAAATATAATAAAAGCTACACTTTTATAATAAAATAATCAACTTTTATGCATACCTTTATGCATGAAATTCAAATATAATAAAAGTCACACTTTTATAATAAAATAATCAACTTTTATGCATACCTTTGTGCATGAAATCCAAATATGATAAAATCAACACTTTTATAATAAAATAATCATCAATTATGCATAACATAAAAATCAATTTCTCCATGATTACAATAAAATTCTTTCAATTAATCTAGGATGATAATTCCTAGAATATGGTAGGAAGTTCTCTTTTCATGCTTTGAATAAAATTATTTTATGTGTAATTTTTATAAAAACTTTGCCATAGCTCCGCTACTATGACTGATAAATCTCAATTTATTTTGAAGGATAAAGCTTATCATTAAGGAAATGATTAGAATGATCCCTAATTGGATCATTAATCCAATAATGGATTGAATCATCAATATTCATGAAATACATAAACTAAAAGCATAGAAAAAAGCCATTAATTTGGCCTCAAGCATAGATTAATCTTGGATTAAGGAAAAGCTTTATGAAAAGCTTCATTTGGAATGAGAATGGGTCATGAGTATGACCATTTCTTGAGTGAGAGAGAGAAATTACATAAAACCATTAGAATTAAGCATAAATAAAAATTTATGTAATTCTTAACTATCATTAATCAATTAACTTCAATAGCATTCATCAAATTATGTAACTCTTCACTACCATTCATCAATTAACTTCAATAGCATTCAAAAACCATTCCAATTAAGCTTCTCAAGCTTGAGAGGGGTTGAGAAGAGAGAAGCATTGAGAAATTATAGAAAAGATCAAAATTCACCATTTACCTTACGAATTGCTTGATTCTTTGTTCACGGTAGAGGCCCCCAGCCAATCAATTGGTTAAGTATGTTGATGGAGCCACCAATGGGGATTGAAGAAAGAGGGAAGCTCCAATTTCTTCAATTTGGAGAGAATTTTAGAGAATAGTAGAAATTAGCATTATTTCAGCATACCTCTAGTATAGTAAAATTCTTCTATTTTTTTCAAAGGAATCATGTTCTATTTATAGGAGAGGGAAGCTCTAACCAAAGCTAACTGAATTCTAGAGTTTTCCAAATTTAGTTTGGTTGAATTTGGTGGACTAGATTTGGATCTAGTTTGGTTCCTTTTTTTATTCGGTTTGGTTCCATTTTGATTTGGTTTGATTCAAGAGAGAGGAGAGATAAAAATATCACATTATTTTTGAGTTTAAAACTCATTCAAGCATGTGAAATATGCACCTCCTTTAATGGACTCCCCTTCCTTACATATGTGTCAAAATGGAATTATTATACCCAAAATATCTCATATTTTTAATATTGCTCATAGTTTTTTACTAATAAACTTTGTACATTTTCAACTCTTCATCTTATGTGAGAATTTACTCATTTTTGGATACCCAAAATATCTCATATTTTTGATATTACTCATAGTTTCTTACTAATAAACCTTGTACATAGTCAACTCTTCATCTTATGTGAGCATTTACTCGTTTTTGGGTATCTTCTTTTACAAATTGGATTTATCTCCTCCCTACACATGGATTGATGCTATTGGCCCATAGGAACCTTAATTGGACCATAATCCAAAAATTTCTGAAAATCTAGACCCTTAGGCTAAGGTCCTTTATACCCATTTCCAATAAATTCCAATTGCACATTGGAAAGTTCTTTTTGAATTTCTGTTTCAGGGGAATTCATTTTAATAATATGAGAAATTTTTCTATCTAAAAATATTCAAAATCTGAATATTCTCTCTCTAGAATATTTTCTCTCTCTATGTCAAAATAGGCAGAGACAAGATCTTTTATATTTTTGAAGAGGGGATTGATTACAGGGGAAGATGCTGGACATCTTGAGAGGCTGGGGAGGAATCTTACATTCTCTCCCAGTTGAAAAACGCAAGATGTTCTCATCTCGCAAACTGGATAATTTCGCAAGATGCACGAATATGAGACTTAGAGAAAAATTTAAGTAAGATTAACCACCAAAAAAAAGTCTCAAAGAGAGCAAGATTCAAGACAAGAACAAGATTTCAACTTTATTCATTCTTGGAACATATACAGTAAAGATAGAAGAACTCTTTACACTTCCATAAGCCCGTCCATCATATGGTCACAAAAGCAACACTCACAAGCTGCGCACGTATAACGTAACTCATCTATGGGAATAATTCTGCTGGTTATTGCCGCACCTATCTCAGTGGTATGAGGTGATCTAATAAAAGGACCTCTGAGAGGCAAGCCAAAAATGAGGTAAAGGCATATCTTTTGATGAGGAAGAAAACACGCCAGTAAGAAGACCCGCTCAGAAAACCCAATATGCCTTGATCTCATGACGCAGTAGTATCGGGGACCCAAACCCAAAGCTTCAATAACCATGGCCAAGCGGACATTGTTACGAAAGTGCTGCTGATCCCACGGTGTTACCCTAGTTATGTCTTGATAGGTCCGCCATTTGGTTTGAGCTACAGAAGTTCCTAGGTGAGGAAAAAGTGAGCGCTCATACAGTTCTATAAAATCCTTCTTCACACACTCGCTTGCGTCTTGAAGGTGAGAAATCATCATGGATAAAACTAATTCCTGTTGCCAAGCCATAAAGGAGATTAAGAAAGAAAGGAGATCAATGGAAGTAAGATTACTGTGAGCGACAAGTAAAAGTTACGACTTATATAAAGAAAGGAGCTAGCATAACCTAGAAGCCAACGGTATCTTGCCACTGAAGTTTTACCATCTTTCCATGATTTGGGTTTGGCACATATTTCTATAGAAGGCATTAAGAACTTTGAGATGAGGAGATAGAAGAAGTTCGTAGGCTAAGTCACTTACTTTCTTTGGTCCACAATACATGGGGGATAACTACTTATACTCCCCAAGAGATAAAGAACTTCTTTTGGTCCGTACTCAATGAAGACCATATCTGCTTCTTTGAATTCTCTGACTTTCCTCTTCTTATCTGTATATTGTTTCTGTCGATCTTGGGCAGCATTTATATCTTTATGAATTGCCTGCATCTGTTGCTCTATGTCGCCAAGCATTTGACTGGTCATCTCGACCCTAATCAATGGTTCGGACCTAGTTAATGGAGTTAAGCAATCTTGTCTGAGACGGCGGACCCTGATTAGATTGGTATGAAGGAATTGGTCTCTGAATTTGGGTTCTAGACTTCCCTGTGCCCTTTTCATGGTAGGAGTCGGGCAGTCTTTTAACTGATGACCAAAACCTTGGCATCCAAAATACCGGTTCTCACTTCTGACCTCATCGTTCTGAATCCTTAAAACAGGTGGGCTCCTGAGAAGGTATTCTGGGAAAGTGTCTTCCCTTTTTAAACAGAATCTTTCTTTTATTTAGAGAAGGAATAATTATTAGATCAGAAAAGGAGATTCTTACTCCTGTATACCTCTAAGGCTGGGGGAGGAATCTTATATTCTACCCCACTTAAAAAGTGCAAGATGTCCTCATCTTGCAAGTAGAGGACAACTCTTTTGCTTAAGATCCAATTTATTCTAGGGTTCCTTATATTCCGGTCAACCCAACAAAATATGGGGATAAATATCCCTTATATAGAACTCATCATTAAATAACAATTCATTTAGATCATATCATTCATATCATATCATTCATATCTTTAACACGATAATGGTCCATTAGACCAAAAAATTTCCTTCTGAACATTCCTCCATGGGAATTTTAGTTAAGCAAGTTCTCAATTTGTCATCCCTTAACTTGATCTACCGTCTCAAGTATTAACAGTAGCAATTTGACAGCACAATCCACTAATCTCATAGTGATTTGCTGAAATCATTTTCATCATTTATCATTACAGGGACTTGTCCCAATCATCCACATTGTGGTTTCGCTCAGCTTATTACATTCCAACCCATTTTCAGGGATCATCATTTTTCAATCAGAATCCAAATCAATTCATCAGTTCCCAAACAAAATTAAAAATCATATCAACCACATTCGAATTCATCAACTAGATAGCATTAATGATTATAATTTCAAGTCTTAGATTTACTCGTATATACTGCCGGTAAAGAGCTACAGTTATACCCTCGGTATATACGGATAGTCATGATACTTGAAACTATAAGGTAAATACCATCATGTCTAGGCCTCAAGCAAGTCAGGGTTCCATACAATTGCGGTACTTCCAATTGAAGTCCTAATTACTAATTTAAGAATTTCAATTTGAATAACAAATTATATGAATTATATCACACAATTACAACCTTTTTGTGCGTCTTGATAAATTTTTGACATAATTGGCTCCTCAGTTGGTGATGCTTGGCCACATTGATGCCCCCGGTTGTGCAAGGGAGTCACGAAGCACAATACCCTCCATGCTTCCAAACACTGCTGCCAAATCATGCTTTTCCCACGATACGTACCATACCGTTATGCTCTCTAACCCTTGTCTTCATTATACTGGTTTTTTTTGTGTACCTTTTTGTAAGGTGGGTGAGGGTAAGATGCATGTGGATAAATGGTACCACCTAGAGTTGTCATCTGTAGCATGGCAGCTGATTCTGGTAGCAAGGTAGCTATCTTATGCTACTTGGGAGCCACATTGATAGGCTAGTAGCTAGATTGTGAGCCTAGAAGCTACCACAAATAAGAGTACATGTACAGGTCTATTCCTGTGGTGATTGTAATTTCTTATTTTGGTAGTTGTTGTGAGTGCCTACCTAGACTGGTAGATACCAGTGTGGTTGGTAGCTTTTACTTTGAAGACTGGTATTAACCCTTGGAAACCTAATAGCTACCTGTTAGCTAGTTTTGAAGCCTGTCACCCACCTTTAAGAGCCTAATAGCTACCCTAGGAAGCTTGGTATTTTCTTGCTACCTGCCGTTGAAGCTTGTCAGCTATCCTTAATAGCCTGAGAGCTACCCCATTGAAGCTTGGTAGGTACCTGGTATCTACCCTTTAAATCCTGGTAGCTACCAAGACTTTGCTGCCAGCTACTAAGGCAAGGCTACAAGCTTTGAATGAAAGCATGGAAACTACCAAAGTAGAACCTAGAAGCTACCAAGGCAAGCCTGAAAGCTTTCAAGTACAGCATGGAAGCTACCAAGGGAATCTTGGTAGTTGCCAATAGTCATGGTAGCCACCAATAGAGTCCTGGTAGCTCCCAGTGTAGTCATGGAAATTACCCTTTCATGCCTAGTAGCTACACTTTAAAGATTGCTATTAACCCTTGGAAGCCTGGTGGCTATCTGGTAAGCCTATCAACTACCCTTATAAGCTTGAAATCCTGGTAGTTACTTGGTAGCAACCTATAAAATCTTGAGAGCTACTCCATTGAAGCCTAGTGGCTATCTGGTATCAACCCTTAAAAGCCTGACAGCTACCCTTGGAAACCTAGTAGCTGCCTATGAACCTTGTAACTACCAAGACATTGACTACCAAGACGAGCTTGAAAGCGTTGAATGAAAGCATGGAAATGACCAAGTAAGGCCTGGAAGCTACCAAGGCAAGCCTGAAAGCTTTCAAGGATAGCATGGAAGCTACCAAGGGAATCTAGTAGCTGCTAATAGAGTCATGGTAGCCACCACTATAGTCTTGGTAGCTAGCAATGTAGTTAGTTAGGAATTTACCCTTTGATGCCTGATAGGTAGGTACCCTTTGAAGACTGATATTAACCCTTAGATTCCTGGTAGCTACCTGGTACCTACCTCGAAAGGCTATCAGCTACTCTTAAAAGCCTGATAGCTACCCTTTGAAGCCTGATAGCTACTCTTTGAAGACTAGTGTTAACCCTTGAAAGCTTGGTAGCTACTTTCAAAGCCTGTCAGCTACCCTTAATATCCTAAAAGTTACATTTGGAATCGTGGTAGTTACCTGGTAGCTACCTTCCAGCTTTTCAGCTACCCTTAAAAGCCTGAGAGCTTCCCCCCATGGAAGCCTGGTAGGTACCTGGTAACTATCCTTGAAGCCTCTCAACTATCCTTAAAAGCCTGATAGGTACCCTTCTTTGAAGCCTAGCAGCAACCTTTGGAAGCCTAACAGCTACCCTTGGAAGCCTGGTAGCTACCAAGGGATGCCTAAAAGCTACCAAGATATGCTTGAGTCTTCCATGCTAAAAGCTACCAAGGGATACCAAGATGTTAAGGCATGCTGACAGCTACCAAGGTCTCCAAGGCAAGTTGGGAGGTTTGAAGGTAAGTATGATAGCTTCTAGGATGTAACTTTTGTAGCTGGAATCGGTAGAGCTTGTGTTAAGTTCTGAGAGTTTACTTTCAATTTGGTATGGTTTACTGTCTACTAAGGTGGGAAAATATTTTCTAATGATTGAATTTATTGCAGATAATGAGGATGCTAAAAACATTCAGCCAATGGATGAAGTTTTTTCAACACCAGGTTGTAATGTAGAAAATTTACAGTTGGACACGGAACTTGAGACCGTGACAAATATCCTTGGAAAAAACAAGGAACCTGATCGAAAGGATGACACTATCAAAAGGAGAGAGAACTTGTGGACTTGGGTGTAGAAAGTCTTGTAGATAGTGACATGGACAAGGAGAATCATCAAGAGAAGAGAGTCCTTCACTGCTACAAGCCTTTAAAATGTTGAAAAGGGGAAGAAAGAGGAAAACGAAAGGTTGTGTTCACTTTTATAATTAAATGTAGACTAATATGTTTTCACTTGCTAATGATTGTTTTCCATGCAGGAGGATCTTCTAGCTAGCGTCCTCCAACTTCAAGAAATAAGGACCTAGATAAAGCTTCCAATATAACAGATGATCAACCGGACAAGGAGGAACCTGCCAATATCTGTGAAGGATCGGGACGAAAAGGTGCTACTGCCAAAGTCAGACAAAGATTGCAACCCTAAATTGTGCTAGTTCTCCCCGTGAATGCATGTCTACCCCCTTTTTTGGGTTTGTCCCATCAATAGCCATTCTGGCTCTGTAACCAAATTGTTGACATTTTCTATTTACTGAATGAAAAGAGTCCGACTATTTTGTTTCTTATATATCTCTCATTGTTATGTATTTCATTCATTTCTTTTCCAATGTATGAACTTTATCATTGCATACACTGTCAGTGTGGATGGGCTAGCTGAAATATCTGGCAATGTCCTCACAAGCCAGAATGGTGATACACTGCAAGATAGTGATAAAGTGCATGATGGTGTAAATAAAGTGCAGGATGGTGATAAAAAGTAGGATGGTGGTGATAAAGTGCAGGATGATGGTGAAAAAGTGCAGGATGGTAGTGATAAAGTGCAGGATGGTGAAAAAGTGCAAGATGTTGATACAGTGCAGGATGGTAATAAAGTCACAGAGGAGGATAATGATGTCTGGGAAAAGGCAGGTTTTTGGTGTTTTGTCCAGACATCATGCCTTGCACCCATAGTACAGAATGCAAGGAAAACACAGGATTGTGGTGTTCCTGTAGACAATGCTGCTGACATGCTAAGACAGATTAAAGCACAGGCTGTTAGTTTTTATGATGCATTTGAGGGGAAAAGTGAGGTAAAAGGTGAATGTGGGACTGAAAAGGACAGCTCTCAGAGCTCAGAAAATGCTGCAGAGAACTATGTGTTCAAGGAGCATTATGAGGCACAAGACAGCTTCAGTGGAGGGTGATGTAAGTGCCCATATTGCTGTTGATCAGAAAGCATCAGAGTTGTTTGAAAAGCATGAGAGTAATCAGAGAACTGAACTGAGAGATGATATCGAATCGATTGCAGGTGGTAGTGTGAGACATCCTAATGCAAAGATGTATCGTGCCTGGGAGGATCCAACCAGCCCTTCATTTCAATTACAGCCAGCTTTAATTTTGGATCTCAATGGAGTACTACTCACAACGGTTGACTGCAGATGTGCACAAACCCCCCCTATTGGAATATGCTTGAAGTGACAGATATGGGTGGCAAGAAACTGTTAGGGCAAAAGCATGATGCTGAGAGGTTTGTGCAATGGTGCTTGGAACGCTTTGATGTATTTATATGGACTTGTGCTAACAAGGTCAATGCAAACAGAATTTTGAGGTGCTTTATGCCTTTTCACGTCCACTGGTTCAAAGGCGTGCTTACGCAAGAGTTTTGCACAGAGGAGACTAAGTTCCAGAGAATTACCAAGAAACCAGTGTTTTATAAGAAGTTGACCGTGTTTTGGGAGGCTTATCCTCCTCAGTATTCACCAACAAACACTATCATGGTGGATGATAGCGAGTACAAAACTTTATGGAATCCTCAAGGAACCGCATGTATAGTAAAGAAAATGGAAGATCAAGACCCTGGGGAAATGCAAGCTTATCTTACGACAGTCCTCAGAGGCTGGCTTGATACATGGCTTGGTGTCGAGGATCGCCTCACCTACACTATAGATATGCCGCTACCAATCATGAAAGATGATGACAGCAGAGCTGTGCGAAGGAGGTGGATGTACAAACATATGAACGAACTGTAGTATAGCGAGACTTGTGATCAGCCCATTATGTTCCCAACAAACTAAATGTAATTTTTATTATGGAGTCCACTTTGGAACCTTGTATATGTTGTAGAAGTGTTCTAACTGACATAATGCGATGGCCGTTTTTGCACTCTTGCAAAGCTGTAGACTGGATATATAAGTTATTGTCTTGATTACAGGTATCATTTAGTCTAAATTTGAAACACTGGTATAATGTAAAGTTTTTCAATTTTTGCTATAATGTTTTTGCACTACTAAATTTGAAACACTAGTATAATCTGTAGACTGCTACCTTGGTGCTACCTAGGTGCTTGCAGGCTACTACCAAGTGCTACCTAGGTGCTTGCAGGCTACTACCAAGTGCTACCAAGTTCTTGCTACTAGGTACTGGTATACTGGTGGGTGATAGATTTATTTCCAGATGCTGCTAGGTTAGTATGCAGATGCTTGGTTTATTCCCAGGTGCTGCCAGGCTAGTATGCAGGTGCTACCATACTACTACCTGCTTGATACCATATCACTATCTTCTGCTATCTTGGTGCACCTAGGTGCTTATAGCCTACTACCAAGTGCTACCAAGGTCCTCCTGCTAGGTACTGGTATAGTGGTATACTTTAGAAGCTCATTAATTGTGCATCTTGAGCAATATGGTCATGCCACATCATAAGACCCATAGTGTAAAAGAATACCTTGACATGTATGGAATGTGCCTAGTAAGATTTACCATGTACCACAATTTGAGCATCCCTAAGAAAGATCAGGCAAGTTTAAATATCATTCACAGACACCCACAAGCCTGGTGTGGCTCTTGGGGACCCTTGCCTGCAAGAGATCAGCATGAGTAGACGAGTGCATACAAATCTACAAGCTCCTCATTGTCATGAGGAGCTATGACAGCAAAATTGTCACCAATGCAAAGTGCATCACTCAAAGGATCATGGTGTCCTTTGTATGCAAAATCTTCAACTTCATTAGCATCTCTGACATCTTATGAAGGTTCAAGGGTAACATACTCCCACTTCTTGACATGTGACTTCCTAGAGCACCTCCTCCAAAGGCCTTGCATACAAGAATTGCAAAAGCATGATAGCTACCTGCATCTGAGAGCTTTTCCATTTGTTAAAGAGTAACCTGAGACACAATGTATCCCACGAGCTCCATCCATAGATTTGCAGTCCCACTTCTTGCTTCTACCCACGTCGCCTTCCTTACTTCCCAAAACACCTTGGTAACTAGTCTTACTTTGGATGCATATGTGGCAGCAGCCCCATCACACATGCTTTGTCTTAAAAAGGCAACCACATCCTCTGCACATTGCAATTTTCTACAGTCTGGCTTAAGCTGCTCTTGAGTCAAATGTCTTTTGATAACAGCACCTGCACCATCATGTTCACCCTTCCCATGACCAGATCTCGAGAAATGATGTGTCATCTTTAACCCTGTGAGAGTCCCATACCGGGCAACAAAGTAGAAAGGCCTCTTCGCCTTAAACTGCAAGGCTGCCGGGTCTGACCACACCCAATGAGGGATAAACCTAGCTCTTTCAACCATCCATGATGGAGCATGAAGCAATGTTGAACAAAAAGATTATCATGAGTTTTATCATCAGAAATGTAAAAATGATAATACTTTTGAAGACTTCCTGCAATCTGCACATATGTGATATGGACAAATATTATAACTTAGCAAGAAAACCAATGCATTGATTGAATCTCGTTTTGTTCTTTGAATGTATAGTTTTCAGCAAAGTCTACAATTGAAACAACCACATTGTCCAGGAAATACACGTAGACACTCTTTAAATTGCTCAGCTTGCCATCTGTAGATAAAGTTGTACTTTATGAACTTTTGTAAGTGATCCCTAAAGAGGTCAAATAGTTCCCCAGGTTGCATCTCCTTGTGGGAGAGAACTTTTCTTTTCTTTTTCTTACCAGAATCTGTTTCACCAACTTGAATGTCTTCAAAAATCTTCAACTTTATTGTGCGTACGCTACTTGATTCCTCCATAGGACACGTTCGATAGCTTCTTTGAGGGTCCACAAGATGGGCACTCTCCCATCAAACACTTCAAAGCAAAGAAGTCTGAATTGCTAGGCTTCAAACACAATATTGATTCCCACAAATTTGTAAGGCTTGAGTAAGTTTGTGTGTGAGCTGTGCATTTTTCTCCAACACCACAAATGTTACATTGACATATACACTCTTTTCCATGCACACCTGGACCAGCTTGGCGTAAATGGTTGATAGCATCTCATAATAATGACATTTGGACATGTGTGATGCAACAACAAGTGTACCGATCTCGAAGCTTGCGTACAAAATAAGGCTTCAGCTGTTCAAATGCTCTTTGGTGAATCTGTACCTATGGATGACTCTGTTTGAAAGCAAGAAAGAATTCTATCTGCAATAAATCAGGACAATAAATCAGCCTATGAACAACCTATATAGCTTATAGAAGTCAAAGAATTAGAACTAACTTGGTAATTTAGAAATTTTTCATGCCAGAAATAAACAATAGCTTTTATGTTAAAGGTTTGGAACAATAGCTGCCATGTTAAGAGTGGTAGCTATTTGGTTAGAGTGGGCGCCACCAGGTAGATAAGGTAGCAACCATGTTAAGAGTGGAAGCTACTAGGTGAACAATGGTGGCTTTTAGGGACAGAAAGGTAACTACCAGCTTTGAAACAGTAGCTGCCATGTTAATAGTGGTAGCTACCTATTAAGAGTGAAAGCCACCAAGTAGGTAAGGTAGCAATCATGTTAAGAGTGGAAGCTACCAGGTTGACAATAGTGGCTTTTAAAGACAAAAAAGTAACTAGCAGCTTTGGAACAGTAGGTGCCATGTTAACAATGGTAGCTACTTGTATAGAGTGAGAGCCACCAGCTAGGTAAGGTAGCAACCATGTTAAGAGTGGAAGCTACCAGGTTGACAATGGTGGCTTTTAAAGGCAGAAAGGTAACTACCAGGTTTGGAACAGTAGCTGCCATGTTAACAATGGTAGCTACCTGTATAGAGTGAAAGCCAGTAGGTAGGTGAGGGAGCAACCATCTTAAGAGTGGAAGCTACCAGGTTGACAATGGTGGCTTTTAGGGATAGAAAGGTAACTACCAGCTTTGGAACAGTAGCTGCAATGTTAACAGTGGTGGCTACCACTACTCTTAGCATAGTACCTATCATCAAGATACCACCTAAATCACTCCCAGCCTCATGCCTATGAACTCCAAGCTTGGTAACTGAGCTTCAAGCCTGGGAGCCACCACTCTTACCATAGTACCTACCATGAAGATATCACTCTTATCAGCTCCCAGGCTTGGAGTTCATTGGTATGACAGAAATCCTAACCTGATGCTTCTAGGCTGCTGGCCTAATAACATATCAGCTTGAGCAAAACCTTTGCTACCAATCTGTGAGCCTACCACCACCTTGGTGGCTTCCTTTGCTAGCCACCTTTACGAGGATCAAACTGTAATTGAAAGTGGTAGCTATTTATCTACAAGGGTTACCATGGTAGACTAGTGTTACACACTATGAAGCTGTGCCTACTAACTTCAGCCCTGCACTACTGACCAATCTACAACCAAGAGATAATTAGGGACATTTAAAAAGTATGGCATAACAAGGAAGACAAACCTGAGGTTGTTCAAGCAGATGCACCGGATGCTTCTCATACAGCTTTCGTCCAACACGCTTTTGACATACATCCTTTTTGTTTGGCGACACACGTGTATTGTTTGTCCAATATGCAATGACTAAATCTTTCACTTCCTCTGTGATTATACTTCTATGTTGTCGTTGTCGCTCACACAAATGCAATGGCAGCTGTGAGTCATGTTGCTTCATTTAAGATCTAGCTGCATAAAAATTCCTTCGATGAACTCCAAGTAGCCTTGATGCAGCTGCTATATTTGGTTTTCTACTTGTGGAATTCATGACCATCATGATACTTGCCCATTTAACAAACAATTTCCTAGAGCTTTTTGGCCTTTTGACAGCCTTGAGGGTATTGTGTAATCCATGGAGCAAGAACTTATGATCCTATGTGGATTCCTCAGCTTTGTGACAATTAAGAGATGCACAATTAATATGTACATCTCTTAAAGCTCGATGGTTGAGTATACTTGTGACGATCTCACCCTTTGCTTTATTGTCAAGACCCTGTGTGTATTCCATGAAACACTTAATCACTTTTGAAGTAATCATCTTCTGTTTTGTGATGCTGAGCCTGACTTGTTTCACTGGTGACTTCCTTGACTTTAACTTCTCACGATAAGCACGCTTCCGGCCTGTTTCGTACTCCCTAATTAATTTTGATTTGCATGGTGCACACTTGAAGGAGCCAGCACATGTACATAAGCTGCTGCCAACATCTTTTGCTTGTGCAATTGGAACTATTTCCATGTTGAAAAAACTCCTTTTGATCAGTTCAACAAGTCGAATGTGCTCACTTTTTGTGGATAGCATGAGGCTCTTAAGAGAGTCAGATAGACCCACACCTGTCCATCAAAACTTCAAAGACACTGTAAGATGAGATGAAGGTAGCTGTCCACAAGCCCCGTACGTAGCTACTGCAATGCATCTAGTTTTTGAGAAGGGCTGCTTGTAACATGGTGGCTTGGGCCGCTCTAGCTTGGCTGGTGCCTTGGCCGAGCCTTGGCTTGTTGGGCCCTCAGATGCTAATATAATGTTAAGAAATCCAGGAAACCTGCAATGCAAAAACACACACAGACGTGAAGTTGCCGTGGAGGCTTGTTCAAAGCAAAGAGAGAGAGAGAGAGAGAGAGAGAGAGAGATTCTTCTATAGAGGGGAAGGCTTACCACCAGCAATCACAAGAGACACACACACAATGTTACATATGAAGTCGCCATCGAAGGTTGTTCACGGCAAAGAGAGAGAAAGAGAGAGAAAGAGAGAGAGAGAGAGAGAGAGAGAGATTCTGCTATAGAGGGTAAGCCTTACCATCAATCACAAGACACACACACAGACATGAAGTCGCCATGGAAGCTTGTTCACAGCACACACAGAGAGAGAGAGAGAGAGAGAGAGAGAGAGAGAGAGAGAGAGAGAGAGAGGATGTGGGGAGTGGTTGACCATAACCGAAAAACGGTTCTTTTTCTTTTTCTTTTTTTAAACAACCCACTTTTTGCTTTGTATTCGATGGTTACTATCAGTGTACTAGCTGTGTCCCGGACATAGGTATTAAGTCCACCTATTTATGCATACACCCAAATGCATAATCAACGTGACACTTGAGAAGACAATCAAACACACGCATGAATGCATGCAAAGTACAAAAGTGGACATTCTAGAGTTTGAATAGAATTACAGGATTCCATTCGGGGTCTCTCAAATGCATGTTTGGCTTAGATATCATGTTACTAGAGACAAGACACCACCAACCCAATTGCCAGCATTATTATCCACTGTGTCATTCTCAGATCGTCTTGATTCTCTAGCTTCCTCTTTCTTCTTATCTTCTTTTGTTTCTTTTCTTTCACCATTCTCATGCACCATGGACAAGGATTTGGGGTGTTAGCACCTTGTGGACACCCAAGAAGGCACTTTATTGTCTTCAAGTCACCTCCTAAATGTGAGTCTATTGTATAAGTGCCCTTACCCTCCACTTCTAATTTTTCCCCTGAATCTATGCTTTGATGACATTGGTAATCCATGGTATCCTATCAAACATCCAAGCTAGCACTTCATGTGTCTCCTTTGGTACTTCAAACGCCCCAAGCCACCATATCTCTCTCTCATATTGGACACTAAAAGAGGGAAAAGTTAACTTGCAAACCCTCTCCCTATTGCTTGCCTGATTGTTTGGGCTTTCATTAGAACCTTCCAAAGGTAAGTTAATCTCCTCACTCATGTTAATCTCACTGTTTGTATATGCCATTGCCTCATTCATAAGTGTGATACTCATTCGTTCTAACCTCTTGCCTTTCACAATTTGACATTCATCCACTTTCAACCCAAAACTTACCTTGGCACCTTACATGACAACAAAAGTAGATAAGTTTTAGTACTTAAAATATTTTTTTATTAGCTCGCAAAGAATGTACAAAATTACTTACATTGTTTAGGTAGTCCATAGAATAAGATCATAGCTCTTTAAAGACATTGTAAATCAACAAATATAAGGTTTAACTCATTGTAGGGATACATAATGTTCCCATTTGTGCCTCGCTTTTTCCCCCAAGCTCCTATAACAGCGAGTCATGAAAAATGTTCACAAAATCATACAAATGTTCACTCAACTCCATTTTTTTTTTAAAAAAATGTACCTTTTTTCAAATTTATGGAGACAAAAGACATACTTTCATGTTATAAATTTTTAAAAAACCACTACTTTTGTAGAAAAAAATACATAAAACATTACTTACATTTTCATCAATCCAACACAATCAAATTTGTTTTTCTTACATATCATGCTCTACTTCCTTTAGCTTTCCTGAGACTTGGCTTCCCTCATAATTTCTATAATTGTTTTTGCATCTATAGGTCTTGCCTTTGCATGTAATTGCTTGAACTCATCTTTATGTGTCTCTTTGTCCGTCTCCAGGAAGCAAACCTAGAGCTCAATAAATCTAAATTGGTCTCCATCTCTTGAATTTTAGCTTAATGCTCCTTCAATGGTGGCTTAATATTGCATAGCTTCAGCTGATCCTAGTCGACTCCTTTCTGACAAGACACAGTCTTCAGTTGACACCTAGACCATTAGCAGTGCTGCATGATCTATCAAACTAACTTCTAATTGGTTCTGGTTGTCAGCTCAGACCTCACAAGTGATAAACAAGACTAGGCGAATACCTTAACAGCCTCAATTGATCTATCCTCACACATAGCTAACCAAGCTATCTCTGTTAGAACTTGCTGACTCAAACACAAGCTAACTGCTGACACAGTTCTGATTCAACACAAGTTAGCTCTTCACTCACAATTGTTCCTTTTTGACAAACTCCATCAAAACAACACAACTAAAATAAAAGCATAAGATTTCATCAATCCAACACAATTAGACTTCCGTATGTATATATAAAATTGAGCCAATCTCAGCACCCCTGAGATCTGGGGATTGAACGGAAAAGAGAGAAGCATCACAAAACCGATGGACTTCCATACATTTAGCCCCAACAAAAATCCTATATTCTCAATTCCACAAAGAACCAGAAACATCTTGAGCTGCAGCTACACTCTCCAGACTTCTACCAACAAATATCATGGAGAATCATTGAATAATACCTTGAGTTGGTCCAAGTTCCAACAGAATTGCAGCCGTAGTGGTACTAGGGAACCAACCTCTTACAAGACCCTCTCGCCTTTGCAACCTCTCCTCTAGGCAGACTCAAGTATAATCCAACATACTTGTTTCCCATCCTCCATGGGCTCCTATGACCTCCATGTGCAATGCTTCTTGCCACATAAGATAATACCTTTGGAAGATTTGTTTGTCTCACCACATCCATATCCCTACAATGGGAGGGTAGCATGATCACTAGCTTTGTTGCCATGGAAAAGGATCAACTTGGATCATGGGATTTATGCTAGGTTCATTTTATAGTGCATACCCATACTTACCTTTCTTCTTGCACCACTCAAGAAATTTGTGGTGCATTCTTCATTTAGATAAAACCAAAACACCGAACATTTTTGTATCTCAATAATAGAATGCAAGTGAGACACTTGAGGAATTAAGCATGATTAAATGCAAGATACTTGGTACCTTGCATTTTTGTCTCTTAAGAAAAGTATGCAACAAGTATACAAGCTCCATTTTAATTGAGGTGTCTTTCTCTTACGTTGCCCTCATGTTATGAGTTAGATGAGTGACCACGTGTTGGTCTGTCTTAAGTGTCAACTCCATATTATCTTTATTTGATTGGATTTCTTCACAAAGTCTCAGATGGCCTGGGCATGTGCTTTGTTTATCAGCTTCCTATTAGCTTGAAGTTGTTTGACCTTTTCTTTGAGAAGGGGATTCTTATAGTCTGAACTTATTGATTTGTTTTGCTTACATATCATGCTCTACTTCCTTTAGCTTGCCTAAGATCCGGGCTTCCCTCCATAATTTCTATAATTTTTTTTGCATCTATAAGTCTTACCTTTGCATGTAGTTGCTTGACCTCATCTTTATGTGTCTCTATGTCCCTTTCCACGAAGCAAACCTAGAGCTCAATAAATCTAAATTGACCTCCATCTCTTCAATTTTAGCTTAATGCTCCTTTAGCAGTGGATCAATATTGCCTTGTGCCTTCCTTCTTGCATAGATTCAGATGATCCTATCCGACTCCTTTCTGACCAGACACAGTCTTCAGTCGGCACCTAGACCATTAGAAGTGCATGATCTATCATACTCAATTCTCACTAGTTGTAATTGTTATCCCAAAACTCACCAATATTAAACAAGACTAGGCCAATACTTTAATAGCCTCAACTAATCTATCCTGACATAGAGCTGACCAAGCTGCCTCTATCAAGACTTACTTACTCAAACACAAGCTAACTAGCATAGTTCTGATTCAAATAAGTCAGCTCTTCACTCACAATTGTTCCTTTTCAACAAACTCCATCAAAACAACACAACTAACCTGCCTCATCTCCTTCTCAACCAAAAAGTTACAACAAACTCCACAAAACTCCCTCCATTCTCATATATATGAACAACCTTGAAGTGACCCTCCAACTTGATGTGGAACTTGGTTTGAAAGGTGTTGTCTAGCTTGTTGTTGTATATGAGCACTTGATCCCCTTCTTTGATACCTTGTCCTTGACAATTTCATTAAAATTCTCAGCTCTCCGATTGCTTAACTAAATGTAATTGTCCAAGGCTTCCTCTCTAGCTAGTTGCAACTCTTACAGATCCAACAACATATCTTTATACACATCCAAACCACTATGTGGATGCTTCAGAAGAAATTGTGAATTGGGAATCTCAACTTCAATGGGCATCATAGCCTCTTTCCCAAGAACAAAATGATAAGGTGAAAACTTAGTAGTAACTGATTTGAGAGTTGTTCTGGAAGCCCACAGCGCTGAGGAAACCCACAGTGATAAGGTGAAAACTTAGTAGTAGCTGATTTGAGAGTTGTTCTGGAAGCTCACAGTGCTGAGGAAACATGCAAGTCACATTTCTTGGGATGCTCCTCCAGACACTTAGTCAACGTGGTGCACAACTCACCATTGAATCTTTCTACCCACCCATTTCATTATGCATTGTAAGGAGTACAGAACCTATGAGTGATATGTAACTTCTGCATGAGCTCTTGTACAACCTCACCTGTGAATCCAAGCCCCTGTTCTGTCAAAAGCTCCAATTGCATGCCAAATCTATCACATATGTTTTCAAATACAAATTTTCCCACTTCTTTAGAAGTAACATTCTTCACACATCTAGCTTCAACCCATTTGGTCAGATACTCTAGTCCAATCAATAGGTAAGTCTTGCCCATAGCAATAGTAGGCAGAGGACCAATTTCATCCACTCCCCACTTTTCAAAAGTCCCATATGATACAGAGATGATACAATACTCTTCCTCAATTTTTATTGCAAAACGTTACTGCCTTGCTTCTGACAGGTCTCATAGGTCTTGCACCAGTGACATATGTCTTCTTAGACTAGGCCATACATACCCTGCTCTCAAAATCCTTCTTAGTGTCAACTTTAGGGGAAAATTCCCTCCACAAACCCCTTCATGGCAGGTTGCCATAATGGCAAATATCTCCTCCTTGTGTGGAACTCTCCTCAAAATTAAGTCCTTGCCTTTCATATCTAGTTGATCATTCAAAAGAGTGTACTGGGATGGGCTACTATGATGGTATGCAATTTCAGATCCTTGCCCAACCCCTCTTTTGCTAAAGCATTTGCAACTTGATTCTGCTCTCTTCACATGCTGCATCTGCACTTCCTGGAATCTATGTAACATCCTCTTTATCTAGAAAATTCCATTCGTTCAATTTAGGGTTTTTAGCTTTCCAAACTGCTTGAAGCTATCTAATGACCGACAAGCTATCTCCTTTGATAATAATAAGCCTTCTGATTCCCCTCTTGATACACTGCTAAAGCCCATACTCCAAGGTAGCACACTAAGCTTCGTTACTGGTTTTGCACTTGCAACTTAATTCCTTCTTGAAACACCTCTTTACCCTTTGGATCCAACAAGACTATACCTCCGTTAGCCACTCTTGAGCTTCTCTTAAAAGACCCATCAAAGAATAGAGTGAAAGTATCTTACAACCCTACTTTAGGGTCCTTTCATATGGGCACCTTCTTCTTTGCTATTGTCTCTTCCTTAAACACCACTAGATTCTGCCTATATGTGACAATATCAATTGCTATAGCCCTTTTGTTGTCCTCGACCATGCAAGAAAACTAAAATTTCTCCAATTCAATGAATGACTTCGACAATCTCTTAGAAGGAATGTGAGACTGGATCAGATAAATGAATAATGGGTAAGAATAGTAAATGGCTTTGGGAATAAATAGGACCTAAATTTCCTCAGAGCAAACACAAAAACCACACCATCACCTCCTCTTCCTCTGAATATGTTATGTCCCCTTGAGTCTTTGTTGTGCTGATAAAATATACAGGGCTCACATTAGAGTGTTTCTTTCCTTGCTATAACAGCATTGCTTCCATAGCATCCCTCCCCACAACACTGGCAAAGTGCTCAGGATCTCCTTCACCTCTGTAAAGCCCTATTCCTCCTTGTCTTTCCAATTAAAAGGATCTCTTTGGGATGCCTATTGTAATGGATATAAAGCTTGAGACAAAAGAAAGATGAACTTGGCAAGATATCTTACCTTGTGGGTAAAAGTGAGTAATTTCTTCACATTTTGAGGAGCTTCCAATAAAAGCAAAGCTTTCACCCTTTGAGGATATACTTCAATTCCATTCTCAGAAACCACATGACTAAGAAAAGTCACTTTGGCTTGTGCCAAGTGACATTTATCAGGGTTTAGTTGACCACCTAGATGATCCAGTCTCTCTAAAGCCAATGTTAGCTTTTCATAGTGAATCCATACAGAAATCATCAATGAACACTTTGATGAAGGACCCTAGATAGGGCTCAAACACCAAATTTATAAACCTTTGAAAGGTTTCAAGGTCATTTGTTAGCCCAAAGGGCATAACCCTGTAAGAAAAACACCCCCGGGGGGTAATAAAAGTGGTTTTCCTCTTGTCCTTTGGAGCAATTGAAATCTGGAAGTATCTTGAATATCCATCAAATACACAACATCTTTCATGTCCAACCACACTATCCAAGATCTCATCTTGAAGAGGCAGTGGGTAATTATCTCTTTTGGTTACTACATTCAAAGGTTTAAAATCAACACATGCTCTCCTTTTACCATTCTTCTTTAGGGTTATCACTACTAGAGAAGCCCATTCAGAATTATCAACTAGGTATATAAACCCTGCTTTCAATAGTTTATAAACTTCCTCTCTCAACACATGATATTGTACAACCTCGAATCTTCTCAATCTCTGTACAATTGGCGTAGATTCTAGCATTACCTGCATCTGATGATATAATGCAAACCGCACTGGGCGCTAATTACCAATGCAAATATGCTCTGATTGTGACCAAACTTTGCAAGCATGTGGGGGTGGGTCCCCCCCACATGTTTGCAAAGTTTGGTCCCCATCGGAGTTGGTTTGGGGGTACGATGGTATGGGGAAGGCCCGGATTTTCCATGGCCTCTTAAGCACCAAGAGACTTGGAAAATACGCACTGGGCGCTAATTACAATCCAAACATACTCCGATTGTGACCAAACTTTGCAAGCATGTGGGGGTGGGTCCCCCCCACATGTTTGCAAAGTTTAGTCCCCATCGGAGCATGTTTGGTTATGATGGTATGGAGAAGGCCCGGATTTTCCATGGCCTCTTAAGTACCAAGAGACTTGAAAAATTCGCACTGGGCGCTAATTACCAATCCAAACATGCTCCGATTGTGACCAAACTTTGCAAGCATGTGGGGGTGGGTCCCCCCACATGTTTGCAATGTTTGGTCCCCATCGGAGCATGTTTGGGTATGATGGTATGGGGAAGGCCCGGATTTTCCATGGCCTCCTAAGCACCAAGAGACTTAAAAAATCCGCACTGGGTGCTAATTACCAATCCAAACATACTCTGATTGTGACCAAACTTTGCAAGCATGTGGGGGTGGGTCCCCCCCACATGTTTGCAAAGTTTGGTCCCCATCGGAGAGTTGGTTTGGGTACGATGGTATGGGGAAGGCCCGGATTTTCCATGGCCTCTTAAGCACCAAGAGACTTGGAAAATACACACTGGGCGCTAATTACAATCCAAACATACTCCGATTGTGACCAAACTTTGCAAGCATGTGGGGGTGGGTCCCCCCCACATGTTTGCAAAGTTTAGTCCTTATCGGAGCATGTTTGGTTATGATGGTATGGGGAAGGCCCGGATTTTCCATGGCCTCTTAAGCACCAAGAGACTCGAAAAATCCGCACTGGGCGCTAATCCAAACATGCTCCGATTGTGACCAAACTTTGCAAGCATGTGGGGGTGGGTCCCCCCACATGTTTGCAAAGTTTGGTCCCCATCGGAGCATGTTTGGGTATGATGGTATGGGGAAGGCTCGGATTTTCAATGGCCTCCTAAGCACCAAGAGACTTGAAAAATTTGCACTGGGCGCTAATTACCAAATCAAACATGCTCTGATTGTGACCAAACTTTGCAAGCATGTGGGGGTGGGTCCTCCCCACATGTTTGCAAAGTTTGTTCCCCATCGGAGCATGTTTGGGTATGATGGTATGGGGAAGGCCCAGATTTTTCATGGCCTCAGCAGCACCAAGAGACTTGAAAAATCTACACTGGGCGCTAATTACCAATCCAAACATGCTCTGATTTGTGACCAAACTTTCCAAGCATGTGGGGGTGGGTCCCCCCACATGTTTGCAAAGTTTGGTCCCCATCGGAGCATGTTTGGGTACGATGGTATGGGGAAGGCCCGGATTTTCCATGGCCTCTTAAGCACCAAGAGACTTGAAAAATACGCACTGGATGCTAATTACCAATCCAAACATACTCCGATTATGACCAAACTTTGCAAGCATGTGGGGGTAGGTCCCATCCCACATGTTTACAAAGTTTGGTCTCCATCGGAGCATGTTTGGTTATAATGGTATGGGGAAGGCCCGGATTTTCCATGGCTTATTAAGCACCAAGAGACTTGAAAAATCCACACTGGGCACTAATTACCAATACAAACATGCTCCGATTGTGACCAAACTTTGCAAACATATGGGGGTGGGTCCCCCCCACATGTTTGCAAAGTTTGGTCCCCATCGAAGCATGTTTGGGTATGATGACAAGGCCTGGATTTTCCATGGCCTTCTAAGCACCAAGAGACTTGAAAAATCCGCACTGGGCACTAATTACGAATCCAAACATGCTCTGATTGTGACCAAACTTTGCAAGCATGTGGGGGTGGGTGCCCCTCACATGTTTGCAAAGTTTGGTCCCCATGGGAGCATGTTTGGGTATGATGGTATGGGGAAGGCCCGGATTTTCCATGGCCTCCTAAGCACCAAGAGACTTGAAAAATTCGTACTGGGCGCTAATTACCAACCCAAACATGCTCTGATTGTGACCAAACTTTGCAAGCATGTGGGGGTGGGTCCTCCCCACATGTTTGCAAAGTTTGTTCCCCATCGGAGCATGTTTGGGTATGATGGTATGGGGAAGGCCCAGATTTTTCATGGCCTCAGCAGCACCAAGAGACTTGAAAAATCTGCACTGGGGCACTAATTACCAATCCAAACATGCTCTGATTGTGACCAAACTTTCCGAGCATGTGGGAGTGGGTCCCCCCACATGTTTGCAAAGTTTGGTCCCCATCGGAGCATGTTTGGGTACAATGGTATGGGGAAGGCCCGGATTTTCCATGGCCTCTTAAGCACCAAGAGACTTGAAAAATACGCACTGGATGCTAATTACCAATCCAAACATACTCCGATTATGACCAAACTTTGCAAGCATGTGGAGGTGGGTCCCATCCCACATGTGTACAAAGTTTGGTCTCCATCGGAGCATGTTTGGTTATGATGGTATGGAGAAGGCCCGGATTTTCCATGGCCTATTAAGCACCAAGAGACTTGAAAAATCCACACTCAATACAAACATGCTTCAATTGTGACTAAACTTTGCAAACATATGGGGGTGGGTCCCCCCCACATGTTTGCAAAGTTTGGTCCCCATCGGAGCATGTTTGGGTATGATGGTATAGAGAAGGCCTGGATTTTCCATGGCCTTCTAAGCACCAAGAGACTTGAAAAATCCGCACTGGGCGCTAATTACGAATCCAAACATGCTCTGATTGTGACCAAACTTTGCAAGCATGTGGGGGTGGGTGCCCCTCACATGTTTGCAAAGTTTGGTCCCCATGGGAGCATGTTTGGGTATGATGGTATGGGGAAGGCCCGGATTTTCCATGGCCTCAGCAGCACCAAGATACTTGAAAAATCCGCACTGGGCGCTAATTGCCAATTCAAACATGCTCTAATTGTGTGACCAAACTCTGCAAGCATGTGGGGGTGGGTCTCCCCCACATGTTTGCAAAGTTTGGTCCTTATCGGAGCATGTTTGGGTATGATGGTATGGGGAACGCTTGAATTTTCTATGGCCTCTTAAGCACCAAGAGACTTGAAAAATTCGCACTGGGTGCTAATTACCAATCCAAACATACTCCGATTGTGACCAAACTTTGCAAGAATGTGGAGGTGGGTCCCCCCCACATGTTTGCAAAGTTTGCTCCCCATCGGAGCATGTTTGGTTATGATGGTATGGGGCATGTTTGGATTTTCCATGGCCTCTTAAGCTCCAAGAGACTTGAAAAATCCACACTAGGCGCTAATTACCAATCCAAACATGCTCTGATTGTGACCAAACTTTGCAAGCATGTGCGGGTGGGTCTCCCCCACATGTTTGCAAAGTTTGGTCCCCATCGGAGCATGTTTGGGTACGATGGTATGGGGAAGGCCCGGATTTTCCATGGCCTCTTAAGCGCCAAGAGACTTGAAAAATCTGGACTGGGCGCTAATTACCAATCCAAACATGCTCTGATTGTGACCAAACTTTGCAAGCATGTGGGGGTGGCTCCCCCCCACATGTTTGCGGAGTTTGGTCCCCATCGGAGCATGTTTGGGTATGATGGTATGGGGAAGGCCCGGATTTTCCATGGCCTCTTAAGCACCAAGAGACTTGAAAAATCCGCACAACACTGGGCGCTAATTACCAATCCAAACATACTTCGATTGTGACCAAACTTTGCAAGCATGTGGGGGTGGGTCCCCCCCACATTTTTGCAAAGTTTGGTCCCTATCGGAGCATGTTTGGTTATGATGGTATGGTGAAGGCCCGGATTTTTTATGGCCTCTTAAGCACCAAGAGACTTGAAAAATTCGCACTGTGCGCTAATTACCAATCCTCCAAACATGCTCGGATTATGACTAAGCTTTGCATGCATGTGGGGGTGGGCTCCCCCCATGCTTGCAAAGTTTGGTTCCCATCGGGGCATGTTTGGGTACGATGGCATGGAGATTTTCAACAAACAATATGATAGCCAAAGTGTTAAAAATTTTAAAAAAATCAAGAACATCAACTAAAAAGTAATGATACTCAATAATGAAAAAACTCATAATGATATGAACATCAAATAAGTACATCAGAATGAAAATGAGCTACCCCAGCTAGTCTGAGGTTAGTCACTGCCCATAAATCTAAGTACAATGTAAGTGAGCTAACCCAGCTAGTCTGAGTTTAGTCACTATCAACGGCAACCCAATCAAAACCGTGATCTCTAACTGCCAGTCGACGTGCGTGTCAAGGGTGCTGTGCACGTCGAGGCAGCTGTGCGGCTGCGGGGATCGTCGAATGTCTACGGGGAGGTCTGCCTCAAAGGTAGGATCGTGAGCTGGTGCCGGTGTACTCGGGAGCTCACGAGTCCCAAAAGCTCCTATAGCCCTCTCCCTCTCTCTACGTCGTGCTAATACAAGACGTCTCTGTCTGTAAACCCAAAATCTATAATCAGTAATGGTACGTGTTTGCCACTCAGCTCGTGTAAGCAGGGATTTCACTGACGTAAACGAAAACATGTGAACATGTTAATAACATATGTTAATAACACAAAAAATCTTGTGATCACATGTTATATTCACAAAGCTTTCACAAGGGCCTAAAAAATTTATCTTTGTCGGGCATAAAAAATCTTCTTAGGTGGCCACTGACCTGCTATTATGTGAAGATGAACATGTGAATAGCTTATTCCCATGTGTAGCCAAGCTTTTAAGGGGTTCCCAAATGGCAAGTGACCTGTTATTTTGTGAACGGTAACATGAGAACATGTGAATAACTTGTTCACATGTATTATTATCACAAAAAATCTTGTGATCATGTGAATATTAAATCCCTGCATGTAAGCTCCTCTACTGTAAGGATACGCTGCTCATGAGAAGCAGCACTGCTACTAGCACCATCACCCGAGGTGCCACTAGGACCAGCACCACCCACACGCTCGTGCGTATGCTGTGATCTGACTCTCGTGAAGGACTCTCTGGTATGCATCAAACTCATGTGAGCTCCACTCAATCTCTGGAGGCACCTCGCGCTCCTGATCTCTATCATCGAAGGCGTCGAGTCCCAAGTCAGTAGCTGATGTAAAATCAATAGGCCTGCCAGTCCTAGCATCTACTCGAATGAGGCTTGGGTGAAGATCATCAATGCCCCAAACTCTATATGTCGCTAGGTCGACGCGTGCACGGCAAGAGGGACATGCTGAGAAGCGTACTAGCTCCTGGGTGATGCAAGACAAATGGAAAAAATGTCCACATCCTAGGGCATATCCACCAGTAGTGTCAATGTCCTCGATACATAGAGCACAACAGGCATCACGTAGGAAGGGTGGTGCATCCTGAGGGAGATGTCATCAAAAAACCTCTGTAAGGCCGTGGATTGTATAACACTTGGAGGTCTTGGCTAACAATCGAAACTAGTCAAAACTCAGTAGGATAGATCTGGCACTACTAATAGTCTAAGTGTCAACAACTTAAGACTGTGTCTAGTCAAAGGGGAGTCATCTAGGATTAGTTGAAGCCCAGTAGGAGTCACTCGTGGGTGTTTAGGAGTAGTTTTGGTCTCTTTGTGTTGAAGAGGAAAGTCTAGAGTCAGGTCTGCCAGTTAGAGGCAGTATTGAATGGAAAAGTATTCCTGAGTTAGAAGACCGTTAGCAGGCAGTAGCAGAGCTGCTGTCAGCTGTGAGTGTTGGCAGGTGAGTCCTGGTGGGGTTTTGAGGGCTTAAGAGGGGGTCAGTGGAGGCTAGGTGAGTCTAGTTAGAACAATTAAAATATATAGTCAGTTGGAGTTAGCAAAGAGTCTTTGGTGTGGTATCTCTTTGAGATTGGAGCATCTTGAGAGTCAGGGGGAGGTTAGAGGTCATTTGAGTGGTGATTTTTGCTTTAGTTGAGACAGTTGAGACAATTGAGACAGTTGAGTCAGTCGAGTCTTGTTGAGTCAGGTTCAATCATATAAGTGTTAATAAAAGGTCAGGTTCAATCATATAAGTGTTAATAAAAGGTCAAGTTCAATCAGATAAGTGTTAACAAAAGTTCAATAAAGGGTCAGCAAAGCATCTAGGGTTGTGAGTTTTAGATTAGCTGATGTTGGAGTAATTCAGATTGGAGTCATCAGCAAGTGTCTAATTTAGAAGATAGTCAACATCTTATCTGTTTTTGTTAGCTGAGAGTATTTCTAGTCAGTTAGTAGTCAGTTGAGGTTGGCTGAAGGGTTATAAGGGAACACCATAAATATTGGAGATCAGAGTTGACCTGGGAGGATGTCTTGAAGAGATAGCTATATAGTTTTAGGAGTTTGGAGTGTGCTCAAGTGTCTGCCTATGTCAGTTGAAGCTTAGGGGACATCAATTGAGTGAACTGGTGCCTTCATCTGGTGTTTATGCTGGGTTGTGGTGCTAGGTGGTAGTTCCCTCCTCGTGGGTGATGTATTTTAGATGGGCTAGACAGGAAGGTCTCCCCACCAACACATCATTATTTTGGTTCCCCCATTGAGGAGGGCTTTGAAGCACCCTTTCTATTTGTTTATAGGTCTATAAGTTTTCAGTAGAGTAGATGGCGACCATGATG
Organism: Cibotium barometz; assembly: GCF_041138505.1. Taxonomy (NCBI): domain Eukaryota; kingdom Viridiplantae; phylum Streptophyta; class Polypodiopsida; order Cyatheales; family Cibotiaceae; genus Cibotium; species Cibotium barometz. Next base: position 48,829,592 of record NC_141071.1, on the reverse strand, counting down.
ACATATCCGGTCTTCCATGGACATGCTGAAGCGGATCTAAAGAAACTTTTGTTTTTTGATGGAGTTGGCAGCATTTACCTTTGGGAAGGATAGAGATGTGGATAAGTTGACCTTACTGTCCATGTTCTTGAAGGGAGATGCCAAATGGTGCCTTCAAACATGGAGAGCTCAACTAAATCAAGGACAGGCATATGAGGACATCAAAGTGGCCTTGGTGCAGCACTATAAATAGGGGAAATCCCTAGATGCTTTATGGTTGGAAATCTAGAAGCTAAACCATAATCTTTCTGATGTGTTTGATAGATTTGTGGACCATTTTGAGGACCTCTAGGGAAGATGGTACACTTCTTTGGGAACAGAGCATCCGCATGGTCTTCTAAAGAAAGATATGTTTATCCAGTCCCTTCATGCTGATCTTAAGGAGAAAGTGGAGTTGAAGAGACTCAGAACCTTTGAAGAGGCCTTGAGGATAGCCAGAGAGAAGGAGTGGAAGCTACAAAATTTGGCTCAACAACAAAGGGAAGTTCAGAAGACTGAAGGAAGGCCAATTGTGCCTTAGGAAGAAGAGAAGAAGGAGTTTCTCCTATAGTCCCAGTAGTTTTCCATCAGCTAGTGTAGGTTATTAACCATCTAACTCAACAGATGGAGAAATTGAATCTAAATCTGTTGCAAGGAGGCAAAAATTCTCCTAGGATAGGAGATAGAGATGTTATGAGAGGCAGGGGAAGAGGAGGCACAAACATGAAGGTGAAGTGTTTTAATTCTATGGAGAGGGGTCACATATCTCTTGAGTTCCCTTATCCTAGGGGAATGAGCGGTGATGTTTATCCCTTGGCGCCTAGTTCAGCAGCAGCTAGTAAATGGACCTAGACAAGGAGAAGTAAATTTCATTGGAGTGAATGAAGAAGCAGACATTTTAGCAAAATAAAATAACTAGAGGGGTAGAGGTAGATGATGAACTAGGTCCATCCAGGAGGAAGAAAGGAAATCAAGTGGAAGATCAGCCCAACGATGGTAAGAAGAAGACTAGGTCCAGAAAAGACACATTGGCAAGTAGGATTTTCCTCTCGGTGTCCATGAGGAAGAGTATGACTTGATGAAAAACTTGCAACAAAAGGGTCTTAGTCACATGGCCCCAGCTTTTGTAGTTATGCCCCAATCTTAGAAGGACATGGAGCAAGTTGGTTAGCATGCGACGTCTCAAGAAGGAGAAGAAGGGAGGTCAGATTAATACAGTGTAGGTGAACAGAGACAAGGATAATTTGCCAGTTATGGATGCTTAGGTGAACAAGCACATAATTCCCAAACTATATAAGGATGGTGGTGCACAAGTCTATGTAAAGACTTAGTAGACAATGAAGGCTTTAGGACTGAAGGTTGGATCCCCATCAAAATTTAGAGTTAGAATGGTAAACAGTTCAAAAGTCAGGTATTTGGGAATTGTTAAGAAGCTGTAGGTAAATGTGTTGGGTATGGAAGCAAAATTAGATGTTCATGTGATGCCAGCAAAGTCTGAGGAATACCCATTGATTCTTGGAAGGCCATGGCTGATTTTCCATGAGGGCAGGGTAGGACTGGTTAAAGGAAGGGAATTATTTCCATGAGGGCAGGTCAAGACTAGTTATAGGACACCTAATTTTGAGGCTGGACCAGCCTATGAGATGACAAGTTAGATACGATATGGATAAAGGGAGTTATTTCCAGAGAGTAGTACATCAAAAGAAGAAGATGAAGAGACCAGCTCTACGGAGGATTAAGAAAAAGAGGAGGTCAGTTTAGAGGATGATGGGGAAGAGGTCCAGCCTGTTCGAGCCTAATTCTGACCTTATGTGTATGTCTGTACACTTACGTAAAGAGGAAGGGAAGGATCTATAACCTAAAGTTGAAGTACATCAAGGTGGAGAGAAAGTGTTACAAAAGATGTTCGCTAAGGATCTAACTGAGGCTGGGAGAAAGGAATAGATAAGTATGTTGCAGAAATTTCTAGACTTGTTCATTTCCTATTATACATAGGTTAGGGGAGTGTTTGCAGTGCAACATTAGATCCAATGAAACCAAAAGCTAAGCCATTTGTATAGAGATTTGTACAGAGATTGAGAAGATTGGGGGTTGTACAACAGTATGAGTTGAGAGAGGAAGTTGATAAACTATTGAAAGTAGGGCCTATATACCCAAATGATAATTCTGAATAGGCTTCTCTAGTAGTGATTACCCCAAAGAAGAATGGTAAATGGAGAGTATGTTGATTTTAAACCTCTGAACGTAGTAACCCCAAAAGAGATCATTACCCACTGCCTTTCCAAGATAGTGTGGCTGGACATGAAAGATATAGTGTATGTGATGGATATTCAAGATACTTCTAGATTTCAATTGCTCCAAAGGACGAGAGGAAAACCACTTTTATTACCCCCTAACTTCTAGATTTTAGTTTCTCCAAAGGACGAGAGGAAAACCACTTTTATTACCCCCTAGGGGTGTTTTGCTTTTACAGGGTTATGCCCTTTGGGCTAACAAATGCCCCTACAACGTTTCAAAGTATTATGAATTTGGTGATTGAGCCCTATCTAGGGTCCTTCATCAAAGTGTTCATTGTGATGATTTCTGTATCTACAATGGTAGATGGATTCAATGTGAAAAGCTAAGATTGGCTTTGAAGAGACTGGAAGATCTAGGTGGTCAACTGAACCCTGATAAATGTCACTTGGTGCACAAGCCAAAGTGACTTTTCTCTTAGTCACGTAGTTTCAGAGAATGGAACTGAAGTAGATCCTGCAAGGGTGAAAGCTATGCTTTTATTGGAAGCTCCTCAAAATATGAAGAAATTATTGGCTTTTACCCACAAGGTAAGATATCTTGCCAAGTTCATCTTTCCTTTGCCACCACAAGATTTATATCCATTATAGCAAGCATCCCAAAGGGATCCTTTTAATTGTCAAGACAAGGAGTAAGAGGCCTTTATGCAAGTGAAGGAGATCCTCAACACTTTGTGAGTAGTCATGCCTCATAATTAGAGTAGAGACTTTTTTTTGAACCCTAGTGTGGGGGAGGATGCTATGGGAGAAGTGTTGTTACAGCAAGGGAGGAAACACATATATATGAGGCCTATATATTTTATCAGTAAAGCAAAGACTCAAGGAGGGGAGAGAACATTTTCAGAGGCAGAGTAGGTGATGGTGGCTTTGGTGTTTTCTCTGAGGAAATTTAGGTCCTATTTACTCCCAAACCCATTACTACTCTTACCCATTATTCTATGCTTCATCATCTGATCCAGTCATCTGATCCAGTCTGACATTCCTTCTAAGAGATTGTCCAAGTCGTTGATTGAACTACATGAATTTCAATTTACTTGCATGGTAGAGGAAAACACAAGGGCTACACTAGTTGATATTCTAACATATAGACAGAATCCACTGGTGTTTGAGGAAGTGACAATAGCAAAGAAGAAGGTGCCCAAATGGAAGGACCCTCAAACAGGGCTGTCAGATGCTTTCACTCTATTCTTTGATGGGGATTTTAAAAGAACTTGCTCAAGAGTGGCTAGTGGAGGTATACTCTTGTTGGATCCATAGGGTAAAGAGGTGTTTCAACAAGTAATTAAGTTGCAAGTGAAGATGAGTATGATGCCTTAGAGTATGGGCTTTAGCAATGTATCAAAAAGGGAATCAGAAGGTTGATTATTATCAAAGGAGATAGCTTGTTGGTCATTAGACATTTTCAAGCAGCTTGGATAGCTAAAAACCCTAAATTGAAAGAATGGAGTTTTAAATAAAGAGGATGTTACATAGGTTCCAGAAAGTGCTGATACAGCATGTGAAGAGAGAAGAATCAAGTTGCAAATGCTTTAGAAAAAGATGGGTTGAGCAAGGATCTAAAAGTGCTGATACAGCATGTGAAGAGAGAAGAAGCAAGTTGCAAATGCTTTAGAAAAAGTGCTGATACAGCATGTGAAGAGAGAAGAAGCAAGTTGCAAATGCTTTAGAAAAAGATGGGTTGAGCAAGGATCTAAAAGTGCATGCCATCACAGTAGCCCATCCCATTTACATTGGAAGGGAGGATAATTTACAAAAGATTGAGGATTTCCTTCACGCAAGTCTTGTACCTGTAGATTTTTCCAAAAGACAGAAATATGGTTTTATAAGGAAATATTTATAGTACACTCTTTTAAATAATCAATTATTTATGAAAGACAAGGACTTGATTTTAAGGATAGTTCCGCACAGGAAGGAGATCTTTGCCATAATAGAAACCTGCCATGAAGGGGTTCGTGGAAGGAATTTGACCCTAAATCTGGCTATGTATGTCCTAGTCTAAGGAGAGATGTGTAACTGGTGCAAGAGTTGTGAGACTTATTAGAAGCAAGGTAGTAAGGTTTTGCAATATGAATTGAGGAAGAGTATTGTATCATCTGTGTATCATATGGGACTTTTGAAAAGTGGGGAGTAGATGAAACTGGTCCTCCACTCACTACTGTGCTAGGGGTAGACTATCTGACCAGACGGGTTGAAACTAGATCTATGAAGAATATTACTTCTAAAGAAGTGGAAAAATTTGTATTTGATAATATATATACTAGATTTGGCATGCCATTAGAGCTTTTGACAAAATAGAGGCATGGATTTAGAGGAGAGGTTGTATAAGAGCTCATGCAGAAGTTACATATCACTCATAGGTTCTCTACTCCTTACTATCCAAAATGAAATGGGTGGGTAGAAAGATTCAATGGTGAGTTGCACACCATGCTGACTAAGTGTGTAGAGGAGCATCCCAAGCAATGTGACTTGCATGTTTCCTTAGCACTGTGGGCTTACAAGACAACTCTCAAATCAGCTACTACTGAGTTTTCACCTTATCATTTTATTTTTGGGAAAGAGGCTATGATGCCCATTGAAGTTGAGATTCCCAATTCACAATTTCTTGAAGCATCAAGATAGTGGTTTGGATGTTTATAAAGATAGGTTGCTAGATCTATAAGAGTTGCAATTAGATAGGAAGCCTTGGACCATTACATTCCGTTAAGCAATCGGAGAGCTGAGCATTTTAATGAGACTGTCAAGAACAAGGTATCAAAGAGAAAGGGAGGGTCGCTTCAACAACAGGTTAGGCAACACCTTTCAGACCAAGTTACATATTAAGTGTGGGAGGGTCACTTCAAGGTTGTTCATATATATGAGAATGGTACTTATCAACTACCTGACTTGAATGATTAGTTACATTAAAAGAGAGTCAATGGTTATAGGTTAAAGACATATTAATGAAAAATTAATGCAATTCAGAAAGATTTAGAGATGTTGGATACAAGTCTGCCTATACTGATGCAAATATTCCAATTGATGCAGTAGATTTGTGTTGGGATTTGGGTGTACTTTTCTTTGAGGATTGTCTTCGTGATCTAGAAACATATGGTTGAGCATGAATGCTCTAACCATGGGGGTTCGGCAGACTATGATAGGTTTTTCTATGCTTAAAGAACATTCCCAATGGATATGTCCACCCCAAAGCTAGGAAAAAGAAAAAATGCTTTGATTATGGTTAGAAACCATAGGAAATAGACGACTCTTGCATTGTCAAGTGGGTTTGTGCGGGTGCGTGGATAAAAAGGAAAGAACATGGGCAAACGAGTGAACAAGTAAGCTGAGGGTGCAACTTTCTGGAAAAATCAAAGGCAGCGTGATGAGTTGAAGAAGGTGAATTGGGGGGAAGTTTTGAAGGGTGGGGGACGAGACTTGTCAGTCATGTGAAGAAACCAAGAGACGTTGGGTGAGGGAGTTCTGTAGAAGTTTGTTGTGAGTTTTTGTTTGCGAAGGAGACGACTCGGGTTTTGTTTGAGTATACTTGAGTCTGCCCAGAGGAGAGGTTGCAAAGGTGAGAGGGTCATGTAAGAGGTTGGTTCCCTAAGACCTTTAAGGCTGCAATTCTATTGGAACTTGGACGAACTCAAAGTATTATTCAATGATTATCCATGATATTTATTGGTAGAAGTCTGAAGAGTGAGAATACATGATTTTTGTTGGGTATAATTGTGTGGAAGTCCCTTGATTTTGTAGTGCTTATCACTTTTGTGTTCAATCTCCAAATCTCAAAGGTGTTGAGATTGGCTCAATTTTATATATACATATGGATTGTGTTGTGGATTGACGAAAACTTATGCTTTAGTTTTAGCTGTGATGTTTTGATGGAGTTTGTTGAAAAGGAATGACTGAGAGTGAGGAGCTCACTTGTCTTGAATGAAAAATGTGTCAGTTAGCTTCTGTTTGAGTCAGCAAGTTCTGAGACAGAGGCAGCTTGGTCAGCTCTATGGTGTGAAGATAGATCAGTGGAGGCTATTTAAGTATTGGCCTAGTCTTGTATAACACTTGTGAGGTCTGGGCTGACAATAAAAAGTAGTCAGAACTCAATATGATAGATCTCGCACTGCTAATGGTCTAAGTGTCAACAACTAAAGTCTGTGTCTAGCTAGAAGGGAGTCGGCTAGGATCAGCTAAAGACCAGTAGGAGTCAGTCAGGTGTTCAAGAGTAGTTTTTCTCTCTTTGTGTTAAAGAGGAGAGTTTTGAGTCATGTATGACAGTCAGCCTATCAGGAGTTAGAGGCAGTATGACAGTAGGAGTCAGTCGGGTGTTCAGGAGTAGTTTTTCTCTCTTTGTGTTAAAGAGGAAAGTTTTGAGTCATGTATGATAGTCAGCCTATCAAGAGTTAGAGGCAGTATGACAGTAGTCAGTCGGGTGTTCAGGAGTAGTTTTTCTCTCTTTGTGTTAAAGAGGAAAGTTTTGAGTCATGTATGATAGTCAGCCTATCAGGAGTTAGAGGCAATATGATAGTAGGAGTCAGTCGGGTGTTCAAGAATAGTTTTTCTCTCTTTGTGTTAAAGAGGAAAGTTTTGAGTCCTGTATGACAGTCAGCCTATCAGGAGTTAGAGGCAGTATTGAATGGAAAGGTATTCCTGAGTTAGAAGACCGTGAGCAAAGCTGTTGTCAGCCATGAGTGTACGGAGGTGAGTCCCGGGGGGTTTGAGTGTTTTGAGGGCTTAAGAGGGTTAGTGGACACAGAGGAGAGGAATTCTGATCCTATTGGGTCAACTGGGTTAGTTTGGTTAGAATAATCAAAATACAGTAAATGGAGTTAGCAGAGAGTCTTTGGTGTGGTATCTCTTTGAGATTGGAGAAACTTGAGAGTCAGGGGGAGGTCAGAGGACACATGAGTGGTGATTTCTACTTCAGTTCATACAATTGAGTAAGCCGAGTCAGGTTCAGTCAGATAAATGTTAATAGAAGGTCCGCAAACCTTCAACAAAGAATCCAGTAAGGATATGGGGTTGTGAGTTTTAGATTAGCTGATATTGGATGAATTCTAAGGAAGCCTGGACGACTCAGTCATCAGCTAGGGTTTGATTCGAAAGATAGTCAACATCTGATCTATTTGTGTCAGTGTTTTTGGTCAATTGTTAGTCAACTGAGGGAAAACTAGGGTTATTCAAGATCAAAGATGACCTGGGAGGATGTCTGGAAGAGGCAGCTATACAGTTTGAGGAGTTTGGATTGTGCTGAAGTGTTTGCCTATGTCAACTGAAGCTCAAGGGACATCAGATGAGTGAACTGGTGCTTTCATCCATTATTTGTGCTGGGTTGTGGTGCTAGGTGGTAGTTCCCTCCTCAAAGTGGTGTGTTTCGAATGGGCTATAGAGGCAGGTCTCTCCACCGACACATCATTATTTTGGTCCCTTTATATTTGTTTGTAGGTTTGAAAGTTTTCAGTAGAGCAGATGGCAGCCATGATGACATATCCGATATTACATGGGCATGCTGGTGGAGAGGATCCAGAGGAATTTTTGGTGGGCATAGAGTTGTGAGCATTCACCTTTGGGAAGGACATAGATGAGAAGAAGTACTTATTGTCCGTGTCATTGAAGGGAGATGCCAAATGGTGACTGCAGTTATAGAGAGCTCTAAGGTGAATCAAGGAGGACAGGCATATGAAGACATCAAAGCGACCTTGGTGCAACACTATAGATAGGGGAAATCCCTAGATGCTCTGTGGGCAGGAAATCTAGAATTTAAAGCATAATCTGTATGATGTGTTTGATAGATTTGTGGACCATTTTGAGGACCTATGGGGAAGATGGGACACTTCTTTGCGAACAAAGAATTGGCATGTTCTTCTTAAGAAAGATATGTTTATCTAGTCCCAGATAAGATGTTGACTATCTTCTGAATTAGACACTTGCTAATGACTCCAATCTGAATTACTCCAACATCAACTAATCTAAAACTCACAACCCTAGATGCTTTGCTGACCCTTTATTGAACTTTTGTTAACACTTATCTGATTGAACCTGACCTTTTATTAACACTTATCTTATTGAACCTGACTCAACAAGACTCGGCTGACTCAACTGTCTCAACTGTCTCAACTAAAGCAAAAATCACCACTCAAATGACCTCTAACCTCCCCCTGACTCTCAAGATGCTCCAATCTCAAAGAGATACCACACCAAAGACTCTCTGCTAACTCCAACTGACTATATTCTAATTGTTCTAACTAGACTCACCTAGCCGACCCAACAAGATTAGAATTCCTCTCCTCTGTGTCCATTGACCCCCTCTTAAGCCCTCAAAAACCCACCAGGACTCACCTCCCAACACTCACAACAGCTGACAGCAGCTCTGCTACTGCCTGCTAACGGTCTTCTAACTCAGGAATACTTTTCCATTCAATACTGCCTCTAACTGGTGCCTCTAACTGGCAGACCTGACTCTTGACTTTCCTCTTCAACACAAAGAGACCAAAACTACTCCTAAACACCCACGAGTGACTCCTACTGGGCTTCAACTAATCCTAGATGACTCCCCTTTGACTAGACACAGTCTTAAGTTGTTGACCCTTAGACCATTAGTAGTGCCAGATCTATCCTACTGAGTTTTGACTAGTTTCGATTGTTAGCCAAGACCTCCAAGTGTTATACAAGACTAAGGCAATACTTTAATAGCCTCAGCTGATCTATCCTGACACACAACTGACCAAGTTGCCTTTGTCGCAACTTGTTGACCCAAACACAAGCTAACTGGCATAGTTCACCTCTTCACTTATAGTTGTTCCTTTTCAACAAACTCCATTAAAACATCACAGCTAAAACCAAAGAAAAATATTTAATGAATCCAATACAATTAGACTTCCATATGAAAATATAAAATTGAGCCAATCTCAACACCCTTGAGATTTTGAGATTTAACAAAAAAGATATAAAAGCACCACAAAACCAAGGGACTTCCACCTACCAATTATCCCCAACAAAAATCCTGTATTCTCAACTCCACAAAGAACCAAAAACAACCTAAGCTACAACTACACTATGTAGAATTCTACCAACAAATATGATAGAGAACCATTGAATAAGACTTTGAGTTGGTCCAAGTTCCAACAAAATTGCAGCCTTAGAGGTCCTAGGGAACCAACCACCTACAAGACCTTTTAACCTTTGCAACCTCTCCTCTACGCAGACTCAAGTATACTTGTGTCATCTCCTTCTCAAACCAAAAGTCACAACAAACTTCCACAGAATGCCCTCACCCAACGTCTCTTGGTTTCTTCACGACTCACACCTCTCTTCCCCCACCCTTCAAAACTCCCCCCCCCCCCGATTCAACTTCTTCAACTCGTCGCCGCCTTTGATTCTTCCAGCAAAAAGTTTCGCCCTCACCTTACTCGTTGACTCGTTTTCCCATGTGCTTTCCTTTTTCATTCTCACACCTGCACAACTCCACTTGACCACACAACAATCATCTATTTGCTAAGGTTTCTAACCATACTCAATGCGTTTTTTCTTATTCTTGGGTTTGGGGTGGACCTATCAATTGGGCATGTTCTTTGAGCACAAAAAACCTATGAGCGTATGTGACACACTATTTAATTTTTAATGCACCATCATTATAGGATGCCCATATAGCAGGTGTTGTTTATGCCATGCTATAGGTGGCTCTTAAATGATTCCAAAACATAGTTTATGAGATGCACGTTGTTATGGGTGTCGCACATGCGATGCCTAGTAGTGACACATGTAGAGATGAAAACGGTGTTTTCTCTATGGGGGGTTTGTGTTGTAGTAAAGGGTACTTCATTAAAAACAGCACCCATAAATCTAGGTAAATCTAGTAAAGGGTACTTCATTAAAAACAACACCCATAAATCTAGGTAATAGTGAATGGAATCTCTAGTTTAATAAACTCTGAGTAAATTGTCACCTCCCAGTACTAAGCTAGATATTCCATTCACTATACTACCTAGATTTATGGCTATTCCTATAAATGGAGCACCCATAAAGGCCTAGATTTTTGGGTAGAACCATGCTAATCCAAATCTCAAAGTTTCTAGTCATCACTCATCTAACTACCAGTCTTTATTTCTTGGATTCTTGTTTAAGATGTTGGATATGGAAAAACCTAGTCTATTTCCCATGACCCTCACCTGCTCATTGATGTGGCTTTCATTAGATTTTGATCTAGGCTTGATCATATTTGGTGTTAAATTCCTTAAGGTTCCTTTATAACATTCAGCTCAAATCCAACATACTTGTTTCCCATCCTCCATAGGCTCCTATGATCTCCATGTGCAATGCTTCTTGCCACATAAGATAATACCTTTAGAAGATTTGTTTGTCACCACATCCATATTCCTACAATGGGAGGGTAGCATGATCACTAGCTTTGTTGCCATGGAAAAGGATCAACTTTGATCACGGGATTTATACTAGGTTCATTAATAGGCTCGATTTAGTTGATCATTTTATAGTACATACCCATACTAATGTTTCTTTTTGCACCACTCAAGAAATTTGTGGTGCATTCTTCATTTAGATAAAACCAAAACACGTAACATTTTTGTATCTCAATATTAGAATGCAAGTGAGACACTTGAGGAATTTAGCATGATTAAATGCAAGATACTTGGTACCTTGCATTTTTGTCTCTTAATAAAAGTATGCAAGTGAGGCATTTAGCATGATTAAATGAAAGAAAGACTAGGTTTTTCCATGTCCAACTTCTTGAACACCAATCCAAGAAATAAAGACTGCTAATGAGATGAGTGATGGGGAGGATTTTCATTAGCTTGGACACCTCTAGTGCATAGGCGAGTAGAAAATCCTCAATGCTCCTGGATGATAGGAGGGCGGAAGTGAATGGAAAATCTTGATAGAGAATATGTAGTAGAGAATATAATGACTTCTTTAAAAAAATGTTGGAATGTCAACTGAGGCATAAATCACCACTAACATGTCCTCTGATGTTCCCCTGACTCTCAAGATGCTCCAATCTCAAAGAGATACCACACCAAAGACTCTCTGCTAATTCCAACTGCCTGTACTCTGATTGTTCTAACCATACTCACCTAGCCAACCCAACAGGATCAGAATTCCTCTCCTCTGTGTCCATTGACCCTCTTAGGCTCTCAAAACACTTAAAACCCCACCAATACTCACCTCCCTACACTCACACTGCAGCAGCCCTACTATTTTCCTGATGGTTTCTAACTCAAGAATACTTTCCATTCAATACTGCCTCTGATTGGTACACCTGACTCAAGACTTTCCTCTTCAACACAAAGAGACCAAAACTACTCCTGAACACCCACGACTAGTCGACTCCCTTCTCACCAGACACGGTCTTAAGTTATTGACACTTAGAGCATTAGCAGTGCTAGATCTATCCTATTGAGTTCTGACTAGTTCGGATTATCACCCCAAACCTCACAAATGTTAAACAAGACTAGGACAATACTTTAACAGCCTCAGCTAATCTATCGTGACAACAGTTCTGATTCAACACAAGTCATCTCTTCACTCATAGTTGTTCCTTTTCAAAAACCTCCATTAAAACATCACATCTAAAACCAAAGCAAAATATTTCATCAATCCAACACAATCAGACTTCCATATGTATATAAAAAACTAAGCCAATCTCAACACCTTTGAGATTTGGAGATTTAACACAAAAGAGATAAAAGCACCACAAAACCAAGGGACTTCTACATAATTATCCCCAACAAAACTCCTGTATTCTCAACTCCACAAAGAACCACAAACAACCTGAGCTGTAACTACAATCTATAGACTTCTACCAAACAATATGACAGAGAACCATTGAATAAGAATTTGAGCTAGTCCAAGTTCCAATAGAATTGTAGCCTTATAGGTCCTAGGGAACCAACCACCTACTAGACCCTCTCACCTTTGCAACCTCTGCTCCGGGAAGACTCAAGTCTACTCAAACAAAACCCATGTCATCTTCGTCTCAAACAAAAAGTCACAACAAACTTCCACATAACTCTCTCACCCAACGTCTCTTGTTTTCTTCAGGACTCACACCTCTCTTCTCCCACCCTTCAAAACTTCTCCGCCCTTTTCAACTTCTTCAACTCATCGCCGCCTTTGATTCCTCTGAGTTGAGACCTCAGCTTACTCATTCACTTATTTTCCCATGTGCTTTTCTTTTTCATTCATGCACCTGCACAAATCCACTTGACCACACAACAATCATCTATTTCCTAAGGTTTCTAACCATACTCAATGCCTTTTTTCTTATTCTTAAGTTTGGGGTGGACATATCAAGTGGGTGTTCTTTGAGCGCAAAAAACCTATTAGCGTACGTCGTGACACACTATTTAATTTTGAATGCACTGTCATTACAAGATGCCCATATAGCAGGTGTTGTTTATGCCATGTTGTGGGTGTCTCTTAATAAGTGATGCAAAAACATAGTTTATAAGATGCCTGATTGTCATTGTGGGTGTCGCACACGCGATGCCTAGTAGCGACACCTGTAGAGATGAAAATAGTGATTGCTACGGGGGGTTTGTGTTGTAGTGATGGGTGCTCCATTCAAAACAACACCCATAAATCTAGGTAATAGTAGTGAATGGAATCTCTAGTTTAGTAAACTATGAGTAAACTGTCCCCTCCTAGTACTAAGCTAGATATTCCCTTCATTACTACCTAGAGTCTCCTCAAAGGTATCAAGTCTCTTCAACTCCACTTTCTCCTTCAGCAGGTTAGCATGAAGGGAATGGATAAACATATCTTTCTTTAAAAGAAGAGGCTGATGCTCTATTCCAAAAAATGAAGTGTCCCATCTTCCCCACCACAGATCCTCAAAATGGTCCACAAATCTATCAAACACATCAGTCAGATTATGCTTTAACCTCTAGATTTCTTGCCACAAAGAATCTAGAGATTTCCCCTATTTATAGTGTTGCACCAAGGCCATTTTGATGTCTTCATATGCCTGTCCTTGATTTAGCTGAGCTCTCCATGTCTACATCCACGGTTTGGCATCTGCCTTCAACAACACGAACAAGAGGATCAACTTATCTACATCTCTATCCTTCCCAAAGGTGAATGCTGCTAGCTCCATCCCCATCAAAAATTCCTCTTGATCATCTCCAGCATGCCCATGGAAGACCAGATATGTCATCATGGCTATGCCATCTTTAGGTCTTGCCTTTGCATGTAGTTGCTTGAACTCATCTTTATGTGTCTCTATGTCCCTCTCCAGGAAGCAAACCTAGAGCTCAATAAATCTAAATTGGTCTCCATCTCTTGAATTTTAGCTTAATGCTCCTTCAACGATGGCTAAATATTGCATAGCTTCAGCTGATCCTAGTAGACTCCTTTTTGACAAGACACAGTCTTTAGTTGATAGCTAGACCATTAGCAATGCATGATCTATCAGACTGACTTCTAACTACTTCTGATTGTCACGCCCAGACCTTACAAGTGATAAACAAGACTAGGCAAATACCTTAACAGCCTCAATTGATCTATCCTCACACATAGCTAACCAAGCTGTCTCTGTCAGAACTTGCTGACTCAAACATAAGCTAACTGACATAGTTGTGATTCCACACAAGTTAGCTCTTCACTCACAATTGTTCCTTTTTGACAAACTCCATCAAAATAGCACAAATAAAATTAAAGCATAAGATTTCATCAATCCAAACAATTAGACTTCCGTATGTATATATAAAACTGGGCCAATCTCAACACCCTTGAGATCAGGGGACTGAATGGAAAAGAGAGAAGCACCACAAAAGCAATGGACTTCCATACATTTATCCCCAACAAAAATCCTATATTCTCAATTCCACAAAGAATCCGAAACAACCTAAGCTGCAGCTACACTCTCCAGACTTCTACTAACAAATATCATGGAGAATCATTGAGTAATACTTTGAGTTGGTCCAAGTTCCAATAGAATTGCAACCTTAGAGATCCTAGGGAACCAACCTCTTACAAGACCCTCTCGCCTTTGCAGCCTCTTCTCTGGGCAAACTCAAGTATAGTCCAACATAATTGTTTCCCATCCTCCATGGGCTCCTATGATCTCCATGTGCAATACTTCTTGCCACATAAGATAATACCTTTGGAACACTACAAGGAAAAGCGACCATAGGCACGTTTTTAGATGCGTTTTGACAAGGAGCTTTAAAATGTTACGAGCGCATTTATAATCACGTCTAAAATCGCATCTACAGACACGCGTCTATGTACGCGTCTATTTTAGCATCTATATACGCATCTATAATAATATAAACGTGCATATAGATGCGTATATAGACTCCAAAATAGATGCCTTTATAGCCTCTATTATAAATGCATATATAGACACAGATATAGACGCGCTTATAGATGCATAAATTGACTCGCTTATTATAGACGCGCTCTGGAATTTTAAAAAAAATTCAGAGAGCTGCCTGTGCAAATGTACAGCTGCATTTTCTACACATGCACCTGCATTTTTTATGCAGGCAGCTCTCTGGTTTAAGTTTTTTCTTACTTGTACATAGATGAATCAAGATCAGCAAAGATATCAACATAAAAACTTAAATTAAAGATAGATATGCACAAAAAGATTTGTGAACACACTTGATTAAATAAGATGAGAAATTACATTTTATATCCAAAACTTTCTCCATACATGATCGTAGCCACGTAAGGCTTGAATAAAAACATAGATACATAAAGAAGATGAAAAATTTCATCTTATATCCAAGAAATTATCCATACATGATGGTATCCACATGAGGCTTGAAAAAGAAACATAGTTGCATAAACCAAAACTATACATGAAGAAAAACTACAAGGAAAACTTCTCGGACAAGTCATCACTCTCCGGGTCATCTTGTCCACCTTGTGCCTACACAAAGTGAAGATATCTATAAATAAAAATAGAAAGTATTATAAAGGTTGAAACATGTTTTGTAAATAAAAATAAAAAGTATTACGTGCATTGGTGTTCTCCTTGCTCGAATGTATTGTTCGTCGGGAAGATGATCCCTTCTTCGTGAAGGTAATCCCATGTATCTCTACTACTAACGATGATGGTAGCCAGTCTCTGCTGCTCTGCTGGGGTAGGATCTCTACCCACAATGTCATGCTACATCACAAGACAAGCATTATAACACAACTCAAAAAGAGAGATTACAAAGAAAAGACATGAAGTTGCACTATTATACATACAAACTCGGCCTCCCATGATGCACGACCTCCAGATCCACCAAAGTGCGACGATCCATATGGCTCCATTTGTATTCGTCGCGCTTCTCTTTGTTTCTGGTTCACTACTCCTTCTAGGACCTCCTTCTTGGCTTTCTTCCACTCGCCCTTATGAGGAGTAGATGGCTTGCCGTGTCCATTTTGACCGGCATCTATTCGGGCTTTCTCCTCCTTTGCATGTCTCCTTACTAGAGACCTCCTATTCTTAAGTATGTCTTTAATTTTGTGTTGTGCCCATCTACTGTTAAATCTTTGGTTTGTGAGGATTAGGATACTTCTTGTGGATAGCTTTAATGCAATCATCCACTAGGCTCTTCCTTTGCTGCTTAAAATGTATAAAGCAGTCTTTATAGGGTGAAAAAAGTGCTTGGTGCAAGTAGTTTACCACCTCCTTCCCACACGAGAGTCATGAACTATGCCACCCAGATCTATGAAATCATAATATGATATATCACCATGATGTGGTGGTGACTCTGAAGAACTATCCCCACCCCCAAAGCACTGCCCTAGGCATCCTCTACCTCCACTCTCAGTCCTAGTGCGACGTGCAGTACGACCGCCACTATCTCCACCATGACTACCCTCCCTACTACGACGACGGCTACCCCTCTCATGAGAGCCATGATGATTGTGAGGTGTCACATCTCCTGAAGGCCTAGGAGATGCTGTAGCACTAACTGGGGCTGATGGATAAGGGGTGAATGTAAAGGAAGGTGAAGTGTAAGATTCCTCCCCAGCCTCTCAAGATATCCAGCATCTTTCCCTGTAATCAGTTCCCTCTTCAAAATTATAAGAGATCTCGTCTCTGCCTGTTTTGACATAGAGAGAGAAAATATTCTAGAGAGAGAATATTCAGATTTTTAATATTTTTGGATAGAAAATTATCTCATCTTATTAAAATAAGTTCCCCTGAAACAGAAATTCAAAAAGAACTTTCCAATGTGCAATTAGAATTAATTGGAAAAGGGTATAAAGGCCTTAGCCTAAGGGTCTAGATTTTCAGAAATTTTTGGATTATGGTCCAATTAAGGTTCCTATGGGCCAATAGCATCAATCCATGTGTAGGGAGGAGATAAATCCAATTTTGTAAAAGAAGATACCCAAAAATGAGTAAATGCTCACATAAGATGAAGAGTTGACTATGTACAAGGTTTATTAGTAAGAAACTATGAGTAATATCAAAAATATGAGATATTTTGGGTATCCAAAAATGAGTAAATGCTCACATAAGATGAAGAGTTGAAAATGTACAAGGCTTATTAGTAAAAAACTATGAGCACTATTAAAAATATGAGATATTTTGGGTATCCAAAAATGAGTAAATGCTCACATAAGATGAAGAGTTGAAAATGTACAAGGTTTATTAGTAAAAAACTATGAGCAATATTAAAAATATGAGATATTTTGGGTATAATGATTCCATTTTGACACATATGTAAGGAAGGGGAGTCCATTAAAGGAGGTGCATATTTCACATGCTTGAATGAGTTTTAAACTCAAAAATAATGTGATATTTTTATCTTTCCTCTCTCTTGAACCAAACCAAATCAAAAAGGAACCAAACCGAATCAAAAAAGAACCAAACTAGGTCCAAATCTAGTCCAAATTCAACCAAACTGAAATTGAAAAATTCTAGAAATCAGTTAGCTTTGGTTAGAGCCTCCCTCTCCTATAAATAGAACATGAATCCTTTGAAAAAAAGGAGGAGAATTTTACTATTCTAGAACTATGCTGAAATAATGCTAATATTTACTATTCTCTAAAATTCTCTCCAATTTGTAAGAAATTGGAGCTTCCCTCTTTCTTCAATCTCCATTGGTGGCTCCATCAACATACTAAACCAATTGATTGGTTGGGGGCCTCTACCGTGAACAAAGAATCAAGCAATTTGTAAGGTAAGTGGTGAATTTTGAGCTTTTCTATAATCTCTCAATGTTTATCTCTTCTCAACCCCTCTCAAGCTTGAGAAGCTTAATTGGAATGGTTTTTGAATGCTATTGAAGTAATTAATGAGAATGATAGAAAAGAATTACATAAATTTACATTTATGCTTAATTCTAATGGTTTTTATGTAATATCTCTCTCTCACTAAAGAAATGGTCATACTCATGACCTATTCTCAATCCAAATGAAGCTTTTCATAAAGCTTTTCCTTAATCCAAGATTAATCTATGCTTAAGACCAAATTAATGGCTTTCCCTATGCTTTTAGTTTAGGAATATTGATGATTCAATCCATTATGGGTTAATGATCCAATTAGGGATCATTCTAATCATTCCCTTAAGGATAAGCTTTATCTTTTAAAATAATTGAGATTTATCAGTCATAGTAGCGGAGCTATGGCAAAATTTTTATAAAAATTACTCATAAAATAATTTCATTCAAAGCATGAAAAGAGGACTTCCTACCATATTCTAGGAACTACCATCCTAGATTAATTAAAAGAATTTTATTATGCATGGAGATGTGGATGTATGCATGTAGATGTATATGTATGGATGTGAGTGTGAATGTGGATGTGGATGTATGCATGGAGATGTGGATGTATGCATGTAGATGTAGATGTATAGATGTGGATGTGAATGGAGATATGGATGTATGCATGTAATGTGGATGTGGATGTATGCATGGAGATGTGGATGTATGCATGTAGATGTAGATGTATGGATGTGAGTGTGAATGTGGATGTGGATGTATGCATGGAGATGTGGATGTATGCATGTAGATGTAGATGTAAAGATGTGGATGTGAATGTGGAGGTGGATGTATGCATGTAGATGTAGATGTATGGATGTGAATGTGAATGTGGAGGTGGATGTATGCATGGAGATGTGGATGTATGCATGTAGATGTAGATGTATAGATGTGGATGTGAATGGAGATGTGGATGGATGCATGTAGATGTAGATGTATAGATGTGGATGTGAATGTGGAGGTGGATGTATGCATAGAGATGTGGATGTATGCATGTAGATGTGAATGTACGCATATAGATGTGGATATATGGATGTGAATGTGCATGTAGATGTGGATGTATGGATGAGGATGCATGAATGTGCATGTAGATGTGGATGTGAAAATAGATGTATAGATGTAGATGTGGATGTATGGATGTGAATGTGGATGTGGATGTGGATATATGTATGGATGTGAATATATGATATGTGATGTGAAGGAATCTGAAGTGATGAGATGGAAAATGATGTGATGGGATGAGTATACATATAAATGGAATATGGAATAAGTAATGTGGATTGATGAGGGATAATGTGAAAAAATGAGAGTTAATATAGAAACTGTATTGTAAACTGTTTGTAAATGCTGTTTGTAAATGACTGTTTTCTGTCAAGAATGCTGGGAAAGCATTTTGACCATCTTGTGATTAAGGTCGTGGAGACCTAACTGATAAAGTTATAACTGCTGACGGAGAGTCAATGGAGGATGTCTCGCGTAGCAAGGTCGACCGAGGTCTTGACCAGCCTCGGTTGTTCGATTAAAATGGTGAGCTTCCGGTACGGTGGATGAGGGACCAAGAAAGCGGCCTATGAGTGAAGCGCTAGGTCACCTGCGAAGGATCCTAGAGGGTGCTGACCATACGGTGGTCGGGCTCTGGGTCGCCTAGGATACCCACGCGTGCATCGAGGAAGATATTGAAACAAGGAGTAAGAGTTGTTTTGTGAAACCGGGCATGGATCTGGTTGATTGACCTTGCTGGTCTTCAATGGATGAGTCCATGGCTCTTATATGGATCTGTTGGTTGATCTTGCTGATCTTCAACAAGAGTCCATCTGGATTTTTATAAGTGATTATATTGCCGAGTATTATGGGCTAGGAACTATTGAAAAGGCCCCTAAGTTGACAGGTGGTGAGCGTTCTAGTTGCCAATGATGCCATAGATACTCTGATGAAGGAATGATGGGAAATTAAGAATCAACCGGATAATTTGGAAGATTGTGATCAGTGATACTATGGTTTCATTAAAGGATTGTTTTAAAACTGATTGAATCTGTGAAAAAGGCAATTTCATATTGGGTGTGTAAGTGGTGTGACTAGTTTTATTTTTGCATGAATATCTGGCTAGGGAGCCTGGGAACTCTTTTCCTTGGTACCCGGGATAAAACCTAACCAAATTCCTAATTGGATCCCATCACTATAGTGGTTGGGCGGTTGGCTAACCCATGGGACTGGATGGGGTTAGGCTGGACTGATGGATCCATAAATCGAGACTCAATTTTTGTTATTATGATAGATAAAGTAAATCCCGGATAGTAATTGTTCTATGGATAGGAATCAACGGCTGTGCCTCTTTGATGGGGAAAAAAGCATTGATCCCAATGATCCAAGTGCAAGTTTCTTCATTGATCTGACCGAGTATCTTTATAGGTACAATCAGATCAGCTTGATCAGTAATGGTCTTGACTACGTTAGAGTAAAAAGTTATCTTGGTGGAATCGCCCATGCTTTCCGGGTAAGAGAAGTTTTTTCGAGTCCGGTTTTTGAAAAAATGCTAACGGATTAGTCTCTTGTCCGGATATCCGTGGACGAGGCCCCGAATGTGGGACCCTTGTCTCGTGCGAGAAGTGCTACTTCCGCTGCTAGTACCCCGAATCTGTTACTCGGTGGGAACAGGAATCTCACATGAAGTGCCTAGCAAGGGTAAAGTGCCTGGCAAGGGACTCTGTTGGCAAACCTGATGGTAAAGGGGTTCCTGCTGTATAGGCTGCCAACTACTCGGGGGTGGGAGTATAGCCAAAGATGCCCTCTACCTCCCTAAGCAAACCATCATTGAGACTCGATGAGAGCCTCAACTTGTGGGTCTATGGGACAAGAGGACGAGGACCCAGGACACATCTATACAAATAAAGAAATTATTAAAAAAATATTATGAAATGAAGACTTCTCGGTTCTTTAAGTCAATTGACCCCGGAAATCATCTCACTAAGAAAGCATGTAAGCCGTTATGCAAGCCGAGAATCATCTCATTCCCAACACTATGCACTATGCAAGCCTTATGCAAGCCATTACACAAGCCTTGCATAAAGCATTATGCATAAAGCTTATGCATAAAGTAGTATGCATAAGGCCTTAATCATGAGGCCTTATGCATAAAGCACTATGCATAAAGCTTATGCAAGAGGCTTATGCATAAAGCACTATGCATAAAGCACTATGCATAAGGCCTTATGCATAGTTTTATGGATTAGGCCTTATGCATAAAGCTTTATGCATAAGGCTTATGCATAAAGCTATGCATGAGGCCTTATGCATGAAGCTTATGCATGAGGCCTTAAAGCTTAACATGAGGCTTATGCATAAAGCTTAAAGCATAAGGCATAAAGCTTATGCATAAGGCTTATGCATAAAGCATAAGGCCGTAAGCATAAATCATAAAGCTTATGCATGAGCATTATGCATAAAGCTTATGTGTAAACCTACAAAACAAATCCCTAGCACCCAAGGGTGCAATAATAATGGAGAAAAGAGAAGAGAGATATGAAAGCACTTACCTCTTTTTCGTGATGTTGAAAGAGAGGATTAGAGGACCTACAAAACCAACAAAAGGGTGAGTAAAAGTTTAGTAATGCTTACATACAAACCAAGAAAATATTAAGAAGATTAGTAATGCATATATACCACTACAAGGGATCGGGCTCATACCCGCGCTCTTAGCCGCTAAAAATGACTTGTGAAAAAAAGTAACGGGCCCGTGTATCAGCGCGTGTATAATCGCGGCCAGAGACATGCGTGTAAAACCGCGTGTACAGTACCTCTCAGACGCGCGTATACACGGGTGTGTAGCCGCGTTTTTTTACACAGACGCGTTAATACACGCCCCTATACACGCTTCTTATTATATTAGACGCGCTTATACACGGGTGTATAGCCGCATCTTGTTCAGTTCCAATGTCCCAGACGCGTTTATACACGCGAACAGAGAGCAAAAAAAAAAATCCAGAGAGTGCTATTTGGTGCCTGAATACTGTTCCAGCATTCCAGCACCCAATAGCACTCTCTGGTTTAGGGTTTTTGGTGCATTAGACCATCCCATTAGACCATCCACGAAGAACATATGCACGAGGGAGATTAAGACAAGAACGACATGAATGCATACATTGTCATTACACGATTCAAGACAGACATGAATGTAATACTATCGATCAATCAATTCAATATTACTATCAAAATTTCATACATGTATACAAGGGAGTCCATATCTCGAAGTAGCCCATGGCTTGAGTTTACAAAAAAATATATACAATCACATCCTAAATATGGAATGTGATACTACAAGTCTGAGTACTACTCAGACCCAGATGATGACTCGGTGCTCCCCCCATGCTCAGATGAGCTCGCATCGGTCGGAATGTCCGAGGAGTAGTGCTCACGTCCACCCTCTGCAGCGGCGGCCAGTGGATCATCAGCAGCTTGTGCCTGTTCAAGTAATATATAGTATATAAGTATATATATATGCAATTCAATAAACCAAAACCATTCGTTACGAATTTTCAAGTACCTGTCGACCGTATGGTCTCATGGCCAACTCAAACTGCGCGTCCGTAATACGTCCCTCGGCTCTGAAGATGGCCCACGTGTCACGTCTGCTATGCCGGCGAGCATACGCAGTATCGTGGGTTGTGGGCTTCCTCCCCGTAACCCGTCGCTGTATCATAATCAACACAATTTGTAAGATTAAAACAATTCATAGAATCAATGAATTAAGTAAACAATCAAATAAAGTGGCAGGATACTTACGAACTCTGCCTCCCATGACTCGACGCCGCCAGATCCGAAATGCGAAGATCCAACGGTCTCCATCTGGATCCGTCGTGCCTCCACATGCTGCCTGCTCTTCACGCCACCCTCTGCTCGTTTCTTTGCCTCCTTCCACTCGCGTTTGTGCGCAGTGGCAGGTTTCTCGGCAGGATAGCCACCCGCAGCTACATTTAGCCGGTCATCGTACGCGAGTTTTTTAAGGTGAGATCTTTTATTACTTAAGATCTCCCTTATTCGCGTCCTTCCCCATACATCCGAGAATGTAGCATGTGGGGGATTGGGGTACCGACTATGTACAGCCTCTATCACCTCCCCAACTAATCGGCTATTTTGATCTTTAAATTTAATAAAACAATTTCTATATGAGTTTGATACTACCCCACGCATGTACTCCATTACCTCCCTCCCCCTCGCATCCATCACTATCCCGCCCCTATCCGTCACATCATAGCAAACCACTCTCTCCATCTCTCTCATCTCCTCCTCTTCCGAACTGTCTCCTCTAACTCTTCTCCCTCTATCTCCTCTCTCACCGCGTGCCCTACTACCTCCCCCACCTCCCCCACCTCCTCCACCAAAGCACCCGCCGCATCCTCCACTCCCACTCTTCCTACTGCTACGGGTGGAGTCACGACTGGGGGATTGTCTACGTGACGGTGGCTGTGAGCCCTGACGTGACGGTGGCTCTGAGGGAGCACGTGATGGTGGCTGTGAGGGTGTACGTGAGTGTGTCTGGGACGAGGTATGTCTCCTCGGTGGACGTGGAAGAGGAGAAGCTGCATGCCGTCTCGTCGGACTCGGAGGAATAGACGGCACTGGAGTGCCCTGGATACTCGCGGTAGGGGTATAGACACCAGGCAGGGAAGGAGGGGGATGGGCATACATATACTCTGTAAGCTCAACCGGACCAGGTTGGCGCCCAAAGTGATTCATCATCTCCATCAACCAATTGCTGTATGCAAATGGATCGGATGAAGAACCTGGAATATCCATAAAGAACCTGCAACAAACATCTTCATGTACATAATGGGCTGTCTCTTGACTCACACAAATATCATCATTCAAGTCAGTTGCCTGCAAATCATGAAATCTGAAACGCCGCAGTTTTCTGTCTGCAGAAACGCGTGTATACACCCGTCAAAAAACGCGTGTATACACCCGTCCAGAAACGCGTGTATACTCGCGTGAAAAAACTCTGCAGACAGGTTACACGCGCTGCTACACGCGTTCGTACACGCGACCTGCGAAAAAAATTTCTCGAAAAGACCGACCCCCCGACAAAGACAGAATGTCCTTATAAAAGGACCAGCCATTGTCGCCCCTATTAGGATGCAGTAACCCAATCGTGTGCAAAAAGACAAACCCAAAGAGCAAAGAGCAAAGTAAACAAATCTGACAAAAGAGACAAGGCACAGGACAAAGTGACTCACCTCTGAAAAAGTGAGTCCTCTCTGCTCCTTCTCTGCTCCCTCCTTCTCCCGTGTGTGTGCTCCTTTCTCTGCTCCCTCCTTGCTGTTGGAAGAGGCGAAAACATGCGAAAACGCATGCACTGTTGATTTCTTAGTTCAAAATCTATATTTGGGGAAGGCGGGCTGTTTTTAGTTTAAACATACCGCCGCGTTTATATTCGCGTTTATGAACGCAGGTATATTCGCGTGTATATGATTTTAGCTGCGTTTATACACGCGTTTTGCAGAAATTAGCCGCGTGAATACACGCGATTTTTAGGAAGTAGCCGCGTTAATACACACAATTTTTAGGAGATAGCCGCGTCAATACACGCGATTTTGTGCTTTCATTAAGAACATATAATGATTTTGTGTTTTCTGATTTGTACACAGGATGTCATCAACCTCTTCAAGCAGTTCTGGGGAAGATGAGACAATGCGTCATCGTAATCGCGATGTGTGGTTGGGACAACGGATCAAATGTATGTGTAATCGATGTCAAGGATGCATTGTACGAGCACGTCGAATTACCTTGAATCACATCTCCATGTATGGAGAATGGAATCAAACAGGTTTAGAGGTCAGTAGATGTAAATTGATGGTATTCAAATGACTCATGGTATCCAAATTAAATTAATAGAGTTGTAACATATAATTTGATAAATTGAAGCAGGATGCAGTACCACACCCTAACATGGTACCCTACGCGCGACGAGAGCACGTAAAGCGTCGACGAGATGATGCTGGAGCTTCGGGATCTATTGTCAGAGATGAGTGGGAAAGGGACGACAATAGCCCTGCACCCCACGAAGTTGTGGAAGAGGAGGTGCTTGATGATATGGTGAGGAATCTTTTTAAGGATGATCCCAAAGGTATGGACGACGATGATATGGAACAAGAGCATCTTTATTTGGTTTCAAAAGCACCGCATACAGCGTGTGGCCAGTTGTGTTGGTGAATTACAACCTTCCACCATCAATGGCGATCAAGAAGGGACATCTTATGTTATCCCTTCTAATTCCAGGGAAACATAAAGTCAAGCATATGGATGTTTATCTTGAACCACTGATTGATGAGTTGGAGGAACTATGGAGAGGTGTTGCGGTGGTGGACATTAGTAGGCCTCCCTCCTCTCGACACTTCGACTTAAAAGCAGTGTTGATGTGGACAATGCATGACTTTCCAGGATACAGCGATTGTTCTGGTAAGAATTCTAATAACCTCCCTACTCTATTACTATTGGCTATATATATTAATTAGACGGTTTGACTTTATTATTCTAACTTTTATTTATATTTTAACAGGTTTGAAAACATCGGGTAAACATGCATGTCCTGTTTGTGGCCCTTCGTTAGTACATGAGTATGCTGATGGTTTGTGTAAGACTATATTCGATAATCATCATCGATTTCTCCCCTCAGATCATCCTAAATATGTTGCTAGTAAGAGTAACATTCCTCCACAAACACTTCGTGCAAAAGATTGGAAGCGTATTTGGGAGTCTACAACTATTCTTCCTCCAGATGGCATGAACAGGTATAGTGATGTTTTTTCAATCTTGTTTTGTGTAGTCTCTAATTGGACTAAAGGTCACATAGAGCAATCCCTTGTGCAGGTACTCCATTTTTTTCCGGCTGCCATATTGGACCCATCTTAAGATCAACCATCTTCTTGATCCCATGCACATCTTCAAGAATGTGGGATCTGGTATTTGGGAACATATTACTGGTAAACGAGACAATGTTAGCGTACGTGAGGACTTGCGAGTCGCAGGACGTATGCGTCAAGCTTGGCCACGAGAGGTGGGTGGGCACGTTCGTCTTCCGCCTGCACCATGGATTATATCAAAGAAAGAGGAGAAGCAGGTAAAGCAGGCCATCACCACTTTGCGTACTCCCACTGGATGCATGAGATCATTGAAGGGAGCCTTTACAACCACCAAGAAAAGAATCGTTGAGCAACTATATGGGTTGAAGTCCCACGATTGGCACAAGATGCTTCAAGTAAGTGTTTTCCAAGTCTTGTACGTACGTTGAAATTAAATTTTGTAATGCCATAAACCATAAATGTGCTCTTATGTGCGCAGTTCATACTACCTACTAGCATCGACCATTGTGCGAATAAGAGTTTGAAAAAATGTATTTATAAGATGGGCGAGCTTGTGAGGTATGTAAAACCCATGCTCAGATCACCCTTCATTATACCTTGCAAAATGAACGTGCATGAGGTATAACGTACTATTTATTTATTTTTCAGATATGTTAGTTCCAAAGCAATTGATCCAGCCACGTTGGATGATGCGCGTGTTATGGCAGTGGAGGTGGTTTGTTTGGTAGAGGAAACTTTTCCGCGAACCATTCTCACAAGTCAACTACATCTCATTGTGCATTTAGTGGAAGAAATTGCTTTATGTGGTACTGTGCATGCACGTTGGATGTTCTTCCTAGAGCGCTTCATGAAGACCTTAAAAGACTTTGTGAGGCAAAGTGCAAGGCCTGAAGGAAGCATGGCCGAGGGTTGGTTGATACAAGAGTCTCTTGTATATATTTCAGAATTTCTTGGTCAGGTGGACAGCTCTTTGCCACGACTATGGAGCAATGAAGAGGACTTGAGGATGACCTCTATTGTGCCTTAAGGAAAAGGACAGAGTAAAGTAATTGACAGAACATTGATTGATGATCTCAATTTCACTTGTATCCTTAATAGTGATGTGATGAGCAGATGGGTTACAAGATATGAGGATGCAAAGACAAAAAGGCAAGCAGAAAGAGCTCTCTTTCGGAGGCAACATGGCTCTCGGAAGGCGTACCCTAAGCATCTAGCAACACTTCCGAATGATATCCATGTTGATTGGTTGCATGAGGAAATGGAGAGAGCAGAGAGCGACGAGGGGCTGCATATCACGGTGGAAGAATGGGAGTATGCACGAGGATGCATGTCAAAGGTACATAGAACTAATGTTTTGCATTAGTTGTAAGTGATTTGCTTTTAATATTTATTCACATTGCTTACACAAATATTGCTTCTATTTTGGTCCAGTGCACTATGTTCAATGCTATATGGTGTGAAGGCAAGCATTTTCGAACACAAAGAATTGATGAAAAGAGAAATACACAAGATTGCGGTGTCATTAGTAGCTTTGAGGAAGCTAATGGAAAAATGGATGATTATTGTGGCATAATCCAAGACATATTTAGGCTTGACTTTCGTCGCTTCTTTGTGTATGTTTTGGATGTCAAATGGCAAATGAACGTGGTAGAAAAAGGGCCTGATGCAACGATAAAACGCCATGCAAGTGGATATGTAACTATTGACTCTACAAAGTTCTGGCAAACAAAGAAAGATAGGCTCGTATTGCCACAACAATGTGAGCAGGTATGCATTTTTTTACTAATGTGTTTCATGTACATATATATCTAAGCTCGCGTACCCCTTGACTTTTGATATGCTAATTAATTACTGTACTGTGTGTATTTGAGTAGGTTATCTATCTACCAATGGTGCATGACATCAAATGGTGGTACGTCATCCCTATTGCACCACGTTCCAAAGTGATGTATAATACATTCACTGATATGGAGCATATGGAGGATGTAACAAGCCGCAATGAAGATGACGTCGAACATGCCATTGAAGATGTTGTGATCGATGATCAAGAAATAAGAGATGATCGTGATAATGAGGATGAGCATGCCATTTCTCATGATCATGAGAATGACCCTACCATTGAGGATGATGGTGATGTTGATGAGGATGATCAGGACATCGATACCATTATCAATGGAGTACAGAATATCGATAGTGGAATAAATTTAATCGTAGCCTTACCAATTGATCAAATGGATATTGATGTTGATCGTTTGGCAAGGATGGATCTTATTGAAGATGAGATCGAACCCTAACCAATCCGTCACTGTATGTTCTAAATTGATGACATTTCTATCATCTCATATGCATGATTTATTTTTGAATATATTTCATTGTTGTAAATGCATGTAGTGGGATTGTGTAATGATGTATACTGTAATGTACTATGAGATAGTTTAAGGAAAATAGTTTTTAATTTTGTAAAGGAATTCAGTTTTTCTTCAGTTTTCTCTGCCATGCGTGTATTAATCCGTGTATAGTAGCGTGTATTTATCCGTGTATAATAGCGAGTATTAATCCGTGAATAGTGGCGTGTATTTATCCGTGTATAATAGCGAGTATTATCCCGTGAATATTATCGTGTATTTATGCGTGTATTACTGTGTGTATATAAACGCGTTTATACACGCGTTGATAAATGCAAATATACACGGGAACTTAAATGCTAAAATACACGCGCCCGATTCTATTCAAATACAAGCGCGACAATACACGCGTTCGTAATTTATCGCGTGTATGAAACGCGTGTATGGCAGCATTGTCTTGTAGTGTACAAAAGATTAGCAATCAAATATTAATTTAATATAAGGCTTATGCATAAGGCATAAAGCATAAAGCTTATGTATAAGGCATAAAGCATAAAGCTTATGCATAAGGCTTATGCATAAAGATTAAAGCATAAGGCATAAAGCTTAAAGCATAAGGCTTATGCATAAGTCTTATGCATGGGCTTAAAGCATAAGGCTTATACATAAGGCTTAAAGCATGAAGCATAAGGCTTATCCATGGGCTTAAAGCATATGCATAAAGCTTAAGCATGAGGCCTTATGCATAAAGCATAACACTTAAGCATAAGGCCTTAAGCATGAGGCATTATGCATAAAGCATGCACGAGCATTATGCATAAAGCTTCTGGGTAAACCAACAAAGAAAAACCCCAACACCCAAGGGTGCAACAATAATAGAGGAAATAGAGAAAAGATATGAAATCAATTACCTCTTTTTCGTGATGTTGAAAGAGAGGATTAGAGGACCTACAAAACCAACAAAAGAGTGACGAAACGATTAGTAATGCATACATACAAACCAAGAAAATATTAAGAAGATTAGTAATGCATACATACAAAAGATTAGTAATCAAATATGAAGAAAATATAATATAATCAAAAGAGGGTTAGAAGCTTGAGAGGGTGAGAGAGGTTAGAAATAAGGCAGGATGCTTTTTGGAAGAACTGCATTTTGTCAAACTACTGGCAAAACACTCTCGGGTTCAATTTTCGATCTTTCTTGCCACAGTGCACGTCTATTTTTGCGTCTATAAACGCATCTATACACGTGTCTAAAAATGCATCTAGAAACGCATCTATTCTGTAGAGTAGACACATTTATAAACGCGCTTGTAGATGCATTTTTAGATGCATGTACAGATACGTTTATAGATGCAAAACAGAACAATTTTTAAACACACATAGAAAGATTAAAATTATTTATTCTTTTTTTGAATATGCAGGATGTCTTCATCAATCAGTTCTTCTAGTGATGATGAGTCCCTTCGTGTTCAAAATCGAGATCGTTGGTTGCAACAAAAATAAAATGTATGTGTGATCGTCGTTCTCGAGGATGTATGCGTCGACAATGTAGCATTACGATGAATCACATTTCAATGTATGAAAAATGGGAACCGACGAGGTCAATGGTAAGTATACTTTGCTTATATTGTAAGAATTTAATTAAGAATTAGTATTCAATGTGGAGACTCACATTGAAATACTCATGTGCAGGATAATGCGCCGCACCCTTCTATGTTAACTCATAGGTGGCGTCAACAAGAGGCCAAGCGTCATAGAGAAATGGCAGAGACTTCACAAAACGTTGTCGTGATGCGTGCGGTACAGCCAGGAAAGTACGAGACTTCTAGCTGTGAGAGTGAATGTCAAGTCTAACAAGGAAACTCACGCACAAAATTTCCCAAGGAGTATTGATCATCACTATTTCCAATGACAATTACATGTGTCGATTTACCTCAATACATCCTTGAATTCATCCTGATGATTGAACAAAATTGCATACCAAGTGTTTGTTCCTTTACTCACTGACTTTTTTCTCGAAACCCTTTGAACCATTCACATGTAGGCATAACAAGGCCTTCCAATTTTTCCAATATACATGTGACCAGTTACATCCTTTACATCCAGTGCCATCAAAACCATCATTTCAAGAAGCTCTTAGTCACCTGAAAACCTGCTTTAATATTCTAACATCTCACAAGCAAAAGATGGCATAACATGCTCATGACTTCCAGAATTCAATCAAGCAGAAGCGAGACCAATTTCCCGTGATTTAAATGTGCTAAGAGGATACCTTTTTCCACAAAACATCAAGTTCTTAAAAAAAACCATTAGCTTGTTCACCAAGCTTTTCTCATTTCCAAATCCTTTAAGGATTTATGGATCTTACCCTTTTCCTAAATCCAATAAAGTAGTAAAGAAAAAACTTATCTGAATACATGAGTGGAATTACACTTTGTTTTTTTTATTTTTGCTTGTCTCAAAAGTCGCTTCAGTGCTGATTATGCGAAGGAGAAACGCGGGGAGCAGCATCGCTTCAGCGCCGATTTTGAAAATGGTTTTTCCAAAAAGTATATCATCATGTAGTACTCAATTTACCCTTTAATTCTAACACCTACAAGGCACAAACAGTATTTGTATTCTTGAAATAAAAAAAACTGGTCGATTGGACACTGTTCTCTTTTTCTGCAGAATTTTTTCCCCCCCCACTGAACCTCGCCGCCGTCTGCCTCTGGTTTTTTCTCTTTTTCCCGCAGAGAATTCGGCGCCCCCCCACCACCTTTTGCAGCTGAAAATACGTTTTTTCCCATTTTGAATTTCCACGCTGCGCCTACTATTTCCTTTTTCCTTTATTTTGGAGTGTTGACCTTTTTCCTTTATTTTGGAGTGTTGACCATATATATATATATATAAAATCAAACTCCTTTTTACCATAACCTTGCTAAGGGTTTTTCTCACGCCTCATCAAAAGAAGCTCCATTTGGCATCCTTATTGCACATATGATTTTGCCATCTAAAGCATACGATCAAGACCCCAACCATTATGTACCATAAAGTCCTCTGTCTCAGTGCTAATATCAACTCAACCATGATAGGCACAGCTTATGAGCAATTCACCATCTCATGGAATCAATAAAGCAGTCGAACCACAAGCATAATCCAGTCCTATCAAGGCACAAGGTATCTGCTAGCTCCAAAATTCTCCATAAGCATAAAAAAAAATCCTCCACAATTCACACCACACTGTCAAAGGCTTCGAAACCTGGCTCAGCCTCAGCTCATCTTATTGAACCTTATCTACAATATGAACATATATACTCAGGCATCATATAATGACTCGTCATGGCACTTAACCCCATGCATCTGGATGTGTATTTGATGGCCTCACATGCACGGTTTCACATCATAGACGTGCCATGGCACGACATCCACCCCCTCTAAACCTGCACATCCTCTGGTATGTGCCAAATCATCATCAAGATCTACATATAGCTGGATGTCGTCTTCATCTTCTGCATTGTCAGGAAGATCATCCTCTTCCTCTTCAACCATATCCATACTACCACTGTCAAGCCTCTCATCCTGAGCCTCTTGTGAATCAAAAGGATCACTATCATGCCTTCTTTTAAATATCTTGATTCTTTTGCCTGCCACAAGATTCTTTATTTCTGTTCCATCAAGCTCACACAAAGTATACGTGGCATTTCCATGCGCATGCTTGACAATGTAAGGACCAAACCATCTTTTTGCAAATTTTCTTTGAACAGTGAATTGGTTGTCAAGGCTACTATCATACATTAGAACCCAATCACCTTCTTCAATAGGTTTTGGCCGGAGTCTGTGTCTACTATCAAATCTTTCTTTATTTTTCAGCCTTGCATCTTTCAAGCGAGCTTTAGCAAGCTCTACATCTTCAGGCCTCCTCTCCAACTGTCTTATTCGCAATGCAAGGAGGTCATCTCTGCTCAATCCTTCCACCCAGGGCAATACATTCCAAGTTAGAATTACTTCTTCAACTGGCATCACTGGCTTCTGACCATACATCAATTCTGCAGGCATGTATCCTGTCACTGAGCTATGAGTTGTACGGTCAGCCCACAAGGCATATGGTAGCAGCTTTGGCCACTCTCTCATTCTTTCTCTACATGCCTTAGCCAAAGCTTTAATGATTGGAGGATGTCCTCGCTCACTTTTTCCATTACCCTCAGGATTGTAAGCACATGTTAGGGACAGTTTGATACCAATTCTAGAGAAGAATTCCCTTGCTTCTTCAACATCTAGCTCACCCCTATCAGCTGTTATTTTCCCAACACAACCATATCAGCAGATCACATCTTCCAAGAGAAATTTGCATACTGTTTCCGTACTCTTTGTTCTAAGAGCACGCCCTTCTACCTGATTTGTCAAATCTTCTCTTGCAAGTGCTATATACCGCATCTGCCAAATTCCCAAAGGCATTGTAACTAGATCCACTACCCATTTGTAGTGCATGGCAGGTGGGTAGGTTGGTTGCAAGCCATCACGATGCCGCACATTTGAGTACATTTGGCATACTATGCATGTTTCCACATATTGGGAAATATCCTTGTACATTCCTCTCCACCAATATTTTTCCTTTATTTTGGTAAAGGTGGCCCACACACTTCTATGCCCAGCCCAGAGACTCTCATGGAATTCTTTCACAAGCTTTCCTTGAGTCTCTTTATCACATATGACTCTCTGTGGAATAGCATTCCTCTGCTTAGGATGCTTCCAGAGATACCCATCCTTTAGGAAATAACCATATGCTTTTCTACGGATCCTCTTAAATTCTGAGTCAGACCAATTTTCTTGCCTTGTTAGAGTACTCAAATATTGACCAATAAGCAACCAATCTCCTTCATATATTTCCTCAATAAAAGACTCAAGTGCTTTTGATAGGCAAATATGATCCCCTTTTGCATATGCTGTAGTATAGAACTTTGTACCCACATCATCAATGTCACTAATCATCTCTTTCTCATCTTCATACCTGGCTCTTGATAGCATATCTGCAACTGGATTATCTTTTCCCGCAATATGCTCAAACTCAGGATTTAGTGACTTGATATAAGCAATCCACCTAAGCATAGCAATATCTGGAGTGGTACAACTTGCTATCATCCCAAGAAGTGGCAAGCAATCAGTTTCCACAAGTACAGATGCCCCAATAAGATATTCTTTTTCACATTTTAGAGCAGTGACTATCCCCCATAATTCTCTCTTGATCTGTGGATACTTTCGTTGCCGAAAGCTTAATACCTTTGCTCCAAATCTAATTACATACCTATGATCATCCTCATCATCTTGCCCTACTGCCCATCCTATCCCAGTAGGACTAGTATCAACTGTAACAATCACAGGCCTGCCACACTCATAATCTGCCTTTCTCAAAATAGGTGATGATTGGAGCAAATATTTCAGCTTCCGCATAGCTTTAATATGTACTGCACTCCACAAAAATTTTTGATTTTTCCTCAAAAGTTGATAAAGAGGATCTGCTACATGTGCATAATGTGGGATCCAAATAACATAAAAGACACATGCTCAAAGAAATCTCCTCAGCTCTGTAACATTAATGCATGTTTCCTTCATTCTTTGTATTGCATCTATCTTGGCTGGACAAGGACGGCGTCCACTAGTACTACAAAGATGTCCCACTATTAGCACTTCACCAACTCCAAACACTGATTTCAGCCCAGATAAAGTAAGATTCACTTCTTCAAGCCTGGATAGAATCATGTCACAATCCTTTATATGATTTGCCACAAACTTGCGGCACCCTTTTGAATCCAAATCCTCATCTTTGTCTTTCTCATCACAGCCCTTTATTGGCACATCATCCAAAAATGGCATAGTTTTTTGTGGTATGAAGTCTCGTAAGACTTTATTCATTCCATTCATCATATGTGCCACTGAGTTGGTGGCTCCCTGTGGTAAGGTACACATCCTTACTAATCCCAAAGGAGTTCTCATTGTGGTCAAGTCCCTGCTTTGTATATCCAGCTGGAACTGATCATATCCCGAATACAGATCACCCATAGAGTATATAACTTTCCCTGCAAATGCTTCTGCAAACTCATCCACAATTGGACCTGCTCCCACATTCCTGATTGTGACTTTGTTTACAGGTTGCATGTCTTGAATAAAGCGCAATGTCCCATTTTTCTTTGGTACAGTAAACCATCTGTTGGAATATGGGGCACATGAAGGCTCCAAGATTCCCATCCTGATCTTTTCCTTTAGTAATTCCATCAACTTTGGCAAGAGAGCCTTTGGTACTGGAATTGGCCGCAGGTTCCAGGGCACATGTGGAACAGTAAAGATCACCATTGGTGCTGTTACACTTGGATCAACACAGCCTATCTCATGCGGCTGAAAAGCAAAAGCTTTCCCATGTTTTACAAGCATCTCCTCAAAGCATTCCCTTTCAACTGGCAACAGAAAATCCTTCTCACCAATCTTCAGCTCTTTTAGAGTTTCTTGAGTAAATTTATGCCCAATTTTCTTCGGATCTCTAAGATTTGGCTGCATAGAAGCTTCATCTATCTTCTCCTTGCTTCCCGGTGGCAAGGGCAAGGCAACTGGTTTCACCTTCTTTGCAACCGTTTTGTACTTTGTATCAACATGAGCATCCATCTCACAATTCATGTTTTTACATTCCACCCCCTCAAATTCCTGGATTATATCATACATCTCCACAGATGACACCTTTATCATTTCATTTCCACCCTGTAAGCATGCTCTTCCCATATCAAAAAGCACATCCATAGTATCTACAAATGACACCTCATCAAGCACCCCTGAAATAAACTCATTCTTCCCCAAAAGACCACACTGCTCAAAACTTTTTTGTTCATTTTGTATATGTTTTCGCATGCCATGCTTCAAATCCTTGCTTTTTACAAAAACCAGTGACCCATAGCTGGAGAATCCCTGAAAATTTGCTGAAAAGCTATTTACATTGATTGAGTCCTGCGAGAACTCATTTCCCCTTATACCATTGGAATCCCGCTTTACAATGGCACCTGGCCAAAATCCCTCATCTCCCTGTAATTCATGAACTCTCTGTTTATCTTTGGGAGTGACTGTGCCCGAAGAGACTCACGATTCCTTTCATGGTTAATGCAAACTGTCAAAAACTGAACAGCTTTTTTGCCATCTTTACTCCTTATTCTTGCATATGCTGAACCATCATCCAAAACCTTTGTTTCCATCCTTACAACTGTAATGTAGGGTTGTCCAAGGATAAGGGGATACGATGACATCTCCTGAACAAAGAAATTCTGATCATCCTTCACATCCCCTATAGTTACCCTTACATTTGGACATGCTGCATAAAGCTCTCCAGATGAGTTATTAGCTGCTTTAATCATCCATCCATGATCCACATCCATTGGCCACTTACATTTGTTATAGAGATTTTTAGCCATAAGATTTATTTCAGACCCATGATCAATTAGAGCGACATATGGCTCTTCCAAATCACCTATCTTGACAAGAGTTTCAGTGGTTGCTCTTGCCCAATGACTCCTGGAGTAATGACTCTTTGTAAGAACTTCTTTTTCATCATCCTCTTCCACAAAGCGCACTTGTCGTGCCCCATCAGCAGAGTGATTACATTCCACCACATTTTCTCTCTCTTCCTTTTTCTGTACCTGTACTCCATGAGTCTTGGAAGTGCTTGCCTCCCCTTGTGATGGAATAGATTCAATTATGGACTGCCTTTTTCTTCGTATAATATCAATTATCTCATCATGAAATTCTTTCTTTGCAATCCCCAAGACTTCCCCTAGTGTGAATTCCACCCTGCTGTTTAGAATCCTTTCTTCAAGTACCTTTTTGAGATCTGTTGCAACTTCAATATCAGATTGAAGCTTGTAGAGTGGACTTTTCCCTTTACCCTTCTCCTTCATTTTTGCTGGCACTTCTTCCATTGAAACATCCTGTGGAGGTCTGCTATGCTGTGGAGGCATATGTGATGGCCCAGGATCCTTCTTTTCACTTCCACGTGTAACTCTTTTTGATGGCCCTCCTTCCTCATTTTCCCTTTTACGCTTCTCCTCTACCTGTGCCTCATTTTTTTGGCATTTGGCAATATAGGCATGAATGGATAAAGAATCCACAGGCTCCTCCCAGCCAGTCTCAAGACGTATACAATCACCTGCCTCATGCAAAGCTTGCTTTGACACTTTCTTTGACGCAATTAATTCCATTGTTGATGGCCAAAAATCCTCATTCTCATAATCCTCATCATTCTCAAATCCCTGCTTTAATTGACCAACCTTTAATCCATAGGTTGCTGCCTCAACCATAGAAATGGCATGACTAGCAGCCATATCCTCTACCAGCTTTTTCATCCCTCCTTTCCCAAAGTTTGTACTCAATGGAAGACCAGTCTCTGTAAGATGGATTTTCCCATCTTTGAAAAACACAAGTTGATTTTTAAGAGCTTCTTTATAGCTAGCACAATCCTTCTTTGCATGCTCTGGATCATCACACCATATGCATCTATATGTAAACCCTTCTTTGCTTTGAGGCCTTTGCATAGAAGCCTGCCCCAATGGTAGACCTTTTTCTTCAATCCTGGACATCTTCAATTTTAAGTCACGCATACCCTTGATAAGCTCATCCATCGGCCCATCTATCTTTGGAATTGTAGCAGCTGGTTTGGATAGATTCTCAGGGGTGACAGCAGTTATGGGGGTTGCAGAGCCCATCACCATTTTATCCCTCCTCCGCTGCCGCTTTGCTAACATAGTGACTGCATCCTCAACATCATTCCAATCACTCTTTAATCCCTGCTCTGTATCCTTATCCTCAAGGAGGATTTCCAATTTCTCCTGGAGATCTTTCCCAGCTGCTTGCAAGAAGAGCTCTGTTTTTTCTCTGTCCAAAGTTGCACGCTCTATCCTTGACAGCTGGGCATAGCGCTTCTCAAACTCTCTTAGCAATTCTGTGGCAGAAATTCC
Source organism: Cibotium barometz (assembly GCF_041138505.1). NCBI lineage: Eukaryota > Viridiplantae > Streptophyta > Polypodiopsida > Cyatheales > Cibotiaceae > Cibotium > Cibotium barometz. Next base: position 48,792,906 of record NC_141071.1, on the reverse strand, counting down.
CATTTTAGGTTTTGTGACCCATTCCAAGAAAGTTCGTTTGGTCACTCGCTCAGAATCCTCCATGAAATATTCATCCTTTAAAGCAAGCTTGAACTCCTCCCAATTTCTGCCACCATGTGCTGTCTGCAATCCTCTTATGCGTTCTCTTATTTCAGGAACACATACCAGCTCGAAACTTCGAACCATATCTTCCTCAGTCACCCTGTTTAGCTCCATCTCCTTTATATAATTGCGCAGGTACTTTGTAATGTCCTTCCCATCAAATTGATCCACCTTTTTCACAATTGATTGTAATGCTTTGGTCGTGGAAATTTGTCCTCTTTCAGCAGCTTGTTGTTGTTGCATGTACATGGTAAACATCTGAAACATCTGCATAACTCCGGGGTCAAAATGAACCCCCTGACCCTCAGAATTCTCAGCCATAGCTTCCCTGTATATTTCACCACACTCTCACCCCAGCAGTTTCATGTCGGGTTCACCAAAGATGTCGTGATGCGCGCGGTATAGCCAGGAAAGTACGAGACTTCTAGCTGTGAGAGTGAATGTCAAGTCTAACAAGGAAACTCACGCACAAAATTTTCCAAAGAGTATTGATCATCACTATTTCCAATGACAATTACATGTGTCGATTTACCTCAATACATCCTTGAATTCATCCTGATGATTGAACAAAATTGCATACCAAGTGTTTGTTCCTTTACTCACTGACTTTTTTCTCGAAACCCTTTGAACCATTCACATGTAGGCATAACAAGGCCTTCCAATTTTTCCAATATACATGTGACCAGTTACATCCTTTACATCCAGTGCCATCAAAACCATCATTTCAAGAAGCTCTTAGTCACCTGAAAACCTGCTTTAATATTCTAACATCTCACAAGCAAAAGATGGCATAACATGCTCATGACTTCCAGAATTCAATCAAGCAGAAGCGAGACCAATTTCCCGTGATTTAAATGTGCTAAGAGGATACCTTTTTCCACAAAACATCAAGTTCTAAAAAAAACCATTAGCTTGTTCACCAAGCTTTTCTCATTTCCAAATCCTTTAAGGATTTATGGATCTTACCCTTTTCCTAAATCCAATAAAGTAGTAAAGAAAAAACTTATCTGAATACATGAGTGGAATTACACTTTGTTTTTTTTATTTTTGCTTGTCTCAAAAGTCGCTTCAGTGCTGATTATGCGAAGGAGAAACGCGGAGAGCAGCATCGCTTCAGCGCCGATTTTGAAAATGGTTTTTCCAAAAAGTATATCATCATGTAGTACTCAATTTACCCTTTAATTCTAACACCTACAAGGCACAAACAGTATTTGTATTCTTGAAATAAAAAAAACTGGTCGATTGGACACTGTTCTCTTTTTCTGCAGAATTTTTTCCCCCCCCACTGAACCTCGCCGCCGTCTGCCTCTGGTTTTTTCTCTTTTTCCCGCAGAGAATTCGGCGCCCCCCCACCACCTTTTGCAGCTGAAAATACGTTTTTTTCCATTTTGAATTTCCACGCTGCGCCTACTATTTCCTTTTTCCTTTATTTTGGAGTGTTGACCTTTTTCCTTTATTTTGGAGTGTTGACCATATATATATATATAAAAAATCAAACTCCTTTTTACCATAACCTTGCTAAGGGTTTTTCTCACGCCTCATCAAAAGAAGCTCCATTTGGCATCCTTATTGCACATATGATTTTGCCATCTAAAGCATACGATCAAGACCCCAACCATTATGTACCATAAAGTCCTCTGTCTCAGTGCTAATATCAACTCAACCATGATAGGCACAGCTTATGAGCAATTCACCATCTCATGGAATCAATAAAGCAGTCGAACCACAAGCATAATCCAGTCCTATCAAGGCACAAGGTATCTGCTAGCTCCAAAATTCTCCATAAGCATAAAAAAAAATCCTCCACAATTCACACCACACTGTCAAAGGCTTCGAAACCTGGCTCAGCCTCAGCTCATCTTATTGAACCTTATCTACAATATGAACATATATACTCAGGCATCATATAATGACTCGTCATGGCACTTAACCCCATGCATCTAGATGTGTATTTGATGGCCTCACATGCACGGTTTCACATCATAGACGTGCCATGGCACGACAACGTAGAAGTGGTTGGACGATTGGAATGATGGAGATACAAGCCCACCACCCTTTCCTCATGAGATGGTGGAGGAAGAGGTTTTAGACGATATGGTACGTTTTCTATTTACCAATGAGCGTAGTCAAAATGAAAAAGCCATGGAATATGATCGCCTTTATAACGCAGCTTCGACCCCACTTTTTAAGGGATGCACATATTCCATTCTACGCACTGCTCTCGAGTTTCTCAACTTGCAAACAATCTATGGATGGAGCAATGCAAGTTTGAATACACTTCTCAAGTGAGTTTTCTACTTTCATAAATTGTCTACTTCCATTATAGATATATAATAAGAAGCAATTATTTTTTATATTAATGTACTTGATTGTTTTGTTGATAGGCTTTTGTCGAAGATGCTTCCAAAGGAGAATAAATTGCCAACCTCAAGAGACCAAGCAAGGCGCTTTGTGACATCTCTTGGAGGCTTGGATTATACTCGCATTCATGCATGTGTCAATGATTGTGTTCTCTTCCGTGGGATACATGTTCTATTTGTGGGCGAGTCAAGATATCGAGAGGACCTTAAAGATCTACATGTGCCGCGTAAGATGTTGCGATATTTTTCCATCATTCCTCGCATCCAACACGTGTTCAAGTGCAAATCTATTGCAGAGCTCATGTCATGGCATTCCTCTCATCGATCCAATGATGGAAAGATGAGAATTCCTGCAGACACTCCTGCATGGAAGCACATCAAGGAAATGTGGCCAAGCTTCAAGGAAGAGCCTAGACATTTGAGACTTGGATTGGGTATGCATGGTGTTAATCCTTTTGGAATCAAGAGCATCTCATATAGTATATGGCCAGTGGTATGGTGAATTACAACATTCCTCCATCCATGGCAATAATAAAGAAAGGACATGTCATGTTATTGTTTCTCATTTCTGGGAAACATAAGGTAAAGAATATGGATATATATCTTGAGCCCTTGATTAATGAGCTTGAGATACTTTGGAGAGGTATCCATGTGCATGACATATGTTGGCCTCCATCTTCATGAGACTTTCTCTTGAAGGCCATCTTGATGTGGACGATGCACGACTTTCCTGGTTATGGGCGAGTGTTCAGGTGAGTCAAAGGGTTTCTATTCATGATGATTCTTTATTATCAGTGTATTGTTTTTTGACATGCTTGAATGTCTATGTTGTTTAGGTCTCTCCACATCTGGATACCATGCATGCCCTATTTGTGGTCCATCATTGGTGGCATCTAGGCCAAAGAGCTTGAAGAAAGTGATATATGAGAATCATCATCGATTTCTCCCTCATCATCATCCCAAATTTTTTCGTTCTTGGATGGGAATCTCTCCACATCCACTAAGCATGGGAGATTGGAAAGCATTATGGAATGGAGTGGAAAGTCCTCCTCCCCTCGGCATGAATAGGTAATATATCTTTGACATAGAATTCCAATACAAGCTTTGGATGAAAAGATAATCCTCTTAATATTTATTGTTATTTGATAAGGTACTCTATCTTCTTTCGCCTACCATATTGGACGAGCCTCAAAATCAACCATCTTCTTGATCCAATACACATCTTCAAGAATGTCGCCTCTAACATTTGGGAGCACTTTAGAGGAACACGGGACTCCTTGCTTGTACGAGAGGATCTACAAAGCATAGAGAGGATGCAAAGAGCTTGGCCACGAGAGGGACCAAATGGGAAGACAATTCTACCTCGAGCACTTTGGATATTGACAAAGAAGGAGGAGAAGTTGGTGAAAGATGCCATTACTATATTCCGTACTCCAACGAGAAAGGTGCCTTCCCAAAGACAAAAAAGAGAGGTGTTGAGCAATTATATGGCTTAAAGTCCCATGATTGGCACAAGATGCTTCAAGTAAGTGAAACATTGAAGTTGTTTGTATTTAACTTGTTCAATCATGGTTTTATAGTTCATTCCTCCTACAAGCATTTCCAATTGTGCATCCCACGAAGTGCGAGAGACGATTTAGAAGGTGGGGGAGCTTGTGAGGTTTGTACCCCAAACCCTCATAGCCAATTTTCTACACGCCCCCGTAACTTGCGCGCCTATGCAGCACGTCTATGCTTGCATTATGTTGTAGTGGAAGATTTATTTTTCACCACATCCATATTCCTACAATGGGAGGGTATCACTAGCTTTGTTGCCATGGAAAAGGATCAACTTGGATCATGGGATTTATACTAGGTTCATTAATAGGCTCAATTAGCTTGATCATTTTATAGTGCATACCCATACTTACCTTTCTTCTTACACCACTCAAGAAATTTGTGGTGCATTCTTCATTTAGATCAAACCAAAACACCTAACATTTTTGTATCTCAATAATATAATGCAAGTGAGACACTTGAGGAATTAAGCATGATTAAATGCAAGATACTTGGTACCTTGCATTTTTGTCTCTTAATAAAAGAATGCAAGTGAGGCATTTAGCATGATTAAATGAAAGAAAGACTAGGTTTTTCCATGTCCAACTTCTTGAACACCAATCCAAGAAACAAAGACTGCTAATGATGGCGTGAGGATTTTCCTTAGCTTGGCTACCTGTAGTGGCCAGGCGGGTAGAAAACCCTCAATGCTCCTGGATGATAGGAGGGTGGAAGTGAATGGCAAAGCTTGAGAGAGAATATGTAGTAGAGAAGAGAGTGACTGCTTCACAAAAATGCTGGAAATATGATATCCATCACAAGATGTCTCTTAACAATGGGATAAGAATGGTGTTTTTATGAGGTGAAAAAGAAGAAGAGAGAAAGTGTAAATGCTTTACATTTTTATTTGTTTGGGGGGCTGTGTTTGTTCTCATGAGTTACATTTTAATGAGTGTAACTCTTTACATTTTTATTTGTTGGGGAGGGTGTGTGTTTGTTTTTGAAAAGCTTGCTAGCTCCTAGAGGAAGCGGAGGTCGTGATGGAAGAGGACAAGGGTAGCGGAGGACTTGAGCTGGGTGACGATTCCGTAGCCTCGCACACCTCGAAAGTCACCGGTGCCGCCCACTATGGCGATCTCGTTGGTTCCAGCGTTGATGAGGCCCTGCAGGCTGATGGTGCCGTTGAGGGAGCCATCGTCGTAAGAGAGAACCTCGACCTCCACGCCGTGGGCAGCGGAGGTGTAGCTGGCCTGGACGTTGTAGCCCCGGATGAAGCCCAGCTGCTTGGAAGACGCGTCAGCGCCCTCTGTCACGTTCAAGGCAAAGAGCTCCGTGCGGCCAAAGCTATTGATAGTGGTGCTGTCAATGGCCAGGATGAGAACGCCCAGATCCTGCCCGCCCTGCTCCACCTGCACGTAGTACTCCACAGACGGCATGAGGCTAAAAGGACGTGCGGCGGCTGCGCCTCTGATTATCAGCGCTACTACTAGAAACACGACGCTCGTGATCATGCACTTGTCTTGTGGCCTTGACGCCATCGGAAGGCTGCCTGTTGAGTGCAGCTGCTAGCGTGTCTGTAATGGGAGTATTGTGGCCTAAGAGTACTGCTAGCGTGTATGGAATCAGGCCCTGCAGATAGCGCACAGGAGAGGGAGACAGAGATTTCGAAAGTCGCTTGATTGTTGTGCACTGTCCGAATCATGCTGCCTTGTTATAAAACCAGGATCTGATTTGAATGTTGACCAATACAAAACAGGATCTGATTTGAATGTTGACCAATACAAACACGACCCGGGCGAGATTAATGACCGTTTGATCTTTTGCATTCCAAAGGGCGAGATTGCACCAAATGGGCCTCAAGGAGAGGGAAAAACTTTCATGGTTGAATCTGTGCTACCAGTGTGAGTAGGGTGGAGAAGCCTTTCCCCAAACAAGTTATAGAAGCATTGAAACGTTAACAATCCTAATATAGGATTGATCACAGTGGATAAACATATATTAAGCATAAAATTAAGGTGGATTAAACCACACAAGAAACTCCATGACTAGAGGAAGAGAGATTGCACACTCAACAATAGTTCTCTATTGCATATCACAATGAACCATACAAGGATATAGGCCTTCTAGCATTATCCCACTTTACACATCATCATGCCATGTGGCACTCCCTTTTCCACATTCTTGTATGTGGCTCTCACCTTTCACACATCTTATGTGGCATTCTTCTCCATCCACACACTCAAGATAATATCTAGCACCTCTAGGGTGCATTCACATATGCAACCCCAAGATTCACTCTCACACATTGCACATTGCACATTTCAACACCCCTCCCCAATGTAAACTTGGGTGTGTGCATACAATCTCTCTAATCACTTTGATCAACTTACCTCCTCTCACCCCCATCAATTTGGCATTGCCAATCTCAACACTCCCCCTCAATGCAAATTGGAGTGTTAAACAAGTGTGTGTGCTTGTGCCTAGCCAACCTAGACACAAAGTCTATTTTGAGCCCACTTGCTCACATCAGAACCACTGAGTCCAATTTGAACATAAATGTTCGGGTGGGAACCAACCCATGCGAATGCACCTTGCACGTGCATCGCCTATGCACACTACTACAAAACCATTTTGAGCTTCTTGGTGAGCTCGGGTATGGTTACCCTCATACCATGGGTGAAATCTTACAAAGCCATTTTGGGTAGGGAACCCATGTGTGTGTGAACATCCTCAATCTTCACATATTGTTAACTTTGTTTTTGAAACATGTGAATGAAACCTTTCAAATAAAAAAATGTGTGTGTGTGTGAATCTTCCTTTAAGCTTATAAAAGTATGGAGGTTTGGGTTTATTAAACAATTTAAGGATTGACACCATCTCCATGCACTTTTCTCATTGTCATCTTTAATGACTATTTTGTCGTTTGCACTTTCCTGCATGCTGAACTTTAGACCCACACACATGGTCTTCTTCTCAAAGCTTCCTCCATGGTTGCAAGCTTACGATGCTCTCTTCCTGCTGCTTCTACACTTTTCCATTGTACCTACTGCTCAGCATCTCTTGCCATATGCACAACAGCCTGCATTATCACTGACCACAGTTCATCCTCAACATGAACTTTCCTTTCCCTTACTATAGTAGCTCCTCTATTGTAACTCAGATTTCCATAGCTCTCTATCTATTGAACTTTCTCCTCCAAGAATCACTTTGTATACTTTACACGACTGCCTACTATCACATGACTCCATATCCATAATCTTTGAAACTCTCTTTGATGCGCCACAATAATGCTTCCTCCTTATCAATAAACACCACCGCTTCCTGCAATTTACTATAAGTACATGCTAATTTCTGTGCCAAATCCATAAATGCCTTCTTCCTCACTACTCTTGCTCTCCGTAGGCCATGGCAGGTGTGAACCATGATTGTGAGCATCGACCTTCTTCTCCTTGACTACCATTGCTTCTTGAGCTTCAATGGTGAGAGGATCTCCTTATGCTATTAGTCTTCATGCCTCTTGCTTTAACAATATTTCACAAAATTCCAGGAATTATTCCTCCATAGTGCGAGCTCCCTGTAACTTTCAAGTTACCATAGCTCCAAATCTTTGCCTCTTTATAATGCACTTGGCGGTGTTGGCTCTTTGCTTCTCTATACCCAAGTCCTCCATATCTTTGCGAGCCTCCGTAGTGAGGTTCCGTATAGTGAGGTTACCATGGCCATTGACATGACCTTCATGAGCTCCATAATAAGCTTCAAAATATGCATACGCCATCCATGCATGGATCCATCTCCAAGGGTGCTTTAACACAGATTTCTCGCACAAGAAACCATAGGGGATATACCTTGTGAAAGCTTCCTCTTGCTTCCACCAAACATTGCCCATCTTCCATGAGCGACATATACAAGTGCATCCTCCTCTTGATGCACACACAAGGACTCCCGAACAAGCCCACAACCTCGCTTGCCATAATCTTGACAAGTACACACACCTTCAACATGCTCGTTGCCCAAATGCAGGAGCCATAGTGTGTGAGGATAGATCAATTGAGGCTGTTAAGGTATTCACCTAGTCTTGTTTATTATTTGTGAGGTCTGGGCTGACAAATCAGAACTAGTTAGAAGTTAGTTTGATAGATCATGCACTGCTAATGGTCTAGGTGTCAACTGAAGACTGTGAGGTCTGGGCTAACAATCAGAACCAGTTAGAAGTCAGTTTGATAGATCATGCATTACTAATGGTCTAGGTGTCAACTGAACACTGTGTCTTGTCCGAAAACGAGTCGACTAGGATCAGCTGAAGCTATGCAATATTAAGCCACCATTGAAGAAGCATTAAGTTAAAATTCAAGAGATGGAGACCGATTTAGATTTATTGAGCTCTAGGTTTGCTTCCCCGAGAAGGACAAAGAGACACATAAAGATGAGTTCAAGCAATTACATGTGCAAAGGCAAGACCTATAGATGCAAAAACAATTATAGAAATTATGAGGGAAACCAAGTCTCAGGAAAGCTAAAGGAAGTAGAGCATGATATGTAAGAAAAACAAATTTGATTGTGTTGGATTGATGAAATCGTTTGCTTTAGTTTTAACTGTCATGTTTTGATGGAGTTTGTTGAAAAGGAACTATGGGTGAAGAGCTAACTTGTGTTGAATCAGAACTGTGTCAATTAGCTTGTGTTTGATTTAACAAGTTCTGAGAGAGGTAGGTTGGTCAACTTTGTGTAAGGATAGATCAATTCAGGCTGTTAAAATATTTTCCTAGTCTTGTTTCACACTTGTGAGGTTTGGGCTGACAATCAGCACTAGTCAGAACTCAGTAGGATAGATCTGGCTGGCACTACTAATCAGCACTAGTCAGAACTTAGTAGGATAGATCTGGCACTACTATTGGTCTAAGTGTCAACAACAACTCAAGACCGTGTCTAGTCCAAAAGGGAGCCGGCTAGGATAAGCTAAATCCTAGTAGGAGTTAGTCAGGGTGTTCAAGAGTAGTTTTGGTCTCTTTGTGTTGAAGCAAAATGTGCTAGTCAGCTACTAGTAGGACAGAGGTAGTACTGAATGGAAAGGTATTCCTCAGTCCAGAAGACTGTTAGCAGAGAGCAAAGATGCTATCAGCTGTGAGTGTTGGAAGGTAAGTCCTGGTGGGGTTTTAAATGTTTTGAGGGGGTTGAAGAGGGTTAGTGGGAGATTGAGGAGAGGAATTCTGATCCTGTTGGGTCGACTCGGTGAGTTTGGTTAGAACAATCAGAATACAGTCAATTGAAATTAGTAGTGTATTTCATGTGGTATCTCTTTGAGATTGGAGCATCTTGAGAGTCAAGGAAAGGTTAGAGGACAGTTAAGTCAGTTGAGTTGAGACAGTTGAGTCAGTCGAATCTCGTTTAGTCACATAAGTGTTAACAGAAGGTCAATAAAGGGTCAGCAAAGCATCTAGTAAGCATCTGAGGTTCTAAGTTTTAGATTAGCTGATGTTTGAGGAATCCTAAGGGAGCCTAGAGGACTCATTTCTGACTGGAGCCTCAGCCAGTGTATGATTATTCGAAAGACAGTCAACACCTGATTTGTCAATGTCAGCTAAAAGTATTTCTAGTCAGTTGGTAGTCAGTTGAGGTCAGTTGAAGGGTTCTAAAGGAACACCAAAGTTATTGGAGATGGGAGCTGGCTTGGGAGGATGTCTTGAAGGGGCAACTATATAGTTTTAGGAGTTTGGAGTGTGCTCAAGTGTCTGCCTTTGTCAGCTGAAGCTCAGGGGGACATGAGGCTGAAGCCTGAGTGAACTGGTGCCTTCACTTGGTGTTTGTGCTAGGTTGCGGTGCTAGGTGGTAGTTCCCTCTTCATGGTGTTATAGAGGCAGGTCTCCCCACCGACACATCATTGTTTTGGTATCCCCACTGAGGAGGGCTTTGAAGCACACTTTTTATTTATTTTCAACTCTAAAAGTTTTGTGTAGAGAAGATGGCAGCAATCATGACATATTTGGTCTTCCATGGGCATGCTCAAGAGGATCTATAGAAAGTTTTGGCAGGGATGGGGCTGGCAACATTCACCCTTGGGAAGGATAGAGATGTAGATAAGTTGATCTTCGTGTCCTTGTTGTTGAAGGGAGATGTCAAACCGTGGATGTAGACATGGAGAGCTCAACTGAATCCAGGACAGGCATATGAAGACATCAAAATGGCCTTGGTGCAGCACTATAAATAGGGAAAATCTCTACATGCTTTGTGGCAAGAAATCTAGAGATTAAAGCATAATGTTACTGATGTGCTTGATAGATTTGTGGACCATTTTTGAGGACCTGTGGGGAAGATGGGACACCTCATTGAGAACAGAGCATCAACCTATTCTTTTGAAGAAAGATATGTTGATCTAGTCCCTTCATGCTGATCTGCAGGAGAAAGTGGAGATGAAGAGACTCAAAACCTTTGAAGAGACTCTAGGTAGTAGTGAATGGTGTTGAGATATCGAGCTCGTCTAGTGAGGCGGTGGACACTGATGACCCGCCTGGGGGATAGGCCCCACACTTACACCACTGGCATGGTTGGTGAGATCTTGGGTGATATGCAGCCAGTGGGATGACAGGCTGTGTGACAACCATTCTAGAGACTAGCATAGTTATAGCGCCAGCTCATTTAGTCAGGTTCACACTATAGAGAACCCGTGTATGTATTTAGTTGAGTACCTTTCATATTGTGTGTACTCTTATTCTTGTATATGGTGTGTTGAGTGTTGAGTAAAGAAGAAGAAGATTTTCAGCCTCTCACCTTGTGTGTTCTCTATTAGGGTTTTGTGATTGTGTGTGTGTGTGTGCTTGCAAGAGCTCAAGCTCTCTTCCCCCCTGCATCTTTTCATGGTATCAGAGCCTGGTTCGTGCTAAGGGCTGAGCTGCAAGCAAGAGAACCACAGGAAGCGGTACGAGGGTAAGAGCTTCAACTACTCTTCCCTATTTGTGTTGGTGACTACACCCTTGTCGGGAGCTCTACGGGAGGCATCGGCAAACGATCTCTGATTGAGAAGCTTTCTTCGCGGGAGCAAAGCTATAGGGCAACTATACTGTCCTATCAGACTATCGGATGACATTTTCTGGGCCAAAAACGCGTTTCGGGCGTGTCTGGACCTCCGTTTTTCAGAAAGCAGGCAATTTCGAGCACTGCGGGTAAGTAATCGATTCTCTGCAGAACTCTATTTTAAGAACTGCAAGAAGACAGATTGACTGTGCAGACACTGTGGGTGCTGCAAAGAGGTCTACAGTTGCCATTGGGTGTATGTATGCACATTGAAGTCACTGGTTGTGACATTTGAGTGTACTACAGTACCGCTGCAGAAAATACAACAGTTTGTGTAGAAAAACCAGAGTGCTGTTTCTGGTAAAATTGTGTGTTTGACAAGATGTCAAATGATGGGATAACCCAGATTGTGGGTGAGAAGCTTGATAAGAATAACTTCCATGCTTGGAGGTTCAGGTTGACGAATTTCCTGATGGGAAAAGGCTATTGGGACTACATAGAAGGTGAGCATGAAGAGGCACCGGAGATACCGGATATAAATCCGACTGCTGCAGATGTGAAAGAGTTTAAAGACTAGAACCAAGGAGCCAGGAAGGTTATGTATTGGCTCTCCATTAGTATACAGGACACCATGACTAGGCACATTCAGGATGCCAAGTCCCCCAAGGAGGCGTGGGACACCTTGGTAAAGCTCTATGAAACAAATACCAAGGCACGTAAGATACAGTTGAAGAATGAACTTCATACTGTGGAGAAAAAGAGCATGTCTGTGAATGACTATGCGCTGAAGATAAAGGGTATTGTGGAATCCCTTGCATCTATTGGTGTGTCAGTAGATGATGATGACAAGGTGGAAGTCTGTCTACGTGGTCTCGGGCCACAATACAAGGCGTTCAAGATGTCCATTCAGACTCGGAAAAACATTCCCAACTTTGCAAATTTGGTGTCTATGCTGATTATCGAAGAGAAGAGCTTGGGTGAAGACCAACAGTCTTCACAAAGCAAAAACAGTTCAGAGCAACAGGCCTTCTACACGAGTTCAGGAAGAGGACGAGGTAGAGAAGGCCGTGGACGCGGTCAAGGAGGTGGCTGAACAGGTAATCAGAATTATGGCCAGCAGCAGCAGCAACAACAACAGTCCCAGAATCAACAACAACAACAACACGCGGGTGGAAGAGGCAAATTCAGAGGCAGGGGGAGTCAAAGAGGCAGTGGAAATTGGCAAAGGCAATATAATGATGCACGTGAATGCTATTATTGTGGTAAGCCTGGACATGTGCAAGCAGAATGTTATAAGAAGCAGGCTGACATGCAAAATGGGAAAGTGCAGCAAAACAACTATGTATCCTCAAGCAGAAATAATGAGGATAATGAAAGGTTGTTTGTCATGCAGCATGTCGTGAATGCCATGTCTGAAAATGTTGATGCAGCACAAAAAGATAATGTATGGTATGTGGATTCAGGCACTTCGAACCACATGACGAGTCATGGGGAGTGGTTCAAGGAGATGAAAAACTCGAAAAGACCACGTTTTGTAGAAACAGGGGATGACACTGCTCATCCAATTGCCCATGTTGGAGATGTTCCATTGTCTATGCAGGATGGCAAAGTGAAGTACCTTGCAGATGTACTTCATGTACCGAACATAACAAAGAATCTGGTTTCAGTTGGTCAGATGATTGAGCAGGGTTTGCAGGTTCGGTTTAACCCTGATGGTTATTATGTTGAAGACTTTAAAGACAAGTGCAGGTTGGTTGCAAAAGGCAACAGAGTGGGCAGAATGTTTACATTGAATGTAGACATGCCTGAAATGAGTGTTGCGATGTTTGCAAATGGTTCAGAAATTGTTGCAGACACAAACATTTGGCATTAAAGGATTGGACATGTAAATGTGCAGAGATTGAAGTTTATGCAGACAAAAGGAATTGTGACAGGGCTGCCAAAATTTAAAGTGGAAGGTATGCAGAAAATATGTGAAGCATGCCAATTTGGGAAGCAAACAAAGCATGTGTTTCCACTAACAGATATGTGAGCAGAAATGCACTAGATGTTGTGCATTCAGATGGATGGGGTCCTACGAAGACCATATCTATGGGAGGCTGCAGGTATTATGTGACTTTCATTGATGACCACACAAGGAAAGTGTGGGTATATTTCATGAAGGAGAAGAGTGAGGTGTTCACTCACTTTCAGAATTTCAGAGTTTTGGTTGAAAAGCAAACAGGGAAATATGTAAAGTGCCTAAGGTCAGATGGAGGGGGAGAGTACTTCTCCAATGAGTTCTCTAAATTTTTGAAGAAGAATGGTATTCGGAGACAGTTTACATGCAGATACACTCCGCAGCAAAATGGAGTTGCTGAGCGAAAAAACAGGCACATTGCTGAGATTGCGCGAGCATTGATGGAAGAGAAGAATATGCCGCATAGCTATTGGACTGAGGCTGTTTCTACAGCAGTATACATCATGAACAGGACTCCAACTGCAGCCATACGTGATGTAACTCCAGAGGAGAGGTTTACTGGCAGAAAACCAGATTTGTCTCATCTGAAAGTCTTTGGATGCATTGCATATGTGCATGTGCCAGATGAGCTGAGAACTAAGCTGGATCCAAAAGCTGAAAAATGTGTGTTTATTGGATACTCCCTTGAGCAAAAGGGATACAGGTGTTATAACCCTGCTACACGTGAGTTGAGGGTAAGCAGGGATGTTGTCTTTGATGAGATGAGTAGCTGGTATGCTGCTGAAAAAGAAGCTGTTGGGGCTGATGTGAGTGGAAGTGTGGTTGCACAGAATGCAGGTCAGCAATCACAATCTTTGAGTGGACCAGGAGAGTCCTCATCTAGTGGGTCTATTGATAGACCATGGAGTGGTAGGCTGCGTCATAATACCAGTCCTGCAAATGTGATTAGTACATCACGTAAAGGAAAAGAGAAAGTGGTTGAGCCCCTTGGTATGCCTGACATTTCTGCAGGGCATTCTCATGTTGATGGAGAGTCTATGGCTCAGATATGAGCCTTGATAATGAGGAGCTTGGGATCCCAACTATGAGAACACCTGGTGTAAAGAAGGCTATGGAAGCCATGAATGAAAAGCTGTGAAGATCAGGGAGAGTGAAGAACCCTGTGCAGAGATTTACATATGATGGTTATGTGGCACATCACTATGCATATATGGCAAAGGTTGTGCAGGTTGTAGAGCCCACATGCATTGATGAGGCTGTTGGAAATGTGTGTTAGGAGAAAGCTATGGATGAGGAGATGGATGCACTATATGGAAATGAAACTTGGGATTTAGTGCAATTGCCTGAAGGCAAGAAAGCCATTGGATGTAAGTGGGTGTACAAAGTTAAACATAACAGTGATGGAAGCATAAACAGGTACAAGGCTAGATTGGTAGCCAAAGGATATGCGCAGACATATGGGATTGATTATGAGGAAACTTTTAGCCCAGTTGCCAAGATGGCAACGGTGAGAGTTGTGATAGCAGTGGCTGCGTCAAAGCAATGGTCTTTACATCAGATGGATGTAAAGAATGCATTCTTGCATGGGGATTTGCAAGAAGAGGTGTATATGTTGCAGCCACCTGGTTATGAGGATGTGGGTCACCCCGAGCATGTTTGCAAGTTGAAGAAAGCCTTGTATGGCTTAAAGCAAGCATCAAGAGCATGGTCTGACAAGATTTCTGAATATCTTATCACTATTGGCTTTCATGTAGCCAATGTAGATTTCTCGTTGTATGTGAGACATGGTGATAGAGGAGTTGTGCTTGTTGTCATCTATGTAGATGACTTGATCATTACGGGGGACCATGATGCAGAGATCTTTGATGTAAAGATCTTGCTTAGACAGAAGTTCGAGATGAAGGATATGGGGGAGCTCAGATATTTCTTGGGCATTGAGGTGATTAGGTCACCACATGGTATTGGATTACTGCAGAGACAGTATGGCTTGGACATGTTGTCCAAGTATGGTATGACAGGCTGTAAGCCTATTTCTGTGCCATTGGATCAGAATGGCAAGTTGAGTGCAGATTCAGGAGAGATCTTGGAGGATCCTACTATGTACAGGCGCATAGTAGGAAGTTTGATCTACATGACGATCACCAGACCAGATTTGAGCTATGCTGTTGGGTTGGTGAGTCAGTTTATGCAGGTTCCACGGAAACTACATTTGGATGCGGTGAGACGCATACTGAGGTATGTGAAGTCTACTTTGCATTGTGGACTATTCTATGAGACTGGGACAGAGATATGTGTACATGGGTACACAGATGCTGATTGGGCTGGTAGTATCTCAGATAGAAGATCTACCAGTGGATTCATGTTTTCTCTGGGGAGTGCTGCTGTGACTTGGAGCAGCAAGAAGCAGCCTACGGTTGCTCTATCCAGTACTACAGAGGCCGAGTACAGAGGAGCTGCTATGGCAGCATGTGAGGTAGCTTGGTTGAGAAAGCTACTTGCAGATTTGGGTCTATCAGTGGATAGACAAGTTGTCATTTTCTTTGACAACATTAGCAGTATACAGTTGGCCAGGAACCCAGTCTTTCATGCTCGTACGAAGCACATAGAGGTCCACTACCACTTCGTCAGAGAGAAGGTCTTGGCAGGAGATCTTGACCTTGTTTATGTCAGCACAGAGGATCAGGTAGCTGACATCTTCACCAAAGCATTGGGTATAGAGAAGCTCCGCAGATTCAGGGCTTTTCTTGGTGTACATGAGATGGAGTTGAGCTCGAGGGGGAGTGTTGAGATATCGAGCTCGTCTAGTGAGGCGGTGGACACTGATGACCCGCCGCCTGGGGGATAGGCCCCACACTTACACCACTGGCATGGTTGGTGAGATCTTGGGTGATATGCGGCCAGTGGGATGACAGGCTGTGTGACAGCCATTCTAGAGACTGGCATAGTTATAGCGCCAGCTCATTTAGTCGGGTTCACACTATAGAGAACCCGTGTATGTATTTGGTTGAGTACCTTTCATATTGTGTGTACTCTTATTCTTGTATATGGTGTGTTGAGTGTTGAGTAAAGAAGAAGAAGATTTTTAGCCTCTCACCTTGTGTATTCTCTATTAGGGTTTTGTGAGTGTGTGTGTGTGCTTGCAAGAGCTCAAGCTCTCTTCCCCCCTGCATCTTTTCAAATGGAATATCTAGCTTAGTACTACGAGGTGACAGTTTACTCATAGTTTACTAAACTAGAGATTCCATTCACTATTACCTAGATTTATGGGTGTTGTTTTGAATGGACCAGCCATCACTACAACATAAACCCCTCATAGCAATCACCGTTTTCATTTCTACAGGTGTCAATACTAGGCATCGCGTGTGCGACACCCATAGCGCCGATCCGGCATCTCATAAACTATGTTTTTGCATCATTTAAGAGACACCCACAGCATGGCATAAACAACACCTACTATATGGGCATCCTGTAATGACAGTGCATTAAAAATTAAATAGTGTGTCATGTACGCTAAAAGGTTTATTGTGCTCAAAGAACATGCCCAATTGATATGTCCACCCCAAACGCAAGAATAAGAAAAAAGGCATTGACTATGGTTAGAAACCTTATGAAATAGATGATTGTTGTGTGGTCAAGTGGATTTGTGCAGGTGCATGAATGAAAAAGGAAAGCACATGGGAAAACAAGTGAATGAGTAAGCCGAGGGTGTAACTTTTCAGAAGAATCAAAGGCGACAAATGAGTTGAAGAAGTTGAAAAGGGGGCAAAAGTTTTGAAGGGTGGGAGAAGAGAGGTGCGAGTCCTGTAGAAACCAAGAGATGTTGGGTGAGGGATTTTTGTGGAAGTTTGTTGTGACTTTTTGTTTGAGAAGGAGATGACAGGGATTTTGTTTGAGTAGACTTGAGTTTTCACAGAGCAGAGGTTGCAAAGGTGAGAGGGTCTTGTAGGTGGTTGGTTCCCTAGGACCTCTAAGGCTATAATTCTTTTGGAACTTGGACCAGGTCTCAAAGTCTTATTCAATGGTTCTTTGTCATATTTGTTGGGTAGAAGTCTATAGAGTGTAGTTGCAGCTCAGTTTGTTTTTGGTTCTTTGTGGAGTTGAGAACACAGGATTTTTGTTGGGGATAATTGTGTGGAAGTCCCTTGGTTTTGTGGTGCTTTTATATGTTTTGTGTTAAATCTCCAAATCTCAAGGGTGTTTAGATTGGCTTAGTTTTATATATACATATGCAAGTCTGATTGTGTTGGATTGATGAAATATTCTGCTTTGGTTTTAGCTGTGATGTTTTAATGGAGGTTTTTGAAAAGGAACAATTGTGAGTGAAGAGCTGACTTGTGTTGAATCAGAACTGTGTCAGTTAGTTTGTATTTGAGTCAACAAGTTGTCATAGAGGTAGCTTGGTCAACTATGTGTCACGATAGATTAGTTGAGGCTATTAAAGTATTGTCCTAGTCTTGTTTAACACTTGTGAGGTTTGGGCTGATTATCCGAACTAGTCAGAACTCAATAGGATAGATCTGGCACACTGCTAATGGTCTAAGTGTCAATGACTTAAGACCGTGTTGTCTGGTGAGAAGGGAGTCAGCTAGGATCAGCTAAAGCCCAATAGGAGCCAGTCGTGGGTGTTCAGGAGTAGTTTTGGTCTCTTTATGTTGAAGAGGAAAGTCTTGAGTCAAGTCTACCAGTCAGAGGCAGTATTGAATGGAAAGGTATTCTTGAGTTAGAAGACCGTCAACAGATAGCAGCAGAGCTGTTGTAAGCTGTGAGTGTGGGGAGGTGAGTCTTGGTGGGGTTTTGAGTGTTTTGAGAGCTTAAGAGGATCAGTGGACACAGAGGAGAGGAAATGGTAGTCAAGGAGAAGAAGGTCGATGCTCACAATCATGGTTCACACCTGCCATGGCCTGCGGAGAGCAAGAGTAGTGAGGAAGAAGGCATTTATGGATGTGGCGCAGAAATTAGCATGTACCTATAGTAAATTGCAGGAAGCGGTGGTGTTTATTGTGAAGGAGGAAGCACTATTGTGGCGCATCAAAGAGAGTTTCAAAGATTATGGATATGGAGTCATGTGATAGGCAATCATGTAAAGTATACAAAGTGATTCTTGGAGGAGAAAGTTCAATGGATACAGAGCTATGGAAATCTGAGTTACAATAGAGGAGCTACTATAGTAAGGGAAAGGAAAGTTCACGTTGAGGGTGAACCGTGGTTAGTGATAATGCGGGCTGTTGTGCATATGGCAAGAGATGCTGAGCAGTAGGTACAATGGAAAAGTGTAGAAGCAGCAGGAAGAGAGCATCGTAAGCTTGCAACCTTGAAGGAAGCTTTGAGAAGAAGACCATGTATGTGGGTCCAAAGTTCAGCATGCAGGAAAGTGCAAACGACAAAATAGTCATTAAAGATGACAATGAGAAAAGTGCATGGAGATGGTGTCAATCCTTAAATTATTTAATAAACCCAAACCTCCATACTTTTATAAGCTTAAAGGAAGATTCACACACACACACATTTTTTTATTTGAAAGGTTTCATTCACATGTTTCAAAAACAAAGTTAACAATATGTGAAGATTGAGGATGTTCACACACACATGGGTCCCCTGCCCAAAATGGCTTTGTAAGATTTCACCCATGGTATGAGGGTAACCATACCCGAGCTCACCAAGAAGCTCAATGGTTTTGTAGTAGTGTGCATAGGCGATGCACGTGCAAGGTGCATTCGCATGGGTTGGTTCCCACCTGAACATTTATGTTCAAATTGGACTCAGTGGTGGGCTCAAAATAGACTTTGTGTCTAGGTTGGCTAGGCACAAGCACACACACTTGTTTAACACTCCAATTTGCATTGAGGGGGAGTGTTGAGATTGGCAATGCCGAATTGATGGGGGTGAGAGGAGGTAAGTTGATCAAAGTGATTAGAGAGATTGTATGCACACACCCAAGTTTACATTGAGGAGGGGTGTTAAAATGTGCAATGTGCAATGTGTGAGAGTGAATCTTGGGCTTGCATATGTGAATGCACCCTAGAGGTGCTAGATATTATCTTGAGTGTGTGGATGGAGAAGAATGCCACATAAGATGTGTGAAAGGTGAGAGCCACATACAAGAATGTGTGAAAGGTGAGAGCCACATACAAGAATGTGGAAAAGGGAGTGCCACATGGCATGATAATGTGTAAAGTGGGATAATGCTAGAAGGCTTATATCCTTGTATGGTTCATTGTGATATGCAATAGAGAACAGTTATTGTTGAGTGTGCAATCTCTCTTCCTCTAGTCATGGAGTTTCTTGTGTGGTTTAATCCACCTTAATTTTATGCTTAATATATGTTTATCCACTGTGATCAATCCCATATTAGGATTGTTAACATTTCAATGCTTCTATAACTTGTTTGGGGAAAGGCTTCTCTCCCCTACTCACACTGGTAAGTAGCACAGATTCAACCATGAAAGTTTTTCCCTCTCCTCGAGGCCCATTTGGTGCAATCTCGCCCTTTAGAATGCAAAAGATCAAACGGTCATTAATTTCAAAGAAGCTCTTTGATCTACCTTAAAACTTTTGCCCTATCCTTGAGCCATTTGGTATAATCTCACCCTTGAGGTATTTGGCATTTAATCTCACCATTGAGCCATTTGGCATAATGTGAACTTGGGAATGCAAAAGATCAAGCACTCATTAATTGCAGAGAAGTTGTGTGAGTCATTTGGCACAATCTGACCCTTTGGAATGCTAAAGATGAAGCGCTCATTAATTGTAGAGAAGCTCTTTGATTCTCCTTTTGCTTTTGTTGACACATGGGGGATTGAGCAATGTTCAACGACCATATCATCAAGTTACGTTAACATTTAAGCGTCACTCAAGTGAAGGGTTGTTCCCACATCGCAGGATACAAAATACCATTGTCGACCAACATTCCCCAGATGCGGGTCAAAAAGCACCGAAGAAAAGTTAGGCGTGTTAAAATACCTTGGATTTTTGTATCGCAGATAAACATAAAAGACAATGTGGGAACAAGCCCTTAGAACTTTGGTGTGGGCATAATCGCTGACGTATATATATATATATATATAGAGAGAGAGAGAGAGAGAGAGAGAGAGAGTAATACCACGTTTTGGTAGAGTCGACTCTCGAGCGCCGCAAACAGCCGCCGCCCGGGTCGTGTTTGTATTGGTCAACATTCAAATCAGATCCTGTTTTGTATTGGTCAACATTCAAATCAGATCCTGGTTTTATAACAAGGCAGCATGATTCGGACAGTGCACAACAATCAAGCGACTTTCGAAATCTCTGTCTCCCTCTCCTGTGCGCTATCTGCAGGGCCTGATTCCATACACGCTAGCAGTACTCTTAGGCCACAATACTCCCATTACAGACACGCTAGCAGCTGCACTCAACAGGCAGCCTTCCGATGGCGTCAAGGCCACAAGACAAGTGCATGATCACGAGCGTCGTGTTTCTAGTAGTAGCGCTGATATTCAGAGGCGCAGCCGCCGCACGTCCTTTTAGCCTCATGCCGTCTCTGGAGTACTACGTGCAGGTGGAGCAGGGCGGGCAGGATCTGGGCGTTCTCATCCCGGCCATTGACAGCACCACCATCAATAGCTTTGGCCGCACGGAGCTCTTTGCCTTGAACGTGACAGAGGGCGCTGACGCGTCTTCCAAGCAGCTGGGCTTCATCCGGGGCTACAACGTCCAGGCCAGCTACACCTCCGCTGCCCACGGCGTGGAGGTCGAGGTTCTCTCTTACGACGATGGCTCCCTCAACGGCACCATCAGCCTGCAGGGCCTCATCAACGCTGGAACCAACGAGATCGCCATAGTGGGCGGCACCGGTGACTTTCGAGGTGTGCGAGGCTACGGAATCGTCACCCAGCTCAAGTCCTCCGCTACCCTTGTCCTCTTCCATCACGACCTCCGCTTCCTCTAGGAGCTAGCAAGCTTTTCAAAAACAAACACACACCCTCCCCAACAAATAAAAATGTAAAGAGTTACACTCATTAAAATGTAACTCATGAGAACAAACACAGCCCCCCAAACAAATAAAAATGTAAAGCATTTACACTTTCTCTCTTCTTCTTTTTCACCTCATAAAAACACCATTCTTATCCCATTGTTAAGAGACATCTTGTGATGGATATCATATTTCCAGCATTTTTGTGAAGCAGTCACTCTCTTCTCTACTACATATTCTCTCTCAAGCTTTGCCATTCACTTCCACCCTCCTATCATCCAGGAGCATTGAGGCTTTTCTACCCGCCTGGCCACTACAGGTAGCCAAGCTAAGGAAAATCCTCACGCCATCATTAGCAGTCTTTGTTTCTTGGATTGGTGTTCAAGAAGTTGGACATGGAAAAACCTAGTCTTTCTTTCATTTAATCATGCTAAATGCCTCACTTGCATTCTTTTATTAAGAGACAAAAATGCAAGGTACCAAGTATCTTGCATTTAATCATGCTTAATTCCTCAAGTGTCTCACTTGCATTCTATTATTGAGATACAAAAATGTTAGGTGTTTTGGTTTTATCTAAATGAAGAATGCACCACAAATTTCTTGAGTGGTGCAAGAAGAAAGGTAACTATGGGTATGCACTATAAAATGATCAAGCTAATTGAGCCTATTAATGAACCTAGTATAAATCCCATGATCCAAGTTGATCCTGTTCCGTGGCAACAAAGCTAGTGATACCCTCCCATTGTAGGAATATGGATGTGGTGAAAAATAAATCTTCCACTACAACATAATGCAAGCATAGACGCGCAAGTTACGGGGGCGTGTAGAAAATTGGCTATGAGGGTTTGGGGTACAAACCTCACAAGCTCCCCCACCTTCTAAATCGTCTCTCGCACTTCGTGGGATGCACAATTGGAAATGCTTGTAGGAGGAATGAACTATAAAACCATGATTGAACAAGTTAAATACAAACAACTTCAATGTTTCACTTACTTGAAGCATCTTGTGCCAATCATGGGACTTCAAGCCATATAATTGCTCAACACCTCTCTTCTTTGTCTTTGAAGAAACCTTTTAAACACCTCATGCACCTCGTTGGAGTACGGGATATAGTAATGGCATCTTTCACCAACTTCTCCTCCTTCTTTTTCAATATCCAAGGTGTCGAGGTAGAATTGTCTTCCCATTTGGTCCCTCTCGTGGCCAAGCTCTTTGCATCCTCTCTATGCTTTGTAGATCCTCTCGTACAAGCAAGGAGTCCCGTGTTCCTCTGAACTGCTCCCAAATGTTAGATTCGACATTCTTGAAGATGTGTATTGGATCAAGAAGATGGTTGATTTTGAGGCTCGTCCAATATGGTAGGCGAAAGAAGATAGAGTACCTTATCAAATAACAACAAATATTAAGAGGATTATCTTTTCATCCAAAGCTTGTATTGGAACTCTATGTCAAAGATATATTACCTATTCATGCCGAGGGGAGGAGGACTTTCCACTCCATTCCATAATGCTTTCCAATCTCTCATGCTTAGTGGATGTGGAGAGATTCCCATCCAAGAACGAAAAAATTTGGGATGATGATGAGGGATAAATCGATGATGATTCTCATATATCACTTTCTTCAAGCTCTTTGGCCTAGATGCCACCAATGATGGACCACAAATAGGGCATGCATGGTATCCAGATGTGGAGAGACCTAAACAACATAGACATTCAAGCATGTCAAAAAACAATACAATGATAATAAAGAATCATCATGTGAATAGAAACCCATTTGACTCACCTGAACACTCGTCCCATAACCAGGAAAGTCATGCATCCTCCACATTAAGATGGCCTTCAAGAGAAAGTCTCATGAAGATGGAGGCCGATATATGTCATGCACATGGATACCTCTCCAAAGTATCTCAAGCTCATTAATCAAGGGCTCAAGATATATATCCATATTCTTTACCTTATGTTTCCCAGGAATGAGAAGGAATAACATGACATGTCCTTTCTTTATTGCCATGAATGGAGGAATGTTGTAGTTCACCATACCACTGGCCATTATATGAGGTGCTCTTGATTCCAAAAGGATTAACACCATGCATACCCAATCCAAGTCTCAAATGTCTAGACTCTTCCTTGAAGCTTGGCCAGATTTACTCGATGTGCTTCCATGCAGGAGTGTCTACAGGGATTCTCATCTTTCCATCATTGGATCGATGAGAGGAATGCCACGACATGAGCTCTGTAATAGATTTGCACTTGAACACATGTTGGATGCGAGGAATGATGGAAAAATGTCGCAACACCTTACGCGGCACATGTAGACCTTTAAGGTCCTCTCGATATCTTGACTCTCCCACAAATAGAACATGTATCCCACGGAAGAGAACACAATCATTGACACATGCATGAATGCGAGTATAATCCAAGCCTCCAAGAGATGTCACAAAGTGCCTTGCTTGGTCTCTTGAGGTTGGCAATTTATTCTCCTTTGGAAGAATCTTCGACAAAAGCCTATCAACAAAACAATCAAATACATTAATATAAAAAATAATTGCTTCTTATATATCTATAATGGAAGTAGACAATTTATGAAAGTAGAAAACTCACTTGAGAAGTGCATTCAAACTTGCATTGCTCCATCCATAGATTGTTTGCAAGTTGAGAAACTCGAGAGCAGTGCGTAGAATGGAATATGTGCATCCCTTAAAAAGTGGGGTTGAAGCTGCGTTATAAACGTGATCATTTTCCATGGCTTTTTCATTTTGACTACGCTCATTGGCAAATAGAACACGTACCATATCTTCTAAAACCTCTTCCTCCACCATCTCATGAGGAAAGGGTGGTGGGCTTATATCTCCATCATTCCAATCCTCCACCACTTCTAGGTTTTGTGAAGTCTCTGCCATTTCTCTATGACGCTTGGCCTCTTGTTGACGCCACCTATGAGTTAACATAGAAGGGTGCGGTGCATTATCCTGCACACGAGTATTTCAATGTGAGTCTCCACATTGAATACTAATTCTTAAATAAATTCTTACAATATAAGCAAAGTATACTTACCATTGACCCCGTCGGTTCCCATTTTTCATACATTGAAATGTGATTCATCGTCGTAATGCTACGTTGTCGACGCATACATCCTCGATAACGACGATCACACATACATTTTATTTTTGTTGCAACCAACGATCTCGATTTTGAACACGAAGGGACTCATCATCACTAGAAGAACTGATTGATGAAGACATCCTGCATATTCAAAAAAAGAATAAATAATTTTAATCTTTCTATGTGTGTTTAAAAACTATTATGTTTCGCATCTATAAACGCATCTACAAGCGCATTTATAAATGCGTCTACTCTACAGAATAGATGCGTTTCTAGATGCATTTTTAGACGCGTGTACAGACGCGTTTATAGACGCAAAAATAGACGCACACTGTGGCAAGAAAGATCAAAAATTGAACCCGAGAGTGTTTTGCCAGTAGTTTGACAAAATGTAGTTCTTCCAAAAAGCATCCTGCCTTATTTCTAACCTCTCTCACCCTCTCGAGCTTCTAACCCTCTTTTGATTATATTATATTTTCTTCATATTTGATTACTAATCTTTTGTATGTATGCATTACTAATCTTCTTAATATTTTCTTGGTTTGTATGTATGCATTACTAATCGTTTCGTCACTCTTTTGTTGCTTTTGTATGTCCTCTAATCCTCTCTTTCAACATCATGAAAAAGAGGTAAGTGATTTCATATCTTTCCTCTCTTTCTTCTATTATTGTTGCATCCTTGGGTGCTGGGGTTTTTCTTTGTTGGTTTACCCATAAGCTTTATGCATAATGCTCGTGCATGCTTTATGCATAATGCCTCATGCTTAAGGCCTTATGCTTAAGTGTTATGCTTTATGCATAAGGCCTCATGCTTAAGCTTTATGCATATGCTTTAAGCCTTATGCTTTAAGCCCATGCATAAGCCTTATGATTTAAGCCTTATGCTTTAAGCCTTATGCTTCATGCTCAAGCCTTAAAGTCAATATTAGGTAATTTAAAAAAAATCTCACATTTTGGGAATCAATTACTCCATATAGTTTTGGACATATCTTAAACATACTAACTCCAAATTTGTCGGAGATCATAGATTTAGATTCTACTCTTCAAGATCTTTCCAATGATATGTCACATGAGGGGATTTTGACAAACTTTTGGACAAGTTCACCATGTTTCCATTTTTCAAATGGGAATGGGATTTTTCCCAAATTATCTAATATGGTGTTCTTATGCTTTAAGCCTTATGCTTCATGCTTTAAGCCTTATGCTTTAAGCTTTAAGCCTTATGCTTTAAGCCCATGCATAAGACTTATGCTTTAAGCTTTATGCATAAGCTTTATGCCTTATGCTTTAATCTTTATGCATAAACCTTACGCATAAGCTTTATGCTTTATGCCTTATACATAAGTAGAATGGAAAATAGTGCAAAAGTCAGGTTGTTGGGAACTGTAAAGAAGCTACATGTAAATTTGTTGGGTATGGAAGAAGAATTAGATGTTCAGACGCATACCCATTGATTCTTGGACGGTCATGGTGGCTGATTGCTATGAGAGCAAGCCAAGACTGGTGGAGAAGAGACTTAACTTTGGGGTTGGACAAGCCTATGTACAGAGGATCTATACAGTTATGTATGGAGGAAGGGAACGAGTTGAAACATAAAGTTGAAGTACATCCAGGTGGAGAGAAAGTGTTACAAAAGATGCTGGCTAAGGATCTAACTGAGACTAAGAGAAAGGACTATAGAAGTATCCTATAAAAAATTCCATACTTGTTCATTTTGTGTTATACATAGGTTAGGGGAGTGTCTACACTGTATCATCAGATGTAGCTAATGCTAGAAGCCATACCATTTGTACAGAGATTGAGAAGATTCGAGGTTGTACAACATCATGTGTTGAGAGAGGAAGTTTATAAACTATTGAAAGCAAGGTTTATATACCCAGTTGATAATTTTGAATGGGCTTCTCTAGTAGTGATAACTCTAAAGAAGAATGGTAAAAGAAGAGTATGTGTTGATTTTAAACCTCTGAATGTAGTAACCAAAAGAGATAACTACCCACTGCCTCTCCAAGATGAGATCTTGGATAGTGTGGTTGGAGATGAAAGATATAGTTTATGTGATGGATATTCAAGATACTTCCAGATTTCAATTGCTCCAAAGGATGAGAGGAAAACATTTTTTATTACCCCCCTGGGGGTGTTTTTCTTATAGGGTTTTACCCTTTGGGCTAACAAATGGCCCTGAAACCTTTCAAAGGTTTATGAATTTGGTGTTTGAGTCCTATCTAGGGTCCTTCATCAAAGTGTTCATTGATGATTTTTGTATGGATTCACCTGTGAAAAGCTAACATTGGCTTTAGAGAGATTGGATCATCTAGGCGGTCAACTGAACCCTGATAAATGTCACTTGGCACAAGCCAAAGTGACTTTTCTTAGTCATGTGGTTTCTGAGAATGCAATTGAAGTATATCCTCAAAGGGTGAAAGCTTTGCTTTTATTGGAAGCTCCTCAAAATGTGAAGAAATTACTGACTTTTACCCCACAAGGTAAGATATCTTGCCAAGTTCATCTTTCTTTTGTCTCAAGCTTTATATCCATTACAACAGGCATCCCAAAGGTATCCTTTTAATTGGAAAGACAAGGAGGAGGAAGAGGCCTTTACAGATGTGAAGGAGATCCTAAGCACTTTGCCAGTGTGGGGAGGGATCCTTTTTGTGGGGAGGGATGCTATGGGAGAAATGTTGTTATAGCAAGGAAAGAAACACTCTTATGTACATGTTTCAACCTTTATAATACTTTCTATTTTTATTTATATATATCTTCACTTTGTGTAGGCACAAGGTGGACAAGAAGGAGGACAAGATGACCCGGAGAGTGATGACTCGTCCGAGTAGTTTTCCTTGTAGTTTTTCTTCATGTATAGTTTTGGTTTATGCAACTATGTTTCTTTTTCAAGCCTCATGTGGATACCATCATGTATGGATAATTTCTTGGATATAAGATGAAATTTTTCATCTTCTTTATGTATCTATGTTTTTATTCAAGCCTTACGTGGCTACAATCATGTATGGAGAAAGTTTTGGATATAAAATGTAATTTCTCATCTTATTTAATCAAGTGTGTTCACAAATCTTTTTGCGTATATCTATCTTTAATTTAAGTTTTTATGTTGATATCTTTGCTGATCTTGATTCATCTATGTACAAGTAAGCAAAAACTTAAACCAGAGAGCTGCCTGCATAAAAAATGCAGGTGCATGTGTAAAAAATGTAGCTGTACATTTGCACAGGCAGCTCTCTAGAAAAAAAATTTAATTCTAGAGCGCGTCTATAATAAGCGAGTCAATTTATGCATCTATAAGCGCATCTATATCTGTGTCTATATATGCATTTATAATAGAGGCTATAAAGGCATCTATTTTGGAGTCTATATACGCATCTATATGCAGGTTTATATTATTATAGATGCGCATATAGATGCTAAAATAGACACGCACATAGACGCGTGTCTGTAGATATGATTTTAGATGTGATTATAAACGCGCCCGTAACATTTTAAAGCTCGTTGTCAAAACGTGTCTAAAAATGTGCCTATGGTAGCTTTTCCTTGTAGTGTTCCAAAGGTATTATCTTATGTGGCAAGAAGTATTGCACATGGAGATCATAGGAGCCCATGGAGGATGGGAAACAAGTATGTTGGACTATACTTGAGTTTGCCCAGAGAAGAGGCTGCAAAGTCGAGAGGGTCTTGTAAGAGGTTGGTTCCCTAAGATCTCTAAGGTTCCAAGTCTATTGGAGGACCAACTCAAAGTATTCTTCAATGATTCTCCATGATATTTGTTGGTAGAAGTCAGGAGAGGGTAGCTACAGCTTAGGTTGTTTCAGATTCTTTGTGGAATTGAGAATATAGGATTTTTTGTTGGGGATAAATGTATGGAAGTCCATTGCTTTTGTGGTGCTTCTCTCTTTTCCCCGTTCAGTCCCCTGATCTCAAGGGTGTTGAGATTGGTTCAATTTTATATATACATACAGAAGTCTAATTATGTTGGATTGATGAAATATTATGCTTTAATTTTTTTTGTGTTGTTTTGACGGAGTTTGTCGAAAAGGAACAATTGTGAGTGGAGCTAACTTGTGTTGAATCACAACTATGTCAGTTAGCTTATGTTTGAGTTAGCAAGTTCTGACAGAGACAGCTTGGTTAGCTATGTGTGAGGATAGATCAATTGAGGCTGTTAAGGTATTTGCCTAGTTTTGTTTATCACTTGTGAGGTCTGGCCCCACTGACAATCAGAAGTAGTTAGAAGTCAGTCTGATAGATCATGCATTGCTAATGGTCTAGCTATCAGCTAAAGACTGTGTCTTGTCAGAAAGGAGTCTACTAGGATCAGCTCAAGCTATGCAATATTTAGCCATCGTTGAAGGAGCATTAAGCTAAAATTCAAGAGATGGAGGCCAATTTAGATTAATTGAGCTCTAGGTTTGCTTCCTGGAGAGGGACATAGAGACACATAAAGATGAGTTCAAGCAACTACATGCAAAGGCAAGACCTAAAGATGGCACAGCCATGATGACATATCTGGTCTTCCATGGGCATGCTGGAGATGATCAAGAGGAATTTTTGATGGGGATGGAGCTAGCAGCATTCACCTTTGGGAAGGATAGAGATGTAGATAAGTTGATCTTCTTGTTCGTGTTGTTGAAGGGAGATGCCAAACCGTGGATGTAGACATGGAGAGCTCAACTAAATCAAGGATAGGCATATGAAGACATCAAAATGGCCTTGGTGCAGCACTATAAATAGGAAAAATCTCTAGATTCTTTGTGGCAAGAAATCTAGAGGTTAAACAATAATCTGACTGATGTGTTTGATAGATTTGTGGACCCTTTTGAGGATCTGTGGGGGGAAGATGGAACACTTCATTTTTGGGAATAGAGCATCAGCCTCTTCTTCTGAAGAAAGATATGTTTATCCAGTCCCTTCATGCTAACCTGAAGGAGAAAGTGGAGTTGAAGAGACTTGAAACCTTTGAGGAGACTCTAGGTAGTAATGAAGGGAATATCTAGCTTAGTACTAAGAGGTGACAGGTTACTCATAGTTTACTAAACTAGAGATTCCATTCACTACTATTACCTAGATTTATGGGTGTTGTTTGT
Source organism: Cibotium barometz (assembly GCF_041138505.1). Taxonomy (NCBI): domain Eukaryota; kingdom Viridiplantae; phylum Streptophyta; class Polypodiopsida; order Cyatheales; family Cibotiaceae; genus Cibotium; species Cibotium barometz. The sequence goes on along the minus strand of NC_141071.1, from coordinate 48,763,801 downwards.
AAATGGAGCACCCATCACTACAACAAAAACCCCCCTAGCAATCACCATTTTCATCTCTACAGGTGTCGCTACTAGGCATCGCGTGTGTGACACCCACAACGATAATCAAGCATCTTATAAACTATGTTTTTGCATCACTTATTAAGAGACACATACAACATGGCATAAATAACACCTGCTATATGGGCATCTTGTAATGACAGTGCATTCAAAATTAAATAGTGTGTCACGTACGCTAATAGGTTTTTTGTGCTCAAAGAACATGCCCAATTGATATGTCCACCCCAAACCCAAGAATAAGAAAAAAGGCATTGAGTATGGTTAGAAACCTTAGGAAATAGATGATTGCTGTGTGGTCAAGCGGATTTGTGCAAGTGCATGAATGAAAAAGGAAAGCACATGGGAAAATGAGTGAATGAGTAAGCCCAGGGCTCAACTTTTCAGAGGAATCAAAGGCGGCGATGAGTTGAAGAAGTTGAAAAGGGCAGAGAAGTTTTGAAGGGTGGGAGAAGAGAGGTGTGAGTGTCCTGAAGAAAATAGAGACGTTGGGTGAGGGAGTTATGTGGAAGTTTGTTGTGACTTTTGTTTGAGACGGAGATGACATGGGTTTTGTTTGAGTAGACTTGAGTCTTCCCGGAGCAGAGGTTGCAAAGGTGAGAGGGTCTAGTAGGTGGTTGGTTCCATAGGACCTATAACGCTGCAATTCTATTGGAACTTGGAGTAGCTCAAATTCTTATTCAATGGTTCTCTGTCATATTGTTTGGTAGAAGTCTATAGAGTGTAGTTATAGCTCAGGTTGTTTGTGGTTCTTTGTGTGGAGTTGAGAATACATGAGTTTTGTTGGGGATAATTATGTAGAAGTCCCTTGGTTTTGTAGTGCTTTTATCTCTTTTGTGTTAAATCTCCAAATCTCAAGGGTGTTGAGATTCGCTTAGTTTTATATATACATATGGAAGTCTGATTGTGTTGGATTGATGAAATATTTTGCTTTGGTTTTAGGTGTGATGTTTTAATGGAGGTTTTTGAAAAGGAAAAACTATGAGTGAAGAGCTGACTTGTGTTGAATCAGAACTGTGTCAATTATTTTGTGTTTGAGTCAACAATTTATGACAGAGAGGCAGCTTGGTTAGATGTGTGTCACGATAGATTAGCTGAGGCCATTAAAGTATTGTCCTAGTCTTGTTTAACATTTGTGAGGTTTGGGCTGATAATCCGAACTAGTCAGAACTCAATAGGATAGATCTAGCACTGCTAATGCTCTAAGTGTCAATAACTTAAGACCGTGTCTGGTGAGAAGGGAGTCGGCTAGGATCAGCTAAAGCCCAATAGGAGTTAGTCGTGGGTGTTTAGGAGTAGTTTTGGTCTCTTTGTGTTGAAGAGGAAAGTCTTGAGTCAGGTGTACCAGTCAGAGGTAGTATTGAATGGAAAGTATTCTTGAGTTAGAAACCATCAGGAAAATAGTAGGGCTACTACGTTGTGAGTGTAGGGAGGTGAGTCTTGGTGGGGTTTTGAGTGTTTTGAGAGCTTAAGAGGGTCAGTGGATACAGAGGAGAGGAATTCTGATCCTGTTGGGTCGGCTACGTGAGTATGGTTGAACAATCAGAGTAAAGTCAATTGGAATTAGCAGAGAGTCTTTGGTGTGGTATCTCTTTGATATTGGAGCATCTTGAGAGTCAGGGGAAGGTCAGAGGACATGTGAGTGGTGATTTATGCCTCAGTTGACATTCCAAATTTTTTTTAAAGAAGTCATTCTGTTCTCTACTACATATTCTCTCTCTAGATTTTCCATTCACTTCCGCCCTCCTATCATCCCAGGAGCATTGCGGGTTTTCTGCTCGCCTATGCACTAGAGGTGGCCAAGCTAATGAAAATCCTCCCCATCACTCGTCTCATTAGCAGTCTTTATTTCTTAGATTGGTGTTCAAGAAGTTGGACATGGAAAAACCTAGTCTTTCTTTCATTTAATCATGCTAAATGCCTCACTTGCATACTTTTATTAAGAGACAAAAATGCAAGGTACCAAGTATCTTGCATTTAATCATGCTAAATTCCTCAAGTGTCTCACTTGCATTCTATTATTGAGATACAAAAATGTTAGGTGTTTTGGTTTTATCTAAATGAAGAATGCACCACAAATTTCTTGAGTGGTGCAAAAAGAAACGTAAGTATGGGTATGCACTATAAAATGATCAAGCTAATCGAGCCTATTAATGAACCTATATAAATCCCGTGATCCATGTTGATCCTTTTCCATGGCAACAAAGCTAGTGATCATGATACCCTCCCATTGTAGGAATATGGATGTGGTGACAAACAAATCTTCTAAAGGTATTATCTTATGTGGCCAGAAGCATTGTACAAGGAGATCATAGGAGCCGATGGAGGATGGGAAACAAGCCAACCTTTAGTCTTAAAGCCTCGATTGTCTATTGGCTCATTAGATAGACTTGTGCACCACCATCAATATATACTTTGGGAATTATGTGCTTGTTCACCCCAGGATCCATGACTAGCAAATAATCCTTGTCTCCCTTCACCTGCACTATATTAATCTAACCTCCCTTCTTCTCCTTCCTAGGGCATCTCATGCTAACCAACTTGCTCCATATCCTTCTAAGTTTGGGGCATAACTACAAAAGTTGGGGCCATGTCCAGACTAGGACCATTCTGTTGAAGGTCTTTCATCAAGACATACTCTTGCTCATGGGGACACCTAGAGGAAAATCCTACATGCCAATGTGTTTTCTAGACCTGTTCTTCTTCTTACAATCCTTGGGCTGATCTTCCACTTGATTTTCTTTCTTGCTCTTGGATGGACCTATTTCTTTATCTACCTCTACCCCTCTAGTTATTTTATTGGCTAAAATGTCTGCTTCTTCATCCACTCCAATCAAAGTTACCTCTCCTTGTCTAGGTCCATTTACTATCTATTGTTAAACCTATGGCAGAGGCTGATTAGGCATTGAAATAGTTCTTTACCCTATGGATCCAACAAGGCTATACCTCCACTGGCCATTCTTGAGCTTCTCTTAAAGTCCCCATCAAAGAACAGAGTGAAAGCATTTGACAGCCCTGTTTCAGCGTCCTTCCATCTAGGCAACTTCTTCTTTGCTACTGTATCTTCCTTAAACACCACTGGATTCTACCTATATGTCAGAATATCAGTTAATTTAGCCCTTGTGCTATCCTCTACCATGCAAGTAAACTGAAATTCCTACTGTTCAATCAATGACTTAGACAATCTCTTAGAAGGAATGTTAGACTGAATTAGATGAGAAAGTTGAGAATAATGGGTAAGAATAGTAAATGGATTTGGGAGTAAATAGGACCTAAATTTACTCTCTCAGAGCAAACACCACAACCACCATCACCTACTCTGCCTCTGAATATGTTCTCTCCACTTGAGTCTTTGTTCAGCTGCCTGATAAAATATACAAGCCTCATATATGAGTGTTCCTTCCCTTGCTATAACATCACTGCTCCCATAGCATTCTCCCCCACACTAGGGTTCACAAAAAATCCTCTACTCTAGTTAGGATGCATGACTACTACTGACAAAGTGCTTAGGATCTCCTTCACCTAGACAAAGGTCTCTTCCTCCTTGTCTTGCCAATTAGAAGGATCCCTTTGCGATGCCTGTTGTAATGGATATAAAGCCTAAAATAAAAGAAAGATGAACCTTACAAGATATCTTACCTTGTGGGCAAAAGTTAGTAATTTCTTCACATTTTGAGGAGCTTCCAATAAAAGAAAAGCTTTATGGCTTGTGTCAAGTGACATTTATCGGGATTTAGTTGACCACCTAGATCATCCAGTCTCTTTAAAGCCAATCTTAGCTTTTCACAGCAGTGAGTCCATCTACCAATGTAGATACATAAATTATCAATGAACACTCTGATGAAGGTCCCTACATAGGGCTCAAACACCAAATTCATAAACCTTTGAAAGGTTGTAGGTGCCGCTTGTTAGCCCAAAGGGCATAATTCTATAAGAAAAACACCCCAAGGGGTAATAAAAGTGGTTTTCCTCTAGTCCTTTGGAGCAATTGAAATCTGGAAGTATCTTGAATATATATCACATACACTATATCTTTCATGTCCAGCCACACTATCCAGGATCTCATTCGGAAAGACAGTGGGTAATGATCTCTTTTGGTTACTACATTCAGAGGTTTAAAATCAACATAGACTCTCCATTTCCCATTCTTCTTTCGGGTGACACTACTACTAGAGAACCCCATTTAGAATTATCAATTGGGTATATAAACCCTACTTTCAATAGTTTATCCACTTCCTCTCTCAACACATGTTGTTGTGTAAAACCCCCAATATTCTCAATCTCCATATAACTGACTTAGCTTATGTTTCAACTGGATTAGATGCTGCAAACACTCTACTAACCTATGTATAACATGAAATAAACAAGTATGGAAATTTTTGTAGCATACTTATATATTCCTTTCTCTCAGCCCCTGAGTTAGATCCTTATCCAACATCTTTTGTAACACTTTCTCTCAAAATAGTTGTACTTCAACTTCAGGTTTCATCTCCTTCCCTTCCTTTGTACATAATTGTATCAACATACACATAAGGTTAGAATCAGGCTCCACCAGGCTAGACCTCTTCCTCCCCATCATCCTCTAAGCTGACCTCCTCTATTTCTCAATCCTCTGTAGAGTTGGTCTCTTCATCTTGTTCTGCTGATGTACGACTCTCTAGAAATAACCCCCTTTCTTTAGCCATATCATATCTAACTTGTCTTCTCATAGGCTAGTCCAGCCCCAAAATTAGGTGTCCTCCCCACCACTCTTACCTTGCTCCCATGGCGATTAGCCATGGCCTTCCAAGAATAAATGGGTATGCCTCAAAATTGTCTCACATCACACATCTGATTTTGCTTCCATACTCAAAACATTTATTGGAAGCTTCTTAATAATTCCCACAAACACTTGACTTTTGCACTATATGCCATTCTAACTCTAAATTCTGATCCGGCTCCAGCCTTCAATCTTAACGCCTCCATTGTCTTATGGGTCATTAAACAGACTTGTGAACCACCATCAATATATACTTTGGGAATTCTTTGGTTGTTCACCCAAGCATCCAGAACTAGCAAATAATCCTTGACATCTAATTGTCGTCTCATAGGCTGGTCCAACCTCAAAATTAGGTGTCCACTAACTATTCTTGACCTGCCCTCATGGAAATAATTCCCTTCCTTTAACCAATCCACGTTGCCATCATGGGCAATCAGCCATGGCCTTCCAAGAAGCAATGGGTATTCCTCAGACTTTGCTGGCATCACATGAACATCTAATTTTTCTTCCATACCCAACACATTTACCTACAAATTCTTAACAATTCCCAAATACTTGACTTTAACTATTTTCCATTCTAACTCTTAATTCTGATGGGGCCCCAATAGTACTTTATTTATTGCAAAACAAACACACCAAGTGCATAAGTGAATTTTTTAGCACATGGAAAATTGATTCATTCTTAAAGCCTTCATTGTTTGCTGGGTCATTACACAGACTTATGCACCGCCATCATTATAAACTTTGGTAATTATGTGCTTATTCACCTAAGCATCCATAGCAGGCAAATAATCCTTGTCTTCCTTCACCTGCACTATATTAATCTAGCCTCCCTTCTTCTCCTTCCTAGGGCGTCTCATGTTGACCAACTTGCTCCATGTCCTTCAAAGTTTGGGGAATAAATGCAAAAGTTGGGGCCATGTCATGTCAAACTAGGACCCTTCTGTTGAAGATCATCAATTCATACTCATGGACACCTAGAGGAAAATCCTACATGCCAATGTGTCTTCTGGACCTAGTCTTCTTCTTACCATCCTTGGGTTGATCTTCCACTTGCTTTCCTTTCTTCCTTATGGGGATGGACCTGGTTCATCATCTACCTCTGCCCCCTCTTGTTATTTTACTAGATAAAATGTCTGCTTCTTCATCCACTCCAATCAAGTTTACTTCTCCTTGTCTAGGTCCATTTACTAGCTGTTGTTGACCCTGTGGCACAGACTGATTAGGCATCTCTTTTGCCCTCTTGACATCCTACCTCTCCTCCCTCCTAGGTGCCAAGGGATAAACATCACCTCTCATTCTTCTGGGATAAGGGCATTGAGGAGATATGTGACCCCTCTCCATATAGCTGAAACACTGCACATTCATGTTTGGGCCTCCTCTTCCCTTGCCTCTCATGACATCTCTATCTCCTATCCTAGGAGCATTTTTGCCTCCTTACAATAGATTTAGATTTGAATTTTCCATATGCTCAGGCCAATGGTTAATACCCTACATCAGCTGATCGAAAACCACCGGGACTACTGGAGAAGCTCCTTCTTCTCTTCTTTCCCCAAGCACAATTGGCCTTCCTTCAGTATGTATGGCTTAGCTTTTGGCTTCATTAGATCTGATGTTGCACTGCAAACACTCCCCTAACCTATGTATAATAGGAAATGAACAAGTCTGAAAATTTCTGCAACATACTTATCTATTCCTTTCTCCCAGCCTCAGTTAGATCCTTAGCGAACATCTTTTGTAACACTTTCTCTCCACCTTGATGTACTTCAACTTTAGGTTTTAGATCCTTCCCTTCCTCTTTACGTAAGTGTACAGACATACACATAAGGTCAGAATTAGGCTCGAACAGGCTGGACCTCTTCCACATCATCCTCTAAATTGACCTCCTTTTTTTCTTAATCCTCCGTAGAGTTGGTCTCTTCATCTTCTTCTTTTGATGTACTACTCTTTGGAAATAACTCCCTTTATCCATATCGTATCTAACTTATCATCTCATAGGCTGGTCCAGCCTCAAAATTAGGTGTCCTATAACTAGTCTTGACCTGCCCTCATGGAAATAATTCCCTTCCTTTAACCAGTCCTACCCTGCCCTCATCGGAAATCAGCCATGGCCTTCCAAGAATCAATGGGTATTCCTGAAAAGATGTAGGGGGGAAGAGAGCTTGAGCTCTTGCAAGCACACACACACACTCACAAAACCCTAATAGAGAACACACAAGGTGAGAGGCTGAAAATCTTCTTCTTCTTCACTCAACACTCAAGACACCATATACAAGATAAGAGTACACATAATATGAAAGGTACTCAACCAATACATACATGGGTTCTCTATAGTGTGAACCCAACTAAATGAGCTGGCGCTATGACTATGCCAGTCTCTAGAATGGCTGTCACGCAGCCTGTCATCCCACTGGCCACATATCACCCATGATCTCACCAACCATGCCAGTGGTGTAAGTGTGGGGCCTATCCCCCAGGCGGGTCATCAGTGTGCACCGCCTCACTGGATGAGCTCGATATCTCAACACTCCCCCTCGAGCTCAACTCCATCTCATGTACACCAAGCAAAGCCCTGAATCTGCGGAGCTTCTCTGTACCCAATGCTTTGGTGAAGATGTCAGCTACCTAATCCTCTGTGCTGACATAAACAAGGTCAAGGTCTCCTGCCAAGACCTCCTCTCTGACGAAATGGTAGTGGACCTCTATATGCTTCATACGAGCATGAAATACTGGGTTCCTAGCCAACTGTATACTTGTAATGTTGTCACAGAAAATGACAACTTGTCTATCCACTGATAGACCCAAATCTGCAAGTAGCTTTCCTAGCCAACTGTATACTTCTAATGTTGTCACAGAAAATGACAACTTGTCTATCCACTGATAGACCCAAATCTGCAAGTAGCTTTCTCACCAAGCTACCTCACATGTTGCCATAGCAGCTCCTCTGTACTCGACCTCTGTACTGGATAGAGCAACTGTAGGCTGCTTCTTGCTGCTCCAAGTCACAGCAGCACTCCCCAAAGAAAACATGAAGCCACTAGTAGATCTTCTATCTGAGATACTACCAACCCATTCAGCATCTGTGTACCCATGTACACATATCTCTGTCCCAGTCTCATAGAATAGTTCACAATGCAAAGTAGACCTCACATACCTCAGTATGCGTCTCAATGCATCCAAATGCGGTTTGCGTGGAACCTGCATAAACTGACTCACCAAACCAACAACATGGCTCAAATCTGGTCTGGTGATCATCATGTAGATCAAGCTTCCTACTATGCGCCTATACATAGTAGGGTCCTCCAAGATCTCTCCTGAATCTGCACTCAACTTGCCATTCTGATCCAATGGCATGGAAATAGGCTTACAGCCTGTCATACCATACTTAGACAACATGTCCAAGCCATACTGTCTATGCAATAATCCAATACTATGTGGTGACCTAATCACCTCAATGCCCAAGAAATATCTGAGCTCCCCCAGATCCTTCATCTCGAACTTCTATCTAAGCAAGATCTTTACATCAAAGATCTGTGCATCATGGTCCCCCGTAATGATCAAGTCATCTACATAGATGACAACAAGCACAACCCCTCTATCACCATGTCTCACATACAGCGAGAAATCTGCATTGGCTACATGAAAGCCAATAGTGACAAGATATTCATAAATCTTGTCAAACCATGCTCTTGGTGTTTGTTTTAAGCCATACAAGGCTTTCTTCAACCTGCAAACATGCTCGGAGTGACTCACATCCTCATAACCAGGTGGCTGTAACATATACACCTCTTCTTGCAAATCCCCATGCAAGAATGCATTCTTTACATCCATCTGATGTAAAGACCATTGCTTTGACACAGCCACTGCTATCACAACTCTCACTGTTGCCATCTTGGCAACTGGGCTAAAAGTTTCCTCATAATCAATGCCATATGTCTGCGCATATCCTTTGGCTACCAATCTAGCCTTGTACCTGTTTATGCTTCCATCACTGTTATGTTTTACTTTGTACACCCACTTGCATCCAAGGGCTTTCTTGCCTTCAGGCAATTACACTAAATCCCAAGTTTCATTTCCATATAGTGCAACCATCTCCTCATCCATAGCTTTCTCCCAACACACATTTCCAATAGCCTCATCAATGCATGTGGGCTCTACAACCTGCACAACCTTTGCCATATATGCATAATGATGTGCCACATAACCATCATAGGTAAACCTCTGCACACACATGATTTTTCACTCTCCCAGATCTTCGTAGCTTTTCATTCATGGCTTCCATAGCCTTCTTTACACCAGGTGTTCTCATAGTAGCTGGGATCCCAAGCTCCTCATCAAGGCTCATCTCTACGCCACTAGACTCTCCATCAACATGAGAATGCCCTGCAGATATGTTAGGCATACCAAGGGGCTCAACCACTTTCTCTTTTCCTTTACGTGATGTACTAATCACATTTGCAGGACTGGTATTATGACGCAGCCTGCCACTCCATGGACTCTCCTGGTCCACTCAAAGACTGTGATTGCTGACCTGCATTCTGTGCAACCACACTTCCACTCACATCAGCCCCAACAGCTTCTTTTTCAGCAGCATACCAGCTGCTCATCTCATCAAAGACAACATCCTTACTTACCCTCAACTCACGTGTAGCAAGGTTATAACACCTGTATCCCTTTTGCTCAAGGGAATATCCAATAAACACACATTTTTCAGCTTTTGGATCCAGCTTAGTTCTTAGCTCATCTGGCACATGCACATATGCAATGCATCCAAAAACTTTCAGATAAGACAAGTCAAGTTTTCTGCCAAGTAAACCTCTCCTCTGGAGTTACATCATGTATGGCTGCAGTTGGAGTCCTGTTCATGATGTATACTGCTGTAGAAACAGCCTTAGCCCAATAGCTATGCGGCATATTCTTCTCTTCCATCAATGCTCGCGCAATCTCAGCAATGTGCCTATTTTTCTGCTCACAGCAACTCCATTTTTCTGCGGAGTGTATCCTCATGTAAACTGTCTCTGAATACCATTCTTCTTCAAAAATTCAGAGAACTCATTGGAGAAGTACTCTCCCCCTCCATCTGACCTTAGGCACTTTACATATTTCCATGTTTGCTTTTCAACTAAAACTTTGAAAATCTGAAAGTGAGTGAACACCTCACTCTTCTCCTTCATGAAATATACCCACTCTTTCCTTGTGTGGTCATCAATGAATGTCACATAATACTTGCAGCCTCCCATAGACATGGTCTTCGTAGGACCCCATACATCTGAATGCACAACATCTAGTGCATTTCTGCTCACATATCTGTTATGTGGAAATACATGCTTTGTTTGCTTTCCAAATTGGCATGCTTCACATATTCTCTGCATACCTTCCACTTTAAACTTTGGCAGCCCTGTCACAATTCCTTTAGTCTGCATAGACTTCATTCGCTGCACATTCACATGTCCTTTTATGCCAAATGTCTGTCTGCAACAATTCCTGAACCATTTGCAAACATCGCAGCACTCATTTTAGGCATGTCTACATTTAACGTAAACATTCTGCCCACTCTGTTGCCTTTTGCAACCAACCTGCACTTGTCTTTAAAGTCTTCAACATAACAACCATCAAGGTTAAACCGAACCTGCAAACCCTGCTCAAGCATCTGGCCAACTAAAACCAGATTCTTTGTTATGTTTGGAACGTGAAGTACATCTGCAAGGTACTTCACTTTGCCATCCTGCATAGACAATGGCACATCTCCAACATGGGCAATTGGATGAGCAGTGTCATCCCCTGTTTCCATAAAACCTAGTCGTTCAAAGTTTTTCATCTCCTTGAACCACTCCCCATGACTTGTCATGTGGTTCGAAGCACCTGAATCCACATACCATACATCATCTTTTTGTGCTCCTTCAACATTTTGAGACATCGCATTCACGACATGCTGCATAACAAACAACCTTTCATTATCCTCGTTGTTTCTGCTTGAGGATGCATAGTTGTTCTGTTGCACTTTCCCATTTTGCATGTCAGCCTGCTTCTTATAACATTCTGCCTGCACATGTCTAGGCTTACCACAATAAAAGCATTCACGTGCATCATTATATTGCCTTTGCCAATTTCCACGTCCTCTTTGACTCCCCGTGCCTCTAAATTTGCCTCTTCCACCTGTGTGTTGTTGATGTTGTTGTTGTGTATTCTGGGACTATTGTTGCTGCTGCTGCTGCTGCTGGCCATAATTCTGATTACCTGTTCGGCCATCCCTTGACCGCATCCACGGCCTCCTCTACCTCGTCCTCTACCTGAACTTGTGTAGAAGGCCTGTTGCTCTGAACTGTTTTTGTTTTGTGAAGACTGTTAGTCTTCACCCAAGCTCTTCTCTTCTATAATCAGCATAGACACCAAATCTGTAAAGTTGGGAATGTTTTCCCGAGTCTGAATAGACGTCTTGAACGCCTTGTATTGTGGCCCGAGACCACGTAGACAGACTTCCACCTTATCATCATCATCTAATGACACACCACCAATAGATGCAAGGGATTCCACAATACCCTTTATCTTCAATGCATAGTCATTCATAGACATGCTCTTTTTCTCCATAGTATGAAGTTCATTCTTCAACTGTATCTTACGTGCCTTGGTATTTGTTTCATAGAGTTTTACCAAGGTATCCCACGCCTCCTTGGGGGACTTGGCATCCTGAATGTGCCCAATCATGGTGTCCTGTATACTAATGGAGAGCCAATACATAACTTTCCTGGCTCCTTGGTTCCAGTCTTTAAACTCTTTCACATCTGCAGTAGTCGGATTTATGTCTGGTATCTCTGGTGCCTCTTCATGCTCACCTTCTATGTAGTCCCAATAGCCCTTTCCCATCAGGAAATTCGTCAACCTGAACCTCCAAGCATGGAAGTTATTCTTATCAAGCTTCTCAGCCACAATCTATGTTATGCCATCATTTGACATCTTGCCAGACACACACTGTTACCAGAAACAGCACTCTATTTTGTCCTGCACAAACTGCTGTATTTTCTACAGTGGTACTGTAGTACTCTCAAATGTCACAGCCAGTGACTTCAATATGCATACATACACCCAATGGCAACTGTTGACCTCTTTGCAGCACACACTGTGTCTGCACAGCCAATCTGTCTTCCTGCAGTTCTTAAAGCAGAGTTCTGCAGAGAATCGATGACTTACCCGCAGTGCTCAAAATCGCCTGCTTTTTGAAAACGAAGGTCCAGACACGCCCAAAACGCATTTTTGGCCCAAAAAATGTGGTCCAATAGGACAGTATAGTTACCCTATAGCTTTACTCCCACGAGGAAAGCTCATCAATCAGAGATCATTTGTTGGTGCCTCCCCTAGAGCTCCCGACAAGGGTGTAGTCACCAACACAAATAGGGAAGAGTAGTTGAAGCTCTTACCCTCGTACCACTTCCTGTGGTTCTCTTGCTTGTAGCTCAGCCCTTAGCACGAACCAGGCTCTGATACCATGAAAAGATGCAGGGGGGAAGAGAGCTTGAGCTCTTGCAAGCACACACACACACACTCACAAAACCCTAATAGAGAACACACAAGGTGAGAGGCTGAAAATCTTCTTCTTCTTCACTCAACAATCAACACACCATATACAAGATAAGAGTACACACAATATGAAAGGTACTCAACCAAATATATACAAGGGTTCTCTATAGTGTGAACCCAACTAAAATGAGCTGGCGCTATAACTATGCCAGTCTCTAGAATGGCTGTCACACAGCCTGTCATCCCACTGGCCGCATATCACCCAAGATCTCACCAACCATGCCAGTGGTGTAAGTGTGGGGCCTATCCCCCAGGTGGGTCAGTGTCCATCGCCTCACTAGATGAGCTCTATATCTCAACAATTCCTCAGTTTTTGCTAGCATCACATGAACATCTAATTTTGCTTCCATACCCAACACGTTTACCTACAGCTTCTTAACAATTCCCACATACCTAACTTTTGAACTGTTTACCATTCTAACTCTAAATTTTGATGGGGATCCAACCTTCAGTCCTAAAGCCTTCATTGTCTACTAAGTCATTACATAGACTTGTGCACCACCATCCTTATATAGTTTGGGAATTATGTGCTTGTTCACCTAAGCATCCATAACTGGCAAATTATCCTTGTCTCTGTTCACCTACACTACAGTAATCTGACCTCCCTTCTTCTCCTTCTTGAGACATCGCATGCTAACCAACTTGCTCCATGTCCTTCTAAGATTGGGGCATAACTACAAAAGCTAGGGCCATGTCAGACTAAGACCCTTTTGTTGCAAGTTTTTCATCAAGTCATACTCTTCCTCATGGACACTGAGAGGAAAATCCTGCTTGCCAATGTGTCTTTTATGGACCTAGTCTTCTTCTTACCATCCTTGGGCTGATCTTCCACTTGATTTCCTTTCTTCCTCTTGGATGGACCTAGTTCATCATCTACCTCTTCCCCTGTAGTTATTTTATTTTGCTAAAATTTCTGCTGCTTCATTCACTCCAATGAAATTTACTTCTCCTTATCTAGGTCCATTTACTAGCTGCTGCTGAACTTGTGGCATAGGCTGATTAGGCATCTTCTCTGCCCTCCTGGCATCATACCTCTCCTCCTCCTAGGTGCCAAGGGATAAACATCACCGCTCATTCCCCTAGGATGACCCCTCTCCATACAATTAAAACACTTCACATTCATGTTTGACCCCTGCCTCTCATAACATCTCTATCTCCTATCCTAGGAGAATTTTTGCCTCCTTGTTGCAAAAACAGATTTAGATTCAATTTCTCCATCTGTTAAGTTAGATGGTTAATAACCTACACTAGCTGATGGAGAACTACTGGGACTATAGGAGAAACTCCTTCTTCTCTTCTTCCTAAGGCACAATTGGCCTTCCTTTAGTCTGAACCTCCCTTTGTTGTTGAGCCAAATTCTGTAGCTTCCACTCCTTCTCTCTGGCTATCCTCAAGGCCTCTTTAAAGGTTTTGAGTCTCTTCAACTCCACTTTCTCCTTAAGATCAACATGAGGGGACTGGATAAACATATCTTTCTTCAGAAGACCATGCAGATGCTCTGTTCTCAAAGAAGTGTACCATCTTCCCTAGAGGTCCTCAAAATGGTCCACAAATCTATCAAACACATCAGAAAGATTATGGTTTAACTTCTAGATTTCCAGCCATAAAGCATCTAGGGATTTCCCCTATTTATAGTGCTGCACCAAGGCCACTTTGATGTCCTCATATGCCTGTCCTTGATTTAGTTGATCTCTCCATGTTTGAAGCCACCATTTGGCATCTCCCTTCAATAACATGGACAGTAAGGCCAACTTATCCGCATCTCTATCCTTCCCAAAGGTAAATGCTGCCAACTCCATCCCCGGCAAAAGTTTCTCTGGATCCTCTCCAGCATGTCCATGGAAGACCGGATATGTCATCATGGTTGCCATCTACTCTACTGAAAACTTATAGACCTATAAGCAAATAGAAAGGGTGCTTCAAAGCCCTCCTCAATGGGGGAACCAAAATAATGATGTGTCGGTGGGGAGACCTTCCTGTCTAGCCCATCGAAAATACACCACCACGAGGAGGAAACTACCACCTAGCACCACAACCCAGCATAAACACCAGATGAAGGCACCAGTTCACTCAACTGATGTCCCCTAAGCTTCAACTGACATAGGCAGACACTCGAGCACACTCCAAACTCCTAAAACTATATAGCTATCTCTTCAAGACATCCTCTCAGGTCAACTCTGATCTCCAAGATTCATGGTGTTCCCTTATAACCCTTCAGCCAACCTCAACTAACTACTAACTGACTAGAAATACTCTCAGCTACAAAAACAGATAAGATGTTGACTGTCTTCCGAATTAGACACTTGCTGATGACTCCAAAATCTGAATTACTCCAACATCAGCTAATCTAAAACTCACAATCCTAGATGCTTTGCTGACCCTTTATTGAACTTTTGTTAACACTTATCTGATTGAACCTGACCTTTTATTAACACTTATCTGATTGAACCTGACTCAACAAGACTCGACTGACTCAACTATCTCAACTGTCTCAACTAAAGCAAAAATCACCACTCAAATGACCTGTAACCTCCCCCTGACTCTCAAGATGCTCCAATCTCAAAGAGATACCACACCAAAGACACTCTGCTAACTCCAACTGACTATATTCTAATTGTTCTATAACTAGACTCACCTAGCCGACCCAACAAGATTAGAATTCCTCTCCTCTGTGTCCACTGACCCCCTCTTAAGCCCTCAAAACCCCACCAGGATGACTCACCTCCCAACACTCACAGCTGTCAGCAGCTCTGCTACTACGCCTGCTAATGATCTTCTAACTCAGGAATACTTTTCCATTCAATACTGCCTCTAACTGGCAGACCTGACTCTAGACTTTCCTCTTGAACACAAAGAGACCAAAACTACTTCTAAACACCCACACAAGTGACTCCTACTGGGCTTCAACTAATCCTAGATGACTCCCCTTTCACTAGACACAGTCTTAAGTTGTTGACACTTAGACCATTAGTAGTGCCAGATCCTCCTGAGTTCTGACTAGTCTCGATTGTCAGCCCAGACCTCCAAGTGTTATACAAGACTAAGGCAATACTTTAATAGCCTCAGCTGATCTATCCTGACACACAGCTGACCAAGTTGCCTTTGTCACAACTTGTTGACCCAAACACAAGATAACTGACATAGTTCACCTCTTCACTTATAGTTGTTCCTTTTCAACAAACTCCATTAAAACAGCACAACTAAAACCAAAGAAAAATATTTAATCAATCTAATACAATTAGACTTCCATATGAAAATATAAAATTGAGCCAATCTCAACACCCTTGAGATTTTGTGATTTAACAGAAAAGATATAAAAGCACCACAAAACCAAGGGACTTCCACCCAATTATCCCCAACAAAAATCCTCTATTCTCAACTCCACAAAGAACCAAAAACAACCTGAGCTACATATACACTATGTAGAATTCTACCAACAAATATGATAGAGAACCATTGAATAAGACTTTGAGTTGGTCCAAGTTCCAACAGAATTGCAGCCTTAGAGGTCCTAGGGAACCAACCACCTACAAGACCCTTTCACCTTTGCAACCTCTCCTCTACGTAGACTCAAGTCTACTAAAATAGAACTTGTGTCATCTCCTTCTCAAACAAAAAGTCATAACAAACTTCCACAGAATGCCCTCACCCAACGTCTCTCGGTTTCTTCACGACTCACACCTCTCTTCCCCCACCCTTCAAAACGCCCCCCTCCTCGGATTCAACTTCTTCAACTCGTGCCGCCTTTGATTCTTTCAGCAAAAAGATTCGCCCCTCACCTTACTTGTTGACTCGTTTTCCCATGTGCTTTACTTTTTCATTCTCACACCTGCACAACTCCACTTGACCACACAACAATCATCTATTTGCTAAGGTTTCTAACCATACTCAATGCGTTTTTTCTTATTCTTGGGTTTGGGGTGGACATATCAATTGGGCATGTTCTTTGAGCACAAAAAACCTATGAGCGTACGTGACACACTATTTAATTTTTAATGCACCATCATTACAGGATGCCCATATAGCAGGTGTTGTTTATGCCATGCTACAGGTGGCTCTTAAATGATGCCAAAACATAGTTTATGAGATGCATGATCGTTGTTATGGGTGTCACACACGCGATGCCTAGTAGTGACACATGTAGAGATGAAAACGGTGTTTTCTCTATGGGGGGTTTGTGTTGTAGTGATGGGTACTTCATTAAAAACAACACCCATAAATCTAGGTAATAGTGAATGGAATCTCTAGTTTAATAAACTATGAGTAAATTGTCACCTCCCAGTACTAAGCTAGATATTCCATTCACTATACTACCTAGATTTATGGCTATTCCTATAAATGGATCACCCATAAAGGCCTAGATTTTTGGGTAGAACCATGCTAATCCAAATCTCAAAGTTTCTAGTCATCACTCATCTAACTATCAGTCTTTATTTCTTGGATTCTTGTTTAAGATGTTGGATATGGAAAAATCTAGTCTATTTCCCATGACCCTCACCTGCTCATTGATGTGCCTTTCATTAGATTTTGATCCAGGCTTGATCATATTTGGTGTTAAATTCCTTAAGGTTCCTTTATAACATTTAGCTCAAATCCAACATACTTGTTTCCCATCCTCCATAGGCTCCTATGATCTCCATGTGCAATGCTTCTTGCCACATAAGCTAATACCTTTAGAATATTTGTTTGTCACCACATCCATATTCCAACAATGGTAGGTAGCATGATCACTAGCTTTTTTGCCATGGAAAAGGATCAACTTGGATCACGGGATTTATATAGGTTCATTAATAGGCTCGATTAACTTGATCATTTTATCAAAACACCTAACATTTTTGTATCTCAATAATAGAATGCAAGTGAGACACTTGAGGAATTTAGCATGATTAAATGCAAGATACTTGGTACCTTGCATTTTTGTCTCTTAATAAAAGTATGCAAGTGAGGCATTTAGCATGATTAAATGAAAGAAAGACTAGGTTTTTCCATGTCCAACTTCTTGAACACCAATCCAAGAAATAAAGACTGCTAATGAGACGAGTGATGGGGAGGATCTTCATTAGCTTGTCCACCTCTAGTGCATAGGCGAGTAGAAAACCCTCAATGCTCCTGGATGATAGGAGGGCAGAAGTGAATGGAAAATCTTGAGAGAGAATATGTAGTAGAGAACAGAATGACTTCTTTAAAAAAATGTTGGAATGTCAACTAAGGCATAAATCACCACTCACATGTCCTCTGACCTTCCCCTGACTCTCAAGATGCTCCAATCTCAAAGAGATACCACACCAAAGACTCTCTGTTAATTCCAAATGACTGTACTCTGATTGTTCTAACCATACTCACGTAGCCGACCCAACAAGATCAGATTATTCCTCTCCTCTGTGTCCACTGACCCTCTTAAGCTCTCAAAACACTCAAAACCCCCAAGACTCACCTCCCTACACTCGCAGTGCAGTAGCCCTACTATTTTCCTGATGGTTTCTAACTCAAGAATACTTTCCATCCATTCAATACTACCTCTGACTGGTACACCTGACTCAAGACTTTCCTCTTCAACACAGAGACCAAAACTACTCCTGAACACCCACGACTAACTCCTATTGGGCTTTAGCTGATCCTAGCCGACTCCCTTCTCACCAGACACCGTCTTAAGTTATTGACACTTAGAGCATTAGCAGTGCTAGATCTATCCTACTGAGTTCTGACTAGTTCGGATTATCAGCCCAAACCTCACAAATGTTAAACAAGACTAGGACAATACTTTAACAACCTCAGCTAATCTATCGTGACACACATCTGACCAAGCTGCCTCTGTCATAACTTGTTGACTCAAACACAAAATAACTGACACAGTTTTGATTCAACACAAGTCAGCTCTTCACTCATAGTTTTTCCTTTTCAAAAACCGCCATTAAAACATCACTGCTAAAACTAAAGAAAAATATTTCATCAATCCAACATAATTAGACTTCCATATGTATATATAAAACTAAGCCAATCTCAACACCCTTGAGATTTGGAGATTTAACACAAAAGAGATAAAAGCACCACAAAACCTAAAAAGATGCAGGGGGGAAGAGAGCTTGAGCTCTTTCAAGCACTCACACACTCACAAAACCCTAATAGAGAACACACAAGGTGACAGGCTGAAAATCTTCTTCTTCTTCACTCACAACACTCAAGACACCATATACAAGATAAGAGTACACATAATATGAAAGGTACTCAACCAATACATACACGGGTTCTCTATAGTGTGAACCCAACTAAATGAGCTAGCGCTATAACTATGCCAGTCTCTAGAATGGCTGTCACACAGCCTGTCATCCCACTGGCCACATATCACCCATGATCTCACCAACCATGCCAGTGGTGTAAGTGTGGGGCCTATCCCCCAGGCGGGTCATCAGTGTGCACCGCCTCACTGGATGAGCTCGATATCTCAACACTCCCCCTCGAGCTCAACTCCATCTCATGTACACCAAGCAAAGCCCTAAATCTGCGGAGCTTCTTTGTACCCAATGCTTTGGTGAAGATGTCAGCTACCTGATCCTCTGTGCTGACATAAACAAGGTCAAGGTCTCCTGCCAAGACCTTCTCTCTGACGAAATGGTAGTGGACCTCTATATGCTTCGTATGAGCATGAAATACTGGGTTCCTGGCCAACTGTATACTGCTAATGTTGTCACAAAAAATGACAACTTGTCTATCCATTGATAGACCCAAATCTGCAAGTAGCTTTCTCAACCAAGCTACCTCACATGCTATCATAGCATCTCCTCTATACTCGGCCTCTCTGTACTGGATAGAGCAACTGTAGGCTGCTTCTTGCTGCTCCAAGTCACATCAGCACTCCCCAAAAAAAACATGAATCCACTAGTAGATCTCCTATCTGAGATACTACCAGCCCAATCAGCATCTGTGTACCCATGTACACATATCTCTGTCCCAGTCTCATAGAATAGTCCACAATGCAAAGTAGACCTCACATACCTCAGTATGCGTCTCAATGCATCCAAATGCGGTTTCCATGGAACCTGCATAAACTGACTCACCAACCCAACAGCATAGCTCAAATCTGGTCTGGTGATCGTCATATAGATCAAGCTTCCCACTATGCGCCTATACATAGTAGGATCCTCCAAGATCTCTCCTGAATCTACACTCAACTTGCCATTCTGATCCAATGGCACTGAGATAGGCTTAGACAACATGTCCAAGCCATACTGTCTATACAGTAATCCAATACCATGTGGTGACCTAACCACCTCAATGCCCAAGAAATATCTGAGCTCCCCCAGATCCTTCATCTCAAACTTCTATCTAAGCAAGATCTTTACATCAAAGATCTCTACATCATGGTCCCCTGTAATGATCAAGTCATCTACATAGATGACAACAAGCACAACCCCTCTATCACCATGTCTCACATATAGCGAGAAATCTGCATTCGCTACATCAAAGCCAATAGTGATAAGATATTCAGAAATCTTGTCAAACCATGCTCTTGGTGCTTGCTTTAAGCCATACAAGGCTTTCTTCAACTTGCAAACATGCTCGGGGTGACTCACATCCTCATAACCAGGTGGCTGCAACATATACACCTCTTCTTGCAAATCTCCATGCAAGAATGCATTCTTTACATCCATCTGATGTAAAGACCATTGCTTTGACGCAGCCACTGCTATCACAACTCTCACTGTTGCCATCTTGGCAACTGGGCTAAAAGTTTCCTCATAATCAATGCCATATGTCTACGCATATCCTTTGGCTACCAATCTAGCCTTGTACCTGTTTATGCTTCCATCACTGTTATGTTTTACTTTGTACACCCACTTGCATCCAATGGCTTTCTTGCCTTCAGGCAATTGTACTAAATCCCAAGTCTCATTTCCATATAGTGCATTTATCTCTTCATCCATAGCTTTCTTCCAACACACATTTCCAACAGCCTCATCAATGCATGTGGGCTCTACAGCCTGCACAACCTTTGCCATATATGCATAGTGATGTGCCACATAACCATCATATGTAAACCTCTGCACAGGGTTTTTCACTCTCCCAGATCTTTGCAACTTTTCATTCATGGCTTCCATAGCCTTCTTTACACAGTTGTTCTCATAGCTGGGATCCCAAGCTCCTCATCAAGGCTCATATCTGAGCCACTAGACTCTCCATCAACATGAGAATGCCCTGGAGAAATGTCAGGCATACCAAGAGGTTCAAACACTTTCTCTTTTCCTTTACGTGATGTACTAATCACATTTGCAAGACTGGTATTATGACGCAGCCTGCCACTCCATGGTCTATCAATAGACCCACTAGATGAGGACTCTCCTGGTCCACTCAAAGACTGTGATTGCTGCCCTGCATTCTATGCAACCACACTTCCACTCACATCAGCCCCAACAGCTTCTTTTTCAGCAGCATACCAGCTGCTCATCTCATCAAAGACAACATCCCTGCTTACCCTCAACTCACGTGTAGCAGGGTTATAACACCTGTATCCCTTTTGCTCAAGAGAATATCCAATAAACACACATTTTTCAGCTTTCGGATCCAGCTTAGTTCTTAGCTCATCTGGCACATGCACATATGCAATGCATCCAAAGACTTTCAAATGAACTGACTTCTAACTACTTCTGATTGTCAGGCGGCCAGACCTCACGTGATAAACAAGACTAGGCAAATACCTTAACAGCCTCAATTGATCTATCCTCACACATAGCTAACCAAGCTGTCTCTGTCAGAACTTACTGACTCAAACATAAGCTAACTGACATAGTTGTGATTCAACACAAGTTAGCTCCACTCACAATTGTTCCTTTTCGACAAACTCCGTCAAAATAGTACAAAAAAAATTAAAGCATAAGATTTCATCAATCCAACACAATTAGACTTCCGTATGTATATATAAAATTGAGCCAATCTCAACACCCTTGAGATCAGGGGACTGAACGGGGAAAAGAGAGAAGCACCACAAAAGCAATGGACTTCCATACATTTATCCCCAACAAAAATCCTATATTCTCAATTCCACAAAGAATCCGAAACAACCTAAGCTGCAGCTACACTCTCCAGACTTCTACCAACAAATATCATGGAGAATCATTGAATAATACTTTGAGTTGGTCCAAGTTTCAATAGAATTGCAACCTTAGAGATCCTAGGGAACCAACCTCTTACAAGACCCTCTCGCCTTTGCAGCCTCTTCTTTGGGCAAACTCAAGTATAGTCCAACATACTTGTTTCCCATCCTCCATGGGCTCCTATGATCTCCATGTGCAATACTTCTTGCCACATAAGATGATACCTTTGGAACACTACAAGGAAAAGCGACCATAGGCACGTTTTTAGATGCATTTTGACAACGAGCTTTAAAATGTTACGGGCACGTTTATAATCACATCTAAAATCGCATCTATAGACACACGTCTATGTGGCATCTATTTTAGCATCTATATATGCATCTATATGCGCGTCTATAATAATATAAACGTGCATATAGATGCATATATAGACTCCAAAATAGATGCCTTTATAGCCTCTATTATAAATGCATATATAGACACAGATATAGACGCGCTTATAGATGCATAAATTGACTCGCTTATTATAGACGCGCTTTGGAATTTAAAAAAAAATCTAGAGAGCTGCCTGTGCAAATGTACAGCTGCATTTTCTACACATGCACCTGCATTTTTTACGCAGGCAGCTCTCTGGTTTAAGTTTTTGCTTACTTGTACATAGATGAATCAAGATCAGCAAAGATATCAACATAAAAACTTAAATTAAAGATAGATATGCGTAAAAAGATTTGTGAACACACTTGATTAAATAAGACGAGAAATTACATTTTATATCCAACACTTTCTCCATACATGATCGTAACCACGTAAGGCTTGAATAAAAACATAGATACATAAAGAAGATGAAAATTTTCATTTTATATCCAAGAAATTATCCATACATGATGGTATCCACATGAGGCTTGAAAAAGAAACATAGTTGCATAAACCAAAACTATACATGAAGAAAAACTACAAGGAAAACTACTCAGACGAGTCATCACTCTCCGGGTCATCTTGTCCTCCTTCTTGTCCACCTTGTGCCTACACAAAGTGAAGATATATATAAATAAAAATAGAAAGTATTATAAAGGTTGAAACATGTTTTGTAAATAAAAATAAAAAGTATTACGTGCATTGGTGTTCTCCTTGCTCGAATGTATTGTTCGTCGAGAAGATGATCCCTTCTTCGTGAAGGTAATCCCATGTATCTCTACTACTGACGATGATGGTAGCCAGTCTCTGCTGCTGGGGTAGGATCTCTACCCACCACAATGTCATGCTACATCACAAGACAAGCATTATAACACAACTCAAAAAGAGAGAATACAAAGAAAAGACATGAAGACTTTGCACTATACATA
This sequence comes from Cibotium barometz, assembly GCF_041138505.1. Lineage (NCBI taxonomy): Eukaryota > Viridiplantae > Streptophyta > Polypodiopsida > Cyatheales > Cibotiaceae > Cibotium > Cibotium barometz. Next base: position 48,740,978 of record NC_141071.1, on the reverse strand, counting down.
TAAACTCGGCCTCCCATGATGCACGACCTCCAGATCCAAAGTGCGACGATCCATATGGCTCCATTTGTATTCGACGCGCTTCTCTTTGTTTCTGGTTCACTACTCCTTCTAGGACCTCCTTCTTGGCTTTCTTCCACTCGCCCTTATGAGCAGTAGATGGCTTGCCGTGTCCATTTTGACCGGCATCTATTCGGGCTTTCTCCTCCTTTGCATGTCTCCTTACTAGAGACCTCCTATTCTTAAATATGTCTTTAATTTTGTGTTGCGCCCATCTACTGTTAAAGCTTTGGTTTGTGAGGATTAGGATACTTCTTGTGGATAGCTTTAATGCAATCATCCACTAGGCTCTTCCTTTGCTGCTTAAAATGTATAAAGCAGTCTTTATAGTGTGCAAAAACTGCTTGGTGCAACAAGTAGTTTACCACCTCCTTCCCACACGAGAGTCATGAACTATGCCACCCAGATCTATGAAATCATAATATGATATATCACCATGATGTGGTGGTGACTCTGAAGAACTATCCCTACCCCCAAAGCACTTCCCTAGGCATCGTCTACCTCGACTCTCAGTGCTAGTGCGACGTGCGGTACGACCGCCACTATCTCCACGATTACCCTCCCTACTAGGACGACGGCGGCTACCCCTCTCATGAGAGCCATGATGATTGTGAGGTGTCACATCTCCTAAAGGCCTAGGAGATGCTGTAGCACTAACTGGGGCTGATGGATAAGGGGTGAATGTAAAGGAAGGTGAAGTGCCTAGCAAGGGTAAAGTGCCTGGCAAGGGACTCTGTTGGCAAACCTGATGGTAAGGGGGTGCCTGCTGTATAGGCTGCCAACTGCTCGGGGGTGGGAGTATAGCCAAAGATGACCTCTACCTCCCTAGCAAACCGTCATTGAGACTCGATGAGAGCCTCAACTTGTGGGTCTGTGGGACAAGAGGACGAGGACCCAGGACACATCTATACAAATAAAGAAATTATTAAAAAAATATTATGAAATGAAGACTTCCCGGTTCCATAAAGCTTATGCATAAAGATTAAGAAATTATGAAAAAAATATTATGAAATGAAGACTTCCCAGTTCCATAAAGCTTATGCATGCATAAGGCATAAAGCATAAAGCTTATGCATAAAGATTAAAGCATAAGGCATAAAGCTTAAAGCATAAGGCTTATGCATAAGTCTTATGCATGGGCTTAAAGCATAAGGCTTAAAGCTTAAAGCATAATGCCTATTCATAAGGCTTAAAGCATGAAGCATAAGGCTTAAGCATGAAGAAGCATAAGGCTTAAATCATAAGGCTTATGCATGGGCTTAAAGCATATGCATAAGGCTTATGCATGGGCTTAAAGCATAAGGCTTAAAGCATATGCATAAAGCTTAAGCATGAGGCCTTATGCATAAAGCGTAACACTTAAGCATAAGGCCTTAAGCATGAGGCATTATGCATAAAGCATGCACGAGCATTATGCATAAAGCTGATGGGTAAACCAACAAAGAAAAACCCCAGCACCCAAGGGTGCAACAATAATAGAGGAAAGAGAGGAAAGATATGAAATTACTTACCTCTTTTTTGTGATGTTGAAAGAGAGGATTAGAGGACCTACAAAACCAACAAAAGAGTGACGAAACGATTAGTAATGCATACATACAAAACCAAGAAAATATTAAGAAGATTAGTAATGCATACATACAAAAGATTAGTAATCAAATATGAAGAAAATATAATATAATCAAAAGAGGGTTAGAAGCTTGAGAGAGGTTAGAAATAAGGCAGGATGCTTTTTGGAAGAATTGCATTTTGTCAAACTACTGGCAAAACACTCTCGGGTTCAATTTTTGATCTTTCTTGCCACAGTGCGCGTCTATTGCATCTATAAATGCGTATATACACACGTCTAAAAATGCATCTAGAAACGCATCTATTCCGTAGAGTAGACGCATTTATAAACACACTTGTAGATGCATTTTTAGATGCATGTACAGATGCGTTTATAGATGCGAAAAAGAACAGTTTTTAAACACACATAGAAAGATTAAAATTATTTATTCTTTTCTTGAATATGCAGGATGTCTTCATCAATCAGTTCTTCTAGTGATGATGAGTCCCTTCGTGTTCAAAATCGAGATCGTTGGTTGCAACAAAAATAAAATGTATGTGTGATCGTCGTTATCGAGAGGATGTATGCGTCGACAACATAGCATTACGATGAATCACATTTCAATGTATGAAAAATGGGAACCGACGGGGTCAATGGTAAGTATACTTTGCTTATATTGTAAGAATTTAATTTTAAGAATTAGTATTCAATGTGGAGACTCACATTGAAATACTCGTGTGCAGGATAATGCACCGCACCCTTCTATGTTAACTCATAGGTGGCATCAACAAGAGGCCAAACGACATAGAGAAATGGCAGAGACTTCACAAAACGTAGAAGTGGTGGAAGATTGGAATGATGGAGATACAAGCCCACAACCCTTTCCTCATGAGATGGTGGAGGAAGAGGTTTTAGAAGTTCTATTTGCCAATGAGCATAGTCAAAATGAAAAAGCCATGGAAAATGATCACATTTATAACGCAGCTTCGACCCCACTTTTTAAGGGATGCACATATTCCATTCTACGCACTGCTCTCGAGTTTCTCAACTTGCAAACAATCTATGGATGGAGCAATGCAAGTTTGAATACACTTCTCAAGTGAGTTTTCTACTTTCATAAATTGTCTACTTCCATTATAGATATATAATAAGAAGCAATTATTTTTTATATTAATGTATTTGATTGTTTTGTTGATAGGCTTTTGTCGAAGATGCTTCCAAAGGAGAATAAATTGCCAACCTCAAGAGACCAAGCAAGGCGCTTTGTGACATCTCTTGGAGGCTTGGATTATACTCGCATTCATGCATGTGTCAATGATTGTGTTCTCTTCCGTGGGATACATGTTCTATTTGTGGGCAAGTCAAGATATCGAGAGGACCTTAAAGGTCTACATGTGCCCCGTAAGGTGTTGCGACATTTTTCCATCATTCCTCGCATCCAACACGTATTCAAGTGCAAATCTATTGCGGAGCTCATGTCATGGCATTTCTCTCATCGATCCAATGATGGAAAGATGAGATTTCCTGCAGACACTCCTGCATGGAAGCACATCGAGGAAATGTGGCCAAGCTTCAAGGAAGAGCCTAGACATTTGAGACTTGGATTGGGTATGCATGGTGTTAATCCTTTTGGAATCAAGAGCACCTCATATAGTATATGGCCAGTGGTATGGTGAACTACAACGTTCCTCCATCCATGGCAATAAAGAAAGGACATGTCATGTTATTCCTTCTCATTCCTGGGAAACATAAGGTAAAGAATATGGATATATATCTTGAGCCCTTGATTAATGAGCTTGAGATACTTTGGAGAGGTATCCATGTGCATGACATATATCGGCCTCCATCTTCATGAGACTTTCTCTTGAAGGCCATCTTGATGTGGACGATGCACGACTTTCCTGGTTATGGGCGAGTGTTTAGGTGAGTCAAATGGGTTTCTATTCATGATGATTCTTTTTTATCATTGTATTGTTTTTTGACATGCTTGAATGTCTATGTTGTTTAGGTCTCTCCACATCTGGATATGCATGCCCTATTTGTGGTCCATCATTGGTGGCATCTAGGCCAAGAGCTTGAAGAAAGTGATATATGAGAATCATCATCGATTTCTCCCTCATCATCATCCCAAATTTTTTCGTTCTTGGATGGGAATCTCTCCACATCCACTAAGCATGGGAGATTGGAAAGCATTATGGAATGGAGTGGAAAGTCCTCCTCCCCTCGGCATGAATAGGTAATATATCTTTGACATAGAATTTCAATACAAGCTTTGGATGAAAAGATAATCCTCTTAATATTTGTTGTTATTTGATAAGGTACTCTATCTTCTTTCGCCTACCATATTGGACAAGCCTCAAAATCAACCATCTTCTTGATCCAATACACATCTTCAAGAATGTCGCCTCTAACATTTGGGAGCACTTCAGAGGAACACGGTGTGAGGTGAAAAAAAGAAAGAAAACCCTGCCTCTATAGCCCTTCACCTCGCAAACTTGGAATACACACACACCACCCACCAGCCACCGACTGGAACACTCTCTCACCATGCACCACCCACCCACACCATACAGACAGCTCAAAACCCCAATCAACAGATGATTATCCAGAAAAAAACATACAAAGCACCAACCATGTACAACTCGGCAAATATACCAAAAACCAGGACTCTGGCCAGGATTTACTGCCAAGGGAATGCACCCTTGCGTCTGACGACCAAGCCTCTGTCTCCCGGTCTCTGCAATCTCCAGAGGGCGCCCACACCAGCAACCCTTCTTCACTTCCTCTGTAGCCCGGCTACTCTCTGTCCCCAACTGCTACCTGCCAAGTGTCGTAGGCGAGCTCCACTGTCTCCAGCCCACACATCAGCACCTCTGCAACCAATGCACACAAAAAACCAAGGCTCTCTCTTTGGTCAGCATCCACTCTCTGCCTGCAATCATCGCCCACACAAGACCAGCTACTCTCTCTTCAGAAGGTGCCCACACCAGCTAACCTTCAACTCAGCAGCTCCCCTTGCCTCTGTGTGTCGTGACCAGCAGCTTCGCTAACCACCAGAACCTTGCACAATCTCTTCAGCACCACGAACCACTGCTCAACGCAGCATCACCTTCCCTTGCATTCAGCCCAAGCCACATCTTCAGTCCTTGCTAACAGCAGCCCTCTGCAGCTATCACCTTGTTAGCTTTCCACCATCACCCAATAGCGATCATGGTCCCTGGCTGCACACCCTTCTCTTGCTGCAGCTCTCAAACCTGCATAGGCCACCCCAGCAGCCTCTGTTTCTGCTGCTCTATCACCAGGCTCCTTGCTAGGAGGTCTCCTTCTCCGTTGGCTCCCCACGATCACCAAGGCCTTCGAGCAGTAGACGGCTATCTCTTCACGCCCGTCTGCTCTGCTGCTTTATCACCACGCACCTACGGCTGCGCTCCACTCACAACCTTTCACTCGCCTCTGGCTATCTGCAACGCCTCGCCAGGCGTCTTCTCTCTCTACCCGATGGCCCTTATCTTTTCCAGTTGTCGTCTAGATCTGCACAACACCCCCGCCAAGTGGCCTTCTACACTTTACACCCCTTCGCTCTAGGCTCAATGACTCAGGTGCTTCCCGCGTGGCCACACAAAGCCAGCTTTCGTAGGCTACCCGCCAGCCTTTTTCACCATCGGCAACTTCTTCACGTGCGTCTGCAGCAGCTGCAACGCCTTGTCAGTACAGCCACTCGAGCGTGACCTCCTCTGGACCCGGTCTCCTTTCCACGCAACTGTCCCACGCTTACCAGCTTCTATCCTTGACCTGCTGTCTGCCACCAGCCACCGCCGGCTCTGCCTCTCTCTTGCCAGCCTCACAACACACAAGTCGGCAACCTCCTCTTGTGTCTCCGCAGTGCTAGAGGGAGGGCGTCTACTTTCTGGACCCGGGCTCCTTTCCACGCAACTGTCCCACGCTTACCAGCTTCTATCCTTGACCTGCTGTCTGCCCCAGCCACCGTCGGCTCTGCCTCTCTCTTGCCAGCCTCACAACACACAAGTCGGCAACCTCCTCTTGTGTCTCCGCAGCGCTAGAGGGAGGGCGTCTACTTTCTGGACCCGGGCTCCTTTTTCACGCAACTGTCCCACTCGAATCACCAGCCTATCTCTCTTTTTCGAACAAGGTGGCTATGCTCCTCCTCGAACTTTCACCAGCTTCTGGATGCTGCGCTGGCAGCCAACCAAGCCTTCACGTAGCTATTTTTAATTGGCCATGTTATATTATATTTTTATTTTTTTAAAAGCCTCAAAGCCACAAAATAATGGCCACACTAATGCTAAAAGACTCTCCTTCTCCTTTCTTCAGATCATCACGCCGCGCCCATAACTTTCCAATACCAGAGCTGCCCCCTCTTCACTTCCCGCTGTAGCTACTTACCAAATCCGACAATCGCCAGTCCGTGCCCTGCTTTTAGCAACTATCTGCACACCACACTATTGCAATAAAACTCCCAGATCACCAGCATCTGCTCCGAAAAAAACACGTGCATATACCAGCTTACTGCCAAACCACCCGGCCTGTACATTTTCCAGGGCATTCAAGGCAAAGTTTATTCACACACCACACGTTCCATATGTACACTGACCCAAAATACCTTTCAAATTTTAGCCTGACATACTTTGCCCAACCCCTAGCATGCTGAATCATTCATGATCAGCAGAAAACATATGACCACGTTGTCGTGTTGTGTGCGGTACAGCCAGGAAAGTACGAGACTTCTAGCTGTGAGAGTTGGTGCCAAACCTAACAAGGGAACTCACATTCAAAATTTCCCAAAAAGCATAGGACAAAATCATCCTCAAATTCGTGTTCCAATTGCTTATCCCTTTCCAAGCATAGATTCACTGGCTTCTTTTTCCAAAACTTTCCAGCTAATCACATGTAGGCATGACATAACTTTTAAGTATTTCCAACATACATGTGACCCCTTTCATTCCATACATCCATTGTCACCATTCCCAACATCTCATAATGTTCTTTATCACCTGAAATCCTGTTTATAAATTTCAACAACTCACAAGTACAAGACAATTTATGGCATAACTATAACATATTCTTATGGTTTTAAGAAATTTCGATGCTTGCACTCTGGTTCCATTAGGGTAGGAACAATTCAGATATCCAGTGCTTTAATATCACAATTCATCGTATCCAGGCATTCATGATTTACCAAAACCTCTAAAGTTCGAAAGGTTATCAAATAAATAAACTAAAAAAAAACGACTTATCTGAAAGCATCATTGTGAATTTTTCCCGGATTTTTGCTATTTTCCACTCAACCTTTTTGCTGCAGACAGCGCACAGCAGGCGCTAAACTGATTTTTCTGAATTTGTTAAAAGCATATCAATTGGTAGTAGCCAATTTGCTCTCTATTTCAAGCCCCAACATGCTTCACACAGTCGTCGCTGACTGCATTAAACCAAACAATCTGGTCGAATGGACGCTGTTCATTCACTCTGCAGAGATTTTTCTCCCACACTGGTTCGCCGCCGTCTCTCTCCGGCTCTTTTCTCTCTTTCCCCGCGGAGAACTCGGCGCCACCCCCCCCCACCACCTTTTTTAGCTTAATATCCGGCTTTCCATTTAAAAAAAACTGCGCATTAATACTTGTGCTTCTTCTAGAATTCATTGCACGTAAGCTGCCAGCCACGTATGCTGCTAGCCTTGGTTATCAATATCCAAGAAAATAGTCCAGGCATGTAGAAGGTCGTATGTACGAGGGTAGGTTGAGAAAGCCTCACACCAGTTGTGCAGAGAACCTATCAGGCCGCGATCATGTATGATACTAGGCTTGGCGGTTATAAACCATTACACAAAGAATTGGCTATGGAGAACATATGGTGAAACATACATAGCATGCTAGTACCCTAGTTTGAGAGTGCTATATCAGTAGCTTTGAGTGATCAAAGCCAATCAAACGTGTTGCTGTTCCTTTCATTCTCTAAAGAGACGTAGAGAACTTGCTCTGCTAGGCGTCATCATCGTCTGGTTTCAAGAGGTGCTTCCTGGCAAACAAAATTTTCTCATCATCATTTGAAATGTCATCTGACTCAGCTTTTACCACTTTTGACCAGGCATCCCAATGTAGAGCTGTTAGATGCATGCTTATCTGGTCCACCAGTGGCCCTTTGTCTCTGATTATTACAAAACCCATGGGCCTCAAGAGCCTGTCCATCTCCAGAAGCAAATCCTCCATGCTCATATAAAAAAAAAAAAAAACTCCTAAATCTGACTCAGCCTCAGCTTGTCTTATTAAACCTCATATACAATATGAACATATGTACATGGCATCACGTCATGGCACTTAACCCCATGCATCTGGATGTGTATTTAATGGCCTCACATGCACGGTTTCACATCATAGACGTGCCATGGCACGACAACGTTTCCCTCCATCAATTCTCTGAGCATCATACAGTGTAATCAACACATCTCTATTCCAAATGATCCAAGAAACTCTGTCATCTTCCCCAGGCATAATTTTCCATCCCGCATCCCACAACGGTACATAAGAACTTTTGGAAACAAAGCTCCTGACATACACACCATCCTGTCTCATCTCAATCCCAAAATCACTGATACGATCATCACCAATATCAGTGAAGCAACTCCTGCTGAGGGTAGAAACTGATAAAAGCTTCATCAAAAAAGACCTGCTGTGCCATCATATTTTCCTGTCCATCCACATAAGAAGCATCACCATCAAAGCCAGCCACTATAGGCAAAACAAACTCCTCTTCAACAGGCACCATTGCCCAAGCATCCACGTCAGTTTCTATCTGTTCATCTTCATCAAGGCCAGTAAGAAATTCATCTATCACAGCATCCATAGTCTCATCCATAGCATCAGCATCATTCAAAATCTTCTGGTGTTTCTCTTCCTTCATAGCCTCAATTCTGGTCGTGGCTTTCTTAACATTAATGCACATTTGGTCATCCAGCTCCAACTCTGGTTCATCATCCTGCAGGCTTTCTATTTCCCACTCATCCCACACAGGTTCATTATCCAAAGACTCAAAAGTAGACTCTTTCACATCACATGCATACCTTTGCTCATGATTCACTTGTACCTCCTCACATTCTTCCTGTATGGCTTCTTCTTGTTGGGCAACCTCATAACCAAGCACTTCCTCATCAATAACCAGGGCATCCATCTCTGCATCCTCCCCACTGGATGAAGTATCATATGTTCCCCACTGGATGAAGTATCATATGTTCCCTCACTAGTAGTGGTGCTACTGGTCGTATCATCATCACTTAAATCAGCTTCACTTTCCTCTTCATCCTGAACAGGCTCCTGATTACCCATATTAAACTGCTTTTTATCCCCTCTCCTGTCATATAGAGTAATGACCCCTTTCCTCCAATCTTGAACAGCCTTCACCGCTCTCAGCCATGGTCTTCCCAGAATGATGGGGAATGCACCCATTCCTGCAGGCATAACATGACAATCCACCAGCACCTTTACATCAAAAGCTTGTAGCTCTAACTCCTTAATCATACCTAAGCATTTGACCTTCTGATGATTGGCCAACCGAATACGAAATCCAAACGCTTCAGTAAAATTAAGACCAAGCCTCTCCACAGCTGCTAGTGTGATTACACAAATCTGTGCTCCACCATCTATGTATGCCTCTCCCAGATTCTTCCCTTTGTACCATACATTCACCACAGGACATATATCAGGCAACTCCTGAACAGATAAAACAGTCACTATCCCTTTGGCAGGCTCCTTCTCTCTCGGGTTCACAAGTCTTTTCCACTGACGCTTCAAATTAGGAGCTAACTCTATCAATTGCCCAAAAGTAATATTAGCTTTCCTTCCAGCCATGTCCTCCTATAAATTGTAACTATCCTGCCCAACCCCCAGTGGAAAATCAATTACCTGAAACTTCCTACGAGACTTCCTCTTCTGCTTGATCTTCACATCTCCTCCTTCTTTCACTTTACCTTTCTTCTTACTGGGGCCCTGCAGCATCCTTGCTTTCCCTTTCCTGTGGCATCCGTTTTCCCAAAGGCATCACATCAGCTTCTGCTTCCTTCGTCTTCTCAAGGGTGACCACATCTATCACTTTAGTTTTTCCTTTCTCTTCATTTGTCAACCCACTGGTCCCTGCTTCACCTTTAATTTCAATCCCATAATTATTTGCCCTATTGAGAATCTGAGAGGGTAGGGGATACATATCACCTCCCATTCGCTGAGGCTTATCACAATCCATACTTAGATGACCAAGCTCACCACAATTCCAGCATGTAGGAATAAACCATCTACCCCTGCCAAAACCACGACCACTTCCATAGCTTGTCTGACCTTCAATCCCTTCCTGATTGTAGCCTCTGCCTCGGCCACGTCCACCACCTGTGTTCTCCATCATCTTCAAGCTCAGATTCTTCATACAATCCACCATTTGCCTCATGTCCTGTTTAAACCCTTCATTAGAAGCTGTAACAGCTGTAGGTGCTACCTTTGTCCCCTGTGATGCGGCATTATTCACCTGAACTTCAGTCGGTTGCACTCTTTCCAGCACGGTTCTCATCGGTACCGCTTCTACCCTTCTCATTTCAGGCCTCACTGCCACTGGAACCATCCCCAGCCGGTTCATCCGTTGCAATTTCCAATCTTTTGATTTGGCAATCTCTACTGCATCCTCATAAGACCTGGGCTTCTTTAATTCCACCTTCCAGCGAATGCCTCCCTTCAATCCTGCAATAAAACTGTTGAAAGGACGGTAGAGGAGGAGGAGACACACACACAGGAGCAAACCCTAATGTATATTGCAAACCCTAACCATAGAGGGAAGCCATGTCCACTCTCACACAAAGCATAATGCACTAATCCATAATCCACACAACACACAATGAGTTGTGTCCACACTCTACAAACCCTAGCTAATGTCCACACACTATGACCAGCTGGACACGCGGTCATTTATGTCTCACACATGTTCCTACCTAATCTGCCAGCACATAGCATAGCTGGCTCTCACTGACATCGAGCTTGAATCTCAACAGCCCCTCTCAAGCTCATGATGTACTGCCGATGAAGATGTAGATGAGCTTGGGATATCAAGACTCTCAACACTCCCCCTCAAGCTCATCCCATGTACTCCCAACATAGTCCGGAAGTACTCAAACTTCTCCCTGCTAAGTGGCTTCGTAAAGATGTCTGCCACCTGCTCATCAGTCTTCACATACTGAAGATCAACTGTACCATCCAGCACCTTCTCTCTGACAAAGTGATAATGGACCTCTATGTGTTTGGTCCTCGCATGAAACACTGGATTCTTTGCCAACTGTATACTGCTCATGTTGTCACAATGAATGACAACTTTACCATCAAGAGGCTCACATAAATCTGCCAAGAGACTCTTTAACCATATAGCCTCACAAGTAGCAATGGCTGCACCTCTGTACTCAGCCTCTGTACTGGATAAAGCAACTGTGGGTTGCTTCTTGCTACTCCAACTCACCACGGCACTTCCAAGTGTAAAAGCATATCCACTAGTAGACCTCCTGTCATATGCGCTACCTGCCCAATCAACATCTGTGTAGCCATGTATGTCCAAGCTTTTACCACTCTCATAAAATAGGCCATAATGTGATGTGGTCTTCACATATCTCATGATGCGTCTCACTGCATCCAAATGTGGTTTCCTGGGGCTCTGCATAAACTAGCTGACTAGCCCCACAACATAACTCAAATCCGGGCGTGTGATAGTCATGTATATGAGACTACCAACCATCTTCCTGTACATAGAAGGATCATCCAATTCCTCGCCATAATCAGCCCGCAACTTCATATTTTGCTCCAATGGTGTACTCATAGGCTTACACCCTGTCATGCCATACTTTGCCAACATATCCAATGCATATTGGCGCTGTACTAACCAAGTACCTACATGATCTTTCACCACTTCAATTCCAAGGAAGGGTTGTTGCAAGATCAGGGTGTCCAGTTTTATCCAGTTTATGTTGGACTGGGACAATGCTTGGAGAGCAAAGTTTGGGGGGAAAGGTACTCAAAATGAGATCAAGCAAATAATAGAAAATACGCTTGCCCTTAAATTAACCCAATATAACTTAAATTAATATAAATTAGTCTAATTATTCAAAATTAATCAAAATATGATGAAATGATAAATAAATGATCTTTCCATACTTAGAGTGATCCAATTTATTTTTCCATAGATGCACCATTACAAGTACACTAGTCCCTATAGGTTTTAGATTATTCACATCAAAATTGTAATTTTACTAATTAGATTATTAATATTTGCAGACCTTCTGATAGTCTGGAAGAATTTTGAAAAAGAGATCATTAAAAATCCAGCCATTGGATTTGCAATGTTTAATAACCACCACATTCTACTAATGTCTCAGTATCTACCCACTCTTTTGATCTACAAGATTGAGGATTTTAAGTGGTAGCTATTGAGGGTACAAAAAGTGGCGTATATTATAACACTTTAAAGACCTTGAAATATTTAAAGAAAATAGACAAATATCTTAAAATTTTCTCGAAAAATCAAGTTAAGCTCCATATTATGTGAAGATCTAAGGTACAAAGTGGGAATCTCATATGAGTTTATATGTAAAAGATATTAGCATTTTATGGAATCAGTTCAAATTTGGGACAAGGTGTATACATTGACTTTGTACCTAAGAAAATGAGGAGTTTTGACTATCTAATGCTTAATCAAATTATGAAACTATATTTCAAACTTTGAATATGATGTTCTAACAAAATAACTTGAAACGAAATTATTTCATTTACTAGGAGAGATTAGCCACTGAAGGTAAACAAATGCCTGTTTTTTTACTGTTTATAGGGTGCCTGAGTGGACAAAACTGGGCACCCTGATCTTGCAACCACCCGGAAGTATCTCAACTCACCAAGATCTTTCATGTCAAATTGCCCACTCAAAGCTTTCTTGACATGCATCACATCTGCACTATGATCACCTGTGATGATCAAGTCATCCACATAGATGACTAGTAAAATAATCCCATGCTGTGTCTTCTTCACATAGAGTGAAGAATCTGCTATAGAAGTCTGAAAACCAAGTGAGATAAGATATCTGCTCATCTTATCACTCCAAGCACGAGGTGCCTTTCTCAACTTGCATACGTGAGTGGGATATCTAGGGTGTACATACCCTTCTGGCTGTGCCATGTACACTTCCTCTTGTAGTTCTCCATTCAGAAATGCATTCTTGACATCCATCTGATGCATTTCCCAGCCATTAGCTGCAGCCATAGCAATGATTGCTCTCACTGTGCCCATCTTAGCCACTGGACTAAACGTCTCATCATAATCCAATCCTTGGGTCTGTGCATAACCCTTTGCTACCAATCTAGCTTTATGTCTCTCAATAGAACCATCAGATTTGCACTTTACTTTGTAAACCCATTTACATCCAATAACATTCTTGTCCTTTCGTAATGCAACCAAGTCCCATGTATCATTATGGACCAATGCGTCCATCTCTACATCCATTGCTTTCTCCCATACATGCTCTCCAACAGCCTCTGTATAGCATGTAGGTTCCACATGCTTCACCATAGATGTCATGTATGCATAGTGCATAGCAAAATCTCTATATGTCAATCTGTCAACAGGATATCTGACTCTCTGGGATCTTCGCAATGCCTGCGGGTCACTCTGTACACCTGTAACTCTAGCATGTGGTGGCACATATCTGTCCTGTCTAGCACCAGGTGTGCGTAAAACAGGTATGCCAAGCTCCTCATCCAAACTCTCAGAAATAGATGACTCATAACCTGTGATTCCAATTCCTTCGACTTTCTTCTTTCCTTTATCCATAGCACTACTCCCAGTGCTCACACTCTCATGCCTCAAACGTCCTGACCATGGACGTACACTGCTACTCTCAGCTTCTGCTGCTGGCCCAGACATAGTAGTAGAACTAGAACTTGCTTGTGGTGGCAAGTTCACATGCACATCAGCCTCAAGTGACTCAATAACACCCTCATCTTTTGCTTTGTACCAACTAGCAAGCTCATCAAACACCACATCACGTGAGATGACCACTTGTCTAGTTTGAGGGTTATAGCATTTGTATGCCTTTCGATCCTGTGCATATCCAACAAATACACATTTCTCTGCTTTAGGATCCAACTTCCTTCTTCTTTCATCAGGCACATGTACATAAGCTGTGCATCCAAAAACTTTAAGATTTGATCTTCTCCTACCATTAGTCCTCTTTACAGTAAGGGTACTCTCAATTGGAATGTTGCAAAAACTGTCTGGCCTGTAACCTGTGAGCCGCATCTCTGGCGTGCTTCCATGAATGGCTGATGTAGGTGTTTTGTTCAATAAATACACTGCAGTAGCACATGCTTCTGCCCAATAGTAATCTGGCATGCTCTTTTCATTGAGCATCGCCCTTGCCACTTCACATATGACTCTATTCTTTCTCTCAGCCACACCATTCTGCTGAGGTGTATACCTGCAAGTCAACTGTCTTCTTATTCCATGCTTCCTCAAGAAGTGCTCAAAAGCCTTTGAGGTGTATTCACCACCTCCATCTGTCTTCAAACATTTAATCCAACAGCCATATTGCTTTTCTGCAAAAGCTTTGAAATCCATGAACTTTTCCAATACTTCACTCTTCTCTCTCAGAAAGTATATCCATGTCATCCTGCTAAAATCATCTATGAATGTAACATAGTATAAACTGCCTTTGATAGATGGGTTTTGTGCAGGACCCCATACATCACTGTGTACTATCTCAAATGGCCTGTTACTCATATTTCCTTCTCTAGGAAACCTCAACCTTGCCTGCTTTCCAAACTAACAGGCTTCACAAACATGCAGATGTCCATCATATTTGAACCTAGGCAATCCATTGACAATGCCTCTTGTTTGCATGCTCTTTAATCTCTGTATATTGACATGTCCAATCCTCTTGTGCCACATATCAATGTCCTGTACCACATTCCTGCTCTTTGAGAACATGGCTGATTTTAGCTCAGGAATTCCAGCATCCAGCTTAAACAATCTTCCTTCTTTCTTGCCTTTAGCAATCACTCTACATCCATGTTTGAAATCTTCAACGAAGCATCCATGCTCGTTGAAACGAACCTGTAATCCCTGTTCTACCATTTGACCAACTGAGGCCAAGCTTTTAGTGATCGAAGGCACATACAGCACATCTGACATAGACTTTGTCTGACCATTGTGCATGACCAATGGTACACTTCCAACATGTGTAATGACATGCTGGGTATCATCACCTGTTTCCACATAGCCTTTTACATCCATAGGCTTCATGTGCTCAAACCATTCACCATGACATATCATATGGTTTGATGCTCCTGAGTCCATATACCATGTATCATCATTCTCAGCATTTGTTGTCATAGAACCCACAACATGCTTCATGGCAAACAAATGATTTGCAGTTCCATCATTGCTACTTGATGCATAGTTACCACCATGTTGTGCATAGATTCCACCATAATGACCACCACGTTGTGCTCTTCCCCCTCTCAAATCATTCTGTTTGCGGAAACAATCTCTCGCCATATGACCATATTTGCCACAATAATGGCATTCCACATCTTGCATAGAATTTTGTTGGCCTTGCCAACATCCTCGACCACAGGGGTTGCCTCTACCTCACTGAGGTGCATATCCACGACCACCTCGAGCACCATATGAAGGCTGAAAATTGTGTTGTGGAGGCCTATCCTGCCATCCACGACCATTACCACCACGTCCACGTGATGTGAATCTCCCCCTGCCTCTAAAGCCTCTCTGCGAGTAGAAAGCCTGATTTCAGCCATCATCATGGCTAGAAGATGCATCCAGAAATGAATCACTGAGCTTGATTTCCTCAACCAGCAAGAGGGAAACCAACTCATCGAAGTCGGGTAGACTTGTACTCCTCACTGAGATAGATGTATCAAAGGATTTGTATTCCTTGCCAAGACCACGCAAGGTAATATCCACCAAATCATCATCAGGCATGGGGGCATTTATTGTGGCCAATGCATTTGCAAACTTTTTGATTTCTTATACATAATCATGTATGCTGCTTTTATTCCTTTTCACATTGTGTATCTGCTGTCGCAATTGAGACTTGCGAGCACTCGTATCTGTATCAAACATCTTGACCAAAGTATCCCATGCATCTTTGGGATTCTCAGCATCCTGAATATGTATGAGCATAGCATCAGAAATGCATATAGACAAATAATGCAGCACTTTGAATGCTCTCTCTGACCATTGCTTATGAGCAATAAGCTGCTGCTGTGTAGGTTGCCGAGGTAGCTCAGGCTCAGGCTCAGCACCTGTAATGAGATTCCAAAATCCTTTCCCTTTCAAGAAACTCTTTATCCTGTACTTCCATGCCTGGAAGTTCTTCCTATCCAGCTTTTCACCAACAATCTGAACTGGATTATCCGACATGTTACTTAATGCGTACACCTTCCGCACACTTCAAATCTGTAAATGAGCCTTCCTCAACTCAACCACACTCCAATGAATGTTTCAGATAGTCCAAGGTAGCCAACAAACTCCAAATTTGATGTAGAAAATCAACCTGTAATCATCCAAGATGAACTGACTCACTCAGTGCGGGATACCCTGAATTGACATGCCTTCCAAGGCTCCAAATCACAATGTAATGGTGCAATCAAGTATGGGCAACTTGCATTGACACCTAATGAACCTCAATGTTGAGTATCAACACCATCTGACATGTATCAATTTTTGAAAACCCCTTTCTCTGTTTTTGGAAAAACCAGAAAAACCAAAAAAACCAGTAGAAACATTGCTCTAATTCCTTCAATATTTGTCCAAATTGGGCAACCAGGCATTCATTAGCTTAGCATTAGTGTCCATCAACTCCATGTAAGAGGAATTTGTCCAATTGTAAAACACCAAGGATTAATTGCTCGATTAAAAATGCTCTGTTTCTCTGCAACCAGTGGACAGCCTGTTTTAATCAGCTCATTCCCAGCTCAATTAAGCATCATTGACCAAAAAAATCACATAGCCCTCTTCTCCAAAGTGTAAAGCATCCAATTGCTAAAGAAAACTTGAAATATGTCAAGCATCCAATGAGTAATTGACCTCCTCGTAGTCAAAAAACCAGAAATCTGCCATGTTTCCTCTGTATGGGCTGCGCCGCCTGCAATTAGGGGATTTGGGAGTGTTTATAATGTTGTTTGATGATGGGTATAGATGCCCAACACACCTAGGTACATGTGCAATCCACCAATGCTTGGATTTTTGCAAAATACATGCTCCAAATGCTTCAATTTCGGGCTTCTTTTTCACTGTTTTGTAAGAGCTCAAAAAACCAAAATTTTCACACATTCAAATGCTTCCAAAATGCTCCAAAATCACAATAGGGCTTGCATAAGAGTTGCCATTACATCCCTCTTTGTCAAATACATATGTCTTTTGCCAGAATCACACGTATTTCCACCATACATCAATGTTGCCAAGCTTTAATGGAAAGCTTCAAAAACCAGAATTTTTCTTTGCTTTGATTTGCTTTGTTTTTGCCTGTATCACCTGCAATCCGCTCAAGGATGTTTAGAGGACCTTACCCGGTAGGCCAAGCTCTCAGATCTGATAAGATTCGGTGTGCTCCAAGCTTCACAGCTCCAATGGCAAGCTTCACAGCTTCTTTTCACAACTTCTTTTCCCTCTTCACTCACTCACTCATAAACCCTAATAAACAGCACAAGGCTCTGATACCATGCCATGAAAGGACGGTAGAGGAGGAGGAGACACACACACAGGAGCAAACCCTAATGTATATTGCAAACCCTAACCATAGAGGGAAGCCATGTCCACTCTCACACAAAGCATAATGCACTAATCCATAATCCACACAACACACAATGAGTTGTGTCCACACTCTACTAACCCTAGCTAATGTCCACACACTATGACCAGCTGGACACGCGGCCATTTATGTCTCACACATGTTCCTACCTAATCTGCCAGCACATAGCATAGCTGGCTCACACTAACATCGAGCTTGAATCTCAACAAAAACGATCCTTCTTCATCATGTCCGGAGGTACCTGATCATCTCCCAAAGCCCTGCATAAAGTCTCCCACAGCAAAGAGAATTTCTTCACATAATCCTCAATCGGCTCCAATTCACCCTGTATCAACCCCTGCACTTCATGCTAAACTTTATCTGGATCCTCAATTTTCTTGAACCTGTTCAAAAGAGCAGTCTTCAATCCATCCTCAGTCATCTCAATGCATGGCTCAGCATCCTTCAATGACTCTTCATAAGCTCTGCACCATACCCTTGCATCCCCTTTCAAGCATATATTCAGCAGCCGCAATACCTGTACCTGCTCATTGATGTGGTTGCTTATGCATGCAACCTCCATTCTTTCTAGAAAATCTGCCACATCTTCATTTGGACCACCAAAAAACTTTGGATACGACATCATCTTGACCCTAAATGTTCACTTCAAATCCAAGAAAAACTAGAAACACCTTCCTTCAATCTCTCACTCTGGGGCATACACCCTCGTAAGAGAAATCCTTGAGCTATCCTCAGTGGGGGCACCAGAAGGATGTGAGGTGAAAAAGAGAAAGAAAACCCTGCCTCTATAGCCCTTCACCTCGCAAACTTGGAATACACACACACCAATGGGGGCACCACCAGCCACCGACTGGAACACTCTCTCACCATGCACCACCCACCCACACCATACAGACAGCTCAAAATCCCAATCAACAGATGATTATCCAGAAAAAAACATACAAAGCACCAACCATGTACAACTCGGCAAATATACCAAAAACCAGGACTCTGGCCAGGATTTACTGCCAAGGGAATGCACCCTTGCGTCTAACGACCAAGCCTCTGTCCCCCGGTCTCTGCAATCTCCAGAGGGCGCCCACACCAGCAACCCTTCTTCACTTCCTCTGTAGCCCGGCTACTCTCTGTCCCCAACTGCTATCTGCCAAGTGTCGTAGGCGAGCCCTATCTCCAGCCCACACATCAGCACCTCTGCAACCAATGCACACAAAAAACCAAGGCTCTCTCTCTGGTCAGCATCCACTCTCTGCTTGCAATCATCGCCCACACAAGACCAGCTACTCTCTCTTCAGAAGGCGCCCACACCAGCTAACCTTCAACTCAGCAGCTCCCCTCGCCTCTGTGTGTCGTGACCAGCAGCTTCGCTAACCACCAGAACCTTGCACAATCTCTTCAGCACCACGAACCACTGCTCAACGCAGCATCACCTTCCCTTGCATTCAGCCCAAGCCACATCTTCAGTCCTTGCTAACAGCAGCCCTCTGTAGCTATCACCTTGTTAGCTTTCCACCATCACCCGATAGCGATCATGGTCCCTGGCTGCGCACCCTTCTCTTGCTGCAGCTCTCAAACCTGCATAGGCCACCCCAGCAGCCTCTGTTTCTGCTGCTCTATCACCAGGCTCCTTGCTAGGAGGTCTCCTTCTCCGTTGGCTCCCCACGATCACCAAGGCCTTCGAGCAGTAGACGGCTATCTCTTCACGCCCGTCTGCTCTGCTGCTTTATCACCACGCACCTACGGCTACGCTCCACTCACAGCCTTTGGCTATCTGCAACGCCTCGCCAGGCATCTTCTCTCTCTACCCAGCGGCCCTTATCTTTTCCAGCCGTCGTCTAGATCTGCACAACACCCCCGCCACGCAGCCTTCTACACTTTACACCCCTTCGCAGCTGCTTCCCACGTGGCCACACAAAGCCAGCTTTCGTAGGCTACCCGCCAGCCTTTTTCACCATCGGCAACTTCTTCACGTGCGTCTGCACAGCAGCTGCAACGCCTTGTCAGTACAGCCACTCGAGCGCGACCTCCTCTGGACTTGGTCTCCTTTCCACGCAACTGTCCCACGCTTACCAGCTTCTATCCTTGACCTGCTGTCTGCCCCCAGCCACCGCCGGCTCTGCCTCTCTCTTGCCAGCCTCACAACACACAAGTCGGCAACCTCCTCTTGTGTCTCCGCAGCGCTAGAGGGAGGGCGTCTACTTTCTGGACCCGGACTCCTTTTTCATGCAACTGTCCCACTCGAATCACCAGCCTATCTCTCTTTTTCGAACAAGGCGGCTATGCTTCTCCTCGAACTTTCGCCAGCTTCTGGATGCTGCGCTGGCAGCCAACCAAGCCTTCACGTAGCTATTTTTAATTGGCCATGTTATATTATATTTTTATTTTTTTAAAAGCCTCAAAGCCACAAAATAATGGCCACACTAATGCTAAAAGACTCTCCTTCTCCTTTCTTCAGATCATCACGCCGCGCCCATAACTTTCCAATACCAGAGCTGCCCCCTCTTCACTTCCCGCTGTAGCTACTTACCAAATCCGATAATTGCCAGTCGGTGCCCTGCTTTTAGCAACTATCTGCACACCACACTATTGCAATAAAACTCCCAGATCACCAGCATCTGCTCCGAAAAAAACACGTGCATATACCAGCTTACTGCCAAACCACCCGGCCTGTACATTTTCCAGGGCATTCAAGGCAAAGTTTATTCACACACCACACGTTCCATATGTACACTGACCCAAAATACCTTTCAGATTTTAGCCTGACAACGGGACTCCTTGCTTGTACGAGAGGATCTACAAAGCATAGAGAGGATGCAAAGAGCTTGGCCACGAGAGGGACCAAATGGGAAGACAATTCTACCTCGAGCACTTTGGATATTAACAAAGAAGGAGGAGAAGTTGGTGAAAGATGCCATTACTATATTCCGTACTCCAACGAGGTGCATGAGGTGTTTAAAAGGTGCCTTCACAAAGACAAAGAAGAGAGGTGTTGAGCAATTATATGGCTTGAAGTCCCATGATTGGCACAAGATGCTTCAAGTAAGTGAAACATTGAAGTTGTTTGTATTTAACTTGTTCAATCATGATATTTCTAATCATGGCGTATAAATGTTTATAGTTCATTCTTCCTACAAGCATTTCCAATTGTGCATCCCACGAAGTGCGAGAGATGATTTATAAGATGGGGGAGCTTGTGAGGTTTGTACCCCAAACCCTTATAGCCAATTTTCTACACGCCCCCGTAACTTGTGCATCTATGCTTGCTTTATGTTGTAGTGGAAGATTTGTTTTTCACCACATCCATATTCCTACAATGGGAGGGTATCACTAGCTTTGTTGCCATGGAACAGGATCAACTTGGATCATGGGATTTATACTAGGTTCATTAATAGGCTCAATTAGCTTGATCATTTTATAGTGCATACCCATACTTACCTTTCTTCTTGCACCACTCAAGAAATTTGTGGTGCATTCTTCATTTAGATAAAACCAAAACACCTAACATTTTTGTATCTCAATAATAGAATGCAAGTGAGACACTTGAGGAATTAAGCATGATTAAATGCAAGATACTTGGTACCTTGCATTTTTGTCTCTTAATAAAAGAATGCAAGTGAGGCATTTAGCATGATTAAATGAAAGAAAGACTAGGTTTTTCCATGTCCAACTTCTTGAACACCAATCCAAGAAACAAAGACTGCTAATGATGGCGTGAGGATTTTCCTTAGCTTGGCTACCTGTGAGAAGACAAGTTAGATATGATATGGCTAAAGAAAGGGGGTTATCAGCAAAACAAGATGAAGAGACCAGCTCTACAGAGGATTGAGAAATAGAGGAGGTCAGAGGATGATGGGGAGGAAGAGGTCTAGCGTGGTGGAGCCTGATTCTAACCTTATGTGTATGTCGATACAATTATGTACGGAGGAAGGGAAGGAGCTGAAACCTGAAGTTGAAGTACAACTAGTTCGAGAGAAAGTGTTACAAAAGATGTTGGATAAGGATCTAACTCGGGCTGAGAGAAAGGAATATGTAAGTATGCTACAAAAATTTCCATACTTGTTTATTTCATGTTATACACAGGTTAGTAGAGTGTTTGTAGCATCTAATCCAGTTGAAACCATAAGCTAAGTCAGTTATACAGAGATTGAGAATATTGGGGGTTTTACACAACAGCATGTGTTGAGAGAGGAAGTGGATAAACTATTGAAAGTAGGGTTTATATACCCAATTGATAATTCTAAATGGGGTTCTCTAGTAGTGATCACCCGAAAGAAGAATGGTAAATGGAGAGTCTATGTTGATTTTAAACCTCTGAATGTAGTAACCAAAAGAGATCATTACCCACTGTCTTTCCAAATGAGATCCTGGATAGTGTGGCTGGACATAAAAGATATAGTGTATGTGATGTATATTCAAGATACTTCCAAATTTCAATTGCTCCAAAGGACAAGAGGAAAACCACTTTTATTACCCCCTAGGGTGTTTTTCTTATAGCATTATGCCCTTTGGGCTAACAAGCGGCCCCTACAACCTTTCAAAGGTTTATGAATTTGGTGTTTGAGCCCTATGTAGGGACCTTCATCAAAGTGTTCATCATTGATAATTTATGTATCTACATTGGTAGATGGACTCACTGTGAAAAGGTAAGATTGGCTTTAAAGAGACTGGATGATCTAGGTGGTCAACTAAATCCCAATAAATGTCACTTGACACAAGCCATAAAGCTTTTCTTTTATTGGAAGCTCCTCAAAATGTGTAGAAATTACTAACTTTTACCCACAAGGTAAGATATCTTGCAAGGTTCATCTTTCTTTTATTTTAGGCTTTATATCCATTACAGCAGGCATCGCAAAGGGATCCTTCTAATTGGCAAGACAAGGAGGAAGAGACCTTTGTCCAGGTGAAGGAGATCCTAAGCACTTTGTCAGTAGTAGTCATGCATCCTAACTAGTAGAGGATTTGTCCAGGTGAAGGAGATCCTAAGCACTTTGTCAGTAGTAGTCATGCATCCTAAGCACTTTATCAGTAGTAGTCATGCATCCTAACTAGAGTAGAGGATTTTTTGTGAACCCTAGTGTGGGGGAGAATGCTATGGGAGCAGTGATGTTATAGCAAGGGAAGGAACACTCATATATGAGGCTTGTATATTTTATCAGGCAGCTGAACAAAGACTCAAGTGGAGAGAACATATTCAGAGGCAGAGTAGGTGATGGTGGTTGTGGTGTTTGCTCTGAGAGAGTAAATTTAGGTCCTATTTACTCCCAAATCCATTTACTATTCTTACCCATTATTCTCAACTTTCTCATCTAATTCAGTCTGACATTCCTTCTAAGAGATTGTCTAAGTCATTGATTGACATTCCTTCTAAGAGATTGTCTAAGTCATTGATTGAACAACAGGAATTTCAATTTACTTGCATGGTAGAGGATAGCACAAGGGCTACACTAGCTGATATTCTGACATATAGGTAGAATCCAGTGGTGTTTAAGGAAGATACAGTAGCAAAGAAGAAGTTGCCTAGATGGAAGGACGCTGAAACAGGGCTGTCAAATGCTTTCACTCTGTTCTTTGATGGGGACTTTAAGAGAAGCTCAAGAATGGCTAGTGGAGGTATAGCCTTGTTGGATCATAGGGTAAAGAATGGCTAGTGGAGGTATAGCCTTGTTGGATCCATAGGTTAAAGAACTATTTCAATGCCTAATCAGCCTCTGCCATGGGTTTAACAATAGATAGTAAATGGACCTAGACAAGGAGAGGTAAATTTGATTGGAGTGGATGAAGAAGCAGACATTGTAGCCAATAAAATAACTATACGGGTAGAGGTAGATAAAGAAATAGGTCCATCCAAGAGCAAGAAAGAAAATCAAGTGGAAGATCAGCCCAAGGATTGTAAGAAGAAGAACAGGTCTAGAAGACACATTGGCATGCAGGATTTTCCTCTAGGTGTCCATGAGCATTAGTATGTCTTGATGAAAGACCTTCAACGAATGGTCCTAGTCTGGACATGGCCCCAACTTTTGTAGTTATGCCCCAAACTTAGACGGATATGGAGCAAGTTGGTCAGCATGAGATGCCCCAGGAAGGAGAAGAAAAGGGAGGTTAGATTAATATAGTGCAGGTGAAAGGAGACAAGGATTATTTGCTAGTCATGGATCCTGGGGTGAACAAGCACATAATTCCCAAAGTATATATTGATGGTGGTGCACAAGTCTATCTAATGAGCCAATAGACAATCGAGGCTTTAAGACTAAAGGTTGGAGCCCCATTAGAATTTAGAGTTAGAATGGAAAATAGTGCAAAAGTCAGGTTGTTGGGAACTGTTACGAAGCTACATGTAAATTTGTTGGGTATGCAAGAAGAATTAGATGTTCAGACGCATACCCATTGATTCTTGGAAGGTCATGGCTAATTGCTATGAGAGCAGGCCAAGATTGGTGGAGAAGAGACTTAACTTTGGGGTTGGACAAGCCTATGTACAGAGGATCTATACAGTTATGTATGGAGGAAGGGAACGAGTTGAAACATAAAGTTGAAGTACATCCAGGTGGAGAGAAAGTGTTACAAAAGATGCTGGCTAAGGATCTAACTGAGACTAAGAGAAAGGAATATATAAGTATCCTATAAAAATTTCCATACTTGTTCATTTTGTGTTATACATAGGTTAGGGGAGTGTCTACACTGTATCATCAGATGCAGCTAATGCTAGAAGCTACACCATTTGTACAGAGATTGAGAAGATTCGAGGTTGTACAACATCATGTGTTGAGAGAGGAAGTTTATAAACTATTGAAAGCAAGGTTTATATACCCAATTGATAATTCTGAATGGGCTTCTCTAGTAGTGATGATAACCCTAAAGAAGAATGGTAAAAGGAGAGTATGTGTTGATTTTAAACCTCTGAATGTAGTAACCAAAAGAGATAACTACCCACTGCCTCTCCAAGATGAGATCTTGGATAGTGTGGTTGGACATGAAAGATATAGTGTATGTGATGGATATTCAAGATACTTCTAGATTTCAATTGCTCCAAAGGACGAGAGGAAAACATTTTTTATTACCCCCCTAGGGGTGTTTTTCTTATAGGGTTTTACCCTTTGGGCTAACAAATGGCCCTGAAACCTTTCAAAGGTTTATGAATTTGGTGTTTGAGCCCTATCTAGGGTCCTTCATCAAAGTGTTCATTGATGATTTCTGTATGGATTCACTGTGAAAATCTAACATTGGCTTTAGAGAGATTGGATCATCTAGGTGGTCAACTGAACCCTGATAAATGTCACTTGGCACAAGCCAAAGTGACTTTTCTTAGTCATGTGGTTTCTGAGAATGCAATTGAAGTATATCCTCAAAGGGTGAAAGCTTTGCTTTTATTGGAAGCTCCTCAAAATGTGAAGAAATTACTGACTTTTACCCCACAAGGTAAGATATCTTGCCAAGTTCATCTTTCTTTTATCTCAAGCTTTATATCCATTACAATAGGCATCCCAAAGGTATCCTTTTAATTGGAAAGAAAAGGAGGAGGAAGAGGCCTTTACAGACGTGAAGAAGATCCTAAGAACTTTGCCAGTGTGGGGAGGGATCCTTTTTGTGGGGAGGGATGCTATGGGAGAAATGTTGTTATAGCAAGGAAAGAAACACTCTTATGTGAGGCCTGTATATTTTATCAGCAGAACAAAGACTCAAGGGGACATAACATATTCAGAGGAAGAGGAGGTGATGGTGGCTTTTGTGTTTGCTTTGAGGAAATTTAGGTCCTATTTACTCCCAAAGCCATTTACTATTCTTACCCATTATTCATTTATCTGATCCAGTCTCACATTCCTTCTAAGAGATTATCAAAGTCGTTCATTTAATTGGAGAAATTTTAGTTTTCTTGCATGGTAGAGGACAACACAAGGGCTATAGCAGCTGATATTTTGACATATAGGTAGAATTCAGTGGTGTTTAAGGAAGAGACAATAGCAGGCTGATATTCTGACATACAGGCAGAATTTAGTGTTTAAGGAAGAGACAATAGCAAAGAGGAAGGTGCCCATGTGAAAGGACCTTGAAGTAGGGTTGTTAGATACCTTCACTCTGTTCTTTGATGGGTCTTTTAAGAAAGCTCAAGAGTGGCCAATGGAGGTATAGTCTAGAAAGCTCAAGAGGGTAAAGAGGTGTTTCAAGAAGGAATTAAGTTGCAAGTGCAAAACCAGTAATGAAGCTTAGTGTGCTACCTTAGAGTATGGGCTTTAGCAATGTATCAAGAAGGGAATCAGAAGGTTGATTATTTATCAAAGGAGATAGCTTGTCGGTCATTAGACAACTTCAAGCAAATTGGAAAGCTAAAAACCTGAAATTGAACGAATGGAATTTTTTAAATAAAGAGGATGTGAAGAGAGCAGAATCAAGTTGCAAATGCTTTAGCAAAAGAGGGGTTGGGAAAGGATCTGAAATTGCATACCATCATAGTAGCCCATCCCAATACACTCTTTTGAATGATCAACTAGATATGAAAGGCAAGGTTTTAATTTTGAGGAGAGTTCCACACAAGGAGGAGATATTTGCCATTATGGCAACCTGCCGTGAAGGGGTTTGTGGAGGGAATTTTCCCCTACTAAAGCTGACACTAAGAAGGATTTTGAGAGCAGGGTATGTATGGCCTAGTCTAAGAAGACATATGTATCACTGGTGCAAGACCTGTGAGACCTATTAGAAGCAAGGCAGTAACATTTTGCAATAAAAATTGAGGAAGAGTATTGTATCATCTCTGTATCATATGGGACTTTTGAAAAGTGGGGAGTGGATGAAATTGGTCCTCTGCCCACCACTACTGCTATGGGGGGCAAGACTTACCTATTGACTGCAGTAGAGTATCTGACCAAATGGGTTGAAGCTAGATGTGTGAAGAATATTACTTCTAAATAAGTGGGAAAATTTGTATTTGAAAACATATGTGCTAGATTTGGCATGCCATTGGAGATTTTGACAGAATAGGGGCTTGGATTTAGAGGTGAGGTTGTATAAGAGCTCATGCAGAAGCTACATATCACTCATAGGTTCTTTACTCCTTACTATGCATAATGAAATGGGTGGGTAGAAAGATTCAATGGTGAGTTGTGCACCACGTTGACTAAGTGTCTGGAGGAGCATCCCAAGGAATGTGACTTGCATGTTTCCTCAGCACTGTGGGCTTCCAGAACAACTCTCAAATCAGCTACTACACTGAGTTTTCACCTTATCATTTTGTTCTTGGAAAAGAGGCTATGATGCCCATTGAAGTTAAGATTCCCAATTCACAATTTCTTTTGAAGCATCAACATAGTGGTTTGGATGTGTATAAAGATAGGTTGTTGGATTTGTAAGAGTTGCAGTTGGCTAGAGAGGAAGCCTTGGACCATTACATTTAGTTAAGCAATCGGAGAGCTGAGAATTTTAATGATACTGTCAAGGACAAGGTATCAAAGAAGGGGATCTAGTGCTCATATACAACAACAAGCTAGACAACACCTTTCAAACCAAGTTCCACATCAAGTTGGAGGGTCACTTCAAGGTTGTTCATATATATGAGAATGGTACTAATCGGCTTAGTGAGAGTCAGCAACATATGGTTGAGCATGGATGCTTTATCCATGGGGGTTGGGCAAACTTTGATAAGTTTTTCTATGCTCAAAGAACATGCCCAATGGATATGTCCACCCCAACCCCAGAAATAAGAAAAAATGCATTGAGTATGGTTAGAAACCATAGGAAATAGTTGATTGTTATGTTGTCAAGTGGATTTGTGCAGGTGTGTGCATGAAGAAGGAAAGCATATGGTCAAATGAGTGAATGAGTAAGCCAAGGGTGAAACTTTCTAGAAAAATCAAAGGCGCGACAAGTTGAAGAAGGTGAATTGAGGGGAAGTTTTGAAGGGTGGGGGAAGAGAGGTGTGAGTCGTGAAGAAATCAAGAGATTCTTGGGTGAGGGAGTTCTGTGGAGTTTGTTGTGAATTTTTGTTTGAGAAGAAGACACAGGTTTCGTTTTGAGTATGCTTGAGTCTACCCAGAGCAGAAGTTGCAAAGGTGAGAGGGTTTTGTAGGAGGTTGGTTCCCTAGGGCCTCTATGCTGATCCTAGCTGACTCCCTTCTCACCAGACACGGTCTTAAGTCATTGACACTTAGACCATTAACAGTGTGCCAGATCTATCCTATTGAGTTCTGACTAGTTTCGATTATCAGCCCAAACCTCACAAGTGTTAAACAAGACTAAGACAATACTTTAATAGCCTCAACTAATCTATCGTGACACATAGTTGACCGAGCTACCTCTATGACAACTTGTTGACTCAAACACAAACTAACTAACACAGTTCTGATTCAACACAAGTCAGCTCTTCACTCACAGTTGTTCCTTTTCAAAAACCTCCATTAAAACATCACAGCTAAAACCAAAGCAGAATATTTCATCAATCCAACACAATCAAACTTCCATATGTATATATAAAACTAAGCCAATCTCAACACCCTTGAGATTTGGAGATTTAACACAAAACATATAAAAGCACCACAAAACCAAGGGACTTCCACACAATTATCCCCAACAAAAATCCTGTGTTCTCAACTCCACAAAGAACCAAAAACAAACTGAGCTGCAACTACACTCAATAGACTTCCCCAACAAATATGACAAAGAACCATTGAATAAGACTTTGAGACTTGGTCCAAGTTCCAAAAGAATTATAGCCTTAGAGGTCCTAGGGAACCAACCACCTACAAGACCCTCTCACCTTTGCAACCTCTGCTCTGTGAAAACTCAAGTCTACTCAAACAAAACCCGTGTCATCTCCTTCTCAAACAAAAAGTCACAACAAACTTCCACGGAAATCCCTCACCCAACATCTCTTGGTTTCTATAGGACTCGCACCTCTCTTCTCCCACCCTTCAAAACTTTTGCCCCCTTTTCAACTTCTTCAACTCATTTGTCGCCTTTGATTCTTCCGAAAAGTTACACCCTCGGCTTACTCATTCACTTGTTTTCCCATGTGCTTCCCTTTTTCATTCATGCACCTGCACAAATCCACTTGACCACACAGCAATCATCTATTTCATAAGGTTTCTAACCATAGTCAATGCCTTTTTTCTTATTCTTGCGTTTGGGGTGGACATATCAATTGGGCATGTTCTTTGAGCACAATAAACCTTTTAGCGTACATGACACACTATTTAATTTTTAATGCACTGTCATTACACGATGCCCATATAGTAGGTGTTGTTTATGCCATGCTGTGGGTGTCTCTTAAATGATGCAAAAACATAGTTTATGAGATGTCGGATCGGTGCTATGGGTGTCGCACACGCGATGCCTAGTATTGACACCTGTAGAAATGAAAACGGTGATTGCTACAAGGGGTTTATGTTGTAGTGATGGGTGCTCTATTCAAAACAACACACATAAATCTAGGTAATAGTGAATGGAATCTCTAGTTTAGTAAACTATGAGTAAATTGTCACCTCGTAGTACTAAGCTAGATATTCCATTCACTACTACCTAGAGTCTCTTCAAAGGTTTCGAGTCTCTTCATCTCCACTTTCTCCTTTAGATTAGCAAGAAGGGACTAGATCAACATATCTTTCTTCAAAAGAATAGGTTGATGGTCTGTTCCCAATGAGGTGTCCCATCTTCCCCACAGGTCCTCAAATTGGTCCACAAATCTATCAAGCACATCAGTAACATTATGCTTTAACCTCTAGATTTTCTACCACAAAGCATGTAGAGATTTTCCCTATTTATAGTGCTGCACCAAGGCCATTTTGATGTCTTCATATGCCTGTCCTGGATTGAGTTGAGCTCTCCATGTCTACATCCACGGTTTGACATCTCCCTTCAACAACAAGGACACGAAGATCAACTTATCTACATCTCTATCCTTCCCAAGGGTGAATGCTGCCAGTCCCATCCCTACCAAAACTTTCTATAGATCCTCTTGAGCATGCCCATGGAAGACCAAATATGTCATGATTGCTGCCATCTTCTCTACACAAAACTTTTAGAGTTGAAAATAAATAAAAAGTGTGCTTCAAAGCCCTCCTCAGTGGGGATGCCAAAACAATGATGTGTCGGTGGGGAGACCTGCCTCTATAACACCATGAAGAGGGAACTACCACCTAGCACCGCAACCTAGCACAAACACCAAGTGAAGGCACCAGTTCACTCAGCTCATGTCCCCCTGAGCTTCAGCTGACAAAGGCAGACACTTGAGCACACTCCAAACTCCTAAAACTATATAGTTGCCCCTTCAAGACATCCTCCCAAGCTAGCTCCCATCTCCAATAACTCTGGTGTTCCTTTAGAACCCTTCAACTGACCTCAACTGACCAGAAATACTTTTAGCTAACATTGACAAATCAGGTGTTGACTGTCTTTCGAATCATACACTGGCTGAGGCTCCAATCAGAAATGAGTCCTCTACGCTCACTTAGGATTCCTCAAACATCAGCTAATCTAAAACTCAGAACCTCAGATGCTTACTAGATGCTTTGCTGACCCTTTATTGACCTTCTATTAACACTTATGTGATTAAACGAGATTCGGCTGACTCAACTTTCTCAACTCAACTGACTCAACTGTCCTCTAACCTTCCCTTGACTCTCAAGATGCTCCAATCTCAAAGAGATACCACACGAAATACACTGCTAATTTCAATTGATTGTATTCTGATTGTTCTAACCAAACTCACCGAGTCGACCCAACAAGATCAGAATTCCTCTCCTCCGTCTCCACTAACCCTCTTAAACCCCCTCAAAACATTTAAAACCCCACCAGGACTTACCTTCCAACACTCACAGCTAACAGCAGCTCTGCTACTGCTAACAGTCTTCTGACGAAGGAATACCTTTCCATTCAATACTACCTCTGACTACTAGTAGCTGACTAGCACTTTCTACTTCAACACAAAGAGACCAAAACTACTCTTGAACACCCTGACTAACTCCTGCTAGGGTTCAGCTTATCCAGCCGGCTCCCTTTCGGACCAGACATGGACTTGAGTTGTTGTTGACACTTAGACCATTAGTAGTGCCAGATCTATCCTATTGAGTTTTGACTAGTGCTGATTGTCAGCCCAAACCTCACAAGTGTGAAACAAGACTAGGAAAATATTTTAACAGCCTGAATTGATCTATCCTTACACAAAGTTGACCAACCTACCTCTCTCAAAACTTGTTAAATCAAACACAAGCTAATTGACACAGTTCTGATTCAACACAAGTTAGCTCTTCACCCATAGTTCCTTTTCAACAAACTTCATCAAAACATGACAGCTAAAACCAAAGCAAACGATTTCATTAATCCAACACAATCAAATTTGTTTTGCTTACATATCATGCTCTACTTCCTTTAGCTTTCTTGAGACTTGGCTTCCCTCATAATTTCTATAATTGTTTTTGCATCTATAGGTCTTGCCTTTGCACATGTAATTGCTTGAACTCATCTTTATGTGTCTCTTTGTCCCTCTCCGAGAAGCAAACCTAGAGCTCAATAAATCTAAATCGGTCTCCATCTCTTGAATTTTAGCTTAATGCTCCTTCAATGGTGGCTTAATATTGCATAGCTTCAACTGATCCTAGTCGACTCCTTTCAGACAAGACACAGTCTTCAGTTGACACCTAGACCATTAGCAGTGCATGATCTTTCAAACTGACTTCTAATTGGTTCTGATTGTCAGCCCAGACCTCACAGTCTTCAATTGACACCTAGAACATTAGCAGTGCATGATCTATCAAACTAACTTCTAACTGGTTCTCATTGTCAGCCCAGACCTCACAAGTAATAAACAAGACTAGGCAAATACCTTAATAGCCTCAATTGATCTATCCTCACACATAGCTAACCAAGCTGTCTCTGTTAGAACTTGCTGACTCAAACACAAGCTAACTGACACAGTTGTGATTCAACACAAGTTAGCTCTTCACACACAATTGTTCCTTTTTGACAAACTCTGTCAAAACAACACAACTAAAATTAAAGTATAAGATTTCATCAATCCAACACAATTAGACTTCCGTATGTATATATAAAATTGAGCCAATCTCAGCACCCCTAAGATCTGGGGATTGAACGGAAAAGAGAGAAGCATCACAAAACCGATGGACTTCCATACATTTAGCCCCAACAAAAATTCTCAATTCCACAAAGAACCAGAAACATCCTAAGCTGCAACTACACTCTCCAGGCTTCTACTAACAAATATCATGGAGAATTATTGAATAATACCTTGAGTTGGTCCAAGTTCCAACAAAATTGCAGCCTTAGAGGTCCTAGGGAACCAACCTCTTACAAGACCCTCTCGCCTTTGCAGCCTCTCCTCTGGCAGACTCAAGTATAATCCAACATACTTGTTTCCCATCCTCCACGGGCTCCTATGATCTCCATGTGCAATGCTTCTTGCCACATAAGATAATACCTTTGGAAGATTTGTTTGTCACCACATCCATATTCCTACAATGGGAGGGTAGCATGATCACTAGCTTTGTTGCCATGGAAAAGGATCAACTTGGATCATGGGATTTATACTAGGTTCATTTTATAGTGCATACCCATACTTACCTTTCTTCTTGCACCACTCAAGAAATTTGTGGTGCATTCTTCATTTAGATAAAACCAAAACACCTAACATTTTTGTATCTCAGTAATAGAATGCAAGTGAGACACTTGAGGAATTAAGCATGATTAAATGCAAGATACTTGGTACCTTGCATTTTTGTCTCTTAAGAAAAGTATGCAAGTGAGGCATTTAGCATGATTAAATGAAAGAAAGATTAGGTTTTTCCATGTCCAACTTCTTGAACACCAATCTAAGAAACGAAGACTGCTAATGAGACGAGTGATGGCGAGGATTCTCCTTAGCTTGGCCACTTCCTCCATGCCGTGGGCAGCTGGCCTGGACGTTGTAGCCCCGGATGAAGCCCAGCTGCTTGGAGGAAGGCTGCCTGTTGAGTGCAGCTGCTAGCGTGTCTGTAATGGGAGTACTGCTTGCGTGTATGGAATCAGGCCTTGCAGATAGCACACGGGAGATTTCAAAATTCGATGTCGGGATCTGATTTGAATGTTGACCAATACAAACACAAGCTGGGCGGCGGCTGTTTGCCATGGCGTTACTCTCTCTCTCTCTCTCTCTCTCAGATAGATCATATTTGGTCTCTTGGGATTGTTCCCAACGACGTTAAAAGAGCTTTTTCTTCTCTCTCTCTCTCTCTACGTCAACGATGATGGGAGAAAAATGATACCTCTCGACGGAACGGCCCACACCAAAGTTCTAAGGGCTTGTTCCCACATTGTCTTTCATGTTTATTTGTGATACAAAAATCCAAGGTATTTTAACACGCCTAACTTTTCTTCGGTGCTTTTTGACCTGCATCTACGGAACGTTGGTCGACAATGGTATTTTGCATCCTACTACGTGGAAACAAGCCCTCACTTGAGTGACACTTTAATGTTAACGTAACTTAAGTTGAGGATATGGTCATTGAACATCGCTCAATCCCCCATGTGTCAACAAAAGAAAAAGGAGAATCAAAGAGCTTCTCTGCAATTAACGAGCATTTGAGCTTTTGCATCCCAAAGGGTCAGATTGTGCCAAATGACTCACACAGCTTCTCTGCAATTAATGAGTTTTTGATCTTTTGCATTCCAAGTTCAAATTATGCCAAATGGCTCAATGGTGAGATTAAATGCCAAATGCCTCAAGGGTGAGATTATGCCAAAGGCCTCAAGGGTGAGATTATGCCAAATGGGCCAATGGCTCAAGGATAGGGCAAAATTTTTAAGGTTGATCAAAGAGCTTCTCTACAATTAATGACCATTTGATCTTTTGCATTCCAAAGGGTGAGATTGCACCAAATGGGGCTCAAGGAGAGGACATAAATTTCAAGGTTGAATTTGTGCTACCGACATGAGTAGGGGAGAGAAGCCTTTCCCCAAACAAGTTATAGAAGCACTGAAATGTTAAGAATCCTAAAATGGGATTAATCATGGCAGATAAACATATATTAAGCATAAAATTAAGGTGGATTAAACCACACAAGAACCTCCATGACAGGAGAGAGAGAGAGAGAGAGAGAGATTGCACACTCAACAATAGTTCTCTATTGCATATCACAATGAACCACACAACAACGCTAATGCAAAAATATTGCAATGACGCTAATTATGCTTTGCATTATGAGCATACCGCATGCTCTCTCCTACTAATTGAGTTGCTCTATCACAATAGTAATACTAGTATATTCATCAAAGATGAATCCTTACAAGTGCAACATTGTTTTTGTGTGTTTAGACAAAATTAGAGCTTGGTGCTCCCCACTCAAATAAAAAGGCCTTGTTGGTTATCTCATCAATGCCATATTTGAGTTTAAATCAAGGGAGACTACCTTTACCTGAGGAGAATGACCTTAGGTAGTAAAAATGAAAAAAAGGAGATTCTTTCTTGAATGCTTAGTGAGGGTTATATGGTTACTTGTTTTTAAAATTTGTATAAGTTTTTCTAAGTTATTATGAAAAATGTCCATTATTATTATAGTTGGGTCAGCATCCCAATCTATATTTTTGCATTGTCAGAGCTACATCCAGCTTCTAAATTCCTCACCAACATCAATACCATATTTTAAAAAAGAGAAGGTGAGTACATAAAAATATAGAGTTGAGGTGCCCTTTGGGTTATTAGTAGAGAGGCCAATTAGGAAGCTCGTCCAGCTAGCTATTTCATTTCTTTGTCTAGCTCTATGACATGTAGCTTTGCTGCATCTCCAAGTTGACAATCCTGGGAGAATTTGCATTCATCCTTAGTGTTCATTAGTGAAGGAGTGATTTCTCTCTAGTGGCCCTAGATGTCTCTCTAGCCCTACATACTAACTATTTGAAGTCTTTGCCTCTTGTTTGGTTCTTTTCCACTTTTTCGTTTGTATACTATACAAGCTCCATTTTAATTGAGGTGTCTTTCTCTTACATTGCCCTCATGTTATGAGTTAGATGAGTGACCACCTGTTGGTCTGTCTTAAGTGTCAAAACTCCATATTGTCTTTGTTTGATTCGATTTCTTCACAAAGTGCTCAAATGGCCTGGGCATGTGCTTTGTTTATCAGCTTCCTATTAGCTTGAAGTTGTTTGACCTTTTCTTTGAGAAGGGTATTCTTATAGTCTGAACTTATCGATTTGTTTTGCTTACATATCATGCTCTACTTCGGCTTCCCTCATAATTTCTATAATTTTTTCTGCATCTATAGGTCTCGCCTTTGCATGTAGTTGCTTGACCTCATCTTTACGTGTCTCTATGTCCCTTTCCAGGAAGCAAAGCTAGAGCTCAATAAATCTAAATTGACCTCCATCTCTTTAATTTTAGCTTAATGCTCCTTTAGCGGTGGATTAATATTGCCTTGTGCCTTCCTTCTTGCATAGATTCAAGTGATCCTAGCCGACTCCTTTCTGACTAGACACAGTCTTCAGTCGGCACCCAGAACATTAGAAGTGCATGATCTATCAGATTGAATTCTCACTAGTTGTAATTGTTATCCCAAAAGTCACCACTATTAAACAAGACTAG
Organism: Cibotium barometz; assembly: GCF_041138505.1. Classification (NCBI taxonomy): domain Eukaryota; kingdom Viridiplantae; phylum Streptophyta; class Polypodiopsida; order Cyatheales; family Cibotiaceae; genus Cibotium; species Cibotium barometz. The sequence goes on along the minus strand of NC_141071.1, from coordinate 48,705,972 downwards.
GCCAATACTTTAATAGCCTCAACTAATCTATCTTGACATAGAGCTGACCAAGTTGCCTCTATCAAAACTTACTAACTCAAACACAAGCTAACTAGCATAGTTTTGATTCAAATAAGTTAGCTCTTCACTCACAATTGTTCCTTTTCAACAAACTCCATCAAAACAACACAACTAAAACCAAAGCATAAGATTTCATCAATCCAACACAATCAGACTTCCATATGTATATATAAAATTGAGCCAATCTTAAGACCCCTGAGATTTGGGTATTGAATGGAAAAGAGAGAAGCACCACAAAACCAACGGACCTCCACACATCTTTCCCCAACAAAAATCCTGTATTCTCAAGTCCACAAAGAACCAAAAATAACCTGAGCTATAGCTACACTTTCCAGCCTTCTACCAACAAATATCATGGAGAATTGTTGCATAAGACTTTGAGCTGGTCCAAGTTCTGATAGAATTTGTAACGAGGCCCTAGGGAACCAACCTCCTACAAGACCCTCTCACAGGCTTTGCAACCACTTCTCTGGGTAGACTCAAGTATACTCAAAACGAAACCTACGTCATCTCCTTCTCAAACAAAAAGTCATAACAAACTCCACAAAACTCCCTCACCCAAGAATCTCTTGGTTTCTTCATGACACACCTCTCTTCCCCCACCCTTCAAAACTTCCCCTCAATTCACCTTCTTCAACTTGTCACGCCTTTGATTTTTCTAGAAAGTTTCACCCTTGGCTTACTCATTCACTCATTTGACCATATGCTTTCCTTCTTCATGCACACACCTGCACAAATCCACTTGACAACATGACAATCAACTATTTCCTATGGTTTCTAACCATACTCAATGCATTTTTTCTTATTTCTGGGGTTGGGGTGGACATATCCATTGGGCATGTTCTTTGAGCATAGAAAAACCTATCAAAGTTTGCCCAACCCCCATGGATAGAGCATCCATGCTCAACCATATGTTGTTGACTCTCACTAAGCCGATTAGTACCATTCTCATATATATGAACAACCTTGAAGTGACCCTCCAACTTGATGTGGAACTTGGTTTGAAAGGTGTTGTCTAGCTTGTTGTTGTATATGAGCACTAGATCCCCTTCTTTGATACCTTGTCCTTGACAGTCTCATTAAAATTCTCAGCTCTCCGATTGCTTAACTAAATGTAATGGTCCAAGGCTTCCTCTCTAGCTAACTGCAACTCTTACAAATCCAACAACCTATCTTTATACACATCCAAACCACTATGTTGATGCTTCAGAAGAAATTGTGAATTGGGAATCTCAACTTCAATGGGCATCATAGCCTCTTTCCCAAGAACAAAATGATAAGGTGAAAACTCAGTGTAGTAGCTGATTTGAGAGTTGTTCTAGAAGCCCACAGTGCTGAGGAAACATGTAAGTCACATTCCTTGGGATGCTCCTCCAGACACTTAGTCAACGTGGTGCACAACTCACCATTGAATCTTTCTACCCACCCATTTCATTATGCATAGTAAGGAGTAAAGGACCTATGAGTGATATGTAACTTCTGCATGAGCTCTTATACAACCTCACCTCTGAATCCAAGCCCTTGTTCTGTCAAAAGCTCCAATGGCATGCCAAATCCAGCACATATGTTTTCAAATACAAATTTTCCCACTTATTTAGAAGTAATATTCTTCACACATCTAGCTTCAACCCATTTGGTCAGATACTCTACTCCAGTCAATAGGTTGTCTTGCCCCTCATAGCAGTAGTGGTGGGCAGAGGACCAATTTCATCCACTCCCCACTTTTCAAAAGTCCCATATGATATAGAGATGATACAATACTCTTCCTCAATTTTTATTGCAAAATGTTACTGCCTTGCTTCTAATAGGTCTCACAGGTCTTGCACTAGTAATACATATGTCTTCTTAGACTAGGCCATAAATACCCTGCTCTCAAAATCCTTCTTAGTGTCAGCTTTAGGGGAAAATTCCCTCCACAAACCCCTTCATGGTAGGTTGCCATAATGGCAAATATCTCCTCCTTGTGTGGAACTCTCCTCAAAATTAAGTCCTTGCCTTTCATATCTAGTTGATCATTCAAAAGAGTGCACTGGGATGGGCTACTATGATGGTATGCAATTTCAGATCCTTTCCCAACCCCTAATTTGCTAAAGCATTTGCAACTTGATTCTGCTCTCTTCACATGCTACATCTACACTTCCTAGAATCTATGTAACATCCTCTTTATTTAAAAAATTCCATTCGTTCAATTTCGGGTTTTTAGCTTTCCAATTTGCTTGAAGTTGTCTAATGACCGACAAGCTATCTCCTTTGATAATAATCAGCCTTCTGATTCCCTTCTTGATACATTGCTAAAGCCCATACTCTAAGGTAGCACACTAAGCTTCATTTACTGGTTTTGCACTTGCAACTTAATTCCTTCTTGAAACACCTCTTTACCCTCTAGATCCAACAAGACTATACCTCCATTGGCCACTCTTGAGCTTTCTTAAAAGACCCATCAAAGAACAGAGTGAAGGTATCTAACAACCCTGCTTCAAGGTCCTTTCATATGGGCACTTCCTTTTTGCTATTGTCTCTTCCTTAAACACTGAATTTTGCCTATATGTCAGAATATCAACTGCTATTGTCTCTTCCTTAAACACCACTCAATTATGCCTATATGTTAGAATATCAGCTACTATAGCCCTTGTGTTGTCCTCTACCATGCAAGAAAACTAAAATTTCTCCAATTCAATGAACGACTTCGACAATCTCTTAGAAGGAATGTGAGACTGGATCAGATAAATGAATAATGGGTAAGAATAGTAAATGGCTTTTGGAGTAAATAGGACCTAAATTTCCTCAGAGCAAACACAAAAGCCACCATCACCTCCTCTTCCTCTGAATAAGTTATGTCCCCTTGAGTCTTTGTTCTGCTGATAAAATATACAGGCCTCACATAAGAGTGTTTCTTTCCTTGCTATAACAACATTTCTCCCATAGCATCCCTCCCCACAAAAAGGATCCCTCCCCACACTGGCAAAGTGCTTAGGATCTCCTTCACATCTATAAAGGCCTCTTCCTCCTCCTTGTCTTTCCAATTAAAAGGATACCTTTGGGACGCCTGTTGTAATGGATATAAAGCTTGAGACAAAAGAAAGATGAACTTGGCAAGATATCTTACCTTGTGGGGTAAAAGTCAGTAATTTCTTCACATTTTGAGGAGCTTCCAATAAAAGCAAAGCTTTCACCCTTTGAGGATATACTTCAATTGCATTCTCAGAAACCACATGACTAAGAAAAGTCACTTTGGCTTGTGCCAAGTGACATTTATCAGGGTTCAGTTGACCACCTAGATGATCCAATCTCTCTAAAGCCAATGTTAGCTTTTCACAGGTGAATCCATACAAAAATCATCAATGAACACTTTGATGAAGGACCCTAGATAGGGATCAAACACTAAATTCATAAACCTTTGAAAGGTTTCAGGGCCATTTGTTAGCCCAAAGGGTAAAACCCTATAAGAAAAACACCCCCAGGGGGGTAATAAAAAATGTTTTCCTCTCATCCTTTGGAGCAATTGAAATCTGGAAGTATCTTGAATATCCATCACATAAACTATATCTTTCATCTCCAACCACACTATCCAAGATCTCATCTTGGAGAGGCAGTGGGTAGTTATCTCTTTTGGTTACTACATTCAGAGGTTTAAAATCAACACATACTCTCCTTTTACCATTCTTCTTTAGAGTTATCACTACTAGAGAAGCCCATTCAAAATTATCAACTGGGTATATAAACCTTGCTTTCAATAGTTTATAAACTTCCTCTCTCAACACATGATGTTGTACAACCTCGAATCTTCTCAATCTCTGTACAAATGGTATAGCTTCTAGCATTAGCTACATCTGATGATACAGTGTAGACACTCCCCTAACCTATGTATAACACAAAATGAACAAGTATGGAAATTTTTATAGGATACTTATATAATCCTTTCTCTTAGTCTCAGTTAGATCCTTAGCCAGCATCTTTTGTAACACTTTCTCTCCACCTGGATGTACTTCAACTTTATGTTTCAACTCGTTCCCTTCCTCCATACATAACTGTATAGATCCTCTGTACATAGGCTTGTCCAACCCCAAAGTTAAGTCTCTTCTCCACCAGTCTTGGCTTGCTCTCATAGCAATCAGCCACCATGACCTTCCAAGAATCAATGGGTATGCGTCTGAACATCTAATTCTTCTTCCATACCCAACAAATTTACATGTAGCTTCTTTACAGTTCCCAACAACCTGACTTTTGCACTATTTTCCATTCTAACTCTAAATTCTAATGGGGCTCCAACCTTTAGTCTTAAAGCCTCGATTGTCTATTGGCTCATTAGATAGACTTGTGCACCACCATCAATATATACTTTGGGAATCACCCAGGATCCATGACTAGCAAATAATCCTTGTCTCCCTTCACCTGCACTATATTAATCTAACCTCCCTTCTTCTCCTTCCTAGGGCATCTCATGCTGACCAACTTGCTCCATATCCTTCTAAGTTTGGGGCATAACTACAAAAGTTGGGGCCATGTCCAGACTAGGACCATTCTATTGAAGGTCTTTCATCAAGACATACTCTTGCTCATGGACACCTAGAGGAAAATCCTACATGCCAATGTGTCTTCTAGACCTGTTCTTCTTCTTACAATCCTTGGGCTGATCTTCCACTTGATTTTCTTTCTTGCTCTTGTATGGACCTATTTCTTTATCTACCTCTACCCCTCTAGTTATTTTATTGGCTAAAATGTCTGCTTCTTCATCCACTCCAATCAAAGTTACCTCTCCTTGTCTAGGTCCATTTACTATCTATTGTTAAACCTATGGCAGAGGCTGATTAGGCATTGAAATAGTTCTTTACCCTATGGATCCAACAAGGCTATACCTCCACTAGCCATTCTTGAGCTTCTCTTAAAGTCCCCATCAAAGAACAGAGTGAAAGCATTTGACAGCCCTGTTTCGGCGTCCTTCCATCTAGGCAACTTCTTCTTTGCTACTGTATCTTCCTTAAACACCACTGGATTCTACCTATATGTCAGAATATCAATTAATTTATCCCTTGTGCTATCCTCTACCATGCAAGTAAACTGAAATTCCTGCTGTTCAATCAATGACTTAGACAATCTCTTAGAAGGAATGTTAGACTGAACTAGATGAGAAAGTTGAGAATAATGGGTAAGAATAGTAAATGGATTTGGGAGTAAATAGGACCTAAATTTACTCTCTCAGAGCAAACACCACAACCACCATCACCTACTCTGCCTCTGAATATGTTCTCTCCACTTGAGTCTTTGTTCAGCTGCCTGATAAAATATACAAGCCTCATATATGAGTGTTCCTTCCCTTGCTATAACATCACTGCTCCCATAGCATTCTCCCCCACACTAGGGTTCACAAAAAATCCTCTACTCTAGTTAGGATGCATGACTACTACTGACAAAGTGCTTAGGATCTCCTTCACCTGGACAAAGGTCTCTTCCTCCTTGTCTTGCCAATTAGAAGGATCCCTTTGTGATGCCTGCTGTAATGGATATAAAGCCTAAAATAAAAGAAAGATGAACCTTACAAGATATCTTACCTTGTGGGCAAAAGTTAGTAATTTCTTCACATTTTGAGGAGCTTCCAATAAAAGAAAAGCTTTATGGCTTGTGTCAAGTGACATTTATCGGGATTTAGTTGACCACCTAGATCATCCAGTCTCTTTAAAGCCAATCTTAGCTTTTCACAGCAGTGAGTCCATCTACCAATGTAGATACATAAATTATCAATGAACACTCTGATGAAGGTCCCTACATAGGGCTCAAACACCAAATTCATAAACCTTTGAAAGGTTGTAGGTGCCGCTTGTTAGCCCAAAGGGCATAATGCTATAAGAAAAACACCCCAAGGGGTAATAAAAGCGGTTTTCCTCTAGTCCTTTGGAGCAATTGAAATCTGGAAGTATCTTGAATATACATCACATACACTATATCTTTCATGTCCAGCCACACTATCCAGGATCTCATTCGGAAAGACAGTGGGTAATGATCTCTTTTGGTTACTACATTCAGAGGTTTAAAATCAACATAGACTCTCCATTTCCCATTCTTCTTTCGGGTGACACTACTACTAGAGAACCCCATTTAGAATTATCAATTGGGTATATAAACCCTACTTTCAATAGTTTATCCACTTCCTCTCTCAACACATGTTGTTGTGTAAAACCCCCAATATTCTCAATCTCCGTATAACTGACTTAGCTTATGGTTTCAACTGGATTAGATGCTGCAAACACTCTACTAACCTATGTATAACATGAAATAAACAAGTATAGAAATTTTTGTAGCATACTTATATATTCCTTTCTCTCAGCCCCTGAGTTAGATCCTTATCCAACATCTTTTGTAACACTTTCTCTCAAACTAGTTATACTTCAACTTCAGGTTTCATCTCCTTCCCTTCCTTCGTACATAATTGTATCAACATACACATAAGGTTAGAATCAGGCTCCACCAGGCTAGACCTCTTCCTCCCCATCATCCTCTAAGCTGACCTCCTCTATTTCTCAATCCTCTGTAGAGCTGGTCTCTTCATCTTGTTCTGCTGATGTACGACTCTCTAGAAATAACCCCCTTTCTTTAGCCATATCATATCTAACTTGTCTTCTCATAGGCTAGTCGAGCCCCAAAATTAGGTGTCCTCCCCACCACTCTTACCTTGCTCCCATGGCGATTAGCCATGGCCTTCCAAGAATAAATGGGTATGCCTCAAAATTGTCTCACATCACACATCTGATTTTGCTTCCATACTCAAAACATTTATTGGAAGCTTCTTAATAATTCCCACAAACACTTGACTTTTGCACTATATGCCATTCTAACTCTAAATTCTGATCCGGCTCCAGCCTTCAATCTTAACGCCTCCATTGTCTTATGGGTCATTAAACAGACTTGTGAACCACCATCAATATATACTTTGGGAATTCTTTGGTTGTTCACCCAAGCATCCAGAACTAGCAAATAATCCTTGACATCTAATTGTCGTCTCATAGGCTGGTCCAACCTCAAAATTAGGTGTCCACTAACTATTCTTGACCTGCCCTCATGGAAATACTTCCCTTCCTTTAACCAATCCACGTTGCCATCATGGGAAATCAGCCATGGCCTTCCAAGAAGCAATGGGTATTCCTCAGACTTTGCTGGCATCACATGAACATCTAATTTTTCTTCCATACCCAACACATTTACCTATAACTTCTTAACAATTCCCAAATACTTGACTTTAACTATTTTCCATTCTAACTCTTAATTCTGATGGGGCCCCAATAGTACTTTATTTATTGCAAAACAAACACACCAAGTGCATAAGTGAATTTTTTAGCACATGGAAAATTGATTCATTCTTAAAGCCTTCATTGTTTGCTGGGTCATTACACAGACTTATGCACCGCCATCATTATAAACTTTGGTAATTATGTGCTTATACACCTAAGCATCCATAACAGGCAAATAATCCTTGTCTTCCTTCACCTACACTATATTAATCTAGCCTCCCTTCTTCTCCTTCCTAGGGCGTCTCATGTTGACCAACTTGCTCCATGTCCTTCAAAGTTTGGGGAATAAATGCAAAAGTTGGGGCCATGTCATGTCAAACTAGGACCCTTCTGTTGAAGATCATCAATTCATACTCATGGAAACCTAGAGGAAAATCCTACATGCCAATGTGTCTTCTGGACCTAGTCTTCTTCTTACCATCCTTGGGTTGATCTTCCACTTGCTTTCCTTTCTTCCTTATGGGGATGGACCTGGTTCATCATCTACCTCTGCCCCCTCTTGTTATTTTACTAGATAAAATGTCTGCTTCTTCATCCACTCCAATCAAGTTTACTTCTCCTTGTCTACGTCCATTTACTAGCTGTTGTTGACCCTGTGGCACAGGCTGATTAGGCATCTCTTTTGCCCTCTTGACATCCTACCTCTCCTCCCTCCTAGGTGCCAAGGGATAAACATGACCTCTCATTCTTCTGGGATAAGGGCATTGAGGAGATATGTGACCCCTCTCCATATAGCTGAAACACTGCACATTCATGTTTGGGCCTCCTCTTCCCTTGCCTCTCATGACATCTCTATCTCCTATCCTAGGAGCATTTTTGCCTCCTTACAATAGATTTAGATTTGAATTTTCCATATGCTCAGGCCAATGGTTAATACCCTACATCAGCTGATCGAAAACCACCGGGACTACTTGAGAAGCTCCTTCTTCTCTTCTTTCCCCAAGCACAATTGGCCTTCCTTCAGTATGTATGGCTTAGCTTTTGGCTTCATTAGATCTGATGTTGTACTGCAAACACTCCCCTAACCTATGTATAATAGGAAATGAACAAGTCTGAAAATTTCTGCAACATACTTATCTATTCCTTTCTCCCAGCCTCAGTTAGATCCTTAGCGAACATCTTTTGTAACACTTTCTCTCCACCTTGATGTACTTCAACTTTAGGTTTTAGATCCTTCCCTTCCTCTTTACGTAAGTGTACAGACATACACATAAGGTCAGAATTAGGCTCGAACAGGCTGGACCTCTTCCACATCATCCTCTAAATTGACCTCCTCTTTTTCTTAATCCTCCGTAGAGTTGGTCTCTTCATCTTCTTCTTTTGATGTACTACTCTTTGGAAATAACTCCCTTTATCCATATCGTATCTAACTTATCATCTCATAGGCTGGTCCAGCCTCAAAATTAGGTGTCCTATAACTAGTCTTGACCTGCCCTCATGGAAATAATTCCCTTCCTTTAACCAGTCCTACCCTGCCCTCATCGAAAATCAGCCATGGCCTTCCAAGAATCAATGGGTATTCCTGAAAAGATGTAGGGGGGAAGAGAGCTTGAGCTCTTGCAAGTACACACACACACTCACAAAACCCTAATAGAGAACACACAAGGTGAGAGGCTGAAAATCTTCTTCTTCTTCACTCAACACTCAAGACACCATATACAAGATAAGAGTACACATAATATGAAAGGTACTCAACCAATACATACACGGGTTCTCTATAGTGTGAACCCAACTAAATGAGCTGGCGCTATAACTATGCCAGTCTCTAGAATGGCTGTCACGCAGCCTGTCATCCCACTGGCCACATATCACCCATGATCTCACCAACCATGCCAGTGCTGTAAGTGTGGGGCCTATCCCCCAGGCGGGTCATCAGTGTGCACCGCCTCACTGGATGAGCTTGATATCTCAACACTCCCCCTCGAGCTCAACTCCATCTCATGTACACCAAGCAAAGCCCTGAATCTGCGGAGCTTCTCTGTACCCAATGCTTTGGTGAAGATGTCAGCTACCTAATCCTCTGTGCTGACATAAACAAGGTCAAGATCTCTTGCCAAGACCTTCTCTCTGACGAAATGGTAGTGGACCTCTATATGCTTCGTACGAGCATGAAATACTGGGTTCCTAGCCAACTGTATACTTCTAATGTTGTCACAGAAAATGACAACTTGTCTATCCACTGATAGACCCAAATCTGCAAGTAGCTTTCCTAGCCAACTGTATACTTCTAATGTTGTCACAGAAAATGACAACTTGTCTATCCACTGATAGACCCAAATCTGCAAGTAGCTTTCTCACCAAGCTACCTCACATGTTGCCATAGCAGCTCCTCTGTACTCGACCTCTGTACTAGATAGAGCAACCGTAGGCTACTTCTTGCTGCTCCAAGTCACAGCAGCACTCCCCAAAGAAAACATGAAGCCACTAGTAGATCTTCTATCTGAGATACTACCAGCCCAATCAGCATCTGTGTACCCATGTACACATATCTCTGTCCCAGTCTCATAGAATAGTCCACAATGCAAAGTAGACCTCACATACCTCAGTATGCGTCTCAATGCATCCAAATGCGGTTTGCGTGGAACCTGCATAAACTGACTCACCAAACCAACATGGCTCAAATCTGGTCTGGTGATCATCATGTAGATCAAGCTTCCTACTATACGCCTATACATAGTAGGGTCCTCCAAGATCTCTCCTAAATCTGCACTCAACTTGCCATTCTGATCCAATGGCATGGAAATAGGCTTACAGCCTGTCATACCATACTTAGACAACATGTCCAAGCCATACTGTCTATCAATAATCCAATACTATGTGGTGACCTAATCACCTCAATGCCCAAGAAATATCTGAGCTCCCCCAGATCCTTCATCTCGAACTTCTATCTAAGCAAGATCTTTACATCAAAGATCTGTGCATCATGGTCCCCCGTAATGATCAAGTCATCTACATAGATGACAACAAGCACAACCCCTCTATCACCATGTCTCACATACAGCGAGAAATCTGCATTGGCTACATGAAAGCCAATAGTGACAAGATATTCAGAAATCTTGTCAAACCATGCTCTTGGTGTTTGTTTTAAGCCATACAAGGCTTTCTTCAACCTGCAAACATGCTCGGAGTGACTCACATCCTCATAACCAGGTGGCTGCAACATATACACCTCTTCTTGCAAATCCCCATGCAAGAATGCATTCTTTACATCTATCTGATGTAAAGACCATTGCTTTGACACAGCCACTGCTATCACAACTCTCACTGTTGCCATCTTGGCAACTGGGCTAAAAGTTTCCTCATAATTAATGCCATATGTCTGCGCATATCCTTTGGCTACCAATCTAGCCTTGTACCTGTTTATGCTTCCATCACTGTTATGTTTTACTTTGTACACCCACTTGCATCCAAGGGCTTTCTTGCCTTCAGGCAATTACACTAAATCCCAAGTTTCATTTCCATATAGTGAAACCATCTCCTCATCCATAGCTTTCTCCCAACACACATTTCCAATAGCCTCATCAATGCATGTGGGCTCTACAACCTGCACAACCTTTGCCGTATATGCATAATGATGTGCCACATAACCATCATAGGTAAACCTCTGCACACACATGATTTTTCACTCTCCCAGATCTTCGTAGCTTTTCATTCATGGCTTCCATAGCCTTCTTTACACCAGGTGTTCTCATAGTAGCTGGGATCCCAAGCTCCTCATCAAGGCTCATCTCTACGCCACTAGACTCTCCATCAACATGAGAATGCCCTGCAGATATGTTAGGCATACCAAGGGGCTCAACCACTTTCTCTTTTCCTTTACGTGATGTACTAATCACATTTGCAGGACTGGTATTATGACGCAGCCTGCCACTCCATGGACTAGATGAGGACTCTCCTGGTCCACTCAAAGACTGTGATTGCTGACCTGCATTCTATGCAACCACACTTCCACTCACATCAGCCCCAACAGCTTCTTTTTCAGCAGCATACCAGCTGCTCATCTCATCAAAGACAACATCCTTGCTTACCCTCAACTCACGTGTAGCAAGGTTATAACACCTGTATCCCTTTTGCTCAAGGGAATATCCAATAAACACACATTTTTCAGCTTTTGGATCCAGCTTAGTTCTCAGCTCATCTGGCACATGCACATATGCAATGCATCCAAAAACTTTCAGATAAGACAAGTCAAGTTTTCTGCCAAGTAAAACTCTCCTCTTGGAGTTACATCATGTATGGCTGCAGTTGGAGTCCTGTTCATGATGTATACTGCTGTAGAAACAGCCTTAGCCCAATAGCTATGCGGCATATTCTTCTCTTCCATCAATGCTCGCGCAATCTCAGCAATGTAACTATTTTTCTGCTCACAGCAACTCCATTTTTCTGTGGAGTGTATCCTCATGTAAACTGTCTCTGAATACCATTCTTCTTCAAAAATTCAGAGAACTCATTGGAGAAGTACTCTCCCCCTCCATCTGACCTTAGGCACTTTACATATTTCCATGTTTGCTTTTCAACTAAAACTCTGAAAATCTGAAAGTGAGTGAACACCTCACTCTTCTCCTTCATGAAATATACCCACTCTTTCCTTGTGTGGTCATCAATGAATGTCACATAATACCTGCAGCCTCCCATAGACATGGTCTTCGTAGGACCCCATACATCTGAATGCACAACATCTAGTGCATTTCTGCTCACATATTTGTTATGTGGAAATACATGCTTTGTTTGCTTTCCAAATTAGCATGCTTCACATATTCTCTGCATACCTTCCACTTTAAACTTTGGCAGCCCTGTCACAATTCCTTTAGTCTGCATAGACTTCATTCGCTGCACATTCACATGTCCTTTTATGCCAAATGTCTGTGTCTGCAACAATTCCTGAACCATTTGCAAACATCGCAGTACTCATTTCAGGCATGTCTACATTTAACGTAAACATTCTGCCCACTCTGTTGCCTTTTGCAACCAACCTGCACTTGTCTTTAAAGTCTTCAACATAACAACCATCAAAGTTAAACCGAACCTGCAAACCCTGCTCAAGCATCTGGCCAACTAAAACCAGATTCTTTGTTATGTTTGGAATGTGAAGTACATCTGCAAGGTACTTCACTTTGCCATCCTGCATAGACAATGGCACATCTCCAACATGGGCAATTGGATGAGCAGTGTCATCCCCTGTTTCCATAAAACCTAGTCGTTCAAAGTTTTTCATCTCCTTGAACCACTCCCCATGACTTGTCATGTGGTTCGAAGCACCTGAATCTACATACCATACATCATCTTTTTGTGCTCCTTCAACATTTTGAGACATCGCATTCACGACATGCTGCATAACAAACAACCTTTCATTATCCTCGTTGTTTCTGCTTGAGGATGCATAGTTGTTCTGTTGCACTTTCCCATTTTGCATGTCAGCCTGCTTCTTATAACATTCTGCCTGCACATGTCTAGGCTTACCACAATAAAAGCATTCACGTGCATCATTATATTTGTAAGATTCCTCCCCAGCCTCTCAAAATGTCCAGCATCTTCCCCTGTAATCAATCCCTCTTCAGAAATATAAAAGACTTGTTTCTAACTGTTTTAACCTAGAGAGAGAATATTCAGATTTTTAATATTTTTGGATAGAAAATTATCTCATCTTATTAAAATAAGTTCCCCTGAAACAGAAATTCAAAAAGAACTTTCCAATGTGCAATTGGAATTAATTGGAAATGGGTATAAAGGACCTTAGCCTAAGGGTCTAGATTTTCAGAAATTTTTGGATTATGGTCCAATTAAGGTTCCTATGGGCCAATAGCATCAATCCATGTGTAGGGAGGAGATAAATCCAATTTGTAAAAGAAGATACCCAAAAATGAGTAAATGCTCACATAAGATGAAGAGTTGAAAATGTACAAGGTTTATTAGTAAAAAACTATGAGCAATATTAAAAATATGAGATATTTTGGGTATCCAAAAATGAGTAAATGCTCACATAAGATGAAGAGTTGAAAATGTACAAGGTTTATTAGTAAAAAACTATGAGCAATATTAAAATGATTCCATTATGACACATATGTAAGGAAGGGGAGTTCTTTAAAGGAGGTGCATATTTCACATAAGATGAAGAGTTGAAAATGTACAAGGTTTATTAGTAAAAAACTATGAGCAATATTAAAATGATTCCATTATGACACATATGTAAGGAAGGGGAGTTCTTTAAAGGAGGTGCATATTTCACATAAGATGAAGAGTTGAAAATGTACAAGGTTTATTAGTAAAAAAACTATGAGCAATATTAAAATGATTTCATTATGACACATATATAAGGAAGGGGAGTTCTTTAAAGGAGGTGCATATTTCACATGCTTGAATGAGTTTTAAACTCATAAAAATTGAGATATTTCATCTCTCCTCTCTCCTCATTCAAGTCTAGTTCCAAAAAGTTAGCTTAACTGACCTAAAAATGGTCAAATATTGACCAAACTGATTTAGAAAATTCTAGAATCAGTTTGTTTGGTTAGGAGCTCAATTTTTCCTATAAATAGAAGCCTCCCCCTTGTTGAAAAATATATAGTGTTTATGCATCGTTACTCTACTCCACCTAAGCCAAGAACTGTGAATTCATTTAATAATTCACTAGTTTTTGGAGCTTCCCTCTTTCTTCAATCCCAATTAGTGGCTCCATCAACATACTTAACCAATTGATTGGTTGGGGGCCTCTACCGTGAACAAAGAATCAAGCAATTTGTAAGGTAATTAGTGAATATTGATCTTTTCTATAATTTCTCAATGTTTCTCTCTTCTCAACCCCTCTCAAGCTTGAGAAGCTTAATTGGTATGGTTTTTTAAATGCTATTGAAGTTAATTGGTGAATAGTAGTGAAGAGTTACATAATTTAATAAATGCTATTGAAGTTAATTTCCATTTATGTTTAAATTCTAATGGTTTTTATGTAATTTCTCTCTCTCATTCAAGAAATGGTCATACTCATGACCCATTCTCAATCCAAATCAAGCTTTTCATAAAGCTTTTCCTTAACCCCAGTTTAAGCTATGCTTGAGGCCAAATTAATGGCTTTTTTCTATACCTTTAGTTTATGTATATTGATGATTCAATCCATTATGGATTAATGATCCAATTAGAGATCATTTTAATTATTTCCTTAATGATAAGCTTTATCCCTTAGAAAATTTGAGATTTATCAGTCATAGCAGCGGAGCTATGGCAAAATTTTTATAAAAATTATGCATAAAATAATTTCATTCAAAGCATAAAAAGAGGACTTCCTACCATATTCTAGGAATTATCATCCTAGATTAATTGAAAGATATTCATTGTAATCATAGAGAAATTGATTTTTATATTATGCATCATTGATTTTCATGCATAGAGCTATGCATAAAAGATTATTATTTTAACATAAAAGTGTTACTTTTATCATATTTGGATTTCATGCATAGAGGTATGCATAAAAGATTATTATTTTAACATAAAAGTGTTACTTTTATCAAATTTTAATTTTCATGCATAGAAGTATGCATAAAGGATAATTTTTTTATATTAAAAGTGTTACTTTTATTATTTTTAATTTTCATGCATAGAAGTATGCATAAAGGAAAATTTTTTTATATCAAAAGTGTTACTTTTATCATTTTTAATTTTCATGCATAGAAGTATGCATAAAGGAAAATTTTTTTATATCAAAAGTGTTACTTTTATCATTTTTAATTTTCATGCATAGAAGTATGCATAAAGGAAAATTTTTATATCAAAAGTGTTACTTTTATTATTTTTAATTTTCATGCATAGAAGTATGCATAAAGGAAAAAAATTTTATATCAAAAGTGTTACTTTTATCATTTTTAATTTTCATGTATAGAAGTATGCATAAAGGAAAATTTTTTATATCAAAAGTGTTACTTTTATTATTTTTAATTTTCATGCATAGAAGTATGCATAAAGGAAAATTTTTTATATCAAAAGTGTTACTTTTATCATATTGGATTTCATGCATATAGGTATGCATAAAAGATATTCTTTTTATACTAAAAGTGTGATTTTCCTCATAAATGGATTTTATGCATAACTTAGATGCATAAGAGAAATTCTTTTATTCTAAAAGTGTAATTCCTATCAAATGGAATTTATGCATAGGAAGATGCATAAAAGATTGATTCAAAAGTGTCATTCTCATCTAAATTGAATTCATGCATAGGAAAATGCATGAAAGATTGAATTTTAATTCAAAAGTGTCATTTTCATTTAAAATGAATTTATGCATAGGAAGATGCATAAAAGATTGATTTTTACTTCGAAAGTATTAATCTCCTTAAATGGACTTTATGCATAAATAAATGTGTAAAGAAATGTTATATCAAATATAAGAATTCTCTTGTATTCTATAAATAGAAATGAGAGGTGATAGGATGTGATAAGAAGTGTATAAGATGTGATAAGAGGTGATAAGATGCTTATGAAATAAGTTAGGAGGTGATAAGATGAATTAAGATGTGTATGGGATGAGGTAAGAAGTGTATGTGATAGGATAAGGGTTGTGATAGGGCGAGAATGGATGTGGATGTATAGATGTGAATGTGAATGTGGATGTATGCATGAGGATGTATATGCATAGATGTGAATGTGGATGTATAGATGTGAATGGGAATGTGGATGTGGATGTATGTGAATGTGGATGTAGATGTGGATGTATAGATGTGAATGC
This sequence comes from Cibotium barometz, assembly GCF_041138505.1. NCBI lineage: Eukaryota > Viridiplantae > Streptophyta > Polypodiopsida > Cyatheales > Cibotiaceae > Cibotium > Cibotium barometz. The sequence goes on along the minus strand of NC_141071.1, from coordinate 48,689,919 downwards.
GGAATGTGGATGTGGATGTATGTATGTATGTGGATGTAGATGTGGATGTATAGATGTGAATGGGAATGTGGATGTGGATGTGGATGTATGTATGTATGTGGATGTAGATGTGGATGTATAGATGTGAATGGGAATGTGGATGTGGATGTATAGATGTGAATGGGAATATGGATGTGGATGTATGTGAATGTGGATGTAGATGTATGGAAATGTGGATGTGGATGTGGATGTAGATGTGGATGTATAGATGTGAATATATGATATGTGATGTAAAGGAATCTGAAGTGAAGAGATGGAAAATGATGTGATTAGATGAGTACATATATAAATGAATGTGGATATGGATACGGATGTGGATGTGGATATGGATGTGAATATATAATATGTGATGTGAAGGAATCTGAAGTGAAGAGATGGAAAATGATGTGATTGGATGAGTACATATATAAATGGAATGTGGAATAAGTAATGTGGATTAATGAGGGATAATGTGAAAAAATGAGAGTTAATATAGAAACTGTATTTGTAAACTGTTGTAAATGCTGTTTGTAAATGGCTATTTTATGTCAAGAATGTTGGGAAAGCATTTTGACCGTCTTGTGATTAAGGTCGTGGAGCCTAACTGATAAAGTTGCAACTGCTGACGGAGAGTCAATGGAGGACGTCTCGCGTAGCAAGGTCGACCGAGGTCTTGACCAGCCTCGGTTCGATTAAAATGGTGAGCTTCCGGTACGGTGGATGAGGGACCAAGGAAGCGGCCTATGAGTGAAGCGCTAGGTCACCTGCGAAGGATCCTAGAGGGTGCTGACCATACGGTGCTCAGGCTCTGGGTCGCCCAGGATACCCACGCGTGCGTCGAGGAAGATATTGGAACAAGGAGTAAGAGTTGTTTTCTGAAACCGGGCATGGATCTGGTTGATTGACCTTGCTGGTCTTCAATGGATGAGTCCATGGCTCTTTTTTATGGATCTGTTGGTTGATCTTGCTGATCTTCAACGAGAGTCCATCTTGATTTTTATAAGTGATTATATTGCCGAGTATTATGGGCTAGGAACTATTGAAAAGGCCCCTGTGTGGACAAGTGGTGAGCGTTCTAGTTGCCAATGATGCCATAGATACTCTGATGAAGGAATGATGGGAAATTATGAATCAACCGAATAAATTGGAAGATTGTGATCAGTGGTACTATGGTTTCATTAAAGGATTGTTTTAAAGTTAGCCGATGCTAAGAAAAAGGCAATTTCATATTGGGTGTGTAAGTGGTGTGGCTAGTTTTATGTGTGCATGAACTTCCGGCTAGGGGGCCTTGGAACTCTTTTCTTTGGTACCCGGGACAAAACCTAACCAAATTCCAAATTGGATCCCATCACTACAGTGGTTGGGCGGTTGGCTAACCCATGGGATCGGATGGGGTTAGGCTGGACTGATGGATCCGTAAATCGAGACTCAAACTTTTGTTTTTACGATAGAAAAAATAAATCCTGGATAGTAACTGTTCTATGGATAGGAATTAACGGCTGTGCCTCTTGAATGGGGAAAAAAGCGTTGATCCCAATGATCCAAGTGCAAGTTTCTTCCTTGATTTGACCAAGTACCGTTAAAGGTGCAGTCAGATCAGTTGATCCGTAATGATCTTGACTACGTTAGAGTAAAGAGTTATCCTGGTGGAATCACCCATGCTTTCCGGGTAAAGGAAGTTTTTCCGATTTCGGTTTTGGACAAACCGACGGATTAGTCTCTTGTCCGGATATCCGTGGGCGAGGCCCCGACGAGTGTGAGACCCCTACCCCGCGCATGAAGTGCTACTTCCGCTGCTAGTACTCCGAATCCGTCGCATGGTGGGGACAGGGGGATCTCACAATATTGCCTTTGCCTCTTCCACCTGTGTGTTGTTGATGTTGTTGTTGTGTATTCTGGGACTGTTGTTGCTGCTGCTGCTGCTGGCCATAATTCTGATTACCTGTTCGGCCACCCCTTGACCGCATCCACGGCCTCCTCTACCTCGTCCTCTACCTGAACTTGTGTAGAAGGCCTATTGCTCTGAACTGTTTTTGTTTTGTGAAGACTGTTAGTCTTCACCCAAGCTCTTCTCTTCTATAATCAGCATAGACACCAAATCTATAAAGTTGGGAATGTTTTCCCGAGTCTGAATAGACATCTTGAACGCCTTGTATTGTGGCCCGAGACCACGTAGACAGACTTCCACCTTATCATCATCATCTAATGACACACCACCAATAGATGCAAGGGATTCCACAATACCCTTTATCTTCAATGCATAGTCATTCATAGACATGCTCTTTTTCTCCATAGTATGAAGTTCATTCTTCAACTGTATCTTACGTGCCTTGGTATTTGTTTCATAGAGTTTTACCAAGGTATCCCACGCCTCCTTGGGGGACTTGGCATCCTGAATGTGCCCAATCATGGTGTCCTGTATACTAATGGAGAGCCAATACATAACTTTCCTGGCTCCTTGGTTCCAGTCTTTAAACTCTTTCACATCTGCAGTAGTCGGATTTATGTCTGGTATCTCTGGTGCCTCTTCATGCTCACCTTCTATGTAGTCCCAATAGCCCTTTCCAATCAGGAAATTCGTCAACCTCAACCTCCAAGCATGGAAGTTATTCTTATCAAGCTTCTCAGCCACAATCTATGTTATGCCATCATTTGACATCTTGCCAGACACACACTGTTACCAGAAACAGCACTCTATTTTGTCCTGCACAAACTGCTGTATTTTCTACAGTGGTACTGTAGTACTCTCAAATGTCACAGCCAGTGACTTCAATATGCATACATACACCCAATGGCAACTGTTGACCTCTTTGCAGCACACACTGTGTCTGCACAGCCAATCTGTCTTCCTGCAGTTCTTAAAGCAGAGTTCTGCAGAGAATCGATGACTTACCCGCAGTGCTCAAAATCGCCTGCTTTTTGAAAACGGAGGTCAGACGCGCCCAAAACGCATTTTTGGCCCAAAAAATGTGGTCCAATAGGACAGTATAGTTGCCCTATAGCTTTACTCCCACGAAGAAAGCTCATCAATCAGAGATCGTTTGTCGGTGCCTCCCCTAGAGCTCCCGACAAGGGTGTAGTCACCAACACAAATAGGGAAGAGTAGTTGAAGCTCTTACCCTCGTACCACTTCCTGTGGTTCTCTTGCTTGTGCAGCTCAGCCCACCCTTGAGATTTTGCGATTTAACAGAAAAGATATAAAAGCACCACAAAACCAAGGGACTTCCACCCAATTATCCCCAACAAAAATCCTGTATTCTCAACTCCATAAAGAACCAAAAACAACCTGAGCTACATATACACTATGTAGAATTCTACCAACAAATATGATAGAGAACCATTGAATAAGACTTTGAGTTGGTCCAAGTTCCAACAGAATTGCAGCCTTAGAGGTCCTAGGGAACCAACCACCTACAAGACCCTTTCACCTTTGCAACCTCTCCTCTACGCAGACTCAAGTCTACTCAAATAGAACTTGTGTCATCTCCTTCTCAAACAAAAAGTCACAACAAACTTCCACAGAATGCCCTCACCCAACGTCTCTCGGTTTCTTCACGACTCACACCTCTCTTCCCCCACCCTTCAAAACTCCCCCCTCCCCGGATTCAACTTCTTCAACTCGTGCCGCCTTTGATTCTTTCAGCAAAAAGATTCGCCCCTCACCTTACTTGTTGACTCGTTTTCCCATGTGCTTTACTTTTTCATTCTCACACCTGTGCACAACTCCACTTGACCACACAACAATCATCTTTTTGCTAAGGTTTCTAACCATACTCAATGCGTTTTTTCTTATTCTTGGGTTTGGGGTGGACATATCAATTGGGCATGTTCTTTGAGCACAAAAAACCTATGAGCGTACGTGACACACTATTTAATTTTTAATGCACCATCATTACAGGATGCCCATATAGCAGGTGTTGTTTATGCCATGCTACAGGTGGCTCTTAAATGATGCCAAAACATAGTTTATGAGATGCATGATCGTTGTTATGGGTGTCACACACGCGATGCCTAGTAGTGACACATGTAGAGATGAAAACAGTGTTTTCTCTATGGGGGGTTTGTGTTGTAGTGATGGGTACTTCATTAAAAACAACACCCATAAATCTAGGTAATAGTGAATGGAATCTCTAGTTTAATAAACTATGAGTAAATTGTCACCTCCCAGTACTAAGCTAGATATTCCATTCACTATACTACCTAGATTTATGGCTATTCCTATAAATGGATCACCCATAAAGGCCTAGATTTTTGGGTAGAACCATGCTAATCCAAATCTCAAAGTTTCTAGTCATCACTCATCTAACTACCAGTCTTTATTTCTTGGATTCTTGTTTAAGATGTTGGATATGGAAAAATCTAGTCTATTTCCCATGACCCTCACCTGCTCATTGATGTGCCTTTCATTAGATTTTGATCCAGGCTTGATCATATTTGGTGTTAAATTCCTTAAGGTTCCTTTATAACATTTAGCTCAAATCCAACATACTTGTTTCCCATCCTCCATAGGCTCCTATGATCTCCATGTGCAATGCTTCTTGCCACATAAGCTAATACCTTTAGAATATTTGTTTGTCACCACATCCATATTCCAACAATGGTAGGTAGCATGATCACTAGCTTTTTTGCCATGGAAAAGGATCAACTTGGATCACGGGATTTATATAGGTTCATTAATAGGCTCGATTAGCTTGATCATTTAATCAAAACACCTAACATTTTTGTATCTCAATAATAGAATGCAAGTGAGACACTTGAGGAATTTAGCATGATTAAATGCAAGATACTTGGTACCTTGCATTTTTGTCTCTTAATAAAAGTATGCAAGTGAGGCATTTAGCATGATTAAATGAAAGAAAGACTAGGTTTTTCCATGTCCAACTTCTTGAACACCAATCCAAGAAATAAAGACTGCTAATGAGACGAGTGATGGGGAGGATCTTCATTAGCTTGTCCACCTCTAGTGCATAGGCGAGTAGAAAACCCTCAATGCTCCTGGATGATAGGAGGGCAGAAGTGAATGGAAAATCTTGAGAGAGAATATGTAGTAGAGAACAGAATGACTTCTTTAAAAAAATGTTGGAATGTCAACTAAGGCATAAATCACCACTCACATGTCCTCTGACCTTCCCCTGACTCTCAAGATGCTCCAATCTCAAAGAGATACCACACCAAAGACTCTCTATTAATTCCAAATGACTGTACTCTGATTGTTCTAACCATACTCACGTAGCCGACCCAACAGGATCAGATTATTCCTCTCCTCTGTGTCCACTGACCCTCTTAAGCTCTCAAAACACTCAAAACCCCACCAAGACTCACCTCACTACACTCGCAGCGCAGTAGCCCTACTATTTTCCTGATGGTTTCTAACTCAAGAATACTTTCCATCCATTCAATACTACCTCTGACTGGTACACCTGACTCAAGACTTTCCTCTTCAACACAGAGACCAAAACTACTCCTGAACACCCACGACTAACTCCTATTGGGCTTTAGCTGATCCTAGCCGACTCCCTTCTCACCAGACACCGTCTTAAGTTATTGACACTTAGAGCATTAGCAGTGCTAGATCTATCCTACTGAGTCCTGACTAGTTCGGATTATCAGCCCAAACCTCACAAATGTTAAACAAGACTAGGACAATACTTTAACAACCTCAGCTAATCTATCGTGACACACATCTGACCAAGCTGCCTCTGTCATAACTTGTTGACTCAAACACAAAATAACTGACACAGTTTTGATTCAACACAAGTCAGCTCTTCACTCATAGTTTTTCCTTTTCAAAAACCGCCATTAAAACATCACTGCTAAAACTAAAGAAAAATATTTCATCAATCCAACACAATCAGACTTCCATATGTATATATAAAACTAAGCCAATCTCAACACCCTTGAGATTTGGAGATTTAACACAAAAGAGATAAAAGCACCACAAAACCTAAAAAGATGCAGGGGGGAAGAGAGCTTGAGCTCTTTCAAGCACTCACACACTCACAAAACCCTAATAGAGAACACACAAGGTGAGAGGCTGAAAATCTTCTTCTTCTTCACTCACAACACTCAAGACACCATATACAAGATAAGAGTACACATAATATGAAAGGTACTCAACCAATACATACACGGGTTCTCTATAGTGTGAACCCAACTAAATGAGCTGGCGCTATAACTATGCCAGTCTCTAGAATGGCTGTCACACAGCCTGTCATCCCACTGGCCACATATCACCCATGATCTCACCAACCATGCCAGTGGTGTAAGTGTGGGGCCTATCCCCCAGGCGGGTCATCAGTGTGCACCGCCTCACTGGATGAGCTCGATATCTCAACACTCCCCCTCGAGCTCAACTCCATCTCATGTACACCAAGCAAAGCCCTAAATCTGCGGAGCTTCTCTGTACCCAATGCTTTGGTAAAGATGTCAGCTACCTGATCCTCTGTGCTAACATAAACAAGGTCAAGGTCTCCTGCCAAGACCTTCTCTCTGACGAAATGGTAGTGGACCTCTATATGCTTCGTATGAGCATGAAATACTAGGTTCCTGGCCAACTGTATACTACTAATGTTGTCACAAAAAATGACAACTTGTCTATCCACTGATAGACCCAAATCTGCAAGTAGCTTTCTCAACCAAGCTACCTCACATGCTATCATAGCAGCTCCTCTATACTCGGCCTCTCTGTACTGGATAGAGCAACTGTAGGCTGCTTCTTGCTGCTCCAAGTCACATCAGCACTCCCCAAAAAAAACATGAATCCACTAGTAGATCTCCTATCTGAGATACTACCAGCCCAATCAGCATCTGTGTACCCATGTACACATATCTCTGTCCCAGTCTCATAGAATAGTCCACAATGCAAAGTAGACCTCACATACCTCAGTATGCGTCTCAATGCATCCAAATGCGGTTTCCGTGGAACCTACATAAACTGACTCACCAACCCAACAGCATAGCTCAAATCTGGTCTGGTGATCATCATATAGATCAAGCTTCCCACTATGCGCCTATACATAGTAGGATCCTCCAAAATCTCTCCTGAATCTGCACTCAACTTGCCATTCTGATCCAATGGCACTGAGATAGACTTACAGCCTGTCATACCATAGGCTTAGACAACATGTCCAAGCCATACTGTCTATACAGTAATCCAATACCATGTGGTGACCTAACCACCTCAATGCCCAAGAAATATCTGAGCTCCCCCAGATCCTTCATCTCAAACTTCTATATAAGCAAGATCTTTACATCAAAGATCTCTGCATCATGGTCCCCTGTAATGATCACGTCATCTACATAGATGACAACAAGCACAACCCCTCTATCACCATGTCTCACATACAGCGAGAAATTTGCATTCGCTACATGAAAGCCAATAGTGATAAGATATTCAGAAATCTTGTCAAACCATGCTCTTGGTGCTTGCTTTAAGCCATACAAGGCTTTCTTCAACTTGCAAACATCCTCGGGGTGACTCACATCCTCATAACCAGGTGGCTGCAACATATACACCTCTTCTTGCAAATCTCCATGCAAGAATGCATTCTTTACATCCATCTGATGTAAAGACCATTGCTTTGACGCAGCCACTGCTATCACAACTCTCACTGTTGCCATCTTGGCAACTGGGCTGAAAGTTTCCTCATAATCAATGCCATATGTCTGCGCATATCCTTTGGCTACCAATCTAGCCTTGTACCTGTTTATGCTTCCATCACTGTTATGTTTTACTTTGTACACCCACTTGCATCCAATGGCTTTCTTGCCTTCAGGCAATTATACTAAATCCCAAGTCTCATTTCCATATAGTGCATTTATCTCTTCATCCATAGCTTTCTTCCAACACACATTTCCAACAGCCTCATCAATGCATGTGGGCTCTACAGCCTGCACAACCTTTGCCATATATGCATAGTGATGTGTCACATAACCATCATATGTAAACCTCTGCACAGGGTTTTTCACTCTCCCAGATCTTTGCAACTTTTCATTCATGGCTTCCATAGCCTTCTTTACACAAGTGTTCTCATAGCTGAGATCCCAAGCTCCTCATCAAGGCTCATATCTGAGCCACTAGACTCTCCATCAACATGAGAATGCCCTGCAGAAATGTCAGGCATACCAAGAGGTTCAAACACTTTCTCTTTTCCTTTACATGATGTACTAATCACATTTGCAAGACTGGTATTATGACGCAGCCTGCCACTCCATGGTCTATCAATAGACCCACTAGATGAGGACTCTCCTGGTCCACTCAAAGACTGTGATTGCTGCCCTGCATTCTATGCAACCACACTTCCACTCACATCAGCCCCAACAGCTTCTTTTTCAGCAGCATACCAGCTGCTCATCTCATCAAAGACAACATTCCTGCTTACCCTCAACTCACGTGTAGCAGGGTTATAACACCTGTATCCCTTTTGCTCAAGAGAATATCCAATAAACACAAATTTTTCAGCTTTCGGATCCAGCTTAGTTCTTAGCTCATCTGGCACATGCACATATGCAATGCATCCAAAGACTTTCAAATGAACTGACTTCTAACTACTTCTGATTGTCAGGCGGCCAGACCTCACGTGATAAACAAGACTAGGCAAATACCTTAACAGCCTCAATTGATCTATCCTCACACATAGCTAACCAAGCTGTCTCTGTTAGAACTTACTGACTCAAACATAAGCTAACTGACATAGTTGTGATTCAACACAAGTTAGCTCCACTCACAATTGTTCCTTTTCGACAAACTCCGTCAAAATAGTACAAAAAAAATTAAAGCATAAGATTTCATCAATCCAACACAATTAGACTTCCGTATGTATATATAAAATTGAGCCAATCTCAACACCCTTGAGATCAGGGGACTGAACGGGGAAAAGAGAGAAGCACCACAAAAGCAATGGACTTCCATACATTTATCCCCAACAAAAATCCTATATTCTCAATTCCACAAAGAATCCGAAACAACCTAAGCTGCAGCTACACTCTCCAAACTTCTACCAACAAATATCATGGAGAATCATTGAATAATACTTTGAGTTGGTCCAAGTTTCAATAGAATTGCAACCTTAGAGATCCTAGGGAACCAACCTCTTACAAGACCCTCTCGCCTTTGCAGCCTCTTCTTTGGGCAAACTCAAGTATAGTCCAACATACTTGTTTCCCATCCTCCATGGGCTCCTATGATCTCCATGTGCAATACTTCTTGCCACATAAGATGATACCTTTGGAACACTACAAGGAAAAGCGACCATAGGCACGTTTTTAGATGCATTTTGACAACGAGCTTTAAAATGTTACGGGCACGTTTATAATCACATCTAAAATCGCATCTATAGACACGCGTCTATGTGGCGTCTATTTTAGCATCTATATATGCATCTATATGCGCGTCTATAATAATATAAACGTGCATATAGATGCGTATATAGACTCCAAAATAGATGCATTTATAGCCTCTATTATAAATGCATATATAGACACAGATATAGACGCGCTTATAGATGCATAAATTGACTCGCTTATTATAGACGCGCTCTGGAATTTAAAAAAAATTCTAGAAAGCTGCCTGTGCAAATGTACAGCTGCATTTTCTACACATGCACCTGCATTTTTTACGCAGGCAGCTCTCTGGTTTAAGTTTTTGCTTACTTGTACATAGATAAATCAAGATCAGCAAAGATATCAACATAAAAACTTAAATTAAAGATAGATATGCATAAAAAGATTTGTGAACACACTTGATTAAATAAGACGAGAAATTACATTTTATATCCAAAACTTTCTCCATACATGATCGTAACCACGTAAGGCTTGAATAAAAACATAGATACATAAAGAAGATGAAAATTTTCATTTTATATCCAAGAAATTATCCATACATGATGGTATCCACATGAGGCTTGAAAAAGAAACATAGTTGCATAAACCAAAACTATACATGAAGAAAAACTACAAGGAAAACTACTCGGACGAGTCATCACTCTCCGGGTCATCTTGTCCTCCTTCTTGTCCACCTTGTGCCTACACAAAGTGAAGATATATATAAATAAAAATAGAAAGTATTATAAAGGTTGAAACATGTTTTGTAAATAAAAATAAAAAGTATTACGTGCATTGGTGTTCTCCTTGCTCGAATGTATTGTTCGTCGAGAAGATGATCCCTTCTTCGTGAAGGTAATCCCATGTATCTCTACTACTGACGACGATGGTAGCCAGTCTCTGCTGCTGGGGTAGGATCTCTACCCACCACAATGTCATGCTACATCACAAGACAAGCATTATAACACAACTCAAAAAGAGAGAATACAAAGAAAAGACATGAAGTTGCACTATACATACAAACTCGGCCTCCCATGATGCACGACCTCCAGATCCAAAGTGCGACGATCCATATGGCTCCATTTGTATTCGACGCGCTTCTCTTTGTTTCTGGTTCACTACTCCTTCTAGGACCTCCTTCTTGGCTTTCTTCCACTCGCCCTTATGAGCAGTAGATGGCTTGCCGTGTCCATTTTGACCGGCATCTATTCGGGCTTTCTCCTCCTTTGCATGTCTCCTTACTAGAGACCTCCTATTCTTAAATATGTCTTTAATTTTGTGTTGCGCCCATCTACTGTTAAAGCTTTGGTTTGTGAGGATTAGGATACTTCTTGTGGATAGCTTTAATGCAATCATCCACTAGGCTCTTCCTTTGCTGCTTAAAATGTATAAAGCAGTTTTGCCAATGAGCATAGTCAAAATGAAAAAGCCATGGAAAATGATCACGTTTATAACGCAGCTTCGACCCCACTTTTTAAGGGATGCACATATTCCATTCTACGCACTGCTCTCGAGTTTCTCAACTTGCAAACAATCTATGGATGGAGCAATGCAAGTTTGAATACACTTCTCAAGTGAGTTTTCTACTTTCATAAATTGTCTACTTCCATTATAGATATATAATAAGAAGCAATTATTTTTTATATTAATGTATTTGATTGTTTTGTTGATAGGCTTTTGTCGAAGATGCTTCCAAAGGAGAATAAATTGCCAACCTCAAGAGACCAAGCAAGGCGCTTTGTGACATCTCTTGGAGGCTTGGATTATACTCGCATTCATGCATGTGTCAATGATTGTGTTCTCTTCCGTGGGATACATGTTCTATTTGTGGGCAAGTCAAGATATCGAGAGGACCTTAAAGGTCTACATGTGCCCCGTAAGGTGTTGCGACATTTTTTCATCATTCCTCGCATCCAACACGTATTCAAGTGCAAATCTATTGCGGAGCTCATGTCATGGCATTTCTCTCATCGATCCAATGATGGAAAGATGAGAATTCCTGCAGACACTCCTGCATGGAAGCACATCGAGGAAATGTGGCCAAGCTTCAAGGAAGAGCCTAGACATTTGAGACTTGGATTGGGTATGCATGGTGTTAATCCTTTTGGAATCAAGAGCACCTCATATAGTATATGGCCAGTGGTATGGTGAACTACAACGTTCCTCCATCCATGGCAATAAAGAAAGGACATGTCATGTTATTCCTTCTCATTCCTGGGAAACATAAGGTAAAGAATATGGATATATATCTTGAGCCCTTGATTAATGAGCTTGAGATACTTTGGAGAGGTATCCATGTGCATGACATATATCGGCCTCCATCTTCATGAGACTTTCTCTTGAAGGCCATCTTGATGTGGATGATGCACGACTTTCCTGGTTATGGGCGAGTGTTTAGGTGAGTCAAATGGGTTTCTATTCATGATGATTCTTTTTTATCATTGTATTGTTTTTTGACATGCTTGAATGTCTATGTTGTTTAGGTCTCTCCACATCTGGATATGCATGCCCTATTTGTGGGCCATCATTGGTGGCATCTAGGCCAAGAGCTTGAAGAAAGTGATATATGAGAATCATCATCGATTTCTCCCTCATCATCATCCCAAATTTTTTCATTCTTGGATGGGAGTCTCTCCACATCCACTAAGCATGGGAGATTGGAAAGCATTATGGAATGGAGTGGAAAGTCCTCCTCCCCTCGGCATGAATAGGTAATATATCTTTGACATAGAATTCCAATACAAGCTTTGGATGAAAAGATAATCCTCTTAATATTTGTTGTTATTTGAGAAGGTACTCTATCTTCTTTCGCCTACCATATTGGACAAGCCTCAAAATCAACCATCTTCTTGATCCAATACACATCTTCAAGAATGTCGCCTCTAACATTTGGGAGCACTTCAGAGGAACACGGTGTGAGGTGAAAAAAAGAAAGAAAACCCTGCCTCTATAGCCCTTCACCTCGCAAACTTGGAATACACACACACCAACGGGGGCACCACCAGCCACCGACTGGAACACTCTCTCACCATGCACCACCCACCCACACCATACAGACAGCTCAAAACCCCAATCAACAGATGATTATACAGACAGCTCAAAACCCCAATCAACAGATGATTATCCAGAAAAAAACATACAAAGCACCAACCATGTACAACTCGGCAAATATACCAAAAACCAGGACTCTGGCCAGGATTTACTGCCAAGGGAATGCACCCTTGCGTCTGACGACCAAGCCTGTAAGATCCCTGTTCCCACCGAGCAACGAATTCAGGGTACTGGCAGCGGAAGTAGCGCTTCTCGCGCGGGACAGGGGTCCCACACTCGGGGCCTCGCCCACGGATATCCGGATAAGAGACTCATCCGTCGGTTATTCCAAAACCGAACCCGGAAAAACTTCCTTTACCGGAAAGCACGGGCGATTCCACCAGGATAACTTTTTACTCTAACGTAGTCAAGATCATTTCTGATCGAGATGATCCAATTACATCTATAAGATACTTAGTCAGTTCAAGGAAGAAACTTGCACTTGGATCATTGGGATCAACGCTTTTTTCCCCATTCAAGAGGCACAGCCGTTGATTCCTATCCATAGAACAGTTACTGTCCGAGATTTTTTTTTTTTTTTTCCTATCGTAAAAACAAAAGTTTGAGTCTCGATTTACAGATCCATCAGTCCAGCCTAACCCCATCCAATCCCATGGGTTAGCCAACCGCCCAACCACTGTAGTGATGGGATCCAATTAAAAATTTGGTTAGGTTTTGTCCCGGGTACCAAGGAAAAGAGTTCCAAGGCCCCCTAGCCGGATGTTCATGCAAAATAAAACTAGTCACACCACTCACACACCCAATATGAAATTGCCTTTTTCAACCAGATTCAACCAGTTTAAAACAATCCTTTAATAAAACCATAGTATCATTGATCACCATCTTCCAATTTATCCAATTGATTCTTAATTTCCCATCATTCCTTCATCAGAGTATCTATGGCATCATTGGCAACTAGAACGCTCAGGAGCTGTTTCGATAGTTCCTAGCCCATAATACTTGGCAATATAATCACTTAACATGATGGACTCTCGTTGAAGATCAGCAAGATCAACCAACAGATCCATATAAGGAGCCATGGACTCATCCATTGAAGACCAGCAAGGTCAATCAACCAGATCCATGCTCGATTTCAGAAAACAACTCCAACTCTGTTCCAATATCTTCCTCGACGCACGCATGGGTATCCTAGGCGACCCAGAGCCCGAGCACCGTATGGTCAGCACCCTCTAGGATCCTTCGCAGGTAACCTAGCGCTTCACGCATAGGCCGCTTCCTTGGCCCCTCATCCACCGTACCGGAAGCTCACTATTTTAATCGCACCGAGGCTGGTCAAGACCTCGGCCGACCTTGCTACGCGAGACGTCCTTCATTGACTCCCCGTCATCAGCAGTTGCAACTTTCTCATCACGACCTTAATCACAAGACGGTCAAAATGCTCCCCCCAGCATTCTTGACATAAAACAATCATTTACAGACAGCATTTACAAACAGCATTTACAAACAGTTTACAATACAATTTCTATTTTAACTTTCATTTTTCCACATATCCCTCCTCAATCTACATTACTTATTCCATATTCCATTTATATGTATACTCATCCCATCACATCATTTCCATCTCATCACTTCAGATTCCCTCACATCACAATCGTATTTTCACATCCATACATCCACAACTATATGCGTACATTCACATCTACATGCATACATCTACATCCCTATGCATACATCCACATCCACATTCACATTCACCTCCATACATCTACATCTACATGCATACATCCACTCCACATTCACATCCACATCTATACATCTACATCTACATGCATACATCCACCTCTACATCCACATCTACGTCTATACACCTACATCTACATGCATACATCTACATCCCTATGTATACATCCACATCCACATTCACATTCACCTCCATACATCTACATCTACATGCATACATCCACTCCACATTCACATCCACATCTATACATCTACATCTACATGCATACATCCACCTCTACATCCACATCTACGTCTATACACCTACATCTACATGCATACATCCCCATCCACATCCACATCTACATCTATACATCTACATCTACATGTATACATATACATCTCCATTCACAACTACATCTACATGCATACATCCATATCTCCATTCCCATCTACATCTATACATCTACATCTACATGCATCCATCCACCTCCACATCCACATCTACATCTATACATCTACATCTACATGTATACATCCACATCTCCATTCACATCTACATCTATACCTCTACATCTACATGCATCCATCCACATCTCCATTTACATCCTCATCTATACATCTATTTCTACATGCATACATCCACGTCCCATGCATACATCCACCTCCACATTCACACTCACATCCATACATCTACATCTACATGCAACATCCACATCTCCATGCATAATAAAATTCTTTTAATTAATCTAGGATGATAGTTCCTAGAATATGGTAGGAATTCCTCTTTTTATACTTTGAATGAATTTATTTTATGCGTAATTTCTATAAAAATTTTGCCATAGCTCCGCTACTATGACTGATAAATCTCAATTTTTTTTCTAAGGGATAAAGCTCATTATTAAAGAAATAATTAGAATGGTCTCTAATTGGATCATCAATCCATAATGGTCTCTAATTGGATCATTAAGAACAATTAGAATGGTCTCTAATTGGGTCATCAATCCATAATGGATTGAATCATCAATGTGCATAAACTAAAAGCATAGCAAAAAGCCATTAATTTGGCCTCAAGCATAGCTTAATCTTGGATTAAGAAAAGGCTTTATGAAAAGCTTCATTTGGATTGAGAATGGTTCATGAGTATGACCATTTCTTGAGTGAGAGAGAGAAATTACATAAAAACCATTAGAATTTAAACATAAATGGAAATTAACTTCTATAGCATTTATTAAATTATGTAACTCTTCACTACTATTCACCAATTAACTTCAATAGCATTTAAAAAAAACCATACCAATTAAACTTCTCAAGCTTGAGAGGGGTTGAGAAGAGAGAATCATTGAGAAATTATAGAAAGATCAAAATTCAATATACTTACCTTATAATTTGCTTGATTCTTTATTCACGGTAGAGGCCCCCAACCAATCAATTGGTTTAGTATGTTGATGGAGCCACCAACGGGGATTGAAGAAAGAGAGAAGTATCAAAAACTAGTGAATTATTAAAGAATTCACAACTCTTGGCTTAGGTAGAGTAGAGTAACAATGCATAAGACACTCTATATTTTGGCTTAGGTGGAGTAGAGTAACAAGCATAAGACTCTATCTAAGTTGGCTTAGGTGGAGTAGAGTAACAAAGCATAAGACTCTATCTAATTTGGCTTAGGTGGAGTAGAGTAACAAAGCATAAGACTCTATCTAATTTGGCTTAGGTGGAGTAGAGTAACAAAGCATATGACACTATATTTTTTTCAACAAGAGGAGGCTTCTATTTATAGGAAAATTTGAGCTCCTAACCAAACAAACTGATTCTAGAATTTTCCAAGTCAGTTTGGTTGAATTTGGACTAGATTTGGACCTAGTTTGGTTACTTTTTGATTCGGTTTGGTTCCATTTTGATTTGGTTTGGTTCAAGAGAGATGAGAGATAAAAATATCACATTATTTTTGAGTTTAAAACTCATTCAAGCATGTGAAATATGCACCTCCTTTAAAGAATTCCCCTTCCTTACATATGTGTCAAAATTTTATTGCTCATAGTTTTTTACTAATAAACCTTGTACATTTTCAACTCTTCATCTTATGTGAAATATGCACCTCCTTTAAAGAACTCCTCTTCCTTACATATGTGTCATAGTTTTTTTACTAATAAACCTTGTACATTTTCAACTCTTCATCTTATGTGAAATATGCACCTCCTTTAAAGAACTCCCCTTCCTTACATATGTGTTTATTTACTAATAAACCTTGTACATTTTCAACTCTTCATCTTATGTGAAATATGCACCTCCTTTAAAGAACTCCCCTTCCTTACATATGTGTTTATTTACTAATAAACCTTGTACATTTTCAACTCTTCATCTTATGTGAGCATTTACTCATTTTTGGATATCTTCTTTTACAAATTGGATTTATCTCCTCCCTACACATGGATTGATGCTATTGGCCCATAGGAACCTTAATTGGACCATAATCTAAAAATTTCTGAAAATCTAGACCCTTAGACTAAGGTTCTTTATACTTATTTCCAATTAATTCCAATTGCACATTGGAAAATTCTTTTTGAATTTCTATTTCAGGGGAACTTATTTTAATAAGATGAGTTAATTTTCTATCCAAAAATATTCATAATCTGAATATTCTCTCTCTAGCATATTTTTCTCTCTCTAGGCTAAAACAGTTAGAACAAGGCCTTTATATTTCTGAAGAGGGATTGATTACAGGGGAAGATACTAGACATCAAAAAGGGGTTGGGGGAGGAATCTTACATTCTACCCCACTTAAAAAATGCGAGATGTCCTCATCTCGCAAACTGGGATAATTTTACAAGATGCACGAATATGAGATTTAGAGAAAAATTTTAATCAAGATTAACCACCAAGAAAAGTCTTAAAGAGAGCAAGATTCAAAATAAGAACAAGATTTAAAATTTATTCATTCACGGAACTTATACAGCAAAGATAGAAGAACTCTTTACACTTCCATAAGCCCGTCCATCATATGGTCACAAAAGCAGTCCTCACAAGCTGCACAAGTATAGGGTAACTCATCTATGGGAATGATTCTGCTGGTTATTGCCGCACCTATCTCAGTGGTATGAGGTGATCTAACAAAAGGACCTCTGAGAGGCAAGCCAAAAACGGGATAAAGGCATATCTTCTCATGAGGAAGAAAACACGCCAGTAAGAAGACCCGCTCAGAAAACCGAAGATGCCTTGATCTCATGACGCAGTAGTATCGGGGACCCAAACCCAAAGCTTCAATAACCATGGCCAAGCGGACATTGTTACGAAAGTGCTGCTGACCCCAGGGTGTTACCCTAGTTATGTTTTGATAGGTCCGCCATTTGGTCTGCGCTACAGAAGTTCCTAGGTGAGGAAAAAGTGAGCGCTCATACTGTTCTATAAAGTCTTTCTTCACAGACTCTCTTGCATCTTGAAGGTGAGAAATCATCAGGGATAAAACTAATTCCTGTTGCCAAGCCATGAAGGAGATTAAGATAGAAAGGAGATTGATGGGAGTAAGATTACTGTGAGCGGCAAGTAAAAATTACGACTTATATAAAGGAAGGAGCTAGCGTAACCTAGAAGCCAACGGTAACTTGCCACTGAAGTTTTACCGTCTTTCCATGATTTGAGTTTGACACATTTTTCTATAGAAGGCATTAAGAATTTTGAGATGAGGGAATAAAAGAAACTTGTAGGCTAAGTCACCTACTTTCATTGAATTCAGATATAAGGGTCACAATATCTGGGGGATAACTTCTTATACTCCCCAAGAGATAAAGAACTTCTTTTGGGCCGTACTCGAATGAAAACCAAAACCTTGGTATCCAAAACACCGATTCTCACTTCTGGACTCATTGTTCTAAAGCCTTAAAACAGGTGGGACTCCTGAGAAGTATTCTAGGGAAAGGGTCTTCCTTTTTTAAACAGAAACTTTCTTTTATTTTAGAGAGGGAATAATTATAAGATCAGAAAGGAAGATTCTTACCCCTGTATGCTTCGAAGGTTGGGGAGGAATCTTACATTCTACCCCACTTAAAAAGTGCGAGATGTCCTCATCTCGCAAGGTAGAGGACAACTCTTTTTCTTAAGATCCAATTTTATTCTGGGGTTCCTTATATTCTAGTCAACCCAACAGAACACTGGGATAAATATCCCTTATATAGAACTCATCATTAAATAACAATTCATTCAGATTATATCATTCATATCTTTAACATGATAATGGTCCATTAGACCGAAAAGTTTCCTTCGGAACATTCCTCCACGGAAATTTCAGTCAAGTAAGTTCTCAATTTGACATCCCTTAACTCGATCTACCGGTCAAGTATTAACAGTAGCAATCTGACAGCACAACCCACTAATCTCATAGTGATTTGCTGAATTCGTTATCATCTTTCTAGTTATGAATATCATCACAGGGACTCGTCCCATTCCCCCTCATTGTGGTTTCATTATATTTCAACTAATTTTTAAAATCAACATTTTTCAATCAGCATTTTCAATCAGAATCCAAATCAATTCATCAATTCTCAAACAGAATTAAAAATCATATCAATCACATTCAAAATCATCATCTGGATAGCATTAACACTTATAATTTCAAGTCTTAGATTTACTCGTATATACTGTCAGTAAAGAGCTGTAGTATACTCTCGGTATATATGGGTAGTCACGGCCCTTGGAATTATAAGGTAAATACTATCATGTCTAGGCCTCAAGCATGTCAGGGATTCTATATAATTGCGGCACTTCCATCTGAAGACTCAATTACCAAATTATGAATTTCAGTTTGAATATCAAATTGTATGAATTATCTCACACAATTACAATCTTTTTGTGTCTCTTGATAAATTTTTGATATATTTGTCTTCTCAGTTGATCTTTATTAACCAAATGCTCTGATACCAACTGTAAGATCCCTGTTCCCACCGAGCAACGAATTCAGGGTACTGGCAGCGGAAGTAGCGCTTCTCGCGCGGGACAGGGGTCCCACACTCGGGGCCTCGCCCACGGATATCCGGATAAGAGACTCATCCGTCGGTTATTCCAAAACCGAACCCGGAAAAACTTCCTTTACCGGAAAGCACGGGCGATTCCACCAGGATAACTTTTTACTCTAACGTAGTCAAGATCATTTCTGATCGAGATGATCCAATTACATCTATAAGATACTTAGTCAGTTCAAGGAAGAAACTTGCACTTGGATCATTGGGATCAACGCTTTTTTCCCCATTCAAGAGGCACAGCCGTTGATTCCTATCCATAGAACAGTTACTGTCCGAGATTTTTTTTTTTTTTTTCTATCGTAAAAACAAAAGTTTGAGTCTCGATTTACAGATCCATCAGTCCAGCCTAACCCCATCCAATCCCATGGGTTAGCCAACCGCCCAACCACTGTAGTGATGGGATCCAATTAAAAATTTGGTTAGGTTTTGTCCCGGGTACCAAGGAAAAGAGTTCCAAGGCCCCCTAGCCGGATGTTCATGCAAAATAAAACTAGTCACACCACTCACACACCCAATATGAAATTGCCTTTTTCAACCAGATTCAACCAGTTTAAAACAATCCTTTAATAAAACCATAGTATCATTGATCACCATCTTCCAATTTATCCAATTGATTCTTAATTTCCCATCATTCCTTCATCAGAGTATCTATGGCATCATTGGCAACTAGAACGCTCAGGAGCTGTTTCGATAGTTCCTAGCCCATAATACTTGGCAATATAATCACTTAACATGATGGACTCTCGTTGAAGATCAGCAAGATCAACCAACAGATCCATATAAGGAGCCATGGACTCATCCATTGAAGACCAGCAAGGTCAATCAACCAGATCCATGCTCGATTTCAGAAAACAACTCCAACTCTGTTCCAATATCTTCCTCGACGCACGCATGGGTATCCTAGGCGACCCAGAGCCCGAGCACCGTATGGTGAGCACCCTCTAGGATCCTTCGCAGGTAACCTAGCGCTTCACGCATAGGCCGCTTCCTTGGCCCCTCATCCACCGTACCGGAAGCTCACCATTTTAATCGCACCGAGGCTGGTCAAGACCTCGGCCGACCTTGCTACGCGAGACGTCCTTCATTGACTCCCCGTCATCAGCAGTTGCAACTTTCTCATCACGACCTTAATCACAAGACGGTCAAAATGCTCCCCCCAGCATTCTTGACATAAAACAATCATTTACAGACAGCATTTACAAACAGCATTTACAAACAGATTACAATACAATTTCTATTTTAACTTTCATTTTTCCACATATCCCTCCTCAATCTACATTACTTATTCCATATTCCATTTATATGTATACTCATCCCATCACATCATTTCCATCTCATCACTTCAGATTCCCTCACATCACAATCGTATTTTCACATCCATACATCCACAACTATATGCGTACATTCACATCTACATGCATACATCTACATCCCTATGCATACATCCACATCCACATTCACATTCACCTCCATACATCTACATCTACATGCATACATCCACTCCACATTCACATCCACATCTATACATCTACATCTACATGCATACATCCACCTCTACATCCACATCTACGTCTATACACCTACATCTACATGCATACATCTACATCCCTATGTATACATCCACATCCACATTCACATTCACCTCCATACATCTACATCTACATGCATACATCCACTCCACATTCACATCCACATCTATACATCTACATCTACATGCATACATCCACCTCTACATCCACATCTACGTCTATACACCTACATCTACATGCATACATCCCCATCCACATCCACATCTACATCTATACATCTACATCTACATGTATACATATACATCTCCATTCACAACTACATCTACATGCATACATCCATATCTCCATTCCCATCTACATCTATACATCTACATCTACATGCATCCATCCACCTCCACATCCACATCTACATCTATACATCTACATCTACATGTATACATCCACATCTCCATTCACATCTACATCTATACCTCTACATCTACATGCATCCATCCACATCTCCATTTACATCCTCATCTATACATCTATTTCTACATGCATACATCCACGTCCCATGCATACATCCACCTCCACATTCACACTCACATCCATACATCTACATCTACATGCAACATCCACATCTCCATGCATAATAAAATTCTTTTAATTAATCTAGGATGATAGTTCCTAGAATATGGTAGGAATTCCTCTTTTTATACTTTGAATGAATTTATTTTATGCGTAATTTCTATAAAAATTTTGCCATAGCTCCGCTACTATGACTGATAAATCTCAATTTTTTTTCTAAGGGATAAAGCTCATTATTAAAGAAATAATTAGAATGGTCTCTAATTGGATCATCAATCCATAATGGTCTCTAATTGGATCATTAAGAACAATTAGAATGGTCTCTAATTGGGTCATCAATCCATAATGGATTGAATCATCAATGTGCATAAACTAAAAGCATAGCAAAAAGCCATTAATTTGGCCTCAAGCATAGCTTAATCTTGGATTAAGGAAAGGCTTTATGAAAAGCTTCATTTGGATTGAGAATGGTTCATGAGTATGACCATTTCTTGAGTGAGAGAGAGAAATTACATAAAAACCATTAGAATTTAAACATAAATGGAAATTAACTTCTATAGCATTTATTAAATTATGTAACTCTTCACTACTATTCACCAATTAACTTCAATAGCATTTAAAAAAAACCATACCAATTAAACTTCTCAAGCTTGAGAGGGGTTGAGAAGAGAGAATCATTGAGAAATTATAGAAAGATCAAAATTCAATATACTTACCTTATAATTTGCTTGATTCTTTATTCACGGTAGAGGCCCCCAACCAATCAATTGGTTTAGTATGTTGATGGAGCCACCAACGGGGATTGAAGAAAGAGAGAAGTATCAAAAACTAGTGAATTATTAAAGAATTCACAACTCTTGGCTTAGGTAGAGTAGAGTAACAATGCATAAGACACTCTATATTTTGGCTTAGGTGGAGTAGAGTAACAAGCATAAGACTCTATCTAAGTTGGCTTAGGTGGAGTAGAGTAACAAAGCATAAGACTCTATCTAATTTGGCTTAGGTGGAGTAGAGTAACAAAGCATAAGACTCTATCTAATTTGGCTTAGGTGGAGTAGAGTAACAAAGCATATGACACTATATTTTTTTCAACAAGAGGAGGCTTCTATTTATAGGAAAATTTGAGCTCCTAACCAAACAAACTGATTCTAGAATTTTCCAAGTCAGTTTGGTTGAATTTGGACTAGATTTGGACCTAGTTTGGTTACTTTTTGATTCGGTTTGGTTCCATTTTGATTTGGTTTGGTTCAAGAGAGATGAGAGATAAAAATATCACATTATTTTTGAGTTTAAAACTCATTCAAGCATGTGAAATATGCACCTCCTTTAAAGAATTCCCCTTCCTTACATATGTGTCAAAATTTTATTGCTCATAGTTTTTTACTAATAAACCTTGTACATTTTCAACTCTTCATCTTATGTGAAATATGCACCTCCTTTAAAGAACTCCTCTTCCTTACATATGTGTCATAGTTTTTTTACTAATAAACCTTGTACATTTTCAACTCTTCATCTTATGTGAAATATGCACCTCCTTTAAAGAACTCCCCTTCCTTACATATGTGTTTATTTACTAATAAACCTTGTACATTTTCAACTCTTCATCTTATGTGAAATATGCACCTCCTTTAAAGAACTCCCCTTCCTTACATATGTGTTTATTTACTAATAAACCTTGTACATTTTCAACTCTTCATCTTATGTGAGCATTTACTCATTTTTGGATATCTTCTTTTACAAATTGGATTTATCTCCTCCCTACACATGGATTGATGCTATTGGCCCATAGGAACCTTAATTGGACCATAATCTAAAAATTTCTGAAAATCTAGACCCTTAGACTAAGGTTCTTTATACTTATTTCCAATTAATTCCAATTGCACATTGGAAAATTCTTTTTGAATTTCTATTTCAGGGGAACTTATTTTAATAAGATGAGTTAATTTTCTATCCAAAAATATTCATAATCTGAATATTCTCTCTCTAGCATATTTTTCTCTCTCTAGGCTAAAACAGTTAGAACAAGGCCTTTATATTTCTGAAGAGGGATTGATTACAGGGGAAGATACTAGACATCAAAAAGGGGTTGGGGGAGGAATCTTACATTCTACCCCACTTAAAAAATGCGAGATGTCCTCATCTCGCAAACTGGGATAATTTTACAAGATGCACGAATATGAGATTTAGAGAAAAATTTTAATCAAGATTAACCACCAAGAAAAGTCTTAAAGAGAGCAAGATTCAAAATAAGAACAAGATTTAAACTTTATTCATTCACGGAACTTATACAGCAAAGATAGAAGAACTCTTTACACTTCCATAAGCCCGTCCATCATATGGTCACAAAAGCAGTCCTCACAAGCTGCACAAGTATAGGGTAACTCATCTATGGGAATGATTCTGCTGGTTATTGCCGCACCTATCTCAGTGGTATGAGGTGATCTAACAAAAGGACCTCTGAGAGGCAAGCCAAAAACGGGATAAAGGCATATCTTCTCATGAGGAAGAAAACACGCCAGTAAGAAGACCCGCTCAGAAAACCCAAGATGCCTTGATCTCATGACGCAGTAGTATCGGGGACCCAAACCCAAAGCTTCAATAACCATGGCCAAGCGGACATTGTTACGAAAGTGCTGCTGACCCCAGGGTGTTACCCTAGTTATGTTTTGATAGGTCCGCCATTTGGTCTGCGCTACAGAAGTTCCTAGGTGAGGAAAAAGTGAGCGCTCATACTGTTCTATAAAGTCTTTCTTCACAGACTCTCTTGCGTCTTGAAGGTGAGAAATCATCAGGGATAAAACTAATTCCTGTTGCCAAGCCATGAAGGAGATTAAGATAGAAAGGAGATTGATGGGAGTAAGATTACTGTGAGCGGCAAGTAAAAATTACGACTTATATAAAGGAAGGAGCTAGCGTAACCTAGAAGCCAACGGTAACTTGCCACTGAAGTTTTACCGTCTTTCCATGATTTGAGTTTGACACATTTTTCTATAGAAGGCATTAAGAATTTTGAGATGAGGGAATAAAAGAAACTTGTAGGCTAAGTCACCTACTTTCATTGAATTCAGATATAAGGGTCACAATATCTGGGGGATAACTTCTTATACTCCCCAAGAGATAAAGAACTTCTTTTGGGCCGTACTCGAATGAAAACCAAAACCTTGGTATCCAAAACACCGATTCTCACTTCTGGACTCATTGTTCTAAAGCCTTAAAACAGGTGGGACTCCTGAGAAGTATTCTAGGGAAAGGGTCTTCCTTTTTTAAACAGAAACTTTCTTTTATTTTAGAGAGGGAATAATTATAAGATCAGAAAGGAAGATTCTTACCCCTGTATGCTTCGAAGGTTGGGGAGGAATCTTACAAAGCCTCTGTCTGCCGGTCTCTGCAATCTCCAGAGGGCGCCCACACCAGCAACCCTTCTTCACTTCCTCTGTAGCCCGGCTACTCTCTGTCCCCAACTGCTACCTGCCAAGTGTCGTAGGCGAGCCCCACTGTCTCCAGCCCACACATCAGCACCTCTGCAACCAATGCACACAAAAAACCAAGGCTCTCTCTCTGGTCAGCATCCACTCTCTGCCTGCAATCATCGCCCACACAAGACCAGCTACTCTCTCTTCAGAAGGCGCCCACACAAGACCAGCTACTCTCTCTTCAGAAGGCGCCCACACCAGCTAACCTTCAACTCAGCAGCTCCCCTCGCCTCTGTGTGTCGTGACCAGCAGCTTCGCTAACCACCAAAACCTTGCACAATCTCTTCAGCACCACGAACCACTGCTCAACGCAGCATCACCTTCCCTTGCATTCAGCCCAAGCCACATCTTCAGTCCTTGCTAACAGCAGCCCTCTGCAGCTATGACCTTGTTAGCTTTCCACCATCACCCGATAGCGATCATGGTCCCTGGCTGCGCACCCTTCTCTTGCTGCAGCTCTCAAACCTGCATAGGCCACCCCAGCAGCCTTTGTTTCTGCTGCTCTATCACCAGGCTCCTTGCTAGGAGGTCTCCTTCTCCGTTGGCTCCCCACGATCACCAAGGCCTTCGAGCAGTAGACGGCTATCTCTTCACGCCCGTCTGCTCTGCTGCTTTATCACCACGCACCTACGGCTGCGCTCCACTCACAGCCTTTCACTCGCCTCTGGCTATCTGCAACGCCTCGCCAGGCGTCTTCTCTCTCTACCCGGTGGCCCTTATCTTTTCCAGTCGTCGTCTAGATCTGCACAACACCCCCGCCAAGCGGCCCTCTACACTTTACACCCCTTCGCTCCAGGCTGCTCGATGACTCAGGTGCTTCCCACGTGGCCACACAAAGCCAGCTTTCGTAGGCTACCCGCCAGCCTTTTTCACCATCGGCAACTTCTTCACGTGCGTCTGCAGCAGCTGCAACGCCTTGTCAGTACAGCCACTCGACCGTGACCTCCTCTGGACCCGGTCTCCTTTCCACGCAACTGTCCCATGCTTACCAGCTTCTATCCTTGACCTGCTGTCTACCCCTAGCCACCGCCGGCTCTGCCTCTCTCTTGCCAGCCTCACAACACACAAGTCGGCAACCTCCTCTTGTGTCTCCGCAGCGCTAGAGGGAGGGCGTCTACTTTCTGGACCCGGGCTCCTTTCCACGCAACTGTCCCACGCTTACCAGCTTCTATCCTTGACCTGCTGTCTGTCCCCAGCCACCGCCGGCTTTGCCTCTCTCTTGCCAGCCTCACAACACACAAGTCGGCAACCTCCTCTTGTGTCTCCGCAGCGCTAGAGGGAGGGCGTCTACTTTCTGGACCCGGGCTCCTTTTTCACGCAACTGTCCCACTCGAATCACCAGCCTATCTCTCTTTTTCGAACAAGGCGGCTATGCTCCTCCTCGAACTTTCACCAGCTTCTGGATGCTGCGCTGGCAGCCAACCAAGCCTTCACGTAGCTATTTTTAATTGGCCATGTTATATTATATTTTTATTTTTTTAAAAGCCTCAAAGCCACAAAATAATGGCCACACTAATGCTAAAAGACTCTCCTTCTCCTTTCTTCAGATCATCACGCTGCGCCCATAACTTTCCAATACCAGAGCTGCCCCCTCTTCACTTCCCGCTGTAGCTACTTACCAAATCCGACAATTGCCAGTCGGTGCCCTGCTTTTAGCAACTATCTGCACACCACACTATTGCAATAAAACTCCCAGATCACCAGCATCTGCTCCGAAAAAAACACGTGCATATACCAGCTTACTGCCAAACCACCCGGCCTGTACATTTTCCAGGGCATTCAAGGCAAAGTTTATTCACACACCACACGTTCCATATGTACACTGACCCAAAATACCTTTCAGATTTTAGCCTGACATACTTTGCCCAACCCCTAGCATGCTGAATCATTCATGATCAGTAGAAAACATATGACCACGTTTCCCTCCATCAATTCTCTGAGCATCATACAGTGTAATCAACACATCTCTATTCCAAATGATCCAAGAAACTCTGTCATCTTCCCCAGGCATAATTTTCCATCCCGCATCCCACAACGGTACATAAGAACTTTTGGAAACAAAGCTCCTGACATACACACCATCCTGTCTCATCTCAATCCCAAAATCACTGATACGATCATCACCAATATCAGTGAAGCAACTCCTATTGAGGGTAAAAACTGATAAAAGCTTCATCAAAAAAGACCTACTGTGCCATCATATTTTCCTGTCCATCCACATAAGAAGCATCACCATCAAAGCCAGCCACTATAGGCAAAACAAACTCCTCTTCAACAGGCACCATTGCCCAAGCATCCACGTCAGTTTCTATCTGTTCATCTTTATCAAGGCCAGTAAGAAATTCATCTATCACAGCATCCATAGTCTCATCCACAGCATCAGCATCATTCAAAATCTTTTGGTGTTTCTCTTCCTTCATAGCCTCAATTCTGGTCGTGGCTTTCTTAACATTAATGCACATTTGGTCATCCAGCTCCAACTCTGGTTCATCCTGCAGGCTTTCTATTTCCCACTCATCCCACACAGGTTCATTATCCAAAGACTCAAAAGTAGACTCTTTCACATCACATGCATACCTTTGCTCATGATTCACTTGTACCTCCTCACATTCTTCCTGTATGGCTTCTTCTTGTTGGGCAACCTCATCACCAAGCACTTCCTCATCAATAACCAGGGCATCCATCTCTGCATCCTCCCCACTGGGGATGAAGTATCATATGTTCCCCACTGGATGAAGTATCATATGTTCCCTCACTAGTAGTGGTGCTACTGGTCGTATCATCATCACTTAAATCAGCTTCACTTTCCTCTTCATCCTGAACAGGCTCCTGATTACCCATATTAAACTGCTTTTTATCCCCTCTCCTGTCATATAGAGTAATGACCCCTTTCCTCCAATCTTGAACAGCCTTCACCGCTCTCAGCCATGGTCTTCCCAGAATGATGGGGAATGCACCCATTCCTGCAGGCATAACATGACAATCCACCAGCACCTTTACATCAAAAGCTTGTAGCTCTAACTCCTTAATCATACCTAAGCATTTGACCTTCTGATGATTGGCCAGCAGAATACAAAATCCAAACGCTTCAGTAAAATTAAGACCAAGCCTCTCCACAGCTGCTAGTGTGATTACACAAATCTGTGCTCCACCATCTATGTATGCCTCTCCCAGATTCTTCCCTTTGTACCATACATTCACCACAGGACATATATCAGGCAACTCCTGAACAGATAAAACAGTCACTATCCCTTTGGCAGGCTCCTTCTCTCTCGGGTTCACAAGTCTTTTCCACTAACGCTTCAAATTAGGAGCTAACTCTATCAATTGCCCAAAAGTAATATTAGCTTTCCTTCCAGCCATGTCCTCCTATAAATTGTAACTATCCTGCCCAACCCCCAGTGGAAAATCAATTACCTGAAACTTCCTACGAGACTTCCTCTTCTGCTTGATCTTCACATCTCCTCCTTCTTTCACTTTACCTTTCTTCTTACTAGGGCCCTGCAGCATCCTTGCTTTCCCTTTCCTGTGGCATCCGTTTTCCCAAAGGCATCACATCAGCTTCTGCTTCCTTCGTCTTCTCAAGGGTGACCACATCTATCACTTTAGTTTTTCCTTTCTCTTCATTTGTCAACCCACTGGTACCTGCTTCACCTTTAATTTCAATCCCATAATTATTTGCCCTATTGAGAATCTGAGAGGGTAGGGGATACATATCACCTCCCATTCGCTGAGGCTTATCACAATCCATACTTAGATGACCAAGCTCACCACAATTCCAGCATGTAGGAATAAACCATCTACCCCTGCCAAAACCACGACCACTTCCATAGCCTGTCTGACCTTCAATCCCTTCCTGATTGTAGCCTCTGCCTCAGCCACGTCCACCACCTCTGTTCTCCATCATCTTCAAGCTCAGATTCTTCATACAATCCACCATTTGCCTCATGTCCTGTTTAAACCCTTCATCAGAAGCTGTAACAGCTGTAGGTGCTACCTTTGTCCCCTGTGATGCGGCATTATTCACCTGAACTTCAGTCGGTTGCACTCTTTCCAGCACGGTTCTCATCGGTACCGCTTCTACCCTTCTCATTCCAGGCCTCAGTGCCACTGGAACCATCCCCAGCTGGTTCATCCGTTGCAATTTCCAATCTTTTGATTTGGCAATCTCTACTGCATCCTCATAAGACCTGGGCTTCTTTAATTCCACCTTCCAACGAATGCCTCCCTTCAATCCTGCAATAAAACTGTTGAAAGGACGGTAGAGGAGGAGGAGACACACACACAGGAGCAAACCCTAATGTATATTGCAAACCCTAACCATAGAGGGAAGCCATGTCCACTCTCACACAAAGCATAATGCACTAATCCATAATCCACACAACACACAATGAGTTGTGTCCACACTCTACTAACCCTAGCTAATGTCCACACACTATGACCAGCTGGACACGCGGTCATTTATGTCTCACACATGTTCCTACCTAATTTGCCAGCACATAGCATAGCTGGCTCACACTGACATCGAGCTTGAATCTCAACAGCCCCTCTCAAGCTCATGATGTACTGCCGATGAAGATGTAGATGAGCTTGGGATATCAAGACTCTCAACACTCCCCCTCAAGCTCATCCCATGTACTCCCAACATAGTCCGGAAGTACTCAAACTTCTCCCTGCTAAGTGGCTTCATAAAGATGTCTGCCACGTGCTCATCAGTCTTCACATACTGAAGATCAACTGTACCATCCAGCACCTTCTCTCTGACAAAGTGATAATGGACCTCTATGTGTTTGGTCCTCGCATGAAACACTGGATTCTTTGCCAACTGTATACTGCTCATGTTGTCACAATGAATGACAACTTTGCCATCAAGAGGCTCACATAAATCTGCCAAGAGACTCTTTAACCATATAGCCTCACAAGTAGCAATGGCTGCACCTCTGTACTCAGCCTCTGTACTGGATAAAGCAACTGTGGGTTGCTTCTTGCTACTCCAACTCACCACGGCACTTCCAAGTGTAAAAGCATATCCACTAGTAGACCTCCTGTCATATGCGCTACCTACCCAATCAGCATCTGTGTAGCCATGTATGTCCAAGCTTTTACCACTCTCATAAAATAGACCATAATGTGCTGTGGTCTTCACATATCTCATGATGCGTCTCACTGCATCCAAATGTGGTTTCCTGGGGCTCTGCATAAACTGGCTGACTAGCCCCACAGCATAACTCAAATCCGGGCGTGTGATAGTCATGTATATGAGACTACCAACCATCTTCCTGTACATAGAAGGATCATCCAATTCCTCGTCATAATCAGCCCGCAACTTCACATTTTGCTCCAATGGTGTACTCATAGGCTTACACCCTGTCATGCCATACTTTGCCAACATATCCAATGCATATTGGCGCTGTACTAACCAAGTACCTACATGATCTTTCACCACTTCAATTCCAAGGAAGTATCTCAACTCACCAAGATCTTTCATGTCAAATTGCCCACTCAAAGCTTTCTTGACATGCATCACATCTGCACTATGATCACCTGTGATAATCAAGTCATCCACATAGATGACTAGTAAAACAATCCCATGCTGTGTCTTCTTCACATAGAGTGAAGAATCTGTTGTAGAAGTCTGAAAACCAAGTGAGATAAGATATCTGCTCATCTTATCACTCTAAGCACGAGGTGCTTGCTGTAGACCATACAATGCCTTTTTCAACTTGCATACGTGAGTGGGATATCTAGGGTGTACATACCCTTCTGGCTGTGCCATGTACACTTCCTCTTGTAGTTCTCCATTCAGAAATGCATTCTTGACATCCATCTGATGCATTTCCCAGCCATTAGCTGCAGCCATAGCAATGACTGCTCTCACTGTGCCCATCGTAGCCACTGGACTAAACGTCTCATCATAATCCAATCCTTGGGTCTGTGCATAATCCATAGCACTACTCCCACAGTGCTCACACTCTCATGCCTCAAAAGTCCTGACCATGGACGTACACTGCTACTCTCAACTTCTGCTGCTGGCCCAGACATAGTAGTAGAACTAGAACTTGCTTGTGGTGGCAAGTTCACATGCACATCAGCCTCAAGTGACTCAATAACACCCTCATCTTTTGCTTTGTACCAACTAGCAAGCTCATCAAACACCACATCACGTGAGATGACCACTTGTCTAGTTTGAGGGTTATAGCATTTGTATGCCTTTCGATCCTGTGCATATCCAACAAATACACATTTCTCTGCTTTAGGATCCAACTTCCTTCTTCTTTCATCAGGCACATGTACATAAGCTATGCATCCAAAAACTTTAAGATGTCCAATGTCTGGCCTGTAACCTGTGAGCCGCATCTTTGGCGTGCTTCCATGAATGGCTGATGTAGGTGTTTTGTTCAATATATACACTGCAGTAGCACATGCTTCTGCCCAATAGTAATTTGGCATGCTCTTTTCATTGAGCATCGCCCTTGCCACTTCACATATGACTCTATTCTTTCTCTCAGCCACACCATTCTGCTGAGGTGTATACCTGCAAGTCAACTGTCTTCTTATTCCATGCTTCCTCAAGAAGTGC
Source organism: Cibotium barometz (assembly GCF_041138505.1). Taxonomy (NCBI): domain Eukaryota; kingdom Viridiplantae; phylum Streptophyta; class Polypodiopsida; order Cyatheales; family Cibotiaceae; genus Cibotium; species Cibotium barometz. The sequence goes on along the minus strand of NC_141071.1, from coordinate 48,658,646 downwards.
TCAAAAGCCTTTGAGGTGTATTCACCACCTCCATCTGTCCTCAGACATTTAATCCAACAGCCATATTGCTTTTCTGCAAAAGCTTTGAAATCCCATGAACTTTTCCAATACTTCACTCCTCTCTCAGAAAGTATATCCATGTCATCCTGCTAAAATCATCTATGAATGTAACATAGAATAAACTGCCTTTGATAGATGGGTTTTGTGCAGGACCCCATACATCACTGTGTACTATCTCAAGTGGCCTGTTACTCATATTTCCTTCTCTAGGAAACCTCAACCTTGCCTGCTTTCCAAACTGACAGGTTTCACAAACATGCATATGTCCATCATATTTGAACCTAGGCAATCCATTGACAATGCCTCTTGTTCGCATGTTCTTTAATCTCTGTATATTGACATGTCCAATCCTCTTGTGCCACATATCAATGTCCTGTACCACATTCCTGCTCTTTGAGAACATGGCTGATTTTAGCTCAGGAATTCCAGCATCCAGCTTAAACAATCTTCCTTCTTTCTTGCCTTTAGCAATCACTCTACATCCATGTTTGAAATCTTCAACGAAGCATCCATGCTCGTTGAAACGAACTTGTAATCCTTGTTCTACCATTTGACCAACTGAGGCCAAGCTTTTAGTGATCGAAGGCACATACAGCACATCTGACATAGACTTTGTCTGACCATTGTGCATGACCAATGGTACACTTCCAACATGTGTAATGACATGGTGGGTATCATCACCTGTTTCCACATAGCCTTTTACATCCATAGGCTTCATGTGCTCAAACCATTTACCATGACATGTCATATGGTTTGATGCTCCTGAGTCCATATACCATGTATCATCATTCTCAGCATTTGTTGTCATAGAACCCACAACATGCTTCATGGCAAACAAATGATTTGCAGTTCCATCATTGCTACTTGATGCATAGTTACCACCATGTTGTGCATAGTTTCCACCATAATAACCACCACGTTGTGCTCTTCCCCCTCTCAAATCATTCTGTTTGCGGAAACAATCTCTCGCCATATGACCATATTTGCCACAATAATGGCATTCCACATCTTGCATAGAATTTTGTTGGCCTTGCCAACATGCTTGACCATGGGGGTTGCCTCTACCTCGCTAAGGTGCATATCCACGACCACCTCGAGCACCATATGAAGGCTGAAAATTCTGTTGTGGAGGCCTATCCTGCCATCCACGACCATTACCACCACGTCCACGTGATGTGAATCTCCCCCTGCCTCTAAAGCCTCTCTGCGAGTAGAAAGCCTGATTTCTGCCATCATCATGGCTAGAAGATGCATCCAGAAATGAATCACTGAGCTTGATTTCCTCAACCAGCAAGAGGGAAACCAACTCATCGAAGTCGGGTAGACCTGTACTCCTCACTGAGATAGATGTATCAAAGGATTTGTATTCCTTGCCAAGACCACGCAAGGTAATATCCACCAAATCATCATCAGGCATGGGGGCATTTATTGTGGCCAATGCATTTGCAAACTTTTTGATTTCTTGCACATAATCATGTATGCTCCTTTTATTCCTTTTCACATTGTGTATCTGCTGTCGCAATTGAGACTTGTGAACACTCGTATCTGTATCAAACATCTTGACCAAAGTATCCCATGCATCTTTGGGATTCTCAGCATCCTGAATATGTATGAGCATAGCATCAGAAATGCATATAGACAAATAATGCAGCACTTTGAATGCTCTCTCTGACCATTGCTTATGAGCAATAAGCTGCTCTGTGTAGGTTGCCGAGGTAGCTCAGGCTCAGGCTCAGCACCTGTAATGAGATTCCAAAATCCTTTCCCTTTCAAGAAACTCTTTATCCTGTACTTCCATGCCTGGAAGTTCTTCCTATCCAGCTTTTCACCAACAATCTGAAGTGGATTATCCGACATGTTACTTAATGCGTACACCTTCCGCACACTTCAAATCTGTAAATGAGCCTTCCTCAGCTCAACCACACTCCAATGAATGTTTCAGATACTCCAAGGTAGCCAACAAACTCCAAATTTGATGTAGAAAATCAACCTGTAATCATCCAAGATGAACTGACTCACTCAGTGCGGGATACCCTGAATTGAAAAGCCTTCCAAGGCTCCAAATCACAATGTAATGGTGTAATCAAGTATGGGCAACTTGCATTGACACCTAATGAACCTCAATGTTGAGTATCAACACCATCTGACATGTGTACATATCAATTTTTGAAAACCCCTTTCTCTGTTTTTGGAAAAACCAGAAAAACCAGTAGAAAATTTGCTCTAATTCCTTCAATATTTGTCCAAATTGGGCAACCAGGCATTCATTAGCTTAGCATTAGTGTCCATCAACTCCATGTAAGAGGAATTTGTCCAATTGTAAAACACCAAGGATTAATTGCTCGATTAAAAATGCTCTGTTTCTCTGCAACCAGTGGACAGCCTGTTTTAATCAGCTCATTCCCAGCTCAATTAAGCATCATTGACCAAACAAATCACATAGCCCTCTTCTCCAAAGTGTAAAGCATCCAATTGCTAAAGCAAACTTGAAATATGTCAAGCATCCAATGAGTAATTGACCTCCTCGTAGTCAAAAAACCAGAAATCTACCCTGTTTCCTCTGTATGGGCTGCGCCGCCTGCAATTAGGGGATTTGGGAGTGTTTATAATGTTGTTTGATGATGGGTATAGATGCCCAACACACCTAGGTACATGTGCAATCCACCAATGCTTGGATTTTTACAAAATACATGCTCCAAATGCTTCAATTTCGGGCTTCTTTTTCACTGTTTTGTAAGAGCTCAAAAAACCAGAATTTTCACACATTCAAATGCTTCCAAAATGCTCCAAAATCACAATAGGGCTTGCATAAGAGTTGCCATTACATCCCTCTTTGTCAAATACATATGTCTTTTGCCAGAATCACACGTATTTCCACCATACATCAATGTTGCCAAGCTTTAATGGAAAGCTTCAAAAACTAGAATTTTTCTTTGCTTTGATTTGCTTTGTTTTTGCCTGTATCACCTACAATCCGCTCAAGGATGTTTAGAGGACCTTACCCGGTAGGCCAAGCTCTTAGATCTGATAAGATTCGGTGTGCTCCAAGCTTCACAGCTCCAATGGCAAGCTTCACAGCTTCTTTTCACAGCTTCTTTTCCCTCTTCACTCACTCACTCATAAACCCTAATAAACAGCACAAGGCTCTGATACCATGCCATGAAAGGACGGTAGAGGAGGAGGAGACACACACACAGGAGCAAACCCTAATGTATATTGCAAACCCTAACCATAGAGGGAAGCCATGTCCACTCTCACACAAAGCATAATGCACTAATCCATAATCCACACAACACACAATGAGTTGTGTCCACACTCTACTAACCCTAGCTAATGTCCACACACTATGACCAGCTGGACACGCGGTCATTTATGTCTCACACATGTTCCTACCTAATCTGCCAGCACATAGCATAGCTGGCTCACACTGACATCGAGCTTGAATCTCAACAAAAACGATCCTTCTTCATCATGTCCAGAGGTACCTGATCATCTCCCAAAGCCCTGCATAAAGTCTCCCACAGCAAAGAGAATTTCTTCACATAATCCTCAATCGGCTCCAATTCACCCTGTATCAACCCCTGCACTTCATGCCAAACTTTATCTGGGTCCTCAATTTTCTTGAACCTGTTCAAAAGAGCAGTCTTCAATCCATCCTCAGTCATCTCAATGCGTGGCTCAGCATCCTTCAATGACTCTTCATAAGCTCTGCACCATACCCTTGCATCCCCTTTCAAGCATATATTCAGCAGCCGCAATACCTGTACCTGCTCATTGATGTGGTTGCTTATGCATGCAACCTCCATTCTTTCTAGAAAATCTGCCACATCTTCATTTGGACCACCAAAAAACTCTGGATACGACATCATCTTGACCCTCAAGCTTCACTTCAAATCCAAGAAAAACTAGAAACACCTTCCTTCAATCTCTCACTCTGGGGCATACACCCTCGTAAGACAAATCCTTGAGCTATCCTCAGTGGGGGCACCAGAAGGATGTGAGGTGAAAAAAAGAAAGAAAACCCTGCCTCTATAGCCCTTCACCTCGCAAACTTGGAATACACACACACACCAATGGGGGCACCACCAGCCACCGACTGGAACACTCTCTCACCATGCACCACCCACCCACACCATACAGACAGCTCAAAATCCCAATCAACAGATGATTATCCAGAAAAAACATACAAAGCACCAACCATGTACAACTCGGCAAATATACCAAAAACCAGGACTCTGGCCAGGATTTACTGCCAAGGGAATGCACCCTTGCGTCTGACGACCAAGCCTTTGTCTCCCGGTCTCTGCAATCTCCAGAGGGCACCCACACCAGCAACCCTTCTTCACTTCCTCTGTAGCCCGGCTACTCTCTGTCCCCAACTACTACCTGCCAAGTGTCGTAGGCGAGCCCTATCTCCAGCCCACACATCAGCACCTCTGCAACCAATGCACACAAAAAACCAAGGCTCTCTCTCTGGTCAGCATCCACTCTCTGCCCGCAATCATCGCCCACACAAGACCAGCTACTCTCTCTTCAGAAGGCGCCCACACCAGCTAACCTTCAACTCAGCAGCTCCCCTCGCCTCTGTGTGTCGTGACCAGTAGCTTCGCTAACCACCAGAACCTTGCACAATCTCTTCAGCACCACGAACCACTGCTCAACGCAGCATCACCTTCCCTTGCATTCAGCCCAAGCCACATCTTCAGTCCTTGCTAACAGCAGCCCTCTGCAGCTATGACCTTGTTAGCTTTCCACCATCACCCGATAGCGATCATGGTCCCTGGCTGCGCACCCTTCTCTTGCTGCAGCTCTCAAACCTGCATAGGCCACCCCAGCAGCCTCTGTTTCTGCTGCTCTATCACCAGGCTCCTTGCTAGGAGGTCTCCTTCTCCGTTGGCTCCCCACGATCACCAAGGCCTTCGAGCAGTAGACGGCTATCTCTTCACGCCCGTCTGCTTTGTTGCTTTATCACCACGCACCTACGGCTGCGCTCAACTCACAGCCTTTCACTCGCCTCTGGCTATCTGCAATGCCTCGCCAGGCGTCTTCTCTCTCTACCCAGCGGCCCTTATCTTTTCCAGCCGTCGTCTAGATCTGCACAACACCCCCGCCAAGCAGCCTTCTACACTTTACACCCCTTCGCTCCAACCTCGATGACTCAGGTGCTTCCCACGTGGCCACACAAAGCCAGCTTTCGTAGGCTACCCGCCAGCCTTTTTCACCATCGGCAACTTCTTCACGTGCGTCTGTAGCAGCTGCAACGCCTTGTCAGTACAGCCACTCGAGCACGACCTCCTCTGGACCTGGTCTCCTTTCCACGCAACTGTCCCACGCTTACCAGCTTCTATCCTTGACCTGCTGTCTGCCCCCAGCCACCGCCGGCTCTGCCTCTCTCTTGCCAGCCTCACAACACACAAGTCGGCAACCTCCTCTTATGTCTCCGCAGCGCTAGAGGGAGGGCGTCTACTTTCTGGACCCGGGCTCCTTTTTCATGCAACTGTCCCACTCGAATCACCAGCCTATCTCTCTTTTTCGAACAAGGCGGCTATGCTTCTCCTCGAACTTTCGCCAACTTCTGGATGCTGCGCTGGCAGCCAACCAAGCCTTCACGTAGCTATTTTTAATTGGCCATGTTATATTATATTTTTATTTTTTTAAAAGCCTCAAAGCCACAAAATAATGGCCACACTAATGCTAAAAGACTCTTCTTCTCCTTTCTTCAGATCATCACGCCGCGCCCATAACTTTCCAATACCAGAGCTGCCCCCTCTTCACTTCCCACTGTAGCTACTTACCAAATCCGACAATTGCCAGTCGTTGGTGCCCTGCTTTTAGCAACTGTCTGCACACCACACTATTGCAATAAAACTCCCAGATCACCAGCATCTGCTCCGAAAAAAACACGTGCATATACCAGCTTACTGCCAAACCACCCGGCCTGTACATTTTCCAGGGCATTCAAGGCAAAGTTTATTCACACACCACACGTTCCATATGTACACTGACCCAAAATACCTTTCAGATTTTAGCCTGACAACGGGACTCCTTGCTTGTACGAGAGGATCTACAAAGCATAGAGAGGATGCAAAGAGCTTGGCCACGAGAGGGACCAAATGGGAAGACAATTCTACCTCGAGCACTTTGGATATTAACAAAGAAGGAGGAGAAGTTGGTGAAAGATGCCATTACTATATTCCGTACTCCAACGAGGTGCATGAGGTGTTTAAAAGGTGCCTTCACAAAGACAAAGAAGAGAGGTGTTGAGCAATTATATGGCTTGAAGTCCCATGATTGGCACAAGATCAGGGATTTCACTGACGTAAACGAGAACATGTGAACATGTTAATAACACAAAAAATCTTGTGATCACATGTTATATTCACAAAGCCTTCACAAGGGCCTTAAAAATTTATCTTTGTCGGGCATAAAAAATCTTCTTAGGTGGCCACTGACCTGCTATTATGTGAAGATGGTAACATGAGAACATGTGAATAGCTTATTCCCATGTGTAGCCAAGCTTTTAATGGGTTCCCAAATGGCAAGTGACCTGTTATTTTGTGAACGGTAACATGAGAACATGTGAATAACTTGTTCACATGTGTTATTATCACAAAAAATCTTGTGATCACATGAATATTAAATCCCTGCACAAGATGCTTCAAGTAAGTGAAACATTGAAGTTGTTTGTATTTAACTTGTTCAATCATGATATATCTAATCATGGCGTATAAATGTTTATAGTTCATTCTTCCTACAAGCATTTCCAATTGTGCATCCCACGAAGTGCGAGAGACGATTTATAAGATGGGGGAGCTTGTGAGGTTTGTACCCCAAACCCTCATAGCCAATTTTCTACATGCCCCCGTAACTTGTGCATCTATGCTTGCTTTATGTTGTAGTGGAAGATTTGTTTTTCACCACATCCATATTCCTACAATGGGAGGGTATCACTAGCTTTGTTGCCATGGAACAGGATCAACTTGGATCATGGGATTTATACTAGGTTCATTAATAGGCTCAATTAGCTTGATCATTTTATAGTGCATACCCATACTTACCTTTCTTCTTGCACCACTCAAGAAATTTGTGGTGCATTCTTCATTTAGATAAAACCAAAACACCTAACATTTTTGTATCTCAATAATAGAATGCAAGTGAGACACTTGAGGAATTAAGCATGATTAAATGCAAGATACTTGGTACCTTGCATTTTTATCTCTTAATAAAAGAATGCAAGTGAGGCATTTAGCATGATTAAATGAAAGAAAGACTAGGTTTTTCCAACGAGGTGCATGAGGTGTTTAAAAGGTGCCTTCACAAAGACAAAAAAGAGAGGTGTTGAGCAATTATATGGCTTGAAGTCCCATGATTGGCACAAGATGCTTCAAGTAAGTGAAACATTGAAGTTGTTTGTATTTAACTTGTTCAATCATGGTTTTATAGTTCATTCCTCCTACAAGCATTTCCAATTGTGCATCCCACGAAGTGCGAGAGACGATTTATAAGATGGGGGAGCTTGTGAGGTTTGTACCCCAAACCCTCATAGCCAATTTTCTACACGCCCCCGTAACTTGCGCGTCTATGCAGCACGTCTATGCTTGCATTATGTTGTAGTGGAAGATTTATTTTTCACCACATCCATATTCCTACAATGGGAGGGTATCACTAGCTTTGTTGCCATGGAAAAGGATCAACTTGGATCATGGGATTTATACTAGGTTCATTAATAGGCTCAATTAGCTTGATCATTTTATAGTGCATACCCATACTTACCTTTCTTCTTACACCACTCAAGAAATTTGTGGTGCATTCTTCATTTAGATAAAACCAAAACACCTAACATTTTTGTATCTCAATAATATAATGCAAGTGAGACACTTGAGGAATTAAGCATGATTAAATGCAAGATACTTGGTACCTTGCATTTTTGTCTCTTAATAAAAGAATGCAAGTGAGGCATTTAGCATGATTAAATGAAAGAAAGACTAGGTTTTTCCATGTCTAACTTCTTGAACACCAATCCAAGAAACAAAGACTGCTAATGATGGCGTGAGGATTTTCCTTAGCTTGGCTACCTGTAGTGGCCAGGCGGGTAGAAAAGCCTCAATGCTCCTGGATGATAGGAGGGTGGAAGTGAATGGCAAAGCTTGAGAGAGAATATGTAGTAGAGAAGAGAGTGACTGCTTCACAAAAATGCTGGAAATATGATATCCATCACAAGATGTCTCTTAACAATGGGATAAGAATGGTGTTTTTATGAGGTGAAAAAGAAGAAGAGAGAAAGTGTAAATGCTTTACATTTTTATTTGTTTGGGGGGCTGTGTTTGTTCTCATGAGTTACATTTTAATGAGTGTAACTCTTTACATTTTTATTTGTTGGGGAGGGTGTGTGTTTGTTTTTGAAAAGCTTGCTAGCTCCTAGAGGAAGCGGAGGTCGTGATGGAAGAGGACAAGGGTAGCGGAGGACTTGAGCTGGGTGACGATTCCGTAGCCTCGCACACCTCGAAAGTCACCGGTGCCGCCCACTATGGCGATCTCGTTGGTTCCAGCGTTGATGAGGCCATGCAGGCTGATGGTGCCGTTGAGGGAGCCATCGTCGTAAGAGAGAACCTCGACCTCCACGCCGTGGGCAGCGGAGGTGTAGCTGGCCTGGACGTTGTAGCCCCGGATGAAGCCCAGCTGCTTGGAAGACGCGTCAGCGCCCTCTGTCACGTTGAAGGCAAAGAGCTCCGTGCGGCCAAAGCTATTGATGGTGGTGCTGTCAATGGCCGGGATGAGAACGCCCAGATCCTGCCCGCCCTGCTCCACCTGCACGTAGTACTCCAGAGACGGCATGAGGCTAAAAGGACGTGCGGCGGCTGCGCCTCTGAATATCAGCGCTACTACTAGAAACACGACGCTCGTGATCATGCACTTGTCTTGTGGCCTTGACGCCATCGGAAGGCTGCCTGTTGAGTGCAGCTGCTAGCGTGTCTGTAATGGGAGTATTGTGGCCTAAGAGTACTGCTAGCGTGTATGGAATCAGGCCCTGCAGATAGCGCACAGGAGAGGGAGACAGAGATTTCGAAAGTCGCTTGATTGTTGTGCACTGTCCGCATCATCATGCTGCCTTGTTATAAAACCAGGATCTGATTTGAATGTTGACCAATACAAAACAGGATCTGATTTGAATGTTGACCAATACAAACACGACCCGGGCGGCGGCTGTTTGCGGCGCTCGAGAGTCGACTCTACCAAAACGTGGTATTACTCTCTCTCTCTCTCTCTCTCTCTCTCTCTCTCTCTATATATATATACATATATATATACGTCAGCGATTATGCCCACACCAAAGTTCTAAGGGCTTGTTCCCACATTGTCTTTTATGTTTATCTGCGATACAAAAATCCAAGGTATTTTAACACGCCTAACTTTTCTTCGGTGCTTTTTGACCCGCATCTGGGGAATGTTGGTCGACAATGGTATTTTGTATCCTGCGATGTGGGAACAACCCTTCACTTGAGTGACGCTTAAATGTTAACGTAACTTGACGATATGGTCGTTGAACATCGCTCAATCCCCCATGTGTCAACAAAAGCAAAAGGAGAATCAAAGAGCTTCTCTACAATTAATGAGCGCTTCATCTTTAGCATTCCAAAGGGTCAGATTGTGCCAAATGACTCACACAACTTCTCTGGAATTAATGAGTGCTTGATCTTTTGCATTCCCAAGTTCACATTATGCCAAATGGCTCAATGGTGAGATTAAATGCCAAATACCTCAAGGGTGAGATTATACCAAATGGCTCAAGGATAGGGCAAAAGTTTTAAGGTAGATCAAAGAGCTTCTTTGAAATTAATGACCGTTTGATCTTTTGCATTCTAAAGGGCGAGATTGCACCAAGGAGAGGGAAAAACTTTCATGGTTGAATCTCTGCTACTTACCAGTGTGAGTAGGGGAGAGAAGCCTTTCCCCAAACAAGTTATAGAAGCATTGAAATGTTAACAATCCTAATATGGGATTGATCACAGACGTGGATAAACATATATTCAGCATAAAATTAAGGTGGATTAAACCACACAAGAAACTCCATGACTAGAGGAAGAGAGATTGCACACTCAACAATAACTGTTCTCTATTGCATATCACAATGAACCATACAAGGATATAGGCCTTCTTGCATTATCCCACTTTACACATCATCATGCCATGTGGCACTCCCTTTTCCACATTCTTGTATGTGGCTCTCACCTTTCACACATCTTATGTGGCATTCTTCTCCATCCACACACTCAAGATAATATCTAGCACCTCTAGGGTGCATTCACATATGCAACCCCAAGATTCACTCTCACATATTGCACATTGCACATTTCAACACCCCTCCCCAATGTAAACTTGGGTGTGTGCATACAATCTCTCTAATCACTTTGATCAACTTACCTCCTCTCACCCCCATCAATTTGGCATTGCCAATCTCAACACTCCCCCTCAATGCAAATTGGAGTGTTAAACAAGTGTGTGTGCTTGTGCCTAGCCAACCTCGACACAAAGTCTATTTTGAGCCCACTTGCTCACATCAGAACCACTGAGTCCAATTTGAACATAAATGTTCGGGTGGGAACCAACCCATGCGAATGCACCTTGCACGTGCATCGCCTATGCACACTACTACAAAACCATTTTGAGCTTCTTGGTGAGCTCGGGTATGGTTACCCTCATACCATGGGTGAAATCTTACAAAGCCATTTTGGGTAGGGAACCCATGTGTGTGTGAACATCCTCAATCTTCACATATTGTTAACTTTGTTTTTGAAACATGTGAATGAAACCTTTCAAATAAAAAAATGTGTGTGTGCGTGAATCTTCCTTTAAGCTTATAAAAGTATGGAGGTTTGGGTTTATTAAACAATTTAAGGATTGACACCATCTCCATGTACTTTTCTCATTGTCATCTTTAATGACTATTTTGTCGTTTGCACTTTCCTGCATGCTGAACTTTAGACCCACACACATGGTCTTCTTCTCAAAGCTTCCTCCATGGTTGCAAGCTTACGATGCTCTCTTCCTGCTGCTTCTACACTTTTCCATTGTACCTACTGCTCAGCATCTCTTGCCATATGCACAACAGCCTGCATTATCACTGACCACAGTTCATCCTCAACATGAACTTTCCTTTCCCTTACTATAGTAGCTCCTCTATTGTAACTCAGATTTCCATAGCTCTCTATCTATTGAACTTTCTCCTCCAAGAATCACTTTGTATACTTTACACGACTGCCTACTATCACATGACTCCATATCCATAATCTTTGAAACTCTCTTTGATGCGCCACAATAATGCTTCCTCCTTCACAATAAACACCACCGCTTCCTGCAATTTACTATAAGTACATGCTAATTTCTACGCCAAATCCATAAATGCCTTCTTCCTCACTACTCTTGCTCTCCGCAGGCCATGGCAGGTGTGAACCATGATTGTGAGCATCGACCTTCTTCTCCTTGACTACCATTGCTTCTTGAGCTTCAATGGTGAGAGGATCTCCTTATGCTATTAGTCTTCATGCCTCTTGCTTTAACAATATTTCACAAAATTCCAGGAATTATTCCTCCATAGTGCGAGCTCCCTGTAACTTTCAAGTTACCATAGCTCCAAATCTTTGCCTCTTTATAATGCACTTGGCGGTGTTGGCTCTTTGCTTCTCTATACCCAAGTCCTCCATATCTTTGTGAGCCTCCGTAGTGAGGTTCCGTATAGTGAGGTTACCATGGCCATTGACATGACCTTCATGAGCTCCATAATAAGCTTCAAAATATGCATACGCCATCCATGCATGGATCCATCTCCAAGGGTGCTTTAACACAGATTTCTCGCACAAGAAACCATAGGGGATATACCTTGTGAAAGCTTCCTCTTGCTTCCACCAAACATTGCACACACAAGGACTCCCGAACAAGCCCACAACCTCGCTTGCCATAATCTTGACAAGTACACACACCTTCAACATGCTCGTTGCCCAAATGCAGGAGCCATAGTGTGTGAGGATAGATCAATTGAGGCTGTTAAGGTATTCACCTAGTCTTGTTTATTATTTGTGAGGTTTGGGCTGACAAATCAGAACTAGTTAGAAGTTAGTTTGATAGATCATGCACTGCTAATGGTCTAGGTGTCAACTGAAGTCTGTGAGGTCTGGGCTAACAATCAAAAACCAGTTAAAAGTCAGTTTGATAGATCATGCATTACTAATGGTCTAGGTGTCAACTGAAGACTGTGTCTTGTCCGAAAACGAGTCGACTAGGATCAGTTGAAGCTATGCAATATTAAGCCACCATTGAAGAAGCATTAAGTTAAAATTCAAGAGATGGAGACCGATTTAGATTTATTGAGCTCTAGGTTTGCTTCCCCGAGAAGGACAAAGAGACACATAAAGATGAGTTCAAGCAATTACATGTGCAAAGGCAAGACCTATAGATGCAAAAACAATTATAGAAATTATGAGGGAAACCAAGTCTCAGGAAAGCTAAAGGAAGTAGAGCATGATATGTAAGAAAAACAAATTTGATTGTGTTGGATTGATGAAATCGTTTGCTTTAGTTTTAGCTGTCATGTTTTGATGGAGTTTGTTGAAAAGGAACTATGGGTGAAGAGCTAACTTGTGTTGAATCAGAACTGTGTCAATTAGCTTGTGTTTGATTTAACAAGTTCTGAGAGAGGTAGGTTGGTCAACTTTGTGTAAGGATAGATCAATTCAGGCTGTTAAAATATTTTCCTAGTCTTGTTTCACACTTGTGAGGTTTGGGCTGACAATCAACACTAGTCAGAACTCAGTAGGATAGATCTGGCTAGCACTACTAATCAGCACTAGTCAGAACTTAGTAGGATAGATCTGGCACTACTATTGGTCTAAGTGTCAACAACAACTCAAGACCGTGTCTAGTCCAAAAGGGAGCCGGCTAGGATAAGCTGAATCCTAGTAGGAGTTAGTCAGGGTGTTCAAGAGTAGTTTTGGTCTCTTTGTGTTGAAGCAAAATGTGCTAGTCAGCTACTAGTAGGACAGAGGTAGTACTGAATGGAAAGGTATTCCTCAGTCCAGAAGACTGTTAGCAGAGAGCAGAGATGCTGTCAGCTGTGAGTGTTGGAAGGTAAGTCCTGGTGGGGTTTTAAATGTTTTGAGGGGGTTGAAGAGGGTTAGTGGGAGATTGAGGAGAGGAATTCTGATCCTGTTGGGTCGACTCGGTGAGTTTGGTTAGAACAATCAGAATACAGTCAATTGAAATTAGTAGTGTATTTCATGTGGTATCTCTTTGAGATTGGAGCATCTTGAGAGTCAGGGAAAGGTTAGAGGACAGTTTAGTCAGTTGAGTTGAGACAGTTGAGTCAGTCGAATCTCGTTTAGTCACATAAGTGTTAACAGAAGGTCAATAAAGGGTCAGCAAAGCATCTAGTAAGCATCTGAGGTTCTAAGTTTTAGATTAGCTGATGTTTGAGGAATCCTAAGGGAGCCTAGAGGACTCATTTCTGACTGGAGCCTCAGCCAATGTATGATTATTCAAAAGACAGTCAACACCTGATTTGTTAATGTCAGCTAAAAGTATTTCTGGTCAGTTGGTAGTCAGTTGAGGTCAGTTGAAGGGTTCTAAAGGAACACCAAAGTTATTGGAGATGGGAGCTGGCTTGGGAGGATGTCTTGAAGGGGCAACTATATAGTTTTAGGAGTTTGGAGTGTGCTCAAGTGTCTGCCTTTGTCAGCTGAAGCTCAGGGGGACATGAGCTGAAGCCGGAGTGAACTGGTGCCTTCACTTCGTGTTTGTGCTAGGTAGCGGTGCTAGGTGGTAGTTCCCTCTTCATGGTGTTATAGAGGCAGGTCTCCCCACCGACACATCATTGTTTTGGTATCCCCACTGAGGAGGGCTTTGAAGCACACTTTTTATTTATTTTCAACTCTAAAAGTTTTGTGTAGAGAAGATGGCAGCAATCATGACATATTTGGTCTTCCATGGACATGCTCAAGAGGATCTATAGAAAGTTTTGGCAGGGATGGGGCTGGCAGCATTCACCCTTGGGAAGGATAGAGATGTAGATAAGTTGATCTTCGTGTCCTTGTTGAAGGGAGATGTCAAACCATGGATGTAGACATGGAGAGCTCAACTGAATCCAGGACAGGCATATGAAGACATCAAAATGGCCTTGGTGCAGCACTATAAATAGGGAAAATCTCTACATGCTTTGTGGCAGGAAATCTAGAGATTAAAGCATAATGTTACTGATGTGCTTGATAGATTTGTGGACCATTTTTGAGGACCTGTGGGGAAGATGGGACACCTCATTGAGAACAGAGCATCAACCTATTCTTTTGAAGAAAGATATGTTGATCTAGTCCCTTCATGCTGATCTGCAGGAGAAAGTGGAGATGAAGAGACTCAAAACCTTTGAAGAGACTCTAGGTAGTAGTGAATGGTGTTGAGATATCGAGCTCGTCTAGTGAGCCGGTGGACACTGATGACCCGCCTGGGGGATAGGCCCCACACTTACACCACTGGCATGGTTGGTGAGATCTTGGGTGATATGCAGCCAGTGGGATGACAGGCTGTGTGACAACCATTCTAGAGACTGGCATAGTTATAGCGCCAGCTCATTTAGTCAGGTTCACACTATAGAGAACCCGTGTATGTATTTAGTTGAGTACCTTTCATATTGTGTGTACTCTTATTCTTGTATATGGTGTGTTGAGTGTTGAGTAAAGAAGAAGAAGATTTTCAGCCTCTCACCTTGTGTGTTCTCTATTAGGGTTTTGTGAGTGTGTGTGTGTGTGCTTGCAAGAGCTCAAGCTCTCTTCCCCCCTGCATCTTTTCATGGTATCAGAGCCTGGTTCGTGCTAAGGGCTGAGCTACAAGCAAGAGAACCACAGGAAGTGGTACGAGGGTAAGAGCTTCAACTACTCTTCCCTATTTGTGTTGGTGACTACACCCTTGTCGGGAGCTCTACGGGAGGCACCGGCAAACGATCTCTGATTGAGAAGCTTTCTTCGCGGGAGCAAAGCTATAGGGCAACTATACTGTCCTACCAGACTATCGGATGACATTTTCTGGGCCAAAAACGCGTTTCGGGCGTGTCTGGACCTCCGTTTTTCAGAAAGCAGGCGATTTCGAGCACTGCGGGTAAGTCATCGATTCTCTGCAGAACTCTGTTTTAAGAACTGCAGGAAGACAGATTGACTGTGCAGACACTGTGGGTGCTGCAAAGAGGTCTACAGTTGCTATTGGGTGTATGTATGCACATTGAAGTCACTGGTTGTGACATTTGAGTGTACTACAGTACCGCTGCAGAAAATACAACAGTTTGTGTAGAAAAACCAGAGTGCTGTTTCTGGTAAAATTGTGTGTTTGACAAGATGTCAAATGATGGGATAACCCAGATTGTGGCTGAGAAGCTTGATAAGAATAACTTCCATGCTTGGAGGTTCAGGTTGACGAATTTCCTGATGGAAAAAGGCTATTGGGACTACATAGAAGGTGAGCATGAAGAGGCACCGGAGATACCGGATATAAATCCGACTGCTGCAGATGTGAAAGAGTTTAAAGACTAGAACCAAGGAGCCAGGAAGGTTATGTATTGGCTCTCCATTAGTATACAGGACACCATGATTAGGAACATTCAGGATGCCAAGTCCCCCAAGGAGGCGTGGGACACCTTGGTAAAGCTCTATGAAACAAATACCAAGGCACGTAAGATACAGTTGAAGAATGAACTTCATACTGTGGAGAAAAAGAGCATGTCTGTGAATGACTATGCGCTAAAGATAAAGGGTATTGTGGAATCCCTTGCATCTATTGGTGTGTCAGTAGATGATGATGACAAGGTGGAAGTCTGTCTACGTGGTCTTGGGCCACAATACAAGGCGTTCAAGATGTCCATTCAGACTCGAAAAAACATTCCCAACTTTACAAATTTGGTGTCTATGCTGATTATCGAAGAGAAGAGCTTGGGTGAAGACCAACAGTCTTCACAAAGCAAAAACAGTTCAGAGCAACAGGCCTTCTACACGAGTTCAGGAAGAGGACGAGGTAGAGAAGGCCGTGGACGCGGTCAAGGAGGTGGCCGAACAGGTAATCAGAATTATGGCCAGCAGCAGCAGCAACAACAACAGTCCCAGAATCAACAACAACAACAACACGTGGGTGGAAGAGGCAAATTCAGAGGCAGGGGGAGTCAAAGAGGCAGTGGAAATTGGCAAAGGCAATATAATGATGCACGTGAATGCTATTATTGTGGTAAGCCTGGACATATGCAAGCAGAATGTTATAAGAAGCAGGCTGACATGCAAAATGGGAAAGTGCAGCAAAACAACTATGTATCCTCAAGCAGAAATAATGAGGATAATGAAAGGTTGTTTGTTATGCAGCATGTCGTGAATGCCATGTCTGAAAATGTTGATGCAGCACAAAAAGATAATGTATGGTATGTGGATTCAGGCGCTTCGAACCACATGACGAGTCATGGGGAGTGGTTCAAGGAGATGAAAAACTCGGAAAGACCAGGTTTTGTAGAAACAGGGGATGACACTGCTCATCCAATTGCCCATGTTGGAGATGTGCCATTGTCTATGCAGGATGGCAAAGTGAAGTACCTTGCAGATGTACTTCATGTATCGAACATAACAAAGAATCTGGTTTGAGTTGGTCAGATGATTGAGCAAGGTTTGCAGGTTCGGTTCAACCCTGATGGTTATTATGTTGAAGACTTTAAAGACAAGTGCAGGTTGGTTGCAAAAGGTAACAGAGTGGGCAGAATGTTTACATTGAATGTAGACATGCCTGAAATGAGTGCTGCGATGTTTGCAAATGGTTTAGAAATTGTTGCAGACACAAACATTTGGCATTAAAGGATTGGACATGTAAATGTGCAGAGATTGAAGTTTATACAGACAAAAGGAATTGTGACAAGGCTGCCAAAATTTAAAGTGGAAGGTATGCAGAAAATATGTGAAGCATGCCAATTTGGGAAGCAAACAAAGCATGTGTTTTCACTAACAAATATGTGAGCAGAAATGCACTAGATGTTGTGCATTCAGATGGATGGGGTCCTACGAAGACCATATCTATGGGAGGCTGCAGGTATTATGTGACTTTCATTGATGACCACACAAGGAAAGTGTGGGTATATTTCATGAAGGAGAAGAGTGAGGTGTTCACTCACTTTCAGAATTTCAGAGTTTTGGTTGAAAAGCAAACAGGGAAATATGTAAAGTGCCTAAGGTCAGATGGAGGGGGAGAGTACTTCTCCAATGAGTTCTCTAAATTTTTGAAGAAGAATGGTATTCGGAGACAGTTTACATGCAGATACACTCCGCAGCAAAATGGAGTTGCTGAGCGAAAAAACAGGCACATTGCTGAGATTGCGCAAGCATTGATGGAAGAGAAGAATATGCCGCATAGCTATTGGGCTGAGGCTGTTTCTACAGCAGTATACATCATGAACAGGACTCCAACTGCAGCCATACATGATGTAACTCCAGAGGAGAGGTTTACTGGCAGAAAACCAGATTTGTCTCATTTGAAAGTCTTTGGATGCATTGCATATGTGCATGTGCCAGATGAGCTGAGAACTAAGCTGGATCCAAAAGCTGAAAAATGTGTGTTTATTGGATACTCGCTTGAGCAAAAGGGATACAGGTGTTATAAACCTGCTACACGTGAGTTGAGGGTAAGCAGGGATGTTGTCTTTGATGAGATGAGTAGCTGGTATGCTGCTGAAAAAGAAGCTGTTGGGGCTGATGTGAGTGGAAGTGTGGTTGCACAGAATGCAGGTCAGCAATCACAATCTTTGAGTGGACCAGGAGAGTCCTCATCTAGTGGGTCTATTGATAGACCATGGAGTGGCAGGCTGCATCATAATACCAGTCCTGCAAATGTGATTAGTACATCACGTAAAGGAAAAGAGAAAGTGGTTGAGCCCCTTGGTATGCCTGACATTTCTGCAGGGCATTCTCATGTTGATGGAGAGTCTATGGCTCAGATATGAGCCTTGATGATGAGGAGCTTGGGATCCCAACTATGAGAACACCTGGTGTAAAGAAGGCTATGGAAGCCATGAATGAAAAGCTGTGAAGATCAGGGAGAGTGAAGAACCCTGTGCAGAGATTTACATATGATGGTTATGTGGCACATCACTATGCATATATGGCAAAGGTTGTGCAGGTTGTAGAGCCCACATGCATTGATGAGGCTGTTGGAAATGTGTGTTAGGAGAAAGCTATGGATGAGGAGATGGATGCACTATATGGAAATGAAACTTGGGATTTAGTGCAATTGCCTGAAGGTAAGAAAGCCATTGGATACAAGTGGGTGTACAAAGTTAAACATAACAGTGATGGAAGCATAAACAGGTACAAGGCTAGATTGGTAGCCAAAGGATATGCGTAGACATATGGGATTGATTATGAGGAAACTTTTAGCCCAGTTGCCAAGATGGCAACGGTGAGAGTTGTGATAGCAGTGGCTGCGTCAAAGCAATGGTCTTTACATCAGATGGATGTAAAGAATGCATTCTTGCATGGGGATTTGCAAGAAGAGGTGTATATGTTGCAGCCACCTGGTTATGAGGATGTGGGTCACCCCGAGCATGTTTGCAGGTTGAAGAAAGCCTTGTATGGCTTAAAGCAAGCATCAAGAGCATGGTCTGACAAGATTTCTGAATATCTTATCACTATTGGCTTTCATGTAGCCAATGTAGATTTCTCGTTGTATGTGAGACATGGTGATAGAGGAGTTGTGCTTGTTGTCATCTATGTAGATGACTTGATCATTACGGGGGACCATGATGCAGAGATCTTTGATGTAAAGATCTTGCTTAGACAGAAGTTCGAGATGAAGGATCTAAGGGAGCTCAGATATTTCTTGGGCATTGAGGTGATTAGGTCACCACATGGTATTGGATTACTACAGAGACAGTATGGCTTGGACATGTTGTCCAAGTATGGTATGACAGGCTGTAAGCCTATTTCTGTGCCATTGGATCAGAATGGCAAGTTGAGTGCAGATTCAAGAGAGATCTTGGAGGATCCTACTATGTACAGGCGCATAGTAGGAAGTTTGATCTACATGACGATCACCAGACCAGATTTGAGCTATGCTGTTGGGTTGGTGAGTCAGTTTATGCAGGTTTCACGGAAACTGCATTTGGATGTGGTGAGACGCATACTGAGGTATGTGAAGTCTACTTTGCATTGTGGACTATTCTATGAGACTGGGACAGAGATATGTGTACATGGGTACACAGATGCTGATTGGGCTGGTAGTATCTCAGATAGAAGATCTACCAGCCCAATCAGCATCTGGGGGAGCTCAGATATTTCTTGGGCATTGAGGTGATTAGGTCACCACATGGTATTGGATTACTACAGAGACAGTATGGCTTGGACATGTTGTCCAAGTATGGTATGACAGGCTGTAAGCCTATTTCTGTGCCATTGGATCAGAATGGCAAGTTGAGTGCAGATTCAGGAGAGATCTTGGAGGATCCTACTATGTACAGGCGCATAGTAGGAAGTTTGATCTACATGACGATCACCAGACCAGATTTGAGCTATGCTGTTGGGTTGGTGAGTCAGTTTATGCAGGTTTCACGGAAACTGCATTTGGATGCGGTGAGACGCATACTGAGGTATGTGAAGTCTACTTTGCATTGTGGACTATTCTATGAGACTGGGACAGAGATATGTGTACATGGGTACACAGATGCTGATTGGGCTGGTAGTATCTCAGATAGAAGATCTACCAGTGGATTCATGTTTTCTCTGGGGAGTGCTGCTGTGACTTGGAGCAGCAAGAAGCAGCATACGTTTGCTCTATCCAGTACTACAGAGGCTGAGTACAGAGGAGCTGCTATGGCAGCATGTGAGGTAGCTTGGTTGAGAAAGCTACTTGCAGATTTGGGTCTATCAGTGGATAGACAAGTTGTCATTTTCTATGACAACATTAGCAGTATACAGTTGGCCAGGAACCCAGTCTTTCATGCTCGTACGAAGCACATAGAGGTCCACTACCACTTCGTCAGAGAGAAGGTCTTGGCAGGAGATCTTGACCTTGTTTATGTCAGCACAGAGGATCAGGTAGCTGATATCTTCACCAAAGCATTGGGTATAGAGAAGCTCCGCAGATTCAGGGCTTTTCTTGGTGTACATGAGATGGAGTTGAGCTCGAGGGGGAGTGTTGAGATATCGAGCTCGTCTAGTGAGGCGGTGGACACTGATGACTCGCCGCCTGGGGGATAGGCCCCACACTTACACCACTGGCATGGTTGGTGAGATCTTGGGTGATATGCGGCCAATGGTGGGATGACAGGCTGTGTGACAGCCATTCTAGAGACTGGCATAGTTATTGCGCCAGCTCATTTAGTCGGGTTCACACTATAGAGAACCCGTGTATGTATTTGGTTGAGTACCTTTCATATTGTGTGTACTCTTATTCTTGTATATGGTGTGTTGAGTGTTGAGTAAAGAAGAAGAAGATTTTCATCCTCTCACCTTGTGTATTCTCTATTAGGGTTTTGTGAGTGTGTGTGTGTGCTTGCAAGAGCTCAAGCTCTCTTCCCCCCTGCATCTTTTCAAATGGAATATCTAGCTTAGTACTACGAGGTGAGAGTTTACTCATAGTTTACTAAACTAGAGATTCCATTCACTATTACCTAGATTTATGGGTGTTGTTTTGAATGGAGCAACCATCACTACAACATAAACCCCTCATAGCAATCACCGTTTTCATTTCTACAGGTGTCAATACTAGGCATCGCGTGTGCGACACCCATAGCGCCGATCCGGCATCTCATAAACTATGTTTTTGCATCATTTACGAGACACCCACAGTATGGCATAAACAACACCTACTATATGGGCATCCTGTAATGACAGTGCATTAAAAATTAAATAGTGTGTCATGTACGCTAAAAGGTTTATTGTGCTCAAAGAACATGCCCAATTGATATGTCCACCCCAAACGCAAGAATAAGAAAAAAGGCATTGACTATGGTTAGAAACCTTATGAAATAGATGATTGCTGTGTGGTCAAGTGGATTTGTGCAGGTGCATGAATGAAAAAGGAAAGCACATGGGAAAACAAGTGAATGAGTAAGCCGAGGGTGTAACTTTTCAGAAGAATCAAAGGCGACAAATGAGTTGAAGAAGTTGAAAAGGGGGCAAAAGTTTTGAAGGGTGGGAGAAGAGAGGTGCGAGTCCTGTAGAAACCAAGAGATGTTGGGTGAGGGATTTCTGTGGAAGTTTGTTGTGACTTTTTGTTTGAGAAGGAGATGACACGGATTTTGTTTGAGTAGACTTGAGTTTTCACAGAGCAGAGGTTGAAAAGGTGAGAGGGTCTTGTAGGTGGTTGGTTCCCTAGGACCTCTAAGGCTATAATTCTTTTGGAACTTGGACCAGGTCTCAAAGTCTTATTCAATGGTTCTTTGTCATATTTGTTGGGTAGAAGTCTATAGAGTGTAGTTGCAGCTCAGTTTGTTTTTGGTTCTTTGTGGAGTTGAGAACACAGGATTTTTGTTGGGGATAATTGTGTGGAAGTCCCTTGGTTTTGTGGTGCTTTTATATGTTTTGTGTTAAATCTCCAAATCTCAAGGGTGTTTAGATTGGCTTAGTTTTATATATACATATGGAAGTCTGATTGTGTTGGATTGATGAAATATTCTGCTTTGGTTTTAGCTGTGATGTTTTAATGGAGGTTTTTGAAAAGGAACAATTGTGAGTGAAGAGCTGACTTGTGTTGAATCAGAACTGTGTCAGTTAGTTTGTATTTGAGTCAACAAGTTGTCATAGAGGTAGCTTGGTCAACTATGTGTCACGATAGATTAGTTGAGGCTATTAAAGTATTGTCCTAGTCTTGTTTAACACTTGTGAGGTTTGGGCTGATTATCCGAACTAGTCAGAACTCAATAGGATAGATCTGGCACACTGCTAATGGTCTAAGTGTCAATGACTTAAGACCGTGTTGTCTGGTGAGAAGGGAGTCAGCTAGGATCAGCTAAAGCCCAATAGGAGCCAGTCGTGGGTGTTCAGGAGTAGTTTTGGTCTCTTTATGTTGAAGAGGAAAGTCTTGAGTCAAGTCTACCAGTCAGAGGCAGTATTGAATGGAAAGGTATTCTTGAGTTAGAAGACTGTCAACAGATAGCAGCAGAGCTGTTGTAAGCTGTGAGTGTGGGGAGGTGAGTCTTGGTGGGGTTTTGAGTGTTTTGAGAGCTTAAGAGGATCAGTGGACACAGAGGAGAGGAAATGGTAGTCAAGGAGAAGAAGGTCGATGCTCACAATCATGGTTCACACCTGCCATGGCCTGCGGAGAGCAAGAGTAGTGAGGAAGAAGGCATTTATGGATGTGGCGCAGAAATTAGCATGTACCTATAGTAAATTGCAGGAAGCGGTGGTGTTTATTGTGAAGGAGGAAGCACTATTGTGGCGCATCAAAGAGAGTTTCAAAGATTATGGATATGGAGTCATGTGATAGGCAATCATGTAAAGTATACAAAGTGATTCTTGGAGGAGAAAGTTCAATGGATACAGAGCTATGGAAATCTGAGTTACAATAGAGGAGCTACTATAGTAAGGGAAAGGAAAGTTCACGTTGAGGGTGAACCGTGGTTAGTGATAATGCGGGCTGTTGTGCATATGGCAAGAGATGCTGAGCAGTAGGTACAATGGAAAAGTGTAGAAGCAGCAGGAAGAGAGCATCGTAAGCTTGCAACCTTGAAGGAAGCTTTGAGAAGAAGACCATGTGTGTGGGTCCAAAGTTCAGCATGCAGGAAAGTGCAAACGACAAAATAGTCATTAAAGATGACAATGACAAAAGTGCATGGAGATGGTGTCAATCCTTAAATTGTTTAATAAACCCAAACCTCCATACTTTTATAAGCTTAAAGGAAGATTCACACACACACACACATTTTTTTATTTGAAAGGTTTCATTCACATGTTTCAAAAACAAAGTTAACAATATGTGAAGATTGAGGATGTTCACACACACATGGGTCCCCTGCCCAAAATGGCTTTGTAAGATTTCACCCATGGTATGAGGGTAACCATACCCGAGCTCACCAAGAAGCTCAATGGTTTTGTAGTAGTGTGCATAGGCGATGCACGTGCAAGGTGCATTCGCATGGGTTGGTTCCCACCTGAACATTTATGTTCAAATTGGACTCAGTGGTGGGCTCAAAATAGACTTTGTGTCTAGGTTGGCTAGGCACAAGCACACACACTTGTTTAACACTCCAATTTGCATTGAGGGGGAGTGTTGAGATTGGTAATGCCAAATTGATGGGGGTGAGAGGAGGTAAGTTGATCAAAGTGATTAGAGAGATTGTATGCACACACCCAAGTTTACATTGAGGAGGGTGTTGAAATGTGCAATGTGCAATGTGTGAGAGTGAATCTTGGGCTTGCATATGTGAATGCACCCTAGAGGTGCTAGATATTATCTTGAGTGTGTGGATGGAGAAGAATGCCACATAAGATGTGTGAAAGGTGAGAGCCACATACAAGAATGTGTGAAAGGTGAGAGCCACATACAAGAATGTGGAAAAGGGAGTGCCACATGGCATGATAATGTGTAAAGTGGGATAATGCTAGAAGGCTTATATTCTTGTATGGTTCATTGTGATATGCAATAGAGAACAGTTATTGTTGAGTGTGCAATCTCTCTTCCTCTAGTCATGGAGTTTCTTGTGTGGTTTAATCCACCTTAATTTTATGCTTAATATATGTTTATCCACTGTGATCAATCCCATATTAGGATTGTTAACATTTCAATGCTTCTATAACTTGTTTGGGGAAAGGCTTCTCTCCCCTACTCACACTGGTAAGTAGCATAGATTCAATCATGAAAGTTTTTCCCTCTCCTTGAGGCCCATTTGGTGCAATCTCGCCCTTTAGAATGCAAAAGATCAAACGGTCATTAATTTCAAAGAAGCTCTTTGATCTACCTTAAAACTTTTGCCCTATCCTTGAGCCATTTGGTATAATCTCACCCTTGAGGTATTTGGCATTTAATCTCACCATTGAGCCATTTGGCATAATGTGAACTTGGGAATGCAAAAGATCAAGCACTCATTAATTGCAGAGAAGTTGTGTGAGTCATTTGGCACAATCTGACCCTTTGGAATGCTAAAGATGAAGCGCTCATTAATTGTAGAGAAGCTCTTTGATTCTCCTTTTGCTTTTGTTGACACATGGGGGATTGAGCGATGTTCAACGACCATATCGTCAAGTTACGTTAACATTTAAGCGTCACTCAAGTGAAGGGTTGTTCCCACATCGCAGGATACAAAATACCATTGTCGACCAACATTCCCCAGATGCGGGTCAAAAAGCACCGAAGAAAAGTTAGGCGTGTTAAAATACCTTGGATTTTTGTATCGCAGATAAACATAAAAGACAATGTGGGAACAAGCCCTTAGAACTTTGGTGTGGGCATAATCGCTGACGTATATATATATGTATATATATATATATAGAGAGAGAGAGAGAGAGAGAGAGAGAGAGAGAGTAATACCACGTTTTGGTAGAGTCGACTCTCGAGCGCCGCAAACAGCCGCCGCCCGGGTCGTGTTTGTATTGGTCAACATTCAAATCAGATCCTGTTTTGTATTGGTCAACATTCAAATCAGATCCTGGTTTTATAACAAGGCAGCATGATGATGCGGACAGTGCACAACAATCAAGCGACTTTCGAAATCTCTGTCTCCCTCTCCTGTGCGCTATCTGCAGGGCCTGATTCCATACACGCTAGCAGTACTCTTAGGCCACAATACTCCCATTACAGACACGCTAGCAGCTGCACTCAACAGGCAGCCTTCCGATGGCGTCAAGGCCACAAGACAAGTGCATGATCACGAGCGTCGTGTTTCTAGTAGTAGCGCTGATATTCAGAGGCGCAGCCGCCGCACGTCCTTTTAGCCTCATGCCGTCTCTGGAGTACTACGTGCAGGTGGAGCAGGGCGGGCAGGATCTGGGCGTTCTCATCCCGGCCATTGACAGCACCACCATCAATAGCTTTGGCCGCACGGAGCTCTTTGCCTTCAACGTGACAGAGGGCGCTGACGCGTCTTCCAAGCAGCTGGGCTTCATCCGGGGCTACAACGTCCAGGCCAGCTACACCTCCGCTGCCCACGGCGTGGAGGTCGAGGTTCTCTCTTACGACGATGGCTCCCTCAACGGCACCATCAGCCTGCAGGGCCTCATCAACGCTGGAACCAACGAGATCGCCATAGTGGGCGGCACCGGTGACTTTCGAGGTGTGCGAGGCTACGGAATCGTCACCCAGCTCAAGTCCTCCGCTACCCTTGTCCTCTTCCATCACGACCTCCGCTTCCTCTAGGAGCTAGCAAGCTTTTCAAAAACAAACACACACCCTCCCCAACAAATAAAAATGTAAAGAGTTACACTCATTAAAATGTAACTCATGAGAACAAACACAGCCCCCCAAACAAATAAAAATGTAAAGCATTTACACTTTCTCTCTTCTTCTTTTTCACCTCATAAAAACACCATTCTTATCCCATTGTTAAGAGACATCTTGTGATGGATATCATATTTCCAGCATTTTTGTGAAGCAGTCACTCTCTTCTCTACTACATATTCTCTCTCAAGCTTTGCCATTCACTTGAGCATTGAGGGTTTTCTACCCGCCTGGCCACTACAGGTAGCCAAGCTAAGGAAAATCCTCACGCCATCATTAGTAGTCTTTGTTTCTTGGATTGGTGTTCAAGAAGTTGGACATGGAAAAACCTAGTCTTTCTTTCATTTAATCATGCTAAATGCCTCACTTGCATTCTTTTATTAAGAGACAAAAATGCAAGGTACCAAGTATCTTGCATTTAATCATGCTTAATTCCTCAAGTGTCTCACTTGCATTCTATTATTGAGATACAAAAATGTTAGGTGTTTTGGTTTTATCTAAATGAAGAATGCACCACAAATTTCTTGAGTGGTGCAAGAAGAAAGGTAAGTATGGGTATGCACTATAAAATGATCAAGCTAATTGAGCCTATTAATGAACCTAGTATAAATCCCATGATCCAAGTTGATCCTGTTCCATGGCAACAAAGCTAGTGATACCCTCCCATTGTAGGAATATGGATGTGGTGAAAAACAAATCTTCCACTACAACATAAAGCAAGCATAGATGCACAAGTTACGGGGGCGTGTAGAAAATTGGCTATGAGGGTTTGGGGTACAAACCTCACAAGCTCCCCCATCTTATAAATCGTCTCTCGCACTTCGTGGGATGCACAATTGGAAATGCTTGTAGGAAGAATGAACTATAAACATTTATACGCCATGATTAGAAATATCATGATTGAACAAGTTAAATACAAACAACTTCAATGTTTCACTTACTTGAAGCATCTTGTGCCAATCATGGGACTTCAAGCCATATAATTGCTCAACACCTCTCTTCTTTGTCTTTGTGAAGGCACCTTTTAAACACCTCATGCACCTCGTTGGAGTACGGAATATAGTAATGGCATCTTTCACCAACTTCTCCTCCTTCTTTGTTAATATCCAAAGTGCTCGAGGTAGAATTGTCTTCCCATTTGGTCCCTCTCGTGGCCAAGCTCTTTGCATCCTCTCTATGCTTTGTAGATCCTCTCGTACAAGCAAGGAGTCCCGTGTTCCTCTGAACTGCTCCCAAACGTTAGAGGCGACATTCTTAAAGATGTGTATTGGATCAAGAAGATGGTTGATTTTGAGGCTCGTCCAATATGGTAGGCGAAAGAAGATAGAGTACCTTATCAAATAACAACAAATATTAAGAGGATTATCTTTTCATCCAAAGCTTGTATTGGAATTCTATGTCAAAGATATATTACCTATTCATGCCGAGGGGAGGAGGACTTTCCACTCCATTCCATAATGCTTTCCAATCTCCCATGCTTAGTGGATGTGGAGAGATTCCCATCCAAGAACGAAAAAATTTGGGATGATGATGAGGGATAAATCGATGATGATTCTCATATATCACTTTCTTCAAGCTCTTTGGCCTAGATGCCACCAATGATGGACCACAAATAGAGCATGCATGGTATCCAGATGTGGAGAGACCTAAACAACATAGACATTCAAGCATGTCAAAAAACAATACAATGATAATAAAGAATCATCATGAATAGAAACCCATTTGACTCACCTGAACACTCGCCCCATAACCAGGAAAGTCATGCATCCTCCACATTAAGATGGCCTTCAAGAGAAAGTCTCATGAAGATGGAGGCCGATATATGTCATGCACATGGATACCTCTCCAAAGTATCTCAAGCTCATTAATCAAGGGCTCAAGATATATATCCATATTCTTTACCTTATGTTTCCCAGGAATGAGAAGGAATAACATGACATGTCCTTTCTTTATTGCCATGGATGGAGGAATGTTGTAGTTCACCATACCACTGGCCATATACTATATGAGGTGCTCTTGATTCCAAAAGGATTAACACCATGCATACCCAATGCAAGTCTCAAATGTCTAGACTCTTCCTTGAAGCTTGGCCAGATTTACTCGATGTGCTTCCATGCAGGAGTGTCTGCAGGGATTCTCATCTTTCCATCATTGGATCGATGAGAGGAATGCCATGACATGAGCTCTGTAATAGATTTGCACTTGAACACATGTTGGATGCGAGGAATGATGGAAAAATGTCGCAACACCTTACGCGGCACATGTAGACCTTTAAGGTCCTCTCGATATCTTGACTCTCCCACAAATAGAACATGTATCCCACGGAAGAGAACACAATCATTGACACATGCATGAATGCGAGTATAATCCAAGCCTCCAAGAGATGTCACAAAGCGCCTTGCTTGGTCTCTTGAGGTTGGCAATTTATTCTCCTTTGGAAGCATCTTCGACAAAAGCCTATCAACAAAACAATCAAATACATTAATATAAAAAATAATTGCTTCTTATTATATATCTATAATGGAAGTAGACAATTTATGAAAGTAGAAAACTCACTTGAGAAGTGCATTCAAACTTGCATTGCTCCATCCATAGATTGTTTGCAAGTTGAGAAACTCGAGAGCAGTGCGTAGAATGGAATATGTGCATCCCTTAAATGGTGGGGTCCAAGCTGCGTTATAAAGGCGATCATATTCCATGGCTTTTTCATTTTGACTACGCTCATTGGTAAATAGAAAACGTACCATATCTTCTAAAACCTCTTCCTCCATCTCATGAGGAAAGGGTGGTGGGCTTATATCTCCATCATTCCAATCCTCCACCACTTCTAGGTTTTGTGAAGTCTCTGCCATTTCTCTATGACGCTTGGCCTCTTGTTGACGCCACCTATGAGTTAACATAGAAGGGTGCGGTGCATTATCCTGCACACGAGTATTTCAATGTGAGTCTCCACATTGAATACTAATTCTTAAATAAATTCTTACAATATAAGCAAAGTATACTTACCATTGACCCCGTCGGTTCCCATTTTTCATACATTGAAATGTGATTCATCGTCGTAATGCTACGTTGTCGACGCATACATCCTCGATAACGACGATCACACATACATTTTATTTTTGTTGCAACCAACGATCTCGATTTTGAACATGAAGGGACTCATCACTAGAAGAACTGATTGATGAAGACATCCTGCATATTCAAAAAAAGAATAAATTATTTTAATCTTTCTATATGTGTTTAAAAACTATTATGTTTCGCATCTATAAACACATCTACAAGCGCGTTTATAAATGCATCTACTCTACAGAATAGATGCATTTCTAGATGCATTTTTAGACGCGTGTACAGACGCGTTTATAGACGTAAAAATAGACGTACACTGTGGCAAGAAAGATCAAAAATTGAACCCGAGAGTGTTTTGCCAGTAGTTTGACAAAATGTAGTTCTTCCAAAAAGCATCCTGCCTTATTTCTAACCTCTCTCACCCTCTCAAGCTTCTAACCCTCTTTTGATTATATTATATTTTCTTCATATTTGATTACTAATCTTTTGTATGTATGCATTACTAATCTTCTTAATATTTTCTTGGTTTGTATGTATGCATTACTAATCGTTTCGTCACTCTTTTGTTGGTTTTGTATGTCCTCTAATCCTCTCTTTCAACATCACGAAAAAGAGGTAAGTGATTTCATATCTTTCCTCTCTTTCTTCTATTATTGTTTCACCCTTGGGTGCTGGGGTTTTTCTTTGTTGGTTTACCCATAAGCTTTATGCATAATGCTCGTGCATGCTTTATGCATAATGCCTCATGCTTAAGGCCTTATGCTTAAGTGTTATGCTTTATGCATAAGGCCTCATGCTTAAGCTTTATGCATATGCTTTAAGCCTTATGCTTTAAGCCCATGCATAAGCCTTATGATTTAAGCCTTATGCTTTAAGCCTTATGCTTCATGCTTAAGCCTTAAAGTCAATATTAGGTAATTTAAAAAAAATCTCACATTCTGGGAATCAATTACTCCATATAGTTTTGGACATATCTTAAACATACTAACTTCAAATTTGTCGGAGATCATAGATTTAGATTCTACTCTTCAAGATCTTTCCGATGATATGTCACATGAGGGGGTTTTGACAAACTTTTGGACAAGTTCACCATGTTTCCATTTTTCAAATGGGAATGGGATTTTTCCCAAATTATCTAATATGGTGTTCTTATGCTTTAAGCCTTATGCTTCATGCTTTAAGCCTTATGAATAAACCTTATGCTTTAAGCCCATGCATAAGACTTATGCTTTAAGCTTTATGCATAAGCTTTATGCCTTATGCTTTAATCTTTATGCATAAACCTGACGCATAAGTTTTATGCTTTATGCCTTATACATAAGCTTTATGCTTTATGCCTTATGGCCTTATGCATGCATAAGCTTTATGGAACCGGGAAGTCTTCATTTCATAATATTTTTTTAATAATTTCTTTATTTGTATAGATGTGTCCTAGGTCCTCATCCTCTTGTCCCATAGACCCACAAGTTGAGGCTCTCATCGAGTCTCAATGATGGTTTTCTAGGGAGGTAGAGGGCATCTTTGGCTATACTCCCACCCGCAAGCAGTTGGTAGCCTATACAGCAGGCACCCCTTTACCATCAGGTTTGCCAACAGAGTCCCTTGCCAGGAACTTTACCCTTGCTAGGCACTTCACCTTCCTTTACATTCACCCCTTATCCATCAGCCCCAGTTAGTGCTACAGCATCTCCTAGGCCTTCAGGAGATCTGACACCTCACAGTCATCATGGCTCTCATGAGAGGGGTAGCCGTCGTCGTAGTAGGGAGGGTAGTTGTGGAGATAGTGGTGGTCGTACTGCACGTCGCACTAGCACTGAGAGTGGAGGTAGAGGATGCCTAGGGCAGTGCTTTGGGGGTGGGGATAGTTCTTCAGAGTCACCACCACATCATGGTGATATATCATATTATGATTTCATAGATCTTGGTGGCATAGTTGATGACTCTCGTGTGGGAAGGAGGTGGTAAACTACTTGCACCAAGCAGTTTTTGCACACTATAAAGACTGCTTTATACATTTTAAGCAGCAAAGGAAGAGCCTAGTGGATGATTGCATTAAAACTATCCACAAGAAGTATCCTAATCCTCACAAACCAAAGCTTTAACAATAGATGGGCGCAACACAAAATTAAAGACATACTTAAGAATAGGAGGTCTCTAGTAAGGAGACATGCAAATGAGGAGAAAGCCCGAATAGATGCCGGTCAAAATGGACACGGCAAGCCATCTACTATTCATAAGGGCGAGTGGAAGAAAGCCAAGAAGGAGGTCTTAGAAGGAGTAGTGAACCAGAAACAAAGAGAAGCGCGGCGAATAAAAATGGAGCCATATCCAGATCGTCGCACTTTGGATCTGGAGGTCGTGCATCATGGGAGGCCGAGTTTGTATGTATAGTGCAACTTCATGTCTTTTCTTTGTATTCTCTCTTTTTGAGTTGTGTTATAATGCTTGTCTTGTGATATGACTAGAGATCCTACCCCAGCAGAAGCAGAGACTAGCTACCATCGTCGTCTCAGTAGTAGAGATACATGGGATTACCTTCACGAAGAAGGGATCATCTTCCCGATGAACAATACATTCGAGCAAGGAGAACACCAATGCACGTAATACTTTTTATTTTTATTTACAAAACATGTTTCAACCTTTATAATACTTTCTATTTTTATTTATATATATCTTCACTTTGTGTAGGCACAAGGTGGACAAGAAGGAGGACAAGATGACCCGGAGAGTGATGACTCGTCCGAGTAGTTTTCCTTGTAGTTTTTCTTCATGTATAGTTTTGGTTTATGCAACTATGTTTCTTTTTCAAGCCTCATGTGGATACCATCATGTATGGATAATTTCTTGGATATAAGATGAAATTTTTCATCTTCTTTATGTATCTATGTTTTTATTCAAGCCTTACGTGGCTACAATCATGTATGGAGAAAGTTTTGGATATAAAATGTAATTTCTCATCTTATTTAATCAAGTATGTTCACAAATCTTTTTGCGTATATCTATCTTTAATTTAAGTTTTTATGTTGATATCTTTGTTGATCTTGATTCATCTATGTACAAGTAAGCAAAAACTTAAACCAGAGAGCTGCCTGCGTAAAAAATGCAGGTGCATGTGTAAAAAATGTAGCTGTACATTTGCACAGGTAGCTCTCTAGAAAAAATTTTTAATTCCAGAGCGCGTCTATAATAAGCGAGTCAATTTATGCATCTATAAGCGCATCTATATCTGTGTCTATATATGCATTTATAATAGAGGCTATAAAGGCATCTATTTTGGAGTCTATATAAGCATCTATATGCACGTTTATATTATTATAGATGCGCATATAGATGCTAAAATAGACACGCACATAGACGCGTGTCTGTAGATACGATTTTAGATGTGATTATAAATGCGCCCGTAACATTTTAAAGCTCGTTGTCAAAACGTGTCTAAAAATGTGCCTATGGTAGCTTTTCCTTGTAGTGTTCCAAAGGTATTATCTTATGTGGCAAGAAGTATTGCACATGGAGATCATAGGAGCCCATGGAGGATGGGAAACAAGTATGTTGGACTATACTTGAGTTTGCCCAGAGAAGAGGCTGCAAAGGCGAGAGGGTCTTGTAAGAGGTTGGTTCCCTAAGATCTCTAAGGTTGCAAGTCTATTGGAGGACCAACTCAAAGTATTCTTCAATGATTCTCCATGATATTTGTTGGTAGAAGTCTGGAGAGGGTAGCTGCAGCTTAGGTTGTTTCAGATTCTTTGTGGAATTGAGAATATAGGATTTTTGTTGGGGATAAATGTATGGAAGTCCATTGCTTTTGTGGTGCTTCTCTCTTTTCCCCGTTCAGTCCCCTGATCTCAAGGGTGTTGAGATTGGTTCAATTTTATATATACATATGGAAGTCTAATTATGTTGGATTGATGAAATATTATGCTTTAATTTTTTTTGTGCTGTTTTGATGGAGTTTGTCGAAAAGGAACAATTGTGAGTGGAGCTAACTTGTGTCGAATCACAACTATGTCAGTTAGCTTATGTTTGAGTTAGCAAGTTCTGACAGAGACAGCTTGGTTAGCTATGTGTGAGGATAGATCAATTGAGGCTGTTAAGGTATTTGCCTAGTTTTGTTTATCACTTGTGAGGTCTGGCCCCACTGACAATCAGAAGTAGTTAGAAGTCAGTCTGATAGATCATGCATTGCTAATGGTCTAGCTATCAGCTAAAGACTGTGTCTTGTCAGAAAGGAGTCTACTAGGATCAGCTCAAGCTATGCAATATTTAGCCATCGTTGAAGGAGCATTAAGCTAAAATTCAAGAGATGGAGGCCAATTTAGATTAATTGAGCTCTAGGTTTGCTTCCTGGAGAGGGACATAGAGACACATAAAGATGAGTTCAAGCAACTACATGCAAAGGCAAGACCTAAAGATGGCACAGCCATGATGACATATCTGGTCTTCCATGGGCATGCTGGAGATGATCAAGAGGAATTTTTGATGGGGATGGAGCTAGCCGCATTCACCTTTGGGAAGGATAGAGATGTAGATAAGTTGATCTTCTTGTTCGTGTTGTTGAAGGGAGATGCCAAACCGTGGATGTAGACATGGAGAGCTCAGCTAAATCAAGGATAGGCATATGAAGACATCAAAATGGCCTTGGTGCAGCACTATAAATAGGAAAAATCTCTAGATTCTTTGTGGCAAGAAATCTAGAGGTTAAACAATAATCTGACTGATGTGTTTGATAGATTTGTGGACCCTTTTGAGGATCTGTGGGGGGAAGATGGAACACTTCATTTTTGGGAATAGAGCATCAGCCTCTTCTTCTAAAGAAAGATATGTTTATCCAGTCCCTTCATGCTAACCTGAAGGAGAAAGTGGAGTTGAAGAGACTTGAAACCTTTGAGGAGACTCTAGGTAGTAATGAAGGGAATATCTAGCTTAGTACTAAGAGGTGACAGGTTACTCATAGTTTACTAAACTAGAGATTCCATTCACTACTATTACCTAGATTTATGGGTGTTGTTTGTAAATGGAGCACCCATCACTACAACAAAAACCCCCCGTAACAATCACCATTTTCATCTCTACAGGTGTCGCTACTAGGCATCGCGTGTGTGACACCCACAACGATAATCAAGCATCTTATAAACTATGTTTTTGCATCACTTATTAAGAGACACATACAACATGGCATAAATAACACCTGCTATATGGGCATCTTGTAATGACAGTGCATTCAAAATTAAATAGTGTGTCACGTACGCTAATAGGTTTTTTGTGCTCAAAGAACATGCCCAATTGATATGTCCACCCCAAACCCAAGAATAAGAAAAAAGGCATTGAGTATGGTTAGAAACCTTAGGAAATAGATGATTGCTGTGTGGTCAAGTGGATTTGTGCAAGTGCATGAATGAAAAAGGAAAGCACATGGGAAAATGAGTGAATGAGTAAGCCCAGGGCTCAACTTTTCGAGGAATCAAAGGCGACGATGAGTTGAAGAAGTTGAAAAGGGCAGAGAAGTTTTGAAGGGTGGGAGAAGAGAGGTGTGAGTGTCCTGAAGAAAATAGAGATGTTGGGTGAGGGAGTTATGTGGAAGTTTGTTGTGACTTTTGTTTGAGACGGAGATGACATGGGTTTTGTTTGAGTAGACTTGAGTCTTCCCGGAGCAGAGGTTGCAAAGGTGAGAGGGTCTAGTAGGTGGTTGGTTCCCTAGGACCTATAAGCGAGCTTTTGACAAAATAGAGGCATGGATTCAGAGGAGAGGTTGTATAAGAGCTCATGTAGAAGTTACATATCACTCATACGTTCTCTACTCCTTTCTATCCAAAATGAAATGGGTGGGTAGAAAGATTCAATGGTGAGTTGTGCACCATGCTGACTAAGTGTGTAGAGGAGCATCCCAAGCAATGTGACTTGCATGTTTCCTTAGCACTGTGGGCTTACAAGACAACTCTCAAATCAGCTACTACTGAGTTTTCACCTTATCATTTTGTTTTTGGGAAAGAGGCTATGATGCCCATTGAAGTTGAGATTCCCAATTCACAATTTCTTGAAGCATCAAGATAGTGGTTTGGATGTTTATAAAGATAGGTTGCTAGATCTGTAAGAGTTGCAATTAGCTAGAGAGAGGAAGCCTTGGACCATTACATTCAGTTAAGCAATCGGAGAGCTGAGCATTTTAATGATACTGTCAAGAACAAGGTATCAAAGAGAAAGGGAGGGTCGCTTCAACAACAGGTCAGGCAACACCTTTCAGACCAAGTTACATATTAAGTGGGAGGGTCGCTTCAAGGTTGTTCATATATATAAGAATGGTACTTATCAGCTACCTGACTTGAATGATCAGTTACATTAAAAGAGAGTCAATGGTTATAGGTTAAAGACATATTGGTGCAAAATTAATGCAATTCAGAAAGATTTAGAGATGTTGGATGCAAATATTCCAATTGATGCAGTAGATTTGTGTTGGGATTTGGGTGTACTTTTCTTTGAGGATTGTCTTCGTGATCTAGCAACATATGGTTGAGCATGAATGCTCTAACCATGGGGGTTTGGCAGACTATGATAGGTTTTTCTATGCTTAAAGAACATTCCCAATGGATATGTCCACCCCAAAGCTAGGAAAAAGAAAAAATGCATTGATTATGGTTAGAAACCATAGGAAATAGACGACTCTTGCGTTGTCAAGTGGATTTGTGCGGGTGCGTGGATAAAAAGGAAAGCACATGGGCAAACGAGTGAACAAGTAAGCCGAGGGTGCAACTTTCTAGAAGAATCAAAGGCAGCGTGACAAGTTGAAGAAGGTGAATTGGGGGGAAGTTTTGAAGGGTGGGGGAAGAGACTTGTCAGTCTCGTGAAGAAACCAAGAGACGTTGGGTGAGGGAGTTCTGTAGAATTTTGTTGTGAGTTTTTGTTTGCGAAGGAGACGACCTGGGTTTTGTTTGAGTATACTTGAGTCTGCCCAGAGGAGAGGTTGCAAAGGTGAGAGGGTCATGTAAGAGGTTGGTTCCCTAGGACCTTTGAGGCTGCAATTCTATTGGAACTTGGACGAACTCAAAGTATTACTCAATGATTATCCATGATATTTGGTAGAATTCTAAAGAGTGTAAAGGTTCTTTCTGATTCTTTGTGGAATTGAGAATACATGATTTTTGTTGGGTATAATTGTGTGGAAGTCCCTTGATTTTGTAGTGCTTATCGCTTTTGTGTTCAATCTCCAAATCTCAAAGGTGTTGAGATTGGCTCAATTTTATATATACATATGGAAGTCTGATTGTGTTGTGGATTGACGAAAACTTATGCTTTAGTTTTAGCTGTGATGTTTTGATGGAGTTTGTTGAAAAGGAATGACTGTGAGTGAGGAGCTGACTTGTCTTGAATGAAAAATGTGTCAGTTAGCTTGTGTTTGAGTCAGCAAGTTCTGATAGATCAGCTCTGTGTGGTGTGAAGATAGATCAGTGGAGGCTATTTAAGTATTGGCCTAGTCTTGTATAACACTTGTGAGGTCTGGGCTGACAATAAAAAGTAGTCAGAACTCAATATGATAGATCTGGCACTGCTAATGGTCTAAGTGTCAACAACTAAAGTCTTTGTCTAGCTAGAAGGGAGTCGTCTAGGATCAGCTATAGCCCAGTAGGAGTCAGCCAGGTGTTCAGGAGTAGTTTTTCTCTCTTTGTGTTAAAGAGGAAAGTTTTGAGTCATGTATGATAGTCAGCCTATCAGGAGTTAGAGGCAGTATGATAGTAGGAGTCAGTCGGGTGTTTAGGAGTAGTTTTTCTCTCTTTGTGTTAAAGAGGAAAGTTTTGAGTCATGTATGATAGTCAGCCTATCAAGAGTTAGAGGCAGTATGATAGTAGGAGTCAGTCGGGTGTTCAAGAGTAGTTTTTCTCTCTTTGTGTTAAAGAGGAAAGTTTTGAGTCATGTATGACAGTTAGCCTATTAGGAGTTAGAGGTAGTATTGAATGGAAAGGTATTCCTGAGTTAGAAGTCCGTGAGAAGAAGAGATGTTGTCAGCCATGTGTATGGAGGTGAGTCCCAGGGGGTTTGAGTGTTTTGAGGGCTTAAGAGGGTTAGTGGAGAGAGGAGAGGAATTCTGATCCTATTGGGTCGACTGGGTCAGTTTGGTTAGACTAATCAGAATACAGTAAATTAGAGTTAGCAGAGAGTCTTTGGTGTGGTATCTCTTTGAGATTGGAGCAGCTTGAGAGTCAGGGGGAGGTCAGAGGACACGTGAGTGGTGATTTCTGCTTCAGTTCATACAATTGAGTAAGCCGAGTCAGGTTCAGTCAAATAAATGTTAATAGAAGGTCCGCAAAGGGTCACAAAGCATCCAGTAAGGATATGGGGTTGTGAGTTTTAGATTAGCTGATATTGGATGAATTCTAAGGAAGCTTGGATGACTCATTTCTGATTGGAGTCATCAGTTAGGGTCTGATTTGAAAGATAGTCAACATCTGATCTATTTGTGTCAGTGTTTCTGGTCAATTATTAGTCAACTGGTTATTCAAGATCAAAGATAACCTGGAAGGATGTCTGGAAGAGGCAGCTATACAGTTTGAGGAGTTTGGAGTGTGCTGAAGTGTTCGCCTATGTCAGCTGAAGCTCAAGGGACATCAGGTAAGTGAACTGGTCCTTCCATCCATTATTTGTGCTGGGTTGTGGTGCTAGGTGTTAGTTCCCTCCTCAAAGTGGTGTGTTTCGAATGGGCTATAGAGGCAGGTCTCCCCACCGACACATCATTGTTTTGGTCCCTTTATATTTGTTTGTAGGTTTGAAAGTTTTCAGTAGAGTAAATGGCAGCCATGATGACATATCCGATCTTACATGGGCATGCTGGTGGAGAGGATCCAGAGGAATTTTTGGTGGGCATAGAGTTGTGAGCATTCACCTTTGGGCTCGGGGGGGGGGGGGTCACTAGTACAAATATGTAAGTATCACGTGGGTTCAACAGAAGGACATTTTAAATATTTAAAACTTACAAAAATATATTTACAGAGGGGATTTATTTATTGTATTTTTAAAAAAAAATTACAGATTTGAATAAGAAAGGAAACATTATATTCACTAAAAAATTCACAGATAAGGGACTTTTTAAATAGGCCTTGAATGCACGTGATATAGAGGATTTACATATAGTGACCCCCCTGAGCCTTTGGGAAGGACATAGATGAGAAGAAGTTGTACTTATTGTCCGTGTCATCGAAGGGAGATGCCAAACGGTGACTACAGTTATAGAGAGCTCTAAGGTGAATCAAGGAGGATAGGCATATGAAGACATCAAAGTGGCCTTGGTGCAGCACTATAGATAGGGCAATCCCTAGATGCTCTGTGGCAGGAAATCTAGAAGTTAAAGCATAATCTGTATGATGTGTTTGATAGATTTGTGGACCATTTTGAGGACCTATGGGGAAGATGGGACACTTCTTTGGGAACAAAGAATTGGCATCATGTTCTTCTTAAGAAAGATATGTTTATCTAGTCCCTTTGTGCTGATCTGAAGGAGAAACTGGAGTCGCAGAGACCCAGAACCTCTAAAGAGGCCTTGAGGATAGCCAAAGAGAAGGAGAGGAAGGTACATAGGTTGGCTCAACAACAAAAGGAGGTTCATACATACTGAAGGAGAAACTGGAGTTGCAGAGACCCAGAACCTCTAAAGAGGCCTTGAGGATAGCCAAAGAGAAGGAGAGGAAGGTACATAGGTTGGCTCAACAACAAAAGGAGGTTCATACATACTGAAGGAAGGCCAATTGTGCTTGGGGAAAGAAGAGAAGAAGGAGCTTCTCCAGTAGTCCCAGTGGTTTTCGATCAGCTGATGTAGGGTATTAATCATTGGCCTGAGCATATGGAAAATTCAAATCTAAATCTATTGTAAGAGGCAAAAATGCTCCTAGGATAGGAGATAGATATGTCATGAGAGGCAAGGGAAGAGGAGGCCCAAACATGAATATGCAGTGTTTTAGCTATATGGAGAGGGGTCACATATCTCCTCAATGCCCTTATCCCAGAAGAATGAGAGGTGATGTTTATCCCTTGGCACCAAGGAGGGAGGAGAGGTAGGATGTCAAGAGGGAAAAAGAGATGCCTAATCAGTCTGTGCCACAGGGTCAACAACAGCTAGTAAATGGACCTAGACAAGGAGAAGTAAACTTGATTAGAGTGGATGAAGAAGCAGACATTTTATCTAGTAAAATAACAAGAGGGGGCAGAGGTAGATGATGAACCAAGTCCATCCCCATAAGGAAGAAAGGAAAGCAAGTGGAAGATCAACCCAAGGATGGTAAGAAGAAGACTAGGTCCAGAAGACACATTGGCATGCAGGATTTTCCTCTAGGTGTCCATGAGTATGAATTGATGATCTTCAACAAAAGGGTCCTAGTTTGACATGGCCCCAAATTTTGCATTTATTCCCCAAACTCAGAAGGACATGGAGCAAGTTGGTCAACATGAGACGCCCTAGGAAGGAGAAGAAGGCAGGTTAGATTAATATAGTGCAGGTGAAGGGAGACAAGGATTATTTGCCTGTTATGGATGCTTAGGTGAACAAGCACATAATTACCAAAGTTTATAATGATGGCGGTGCATAAGTCTGTGTAATGACCCAACAAACAATGAAGGCTTTAAGAATGAATCAATTTTCCATGTGCTAAAAATTTCACTTATGCACTTGGTGTGTTTGTTTTGCAATAAACAAAGTACTATTGGGGCCCCATCAGAATTAAGAGTTAGAATGGAAAATAGTTAAAGTCAAGTATTTGGGAATTGTTAAGAAGCTATAGGTAAATGTGTTGGGTATGGAAGAAAAATTAGATGTTCATGTGATGCCAACAAAGTCTGAGGAATACCCATTGCTTCTTGGAAGGCCATGGCTGATTGCCCATGGCAGCGTGGATTGGTCAAAGGAAGGGAATTATTTCCATGAGGACAGGTCAAGAATAGTTAGTGGACACCTAATTTTGAGGTTGGACCAGCCTATAAGACGACAAGTTAGATGTCAAGGATTATTTGCTAGTTCTGGATGCTTGGGTGAACAACCAAAGAATTCCCAAAGTATATATTGATGGTGGTTCACAAGTCTGTTTAATGACCCATAAGACAATGGAGGCGTTAAGACTGAAGGCTTGAGCCGGATCAGAATTCAGAGTTAGAATGGCATATAGTGTAAAAGTCAAGTGTTTGTGGGAATTGTTAAGAAACTTCCAATAAATGTTTTGGGTATGGAAGCAAAATCAGATGTGTGATGTGAGATAATTTTGAGGCATACAAATTTATTCTTGGAAGGCCATGGCTAATTGCCATGGGAGCAAGGTAAGAGTGGTGGGGAGGACACCTCATTTTGGGGCTGGACTAGCCTATGAGAAGACAAGTTAGATATGATATGGCTAAAGAAAGGGGGTTATCAGCAAAACAAGATGAAGAGACCAGCTCTACAAAGGATTGAGAAATAGAGGAGGTCAGAGGATGATGGGGAGGAAGAGGTCTAGCGTGGTGCAGCCTGATTCTAACCTTATGTGTATGTCGATACAATTATGTACGGAGGAAGGGAAGGAGCTGAAACTTGAAGTTGAAGTACAACTAGTTCGAGAGAAAGTGTTACAAAAGATGTTGGATAAGGATCTAACTCAGGCTGAGAGAAAGGAATATATACGTATGCTACAAAAATTTCCATACTTGTTTATTTCATGTTATACACAGGTTAGTAGAGTGTTTGTAGCATCTAATCCAGTTGAAACCATAAGCTAAGTCAGTTATACAGAGATTGAGAATATTGGGGGTTTTACACAACAGCATGTGTTGAGAGAGGAAGTGGATAAACTATTGAAAGTAGGGTTTATATACCCAATTGATAATTCTAAATGGGGTTCTCTAGTAGTGATCACCCGAAAGAAGAATGGTAAATGGAGAGTCTATGTTGATTTTAAACCTCTGAATGTAGTAACCAAAAGAGATCATTACCCACTGTCTTTCCAAATGAGATCCTGGATAGTGTGGCTGGACATAAAAGATATAGTGTATGTGATGTATATTCAAGATACTTCCAAATTTCAATTGCTCCAAAGGACAAGAGGAAAACCATTTTTATTACCCCCTAGGGTGTTTTTCTTATAGCATTATGCCCTTTGGGCTAACAAGCGGCCCCTACAACCTTTCAAAGGTTTATGAATTTGGTGTTTGAGCCCTATGTAGGGACCTTCATCAAAGTGTTCATCATTGATAATTTATGTATCTACATTGGTAGATGGACTCACTGTGAAAAGCTAAGATTGGCTTTAAAGAGACTGGATGATCTAGGTGGTCAACTAAATCCCGATAAATGTCACTTGACACAAGCCATAAAGCTTTTCTTTTATTGGAAGCTCCTCAAAATGTGAAGAAATTACTAACTTT
Source organism: Cibotium barometz (assembly GCF_041138505.1). NCBI lineage: Eukaryota > Viridiplantae > Streptophyta > Polypodiopsida > Cyatheales > Cibotiaceae > Cibotium > Cibotium barometz. Next base: position 48,617,726 of record NC_141071.1, on the reverse strand, counting down.
TACCCACAAGGTAAGATATCTTGCAAGGTTCATCTTTCTTTTATTTTAGGCTTTATATCCATTACAGCAGGCATCGCAAAGGGATCCTTCTAATTGGCAAGACAAGGAGGAAGAGACCTTTGTCTAGGTGAAGGAGATCCTAAGCACTTTGTCAGTAGTAGTCATGCATCCTAACTAGTAGAGGATTTGTCCAGGTGAAGGAGATCCTAAGCACTTTGTCAGTAGTAGTCATGCATCCTAAGCACTTTGTCAGTAGTAGTCATGCATCCTAACTAGAGTAGAGGATTTTTTGTGAACCCTAGTGTGGGGGAGAATGCTATGGGAGCAGTGATGTTATAGCAAGGGAAGGAACACTCATATATGAGGCTTGTATATTTTATCAGGCAGCTGAACAAAGACTCAAGTGGAGAGAACATATTCAGAGGCAGAGTAGGTGATGGTGGTTGTGGTGTTTGCTCTGAGAGAGTAAATTTAGGTCCTATTTACTCCCAAATCCATTTACTATTCTTACCCATTATTCTCAACTTTCTCATCTAATTCAGTCTGACATTCCTTCTAAGAGATTGTCTAAGTCATTGATTGAACAACAGGAATTTCAATTTACTTGCATGGTAGAGGATAGCACAAGGGCTACACTAGCTGATATTCTGACATATAGGTAGAATCCACTGGTGTTTAAGGAAGATACAGTAGCAAAGAAGAAGTTGCCTAGATGGAAGGACGCTGAAACAGGGCTGTCAAATGCTTTCACTCTGTTCTTTGATGGGGACTTTAAGAGAAGCTCAAGAATGGCTAGTGGAGGTATAGCGTTGTTGGATCCATAGGGTAAAGAATGGCTAATGGAGGTATAGCCTTGTTGGATCCATAGGTTAAAGAACTATTTCAATGCCTAATCAGCCTCTGCCATGGGTTTAACAACAGATAGTAAATGGACCTAGACAAGGAGAGGTAAATTTGATTGGAGTGGATGAAGAAGCAGACATTGTAGCCAATAAAATAACTATAGGGGTAGAGGTAGATAAAGAAATAGGTCCATCCAAGAGCAAGAAAGAAGATCAAGTGGAAGATCAGCCCAAGGATTGTAAGAAGAAGAACAGGTCTAGAAGACACATTGGCATGCAGGATTTTCCTCTAGGTGTCCATGAGCATTAGTATGTCTTGATGAAAGACCTTCAACAGAATGGTCCTAGTCTGGACATGGCCCCAACTTTTGTAGTTATGCCCCAAACTTAGACGGATATGGAGCAAGTTGGTCAGCATGAGATGCCTCAGGAAGGAGAAGAAAAGGGAGGTTAGATTAATATAGTGCAGGTGAAAGGAGACAAGGATTATTTGCTAGTCATGGATCCTGGGGTGAACAAGCACATAATTCCCAAAGTATATATTGATGGTGGTGCACAAGTCTATCTAATGAGCCAATAGACAATCGAGGCTTTAAGACTAAAGGTTGGAGCCCCATTAGAATTTAGAGTTAGAATGGAAAATAGTGCAAAAGTCAGGTTGTTGGGAACTGTTACGAAGCTACACGTAAATTTGTTGGGTATGGAAGAAGAATTAAATGTTCAGACACATACCCATTGATTCTTGGAAGGTCATGGCTAATTGCTATGAGAGCAGGCCAAGATTGGTGGAGAAGAGACTTAACTTTGGGGTTGGACAAGCCTATGTACAGAGGATCTATACAGTTATGTATGGAGGAAGGGAACGAGTTGAAACATAAAGTTGAAGTACATCCAGGTGGAGAGAAAGTGTTACAAAAGATGCTGGCTAAGGATCTAACTGAGACTAAGAGAAAGGAATATATAAGTATCCTATAAAAATTTCCATACTTGTTCATTTTGTGTTATACATAGGTTAGGGGAGTGTCTACACTGTATCATCAGATGCAGCTAATGCTAGAAGCTACACCATTTGTACAGAGATTGAGAAGATTCGAGGTTGTACAACATCATGTGTTGAGAGAGGAAGTTTATAAACTATTGAAAGCAAGGTTTATATACCCAGTTGATAATTCTGAATGGGCTTCTCTAGTAGTGATGATAACCCTAAAGAAGAATGGTAAAAGGAGAGTATGTGTTGATTTTAAACCTCTGAATGTAGTAACCAAAAGAGATAACTACCCACTGCCTCTCCAAGATGAGATCTTGGATAGTGTGGTTGGACATGAAAGATATAGTGTATGTGATGGATATTCAAGATACTTCTAGATTTCAATTGCTCCAAAGGACGAGAGGAAAACATTTTTTATTACCCCCCTAGGGGTGTTTTTCTTATAGGGTTTTACCCTTTGGGCTAACAAATGGCCCTGAAACCTTTCAAAGGTTTATGAATTTGGTGTTTGAGCCCTATCTAGGGTCCTTCATCAAAGTGTTCATTGATGATTTCTGTATGGATTCACTGTGAAAATCTAACATTGGCTTTAGAGAGATTGGATCATCTAGGTGGTCAACTGAACCCTGATAAATGTCACTTGGCACAAGCCAAAGTGACTTTTCTTAGTCATGTGGTTTCTGAGAATGCAATTGAAGTATATCCTCAAAGGGTGAAAGCTTTGCTTTTATTGGAAGCTCCTCAAAATGTGAAGAAATTACTGACTTTTACCCCACAAGGTAAGATATCTTGCCAAGTTCATCTTTCTTTTGTCTCAAGCTTTATATCCATTACAACAGGCATCCCAAAGGTATCCTTTTAATTGGAAAGACAAGGAGGAGGAAGAGGCCTTTACAGATGTGAAGGAGATCCTAAGCACTTTGCCAGTGTGGGGAGGGATCCTTTTTGTGGGGAGGGATGCTATGGGAGAAATGTTGTTATAGCAAGGAAAGAAACACTCTTATGTGAGGCCTGTATATTTTATCAGCAGAACAAAGACTTAAGGGGACATAACTTATTCAGAGGAAGAGGAGGTGATGGTGGCTTTTGTGTTTGCTCTGAGGAAATTTAGGTCCTATTTACTCCAAAAGCCATTTACTATTCTTACCCATTATTCATTTATCTGATCCAGTCTCACATTCCTTCTAAGAGATTGTCGAAGTCGTTCATTGAATTGGAGAAATTTTAGTTTTCTTGCATGGTAGAGGACAACACAAGGGCTATAGTAGCTGATATTCTAACATATAGGCAAAATTGAGTGGTGTTTAAGGAAGAGACAATAGCAGTTGATATTCTGACATATAGGCAGAATTCAGTGTTTAAGGAAGAGACAATAGCAAAAAGGAAGTGCCCATATGAAAGGACCTTGAAGCAGGGTTGTTAGATACCTTCACTCTGTTCTTTGATGGGTCTTTTAAGAAAGCTCAAGAGTGGCCAATGGAGGTATAGTCTTGTTGGATCTAGAGGGTAAAGAGGTGTTTCAAGAAGGAATTAAGTTGCAAGTGCAAAACCAGTAATGAAGCTTAGTGTGCTACCTTGGAGTATGGGCTTTAGCAATGTATCAAGAAGGGAATCAGAAGGTTGATTATTTATCAAAGGAGATAGCTTGTCGGTCATTAGACAACTTCAAGCAAATTGGAAAGCTAAAAACCTGAAATTGAACGAATGGAATTTTTTAAATAAAGAGGATGTTCAATGATCATATCCTCTTCACATGCTACATGTTCAACCTGTAGCATGTGAAGAGAGCAGAATCAAGTTGCAAATGCTTTAGCAAAAGAGGGGTTGGGAAAGGATCTGAAATTGCATACCATCATAGTAGCCCATCCCAATACACTCTTTTGAATGATCAACTAGATATGAAAGGCAAGGTTTTAATTTTGAGGAGAGTTCCACACAAGGAGGAGATATTTGCCATTATGGCAACCTGCCGTGAAGGGGTTTGTGGAGGGAATTTTCCCCTACTAAAGCTGACACTAAGAAGGATTTTGAGAGCAGGGTATGTATGGCCTAGTCTAAGAAGACATATGTATCACTGGTGCAAGACCTATGAGACCTATTAGAAGCAAGGCAGTAACATTTTACAATAAAAATTGAGGAAGAGTATTGTATCATCTCTGTATCATATGGGACTTTTGAAAAGTGGGGAGTGGATGAAATTGGTCCTCTGCCCACCACTACTGCTATGGGGGGCAAGACTTACCTATTGACTGCAGTAGAGTATCTGACCAAATGGGTTGAAGCTAGATGTGTGAAGAATATTACTTCTAAATAAGTGGGAAAATTTGTATTTGAAAACATATGTGCTAGATTTGGCATGCCATTGGAGCTTTTGACAGAATAGGGGCTTGGATTTAGAGGTGAGGTTGTATAAGAGCTCATGCAGAAGCTACATATCACTCATAGGTTCTTTACTCCTTACTATGCATAATGAAATGGGTGGGTAGAAAGATTCAATGGTGAGTTGTGCACCACGTTGACTAAGTGTCTGGAGGAGCATCCCAAGGAATGTGACTTGCATGTTTCCTCAGCACTGTGGGCTTCCAGAACAACTCTCAAATCAGCTACTACACTGAGTTTTCACCTTATCATTTTGTTCTTGGGAAAGAGGCTATGATGCCCATTGAAGTTAAGATTCCCAATTCACAATTTCTTTTGAAGCATCAACATAGTGGTTTGGATGTGTATAAAGATAGGTTGTTGGATTTGTAAGAGTTGCAGTTGGCTAGAGAGGAAGCCTTGGACCATTACATTTAGTTAAGCAATCGGAGAGCTGAGAATTTTAATGATACTGTCAAGGACAAGGTATCAAAGAAGGGGATCTAGTGCTCATATACAACAACAAGCTAGACAACACCTTTCAAACCAAGTTCCACATCAAGTTGGAGGGTCACTTCAAGGTTGTTCATATATATGAGAATGGTACTAATCGGCTTAGTGAGAGTCAGCAACATATGGTTGAGCATGGATGCTTTATCCATGGGGGTTGGGCAAACTTTGATAAGTTTTTCTATGCTCAAAGAACATGCCCAATGGATATGTCCACCCCAACCCCAGAAATAAGAAAAAATGCATTGAGTATGGTTAGAAACCATAGGAAATAGTTGATTGTGTTGTCAAGTGGATTTGTGCAGGTGTGTGCATGAAGAAGGAAAGCATATGGTCAAATGAGTGAATGAGTAAGCCAAGGGTGAAACTTTCTAGAAAAATCAAAGGCGCGACAAGTTGAAGAAGGTGAATTGAGGGGAAGTTTTGAAGGGTGGGGGAAGAGAGGTGTGAGTCGTGAAGAAATCAAGAGATTCTTGGGTGAGGGAGTTCTGTGGAGTTTGTTGTGACTTTTTGTTTGAGAAGAAGATGACACAGGTTTCGTTTTGAGTATGCTTGAGTCTACCCAGAGCAGAAGTTGCAAAGGTGAGAGGGTCTTGTAGGAGGTTGGTTCCCTAGGGCCTCTATGCTGATCCTAGCTGACTCCCTTCTCACCAGACACGGTCTTAAGTCATTGACACTTAGACCATTAACAGTGTGCCAGATCTATCCTATTGAGTTCTGACTAGTTTCGATTATCAGCCCAAACCTCACAAGTGTTAAACAAGACTAAGACAATACTTTAATAGCCTCAACTAATCTATCGTGACACATAGTTGACCGAGCTACCTCTATGACAACTTGTTGACTCAAACACAAACTAACTAACACAGTTCTGATTCAACACAAGTCAGCTCTTCACTCACAGTTGTTCCTTTTCAAAAACCTCCATTAAAATATCACAGCTAAAACCAAAGCAGAATATTTCATCAATCCAACACAATCAGACTTCCATATGTATATATAAAACTAAGCCAATCTCAACACCCTTGAGATTTGGAGATTTAACACAACATATAAAAGCACCACAAAACCAAGGGACTTCCACACAATTATCCCCAACAAAAATCCTGTGTTCTCAACTCCACAAAGAACCAAAAACAAAGTGAGCTGCAACTACACTCAATAGACTTCCCCAACAAATATGACAAAGAACCATTGAATAAGACTTTGAGACTTGGTCCAAGTTCCAAAAGAATTATAGCCTTAGAGGTCCTAGGGAACCAACCACCTACAAGACCCTCTCACCTTTGCAACCTCTGCTCTGTGAAAACTCAAGTCTACTCAAACAAAACCCGTGTCATCTCCTTCTCAAACAAAAAGTCACAACAAACTTCCACAGAAATCCCTCACCCAACATCTCTTGGTTTCTATAGGACTCGCACCTCTCTTCTCCCACCCTTCAAAACTTTTGCCCCCTTTTCAACTTCTTCAACTCATTTGTCGCCTTTGATTCTTCCGAAAAGTTACACCCTCGGCTTACTCATTCACTTGTTTTCCCATGTGCTTCCCTTTTTCATTCATGCACCTGCACAAATCCACTTGACCACACAGCAATCATCTATTTCATAAGGTTTCTAACCATAGTCAATGCCTTTTTTCTTATTCTTGCGTTTGGGGTGGACATATCAATTGGGCATGTTCTTTGAGCACAATAAACCTTTTAGCGTACATGACACACTATTTAATTTTTAATGCACTGTCATTACACGATGCCCATATAGTAGGTGTTGTTTATGCCATGCTGTGGGTATCTCTTAAATGATGCAAAAACATAGTTTATGAGATGTCGGATCGGCGCTATGGGTGTCGCACACGCAATGCCTAGTATTGACACCTGTAGAAATGAAAACGGTGATTGCTACAAGGGGTTTATGTTGTAGTGATGGGTGCTCTATTCAAAACAACACACATAAATCTAGGTAATAGTGAATGGAATCTCTAGTTTAGTAAACTATGAGTAAATTGTCACATCGTAGTACTAAGCTAGATATTCCATTCACTACTACCTAGAGTCTCTTCAAAGGTTTCGAGTCTCTTCATCTCCACTTTCTCCTTCAAATTAGCAAGAAGGGACTAGATCAACATATCTTTCTTCAAAAGAATAGGTTGATGGTCTGTTCCCAATGAGGTGTCCCATCTTCCCCACAGGTCCTCAAATTGGTCCACAAATCTATCAAGCACATCAGTAACATTATGCTTTAACCTCTAGATTTTTTGCCACAAAGCATGTAGAGATTTTCCCTATTTATAGTGCTGCACCAAGGCCATTTTGATGTCTTCATATGCCTGTCCTGGATTGAGTTGAGCTCTCCATGTCTACATCCACGGTTTGACATCTCCCTTCAACAACAAGGACACGAAGATCAACTTATCTACATCTCTATCCTTCCCAAGGGTGAATGCTGCCAGTCCCATCCCTGCCAAAACTTTCTATAGATCCTCTTGAGCATGCCCATGGAAGACCAAATATGTCATGATTGCTGCCATCTTCTCTACACAAAACTTTTAGAGTTGAAAATAAATAAAAAGTGTGCTTCAAAGCCCTCCTCAGTGGGGATACCAAAACAATGATGTGTCGGTGGGGAGACCTGCCTCTATAACACCATGAAGAGGGAACTACCACCTAGCACCGCAACCTAGCACAAACACCAAGTGAAGGCACCAGTTCACTCAGCTCATGTCCCCCTGAGCTTCAGCTGACAAAGGCAGACACTTGAGCACACTCCAAACTCCTAAAACTATATAGTTGCCCCTTCAAGACATCCTCCCAAGCTAGCTCCCATCTCCAATAACTCTGGTGTTCCTTTAGAACCCTTCAACTGACCTCAACTGACCAGAAATACTTTTAGCTAACATTGACAAATCAGGTGTTGACTGTCTTTCGAATCATACACTGGCCGAGGCTCCAATCAGAAATGAGTCCTCTACGCTCGCTTAGGATTCCTCAAACATCAGCTAATCTAAAACTCAGAACCTCAGATGCTTACTAGATGCTTTGCTGACCCTTTATTGACCTTCTATTAACACTTATGTGACTAAACGAGATTCGGCTGACTCAACTGTCTCAACTCAACTGACTCAACTGTCCTCTGACCTTCCCTTGACTCTCAAGATGCTCCAATCTCAAAGAGATACCACACGAAATACACTGCTAATTTCAATTGATTGTATTCTGATTGTTCTAACCAAACTCACCGAGTCGACCCAACAAGATCAGAATTCCTCTCCTCCGTCTCCACTAACCCTCTTAAACCCCCTCAAAACATTTAAAACCCCACCAGGACTTACCTTCCAACACTCACAGCTAACAGCAGCTCTGCTACTGCTAACAGTCTTCTGACGGAGGAATACCTTTCCATTCAATACTACCTCTGACTACTAGTAGCTGACTAGCACTTTCTGCTTCAACACAAAGAGACCAAAACTACTCTTGAACACCCTGACTAACTCGTGCTAGGGTTCAGCTTATCCAGCCGGCTCCCTTTCGGACCAGACATGGACTTGAGTTGTTGTTGACACTTAGACCATTAGTAGTGCCAGATCTATCCTATTGAGTTTTGACTAGTGCTGATTGTCAGCCCAAACCTCACAAGTGTGAAACAAGACTAGGAAAATATTTTAACAGCCTGAATTGATCTATCCTTACACAAAGTTGACCAACCTACCTCTCTCAAAACTTGTTAAATCAAACACAAGCTAATTGACACAGTTCTGATTCAACACAAGTTAGCTCTTCACCCATAGTTCCTTTTCAACAAACTTCATCAAAACATGACAGCTAAAACCAAAGCAAACGATTTCATCAATCCAACACAATCAAATTTGTTTTGCTTACATATCATGCTCTACTTCCTTTAGCTTTCTTGAGACTTGGCTTCCCTCATAATTTCTATAATTGTTTTTGCATCTATAGGTCTTGCCTTTGCACATGTAATTGCTTGAACTCATCTTTATGTGTCTCTTTGTCCCTCTCCGAGAAGCAAACCTAGAGCTCAATAAATCTAAATCGGTCTCCATCTCTTGAATTTTAGCTTAATGCTCCTTCAATGGTGGCTTAATATTGCATAGCTTCAACTGATTCTAGTCGACTCCTTTCAGACAAGACACAGTCTTCAGTTGACACCTAGACCATTAGCAGTGCATGATCTTTCAAACTGACTTCTAATTGGTTCTGATTGTCAGCCCAGACCTCACAGTCTTCAGTTGACACCTAGAACATTAGCAGTGCATGATCTATCAAACTAACTTCTAACTGGTTCTCATTGTCAGCCCAGACCTCACAAGTAATAAACAAGACTAGGCAAATACCGTAATAGCCTCAATTGATCTATCCTCACACATAGCTAACCAAGCTGTCTCTGTTAGAACTTGCTGACTCAAACACAAGCTAACTGACACAGTTGTGATTCAACACAAGTTAGCTCTTCACACACAATTGTTCCTTTTTGACAAACTCTGTCAAAACAACACAACTAAAATTAAAGTATAAGATTTCATCAATCCAACACAATTAGACTTCCGTATGTATATATAAAATTGAGCCAATCTCAGCACCCCTAAGATCTGGGGATTGAACGGAAAAGAGAGAAGCATCACAAAACCGATGGACTTCCATACATTTAGCCCCAACAAAAATTCTCAATTCCACAAAGAACCAGAAACATCCTAAGCTGCAGCTACACTCTCCAGGCTTCTACTAACAAATATCATGGAGAATTATTGAATAATACCTTGAGTTGGTCCAAGTTCCAACAAAATTGCAGCCTTAGAGGTCCTAGGGAACCAACCTCTTACAAGACCCTCTCGCCTTTGCAGCCTCTCCTCTGGCAGACTCAAGTATAATCCAACATACTTGTTTCCCATCCTCCACGGGCTCCTATGATCTCCATGTGCAATGCTTCTTGCCACATAAGATAATACCTTTGGAAGATTTGTTTGTCACCACATCCATATTCCTACAATGGGAGGGTAGCATGATCACTAGCTTTGTTGCCATGGAAAAGGATCAACTTGGATCATGGGATTTATACTAGGTTCATTTTATAGTGCATACCCATACTTACCTTTCTTCTTGCACCACTCAAGAAATTTGTGGTGCATTCTTCATTTAGATAAAACCAAAACACCTAACATTTTTGTACCTCAGTAATAGAATGCAAGTGAGACACTTGAGGAATTAAGCATGATTAAATGCAAGATACTTGGTACCTTGCATTTTTGTCTCTTAAGAAAAGTATGCAAGTGAGGCATTTAGCATGATTAAATGAAAGAAAGATTAGGTTTTTCCATGTCCAACTTCTTGAACACCAATCTAAGAAACGAAGACTGCTAATGAGACGAGTGATGGCGAGGATTCTTAGCTTGGCCACTTCCTCCATGCCGTGGGCAGCTGGCCTGGACGTTGTAGCCCCGGATGAAGCCCAGCTGCTTGGAGGAAGGCTGCCTGTTGAGTGCAGCAGCTAGCGTGTCTGTAATGGGAGTACTGCTTGCGTGTATGGAATCAGGCCTTGCAGATAGCACACGGGAGATTTCAAAATTCGATGTCGGGATCTGATTTGAATGTTGACCAATACAAACACGAGCTGGGCGGCGGCTGTTTGCCATGGCGTTACTCTCTCTCTCTCTCTCTCAGATAGATCATATTTGGTCTCTTGGGATTGTTCCCAACGACGTTAAAAGAGCTTTTTCTTCTCTCTCTCTCTCTCTACGTCAACGATGATGGGAGAAAAATGATAGCTCTCAACGGAACGGCCCACACCAAAGTTCTAAGGGCTTGTTCCCACATTGTCTTTCATGTTTATTTGTGATACAAAAATCCAAGGTATTTTAACACGCCTAACTTTTCTTCGGTGCTTTTTGACCTGCATCTACGGAACGTTGGTCGACAATGGTATTTTGCATCCTACTACGTGGAAACAAGCCCTCACTTGAGTGACACTTTAATGTTAACGTAACTTAAGTTGAGGATATGGTCATTGAACATCGCTCAATCCCCCATGTGTCAACAAAAGAAAAAGGAGAATCAAAGAGCTTCTCTGCAATTAACGAGCATTTGACCTTTTGCATCCCAAAGGGTCAGATTGTGCCAAATGACTCACACAGCTTCTCTGCAATTAATGAGTTTTTGATCTTTTGCATTCCAAGTTCAAATTATGCCAAATGGCTCAATGGTGAGATTAAATGCCAAATGCATCAAGGGTGAGATTATGCCAAAGGCCTCAAGGGTGAGATTATGCCAAATGGGCCAATGGCTCAAGGATAGGGCAAAATTTTTAAGGTTGATCAAAGAGCTTCTCTACAATTAATGACCATTTGATCTTTTGCATTCCAAAGGGTGAGATTGCACCGTAAATGGGGCTCAAGGAGAGGACATAAATTTCAAGGTTGAATTTGTGCTACCGACATGAGTAGGGGAGAGAAGCCTTTCCCCAAACAAGTTATAGAAGCACTGAAATGTTAAAAATCCTAAAATGGGATTAATCATGGCAGATAAACATATATTAAGCATAAAATTAAGGTTGATTAAACCACACAAGAACCTCCATGACAGGAGAGAGAGAGAGAGAGAGAGATTGCACACTCAACAATAGTTCTCTATTGCATATCACAATGAACCACACAACAACGCTAATGCAAAAATATTGCAATGACGCTAATTATGCTTTGCATTATGAGCATACCGCATGCTCTCTCCTACTAATTGAGTTGCTCTATCACAATAGTAATACTAGTATATTCATCAAAGATGAATCCTTACAAGTGCAACATTGTTTTTGTGTGTTTAGACAAAATTAGAGCTTGGTGCTCCCCACTCAAATAAAAAGGCCTTGTTGGTTATCTCATCAATGCCATATTTGAGTTTAAATCAAGGGAGACTACCTTTACCTGAGGAGAATGACCTTAGGTAGTAAAAATGAAAAAAAGGAGATTCTTTCTTGAATGCTTAGTGGGGGTTATATGGTTACTTGTTTTTAAATTTTGTATAAGTTTTTCTAAGTTATTATGAAAAATGTCCATTATTATTATAGTTGGGTCAGCATCCCAATCTATATTTTTGCATTATCAGAGCTACATCCAGCTTCTAAATTCCTCACCAACATCAATACCATATTTTAAAAAAGAGAAGGTGAGTACATAAAAATATAGAGTTAAGGTGCCCTTTGGATTATTAGTAGAGAGGCCAATTAGGAAGCTCGTCCAGCTAGCTATTTCATTTCTTTGTCTAGCTCTATGACATGTAGCTTTACTTTTTATGCAAGCTGCATCTCCAAGTTGACAATCCTGGGAGAATTTGCATTCATCCTTAGTGTTCATTAGTGAAGGAGTGATTTCTCTCTAGTGGCCCTAGATGTCTCTCTAGCCCTACATACTAACTATTTGAAATCTTTGCCTCTTGTTTGGTTCTTTTCCACTTTTTCGTTTGTATACTATACAAGCTCCATTTTAATTGAGGTGTCTTTCTCTTACATTGCCCTCATGTTATGAGTTAGATGAGTGACCACCTGTTGGTCTGTCTTAAGTGTCAAAACTCCATATTGTCTTTGTTTGATTCGATTTCTTCACAAAGTGCTCAAATGGCCTGGGCATGTGCTTTGTTTATCAGCTTCCTATTAGCTTGAAGTTGTTTGACCTTTTCTTTGAGAAGGGTATTCTTATAGTCTGAACTTATCGATTTGTTTTGCTTACATATCATGCTCTACTTCGGCTTCCCTCATAATTTCTATAATTTTTTCTGCATCTATAGGTCTCGCCTTTGCATGTAGTTGCTTGACCTCATCTTTACGTGTCTCTATGTCCCTTTCCAGGAAGCAAAGCTAGAGCTCAATAAATCTAAATTGACCTCCATCTCTTTAATTTTAGCTTAATGCTCCTTTAGCGGTGGATTAATATTGCCTTGTGCCTTCCTTCTTGCATAGATTCAAGTGATCCTAGCCGACTCCTTTCTGACCAAACACAGTCTTCAGTCGGCACCTAAAACATTAGAAGTGCATGATCTATCAGATTGAATTCTCACTAGTTGTAATTGTTATCCCAAAAGTCACCACTATTAAACAAGACTAGGCCAATACTTTAATAGCCTCAACTAATCTATCTTGACATAGAGCTGACCAAGTTGCCTCTATCAAAACTTACTAACTCAAACACAAGCTAACTAGCATAGTTTTGATTCAAATAAGTTAGCTCTTCACTCACAATTGTTCCTTTTCAACAAACTCCATCAAAACAACACAACTAAAACCAAAGCATAAGATTTCATCAATCCAACACAATCAGACTTCCATATGTATATATAAAATTGAGCCAATCTTAAGACCCCTGAGATTTGGGTATTGAATGGAAAAGAGAGAAGCACCACAAAACCAACGGACCTCCACACATCTTTCCCCAACAAAAATCCTGTATTCTCAAGTCCACAAAGAACCAAAAATAACCTGAGCTATAGCTACACTTTCCAGCCTTCTACCAACAAATATCATGGAGAATTGTTGCATAAGACTTTGAGCTGGTCCAAGTTCCGATAGAATTTGTAACGAGGCCCTAGGGAACCAACCTCCTACAAGCCTCTCACAGGCTTTGCAACCTCTTCTCTGGGTAGACTCAAGTATACTCAAAACGAAACCTACGTCATCTCCTTCTCAAACAAAAAGTCATAACAAACTCCACAAAACTCCCTCACCCAAGAATCTCTTGGTTTCTTCATGACTCACACCTCTCTTCCCCCACCCTTCAAAACTTCCCCTCAATTCACCTTCTTCAACTTGTCACGCCTTTGATTTTTCTAGAAAGTTTCACCCTTGGCTTACTCATTCACTCATTTGACCATATGCTTTCCTTCTTCATGCACACACCTGCACAAATCCACTCGACAACATAACAATCAACTATCTCCTATGGTTTCTAACCATACTCAATGCATTTTTTCTTATTTCTGGGGTTGGGGTGGACATATCCATTGGGCATGTTCTTTGAGCATAGAAAAACCTATCAAAGTTTGCCCAACCCCCATGGATAGAGCATCCATGCCCAACCATATGTTGTTGACTCTCACTAAGCCGATTAGTACCATTCTCATATATATGAACAACCTTGAAGTGACCCTCCAACTTGATGTGGAACTTGGTTTGAAAGGTGTTGTCTAGCTTGTTGTTGTATATGAGCACTAGATCCCCTTCTTTGATACCTTGTCCTTGACAGTCTCATTAAAATTCTCAGCTCTCCGATTGCTTAACTAAATGTAATGGTCCAAGGCTTCCTCTCTAGCTAACTGCAACTCTTACAAATCCAACAACCTATCTTTATACACATCCAAACCACTATGTTGATGCTTCAGAAGAAATTGTGAATTGGGAATCTCAACTTCAATGGGCATCATAGCCTCTTTCCCAAGAACAAAATGATAAGGTGAAAACTCAGTGTAGTAGCTGATTTGAGAGTTGTTCTGGAAGCCCACAGTGCTGAGGAAACATGTAAGTCACATTCCTTGGGATGCTCCTCCAGACACTTAGTCAACGTGGTGCACAACTCACCATTGAATCTTTCTACCCACCCATTTCATTATGCATAGTAAGGAGTAAAGGACCTATGAGTGATATGTAACTTCTGCATGAGCTCTTATATAACCTCACCTCTGAATCCAAGCCCTTGTTCTGTCAAAAGCTCCAATGGCATGCCAAATCTAGCACATATGTTTTCAAATACAAATTTCCCCACTTATTTAGAAGTAATATTCTTCACACATCTAGCTTCAACCCATTTGGTCAGATACTCTACTCCAGTCAATAGGTTGTCTTGCCCCTCATAGCAGTAGTGGTGGGCAGAGGACCAATTTCATCCACTCCCCACTTTTCAAAAGTCCCATATGATACAGAGATGATACAATACTCTTCCTCAATTTTTATTGCAAAATGTTACTGCCTTGCTTCTAATAGGTCTCACAGGTCTTGCACTAGTAATACATATGTCTTCTTAGACTAGGCCATAAATACCCTGCTCTCAAAATCCTTCTTAGTGTCAGCTTTAGGGGAAAATTCCCTCCACAAACCCCTTCATGGTAGGTTGCCATAATGGCAAATATCTCCTCCTTGTGTGGAACTCTCCTCAAAATTAAGTCCTTGCCTTTCATATCTAGTTGATCATTCAAAAGAGTGCACTGGGATGGGCTACTATGATGGTATGCAATTTCAGATCCTTTCCCAACCCCTCTTTTGCTAAAGCATTTGCAACTTGATTCTGCTCTCTTCACATGCTACATCTACACTTCCTAGAATCTATGTAACATCCTCTTTATTTAAAAAATTCCATTCGTTCAATTTCGGGTTTTTAGCTTTCCAATTTGCTTGAAGTTGTCTAATGACCGACAAGCTATCTCCTTTGATAATAATCAGCCTTCTGATTCCCTTCTTGATACATTGCTAAAGCCCATACTCTAAGGTAGCACACTAAGCTTCATTTACTGGTTTTGCACTTGCAACTTAATTCCTTCTTGAAACACCTCTTTACCCTCTAGATCCAACAAGACTATACCTCCATTGGCCACTCTTGAGCTTTCTTAAAAGACCCATCAAAGAACAGAGTGAAGGTATCTAACAACCCTGCTTCAAGGTCCTTTCATATGGGCACTTCCTTTTTGCTATTGTCTCTTCCTTAAACACTGAATTCTGCCTATATGTCAGAATATCAGCTGCTATTGTCTCTTCCTTAAACACCACTCAATTCTGCCTATATGTTAGAATATCAGCTACTATAGCCCTTGTGTTGTCCTCTACCATGCAAGAAAACTAAAATTTCTCCAATTCAATGAACGATTTCGACAATCTCTTAGAAGGAATGTGAGACTGGATCAGATAAATGAATAATGGGTAAGAATAGTAAATGGCTTTTGGAGTAAATAGGACCTAAATTTCCTCAGAGCAAACACAAAAGCCACCATCACCTCCTCTTCCTCTGAATAAGTTATGTCCCCTTGAGTCTTTGTTCTGCTGATAAAATATACAGGCCTCACATAAGAGTGTTTCTTTCCTTGCTATAACAACATTTCTCCCATAGCATCCCTCCCCACAAAAAGGATCCCTCCCCACACTGGCAAAGTGCTTAGGATCTCCTTCACATCTGTAAAGGCCTCTTCCTCCTCCTGGTCTTTCCAATTAAAAGGATACCTTTGGGATGCCTGTTGTAATGGATATAAAGCTTGAGACAAAAGAAAGATGAACTTGGCAAGATATCTTACCTTGTGGGGTAAAAGTCAGTAATTTCTTCACATTTTGAGGAGCTTCCAATAAAAGCAAAGCTTTCACCCTTTGAGGATATACTTCAATTGCATTCTCAGAAACCACATGACTAAGAAAAGTCACTTTGGCTTGTGCCAAGTGACATTTATCAGGGTTCAGTTGACCACCTAGATGATCCAATCTCTCTAAAGCCAATGTTAGCTTTTCACAGGTGAATCCATACAAAAATCATCAATGAACACTTTGATGAAGGACCCTAGATAGGGCTCAAACACCAAATTCATAAACCTTTGAAAGGTTTCAGGGCCATTTGTTAGCCCAAAGGGTAAAACCCTATAAGAAAAGCACCCCCAGGGGGGTAATAAAAAATGTTTTCCTCTCATCCTTTGGAGCAATTGAAATCTGGAAGTATCTTGAATATCCATCACATAAACTATATCTTTCATCTCCAACCACACTATCCAAGATCTCATCTTGGAGAGGCAGTGGGTAGTTATCTCTTTTGGTTACTACATTCAGAGGTTTAAAATCAACACATACTCTTCTTTTACCATTCTTCTTTAGAGTTATCACTACTAGAGAAGCCCATTCAAAATTATCAACTGGGTATATAAACCTTGCTTTCAATAGTTTATAAACTTCCTCTCTCAACACATGATGTTGTACAACCTCGAATCTTCTCAATCTCTGTACAAATGGTATAGCTTCTAGCATTAGCTACATCTGATGATACAGTGTAGACACTCCCCTAACCTATGTATAACACAAAATGAACAAGTATGGAAATTTTTATAGGATACTTATATAGTCCTTTCTCTTAGTCTCAGTTAGATCCTTAGCCAGCATCTTTTGTAACACTTTCTCTCCACCTGGATGTACTTCAACTTTATGTTTCAACTCGTTCCCTTCCTCCATTCATAACTGTATAGATCCTCTGTACATAGGCTTGTCCAACCCCAAAGTTAAGTCTCTTCTCCACCAGTCTTGGCTTGCTCTCATAGCAATCAGCCACCATGACCTTCCAAGAATCAATGGGTATGCGTCTGAACATCTAATTCTTCTTCCATACCCAACAAATTTACATGTAGCTTCTTTACAGTTCCCAACAACCTGACTTTTGCACTATTTTCCATTCTAACTCTAAATTCTAATGGGGCTCCAACCTTTAGTCTTAAAGCCTCGATTGTCTATTGGCTCATTAGATAGACTTGTGCACCACCATCAATATATACTTTGGGAATTATGTGCTTGTTCACCCCAGGATCCATGACTACCAAATAATCCTTGTCTCCCTTCACCTGCACTATATTAATCTAACCTCCCTTCTTCTCCTTCCTAGGGCATCTCATGCTGACCAACTTGCTCCATATCCTTCTAAGTTTGGGGCATAACTACAAAAGTTGGGGCCATGTCCAGACTAGGACCATTCTGTTGAAGGTCTTTCATCAAGACATACTCTTGCTCATGGACACCTAGAGGAAAATCCTACATGCCAATGTGTCTTCTAGACCTGTTCTTCTTCTTACAATCCTTGGGCTGATCTTCCACTTGATTTTCTTTCTTGCTCTTGGATGGACCTATTTCTTTATCTACCTCTACCCCTCTAGTTATTTTATTGGCTAAAATGTCTGCTTCTTCATCCACTCCAATCAAAGTTACCTCTCCTTGTCTAGGTCCATTTACTATCTATTGTTAAACCTATGGCAGAGGCTGATTAGGCATTGAAATAGTTCTTTACCCTATGGATCCAACAAGGCTATACCTCCACTAGCCATTCTTGAGCTTCTCTTAAAGTCCCCATCAAAGAACAGAGTGAAAGCATTTGACAGCCCTGTTTCAGCGTCCTTCCATCTAGGCAACTTCTTCTTTGCTACTGTATCTTCCTTAAACACCACTGGATTCTACCTATATGTCAGAATATCAGTTAATTTAGCCCTTGTGCTATCCTCTACCATGCAAGTAAACTGAAATTCCTGCTGTTCAATCAATGACTTAGACAATCTCTTAGAAGGAATGTTAGACTGAATTAGATGAGAAAGTTGAGAATAATGGGTAAGAATAGTAAATGGATTTGGGAGTAAATAGGACCTAAATTTACTCTCTCAGAGCAAACACCACAACCACCATCACCTACTCTGCCTCTGAATATGTTCTCTCCACTTGAGTCTTTGTTCAGCTGCCTGATAAAATATACAAGCCTCATATATGAGTGTTCCTTCCCTTGCTATAACATCACTGCTCCCATAGCATTCTCCCCCACACTAGGGTTCACAAAAAATCCTCTACTCTAGTTAGGATGCATGACTACTACTGACAAAGTGCTTAGGATCTCCTTCACCTGGACAAAGGTCTCTTCCTCCTTGTCTTGCCAATTAGAAGGATCCCTTTGCGATGCCTGCTGTAATGGATATAAAGCCTAAAATAAAAGAAAGATGAACCTTACAAGATATCTTACCTTGTGGGCAAAAGTTAGTAATTTCTTCACATTTTGAGGAGCTTCCAATAAAAGAAAAGCTTTATGGCTTGTGTCAAGTGACATTTATCGGGATTTAGTTGACCACCTAGATCATCCAGTCTCTTTAAAGCCAATCTTAGCTTTTCACAGCAGTGAGTCCATCTACCAATGTAGATACATAAATTATCAATGAACACTCTGATGAAGGTCCCTACATAGGGCTCAAACACCAAATTCATAAACCTTTGAAAGGTTGTAGGTGCCGCTTGTTAGCCCAAAGGGCATAATGCTATAAGAAAAACACCCCAAGGGGTAATAAAAGTGGTTTTCCTATAGTCCTTTGGAGCAATTGAAATCTGGAAGTATCTTGAATATATATCACATACACTATATCTTTCATGTCCAGCCACACTATCCAGGATCTCATTCGGAAAGACAGTGGGTAATGATCTCTTTTGGTTACTACATTCAGAGGTTTAAAATCAACATAGACTCTCCATTTCCCATTCTTCTTTCGGGTGACACTACTACTAGAGAACCCCATTTAGAATTATCAATTGGGTATATAAACCCTACTTTCAATAGTTTATCCACTTCCTCTCTCAACACATGTTGTTGTGTAAAACCCCCAATATTCTCAATCTCCGTATAACTGACTTAGCTTATGGTTTCAACTGGATTAGATGCTGCAAACACTCTACTAACCTATGTATAACATGAAATAAACAAGTATGGAAATTTTTGTAGCATACTTATATATTCCTTTCTCTCAGCCCCCGAGTTAGATCCTTATCCAACATCTTTTGTAACACTTTCTCTCAAACTAGTTGTACTTCAACTTCAGGTTTCATCTCCTTCCCTTCCTTCGTACATAATTGTATCAACATACACATAAGGTTAGAATCAGGCTAGACCTCTTCCTCCCCAACATCCTCTAAGCTGACCTCCTCTATTTCTCAATCCTCTGTAGAGCTGGTCTCTTCATCTTGTTCTGCTGATGTACGACTCTCTAGAAATAACCCCCTTTCTTTAGCCATATCATATCTAACTTGTCTTCTCATAGGCTAGTCCAGCCCCAAAATTAGGTGTCCTCCCCACCACTCTTACCTTGCTCCCATGGCGATTAGCCATGGCCTTCCAAGAATAAATGGGTATGCCTCAAAATTGTCTCACATCACACATCTGATTTTGCTTCCATACTCAAAACATTTATTGGAAGCTTCTTAATAATTCCCACAAACACTTGACTTTTGCACTATATGCCATTCTAACTCTAAATTCTGATCCGGCTCCAGCCTTCAATCTTAACGCCTCCATTGTCTTATGGGTCATTAAACAGACTTGTGAACCACCATCAATATATACTTTGGGAATTCTTTGGTTGTTCACCCAAGCATCCAGAACTAGCAAATAATCCTTGACATCTAATTGTCGTCTCATAGGCTAGTCCAACCTCAAAATTAGGTGTCGTCTTCTTGGGGCAGCTTCTCTTCTTGTGGCATCTTCTCTTCTCGTGTCCATGTCTTCCTTCAGATCTTCTTCTCGGTGTGGATCCTCTTCTTGGGAAGAGATATTCTTCTTCTTTCATGGCTGGGGCCATGATCTCGTCCGTCAGGTCATTTTGCTCCATGTGAGCAACATGTTTCAATGTTTTGCTGACAGTTCCTTTGGGTTTTTGATGTTTATATTTTGTCATTATGCAATGCAAACCCAAATTTATGCGGGAGGTCTTACCTCTTGCCTTATTCTGGACAAGGGCAGTGTCTGTTCCCATTTTTACACTGATGCAATGTGCCCAATACATAATACGTATAGCATCCATTCTTATGCACATTCCAAATGCAACTCTGGCTGTGAATAATCTTGAATTTGAGTGAGATTTACAGGCATTAACCAAGGGTTGAATGCAAAATGATGATTTTCACAATTTTATCAGCACAATTTTCCCAGAAATTACATTAAATCAAGGGTAACCAATTTGTACGGGATGGTTGGAGTATCAAACCAACTCCGATTTGAAATCTGAAGTTATAGGGATCTGTATCAGATACCTAATGGTTAATTTGAACCCTCAATTGCACCAAAGTACAGTGATTAGCACTGATTAGCAAATTAATGCTCTGTTTTGTGTGCAAAAAACAGAGTATGCGGGGAGCCCAGATCTGGTGCCTTCCACTTCAAATGAGCTCAAATGCTTTCAAAGGCATCAATAGCAATGAGTCTAGTAGAGGATTAAGCCAAGAAACACAAGATTTGACCAAATAATGAAAGCTTAATCTCTGTTTTACCAAAGTCACCTGCAGATTTGATGAAGAGCTTGGATCTCTCTGTAGACTTCATGAAATTGATTTCTGTCTTCACCAGCTTGTAGAGCATGCTTGATTACCCCTTGGGCTAAGAGGAATTAGAGACCTTTGATCTGTGGAAGTAGAAATCACCAAATCATCTCAGAAAAACGTAGCTTTTTAATCAGCGAAAATCGGGAGCTTCCGTGGGCGGTTTGCGCTTCTGAGTCGATGGGCT
Organism: Cibotium barometz; assembly: GCF_041138505.1. Classification (NCBI taxonomy): domain Eukaryota; kingdom Viridiplantae; phylum Streptophyta; class Polypodiopsida; order Cyatheales; family Cibotiaceae; genus Cibotium; species Cibotium barometz. The sequence continues at coordinate 48,596,783 of NC_141071.1, read as the reverse complement.
GGAGCTCCTATGGGTTAGCTAGCTTGTGTTAGAATATTTTGCCCTAATTCTATGTGTGCAAGGTGCTAGAGATCCTCCACTGGCTGGGGGTGAAGGGGAGAAGTGAAAGCTAAAAAATTAATTTTTTGCTAATTTTTTTACTAATCCTAATTAATTCACTAATGGGCTCATAAATCTGGTTGATTCTAGACATGGCTCTGATACCATGTTGAAATTTGAGCAAAATGATGAGCTATGGTGGATCAAACACTAGAATCAACATAATTAACAAAGTGATTAGCAAGTGATTAAGGCGTAATTAGTGAATAATTAGCACATAGATTAATGTAGGCATGGATACTCAAAAACCAGCAAATTCTCATTAGGGCTATGCCTCAATTTATAGTGTTTACATCAAGCATCAAATCCCCTTGATTTCTCCATGATTCACTCCCTGAATATCTCCACCTTTTGCCTGATTCTCTCCACCTCTTCTCTTTTCCCTGATTATCTCCCAGAATATCTCCACACTCCTAAATTCCCTCATGCTACCCATTATTCTCTCCCAGTAGATTCTTCTAACCTTTTCACAGGTTCTTTCACAATTACATCTCCTCTTTTACAGCCTCTATCCAAGAGATTGTTCCCGCACACACCCTATTCACTTGTATTTTTCAACATCCATCGCCTCACTAGATGAGCTCCATATCTCAACAATTCCTCAGTTTTTGCTAGCATCACATGAACATCTAATTTTGCTTCCATACCCAACACGTTTACCTACAGCTTCTTAACAATTCCCACATACCTAACTTTTGAACTGTTTACCATTCTAACTCTAAATTTTGATGGGGATCCAACCTTCAGTCCTAAAGCCTTCATTGTCTACTAAGTCATTACATAGACTTGTGCACCACCATCCTTATATAGTTTGGGAATTATGTGCTTATTCACCTAAGCATCCATAACTGGCAAATTATCCTTGTCTCTGTTCACCTACACTATATTAATCTGACCTCCCTTCTTCTCCTTCTTGAGACATCGCATGCTAACCAACTTGCTCCATGTCCTTCTAAGATTGGGGCATAACTACAAAAGCTAGGGCCATGTCAGACTAAGACCCTTTTGTTGCAAGTTTTTCATCAAGTCATACTCTTCCTCATGGACACTGAGAGGAAAATCCTGCTTGCCAATGTGTCTTTTATGGACCTAGTCTTCTTCTTACCATCCTTGGGCTGATCTTCCACTTGATTTCCTTTCTTCCTCCTGGATGGACCTAGTTCATCATCTACCTCTTCCCCTCTAGTTATTTTATTTTGCTAAAATTTCTGCTTCTTCATTCACTCCAATGAAATTTACTTCTCCTTATCTAGGTCCATTTACTAGCTGCTGCCTGAACTTGTGGCACAGGCTGATTAGGCATCTTCTCTGCCCTCCTGGCATCATACCTCTCCTCCTCCTAGGTGCCAAGGGATAAACATCACCGCTCATTCCCCTAGGATAAGGGAACTAAGGAGATATGTGACCCCTCTCCATACAATTAAAACACTTCACATTCATGTTTGGGCCTCCTCTTCCCCTGCCTCTCATAACATCTCTATCTCCTATCCTAGGAGAATTTTTGCCTCCTTGTTGCAAAAACAGATTTAGATTCAATTTCTCCATCTGTTAAGTTAGATGGTTAATAACCTACACTAGCTGATGGAGAACTACTGGGACTATAGGAGAAACTCCTTCTTCTCTTCTTCCTAAGGCACAATTGGCCTTCCTTTAGTCTGAACCTCCCTTTGTTGTTGAGCCAAATTCTGTAGCTTCCACTCCTTCTCTCTGGCTATCCTCAAGGCCTCTTTAAAGGTTTTGAGTCTCTTCAACTCCACTTTCTCCTTAAGATCAACATGAGGGGACTGGATAAACATATCTTTCTTCAGAAGACCATGCAGATGCTCTGTTCCCAAAGAAGTGTACCATCTTCCCTAGAGGTCCTCAAAATGGTCCACAAATCTATCAAACACATCAGAAAGATTATGGTTTAACTTCTAGATTTCCAGCCATAAAGCATCTAGGGATTTCCCCTATTTATAGTGCTGCACCAAGGCCACTTTGATGTCCTCATATGCCTGTCCTTGATTTAGTTGATCTCTCCATGTTTGAAGCCACCATTTGGCATCTCCCTTCAATAACATGGACAGTAAGGCCAACTTATCCGCATCTCTATCCTTCCCAAAGGTAAATGCTGCCAACTCCATCCCCAGCAAAAGTTTCTCTGGATCCTCTCCAGCATGTCCATGGAAGACCGGATATGTCATCATGGTTGCCATCTACTCTACTGAAAACTTATAGACCTATAAAAAAATAGAAAGGGTGCTTCAAAGCCCTCCTCAATGGGGGAACCAAAATAATGATGTGTCGGTGGGGAGACCTTCCTGTCTAGCCCATCTAAAATACACCACCACGAGGAGGAAACTACCACCTAGCACCACAACCCAGCATAAACACCAGATGAAGGCACCAGTTCACTCAACTGATGTCCCCTAAGCTTCAACTGACATAGGCAGACACTTGAGCACACTCCAAACTCCTAAAACTATATAGCTATCTCTTCAAGACATCCTCTCAGGTCAACTCTGATCTCCAATATTCATGGTGTTCCCTTATAACCCCTCAGCCAACCTCAACTGACTACTAACTGACTAGAAATACTCTCAGCTACAAAAACAGATAAGATGTTGACTGTCTTCCGAATTAGACACTTGCTGATGACTCCAAAATCTGAATTACTCCAACATCAGCTAATCTAAAACTCACAATCCTAGATGCTTTGCTGACCCTTTATTGAACTTTTGTTAACACTTATCTGATTGAACCTGACTCAACAAGACTCGACTGACTTAACTATCTCAATTGTCTCAACTAAAGCAAAAATCACCACTCAAATGACCTGTAACCTCCCCCTGACTCTCAAGATGCTCCAATCTCAAAGAGATACCACACCAAAGACACTCTGCTAACTCCAACTGACTATATTCTAATTGTTCTATAACTAGACTCACCTAGCCGACCCAACAAGATTAGAATTCCTCTCCTCTGTGTCCACTGACCCCCTCTTAAGCCCTCAAAACCCCACCAGGATGACTCACCTCCCAACACTCACAGCTGACAGCAGCTCTGCTACTACGCCTGCTAATGATCTTCTAACTCAGGAATACTTTTCCATTCAATACTGCCTCTAACTGGCAGACCTGACTCTAGACTTTCCTCTTGACACAAAGAGACCAAAACTACTTCTAAACACCCACACAAGTGACTCCTACTGGGCTTCAACTAATCCTAGATGACTCCCCTTTCACTAGACACAGTCTTAAGTTGTTGACACTTAGACCATTAGTAGTGCCAGATCCTCCTGAGTTCTGACTAGTTTCGATTGTCAGCCCAGACCTCCAAGTGTTATACAAGACTAAGGCAATACTTTAATAGCCTCAGCTGATCTATCTTGACACACAGCTGACCAAGTTGCCTTTGTCACAACTTGTTGACCCAAACACAAGATAACTGACATAGTTCACCTCTTCACTTATAGTTGTTCCTTTTCAACAAACTCCATTAAAATAGCACAACTAAAACCAAAGAAAAATATTTAATCAATCTAATACAATTAGACTTCCATATGAAAATATAAAATTGAGCCAATCTCAACACCCTTGAGATTTTGCGATTTAACAGAAAAGATATAAAAGCACCACAAAACCAAGGGACTTCCACCCAATTATCCCCAACAAAAATCCTGTATTCTCAACTCCACAAAGAACCAAAAACAACCTGAGCTACATATACACTATGTAGAATTCTACCAACAAATATGATAGAGAACCATTGAATAAGACTTTGAGTTGGTCCAAGTTCCAACAGAATTGCAGCCTTAGAGGTCCTAGGGAACCAACCACCTACAAGACCCTTTCACCTTTGCAACCTCTCCTCTACGCAGACTCAAGTCTACTCAAATAGAACTTGTGTCATCTCCTTCTCAAACAAAAAGTCACAACAGACTTCCACAGAATGCCCTCACCCAACGTCTCTCGGTTTCTTCATGACTCACACCTCTCTTCCCCCACCCTTCAAAACTCCCCCCTCCCCGGATTCAACTTCTTCAACTCGTGCCGCCTTTGATTCTTTCAGCAAAAAGATTCGCCCCTCACCTTACTTGTTGACTCGTTTTCCCATGTGCTTTACTTTTTCATTCTCACACCTACACAACTCCACTTGACCACACAACAATCATCTATTTGCTAAGGTTTCTAACCATACTCAATGCGTTTTTTCTTATTCTTGGGTTTGGGGTGGACATATCAATTGGGCATGTTCTTTGAGCACAAAAAACCTATGAGCGTACGTGACACACTATTTAATTTTTACTGCACCATCATTACAGGATGCCCATATAGCAGGTGTTGTTTATGCCATGCTACAGGTGGCTCTTAAATGATGCCAAAACATAGTTTATGAGATGCATGATCGTTGTTATGGGTGTCACACACGCGATGCCTAGTAGTGACACATGTAGAGATGAAAACGGTGTTTTCTCTATGGGGGGTTTGTGTTGTAGTGATGGGTACTTCATTAAAAACAACACCCATAAATCTAGGTAATAGTGAATGGAATCTCTAGTTTAATAAACTATGAGTAAATTGTCACCTCCCAGTACTAAGCTAGATATTCCATTCACTATACTACCTAGATTTATGGCTATTCCTATAAATGGATCACCCATAAAGGCCTAGATTTTTGGGTAGAACCATGCTAATCCAAATCTCAAAGTTTCTAGTCATCACTCATCTAACTATCAGTCTTTATTTCTTGGATTCTTGTTTAAGATGTTGGATATGGAAAAATCTAGTCTATTTCCCATGACCCTCACCTGCTCATTGATGTGCCTTTCATTAGATTTTGATCCAGGCTTGATCATATTTGGTGTTGAATTCCTTAAGGTTCCTTTATAACATTTAGCTCAAATCCAACATACTTGTTTCCCATCCTCCATAGGCTCCTATGATCTCCATGTGCAATGCTTCTTGCCACATAAGCTAATACCTTTAGAATATTTGTTTGTCACCACATCCATATTCCAACAATGGTAGGTAGCATGATCACTAGCTTTTTTGCCATGGAAAAGGATCAACTTGGATCACGGGATTTATATAGGTTCATTAATAGGCTCGATTAGCTTGATCATTTTATCAAAACACCTAACATTTTTGTATCTCAATAATAGAATGCAAGTGAGACACTTGAGGAATTTAGCATGATTAAATGCAAGATACTTGGCACCTTGCATTTTTGTCTCTTATTAATAAAAGTATGCAAGTGAGGCATTTAGCATGATTAAATAAAAGAAAGACTAGGTTTTTCCATGTCCAACTTCTTGAACACCAATCCAAGAAATAAAGACTGCTAATGAGACGAGTGATGGGGAGGATCTTCATTAGCTTGTCCACCTCTAGTGCATAGGCGAGTAGAAAACCCTCAATGCTCCTGGATGATAGGAGGGCAGAAGTGAATGGAAAATTTTGAGAGAGAATATGTAGTAGAGAACAGAATGACTTCTTTAAAAAAATGTTGGAATGTCAACTAAGGCATAAATCACCACTCACATGTCCTCTGACCTTCCCCTGACTCTCAAGATGCTCCAATCTCAAAGAGATACCACACCAAAGACTCTCTGTTAATTCCAAATGACTGTACTCTGATTGTTCTAACCATACTCACGTAGTCGACCCAACAGGATCAGATTATTCCTCTCCTCTGTGTCCACTGACCCTCTTAAGCTCTCAAAACACTCAAAACCCCACCAAGACTCACCTCCCTACACTCGCAGCGCAGTAGCCCTACTATTTTCCTGATGGTTTCTAACTCAAGAATACTTTCCATCCATTCAATACTACCTCTGACTGGTACACCTGACTCAAGACTTTCCTCTTCAACACAGAGACCAAAACTACTCCTGAACACCCACGACTAACTCCTATTGGGCTTTAGCTGATCCTAGCCGACTCCCTTCTCACCAGACATCGTCTTAAGTTATTGACACTTAGAGCATTAGCAGTGCTAGATCTATCCTACTGAGTTCTGACTAGTTCGGATTATCAGCCCAAACCTCACAAATGTTAAACAAGACTAGGACAATACTTTAACAACCTCAGCTAATCTATCGTGACACACATCTGACCAAGCTGCCTCTGTCATAACTTATTGACTCAAACACAAAATAACTGACACAGTTTTGATTCAACACAAGTCAGCTCTTCACTCATAGTTTTTCCTTTTCAAAAACCGCCATTAAAACATCACTGCTAAAACTAAAGAAAAATATTTCATCAATCCAACACAATCAGACTTCCATATGTATATATAAAACTAAGCCAATCTCAACACCCTTGAGATTTGGAGATTTAACACAAAAGAGATAAAAGCACCACAAAACCTAAAAAGATGCAGGGGGGAAGAGAGCTTGAGCTCTTTCAAGCACTCACACACTCACAAAACCCTAATAGAGAACACACAAGGTGACAGGCTGAAAATCTTCTTCTTCTTCACTCACAACACTCAAGACACCATATACAAGATAAGAGTACACATAATATGAAAGGTACTCAACCAATACATACACGGGTTCTCTATAGTGTGAACCCAACTAAATGAGCTGGCGCTATAACTATGCCAGTCTCTAGAATGGCTGTCACACAGCCTGTCATCCCACTGGCCACATATCACCCATGATCTCACCAACCATGCCAGTGGTGTAAGTGTGGGGCCTATCCCCCAGGCGGGTCATCATCAGTGTGCACCGCCTCACTGGATGAGCTCGATATCTCAACACTCCCCCTCGAGCTCAACTCCATCTCATGTACACCAAGCAAAGCCCTAAATCTGCGGAGCTTCTGTGTACCCAATGCTTTGGTGAAGATGTCAGCTACCTGATCCTCTGTGTGCTGACATAAACAAGGTCAAGGTCTCCTGCCAAGACCTTCTCTCTGACGAAATGGTAGTGGACCTCTATATGCTTCGTATGAGCATGAAATACTGGGTTCTTGGCCAACTGTATACTGCTAATGTTGTCACAAAAAATGACAACTTGTCTATCCACTGATAGACCCAAATCTGCAAGTAGCTTTCTCAACCAAGCTACCTCACATGCTATCATAGCAGCTCCTCTATACTCGGCCTCTCTGTACTGGATAGAGCAAGTGTAGGCTGCTTCTTGCTGCTCCAAGTCACATCAGCACTCCCCAAAAAAAACATGAATCCACTAGTAGATCTCCTATCTGAGATACTACCAGCCCAATCAGCATCTGTGTACCCATGTACACATATCTCTGTCCCAGTCTCATAGAATAGTCCACAATGCAAAGTAGACCTCACATACCTCAGTATGCGTCTCAATGCATCCAAATGCGGTTTCCGTGGAACCTGCATAAACTGACTCACCAACCCAACAGCCAGCCTCACAACACACAAGTCGGCAACCTCCTCTTGTGTCTCCGCAGCGCTAAAGGGAGGACGTCTACTTTCTGGACCCGGGCTCCTTTCCACGCAACTGTCCCACGCTTACCAGCTTCTATCCTTGACCTGCTGTCTGCCCCCAGCCACCGCCGGCTCTGCCTCTCTCTTGCCAGCCTCACAACACACAAGTCGGCAACCTCCTCTTGTGTCTCCGCAGCGCTAGAGGGAGGGCGTCTACTTTCTGGACCCGGGCTCCTTTTTCACGCAACTGTCCCACTCGAATCACCAGCCTATCTCTCTTTTTTGAACAAGGCGGCTATGCTCCTCCTCGAACTTTCACCAGCTTCTGGATGCTGCGCTGGCAGCCAACCAAGCCTTCACGTAGCTATTTTTAATTGGCCATGTTATATTATATTTTTATGTTTTTAAAAGCCTCAAAGCCACAAAATAATGGCCACACTAATGCTAAAAGACTCTCCTTCTCCTTTCTTCAGATCATCACGCCGCGCCCATAACTTTCCAATACCAGAGCTGCCCCCTCTTCACTTCCCGCTGTAGCTACTTACCAAATCCGACAATCGCCAGTCGGTGCCCTGCTTTTAGCAACTATCTGCACACCACACTATTGCAATAAAACTCCCAGATCACCAGCATCTGCTCTGAAAAAAACACGTGCATATACCAGCTTACTGCCAAACCACTCGGCCTGTACATTTTCCAGGGCATTCAAGGCAAAGTTTATTCACACACCACACGTTCCATATGTACACTGACCCAAAATACCTTTCAGATTTTAGCCTGACATACTTTGCCCAACCCCTAGCATGCTGAATCATTCATGATCAGCAGAAAACATATGACCATGTTTCCCTCCATCAATTCTCTGAGCATCATACAGTGTAATCAACACATCTCTATTCCAAATGATCCAAGAAACTCTGTCATCTTCCCCAGGCATAATTTTCCATCCCGCATCCCACAACGGTACATAAGAACTTTTGGAAACAAAGCTCCTGACATACACACCATCCTGTCTCATCTCAATCCCAAAATCACTGATACGATCATCACCAATATCAGTGAAGCAACTCCTGCTGAGGGTAAAAACTGATAAAAGCTTCATCAAAAAAGACCTGCTATGCCATCATATTTTCCTGTCCATCCACATAAGAAGCATCACCATCAAAGCTAGCCACTATAGGCAAAACAAACTCCTCTTCAACAGGCACCATTGCCCAAGCATCCACGTCAGTTTCTATCTGTTCATCTTCATCAAGGCCAGTAAGAAATTCATCTATCACAGCATCCATAGTCTCATCCATAGCATTAGCATCATTCAAAATCTTCTGGTGTTTCTCTTCCTTCATAGCCTCAATTCTGGTCGTGGCTTTCTTAACATTAATGCACATTTGGTCATCCAGCTCCAACTCTGGTTCATCATCCTGCAAGCTTTCTATTTCCCACTCATCCCACACAGGTTCATTATCCAAAGACTCAAAAGTAGACTCTTTCACATCACATGCATACCTTTGCTCATGATTCACTTGTACCTCCTCACATTCTTCCTGTATGGCTTCTTCTTGTTGGGCAACCTCATCACCAAGCACTTCCTCATCAATAACCAGGGCATCCATCTCTGCATCCTCCCCACTGGATGAAGTATCATATGTTCCCTCACTAGTAGTGGTGCTACTGGTCGTATCATCATCACTTAAATCAGCTTCACTTTCCTCTTCATCCTGAACAGGCTCCTGATTACCCATATTAAACTACTTTTTATCCCCTCTCCTGTCATATAGAGTAATGACCCCTTTCCTCCAATCTTGAACAGCCTTCACCGCTCTCAGCCATGGTCTTCCCAGAATGATGGGGAATGCACCCATTCCTGCAGGCATAACATGACAATCCACCAGCACCTTTACATCAAAAGCTTGTAGCTCTAACTCCTTAATCATACCTAAGCATTTGACCTTCTGATGATTGGCCAGCCGAATACGAAATCCAGACGCTTCAGTAAAATTAAGACCAAGCCTCTCCACAGCTGCTAGTGTGATTACACAAATCTGTGCTCCACCATCTATGTATGCCTCTCCCAGATTCTTCCCTTTGTACCATACATTCACCACAGGACATATATCAGGCAACTCCTGAACAGATAAAACAGTCACTATCCCTTTGGCAGGCTCCTTCTCTCTCGGGTTCACAAGTCTTTTCCACTGATGCTTCAAATTAGGAGCTAACTCTATCAATTGCCCAAAAGTAATATTAGCTTTCCTTCCAGCCATGTCCTCCTATAAATTGTAACTATCCTGCCCAACCCCCAGTGGAAAATCAATTACCTGAAACTTCCTACGAGACTTCCTCTTCTGCTTGATCTTCACATCTCCTCCTTCTTTCACTTTACCTTTCTTCTTACTGGGGCCCTGCAGCATCCTTGCTTTCCCTTTCCTGTGGCATCCGTTTTCCCAAAGGCATCACATCAGCTTCTGCTTCCTTCGTCTTCTCAAGGGTGACCACATCTATCACTTTAGTTTTTCCTTTCTCTTCATTTGTCAACCCACTGGTCCTTGCTTCACCTTTAATTTCAATCCCATAATTATTTGCCCTATTGGGAATCTGAGAGGGTAGGGGATACATATCACCTCCCATTCGCTGAGGCTTATCACAATCCATACTTAGATGACCAAGCTCACCACAATTCCAGCATGTAGGAATAAACCATCTACCCCTGCCAAAACCACGACCACTTCCATAGCCTGTCTGACCTTCAACCCCTTCCTGATTGTAGCCTCTGCCTCGGCCACGTCCACCACCTGTGTTCTCCATCATCTTCAAGCTTAGATTCTTCATACAATCCACCATTTGCCTCATGTCCTATTTAAACCCTTCATCAGAAGCTGTAACAGCTGTAGGTGCTACCTTTGTCCCCTGTGATGCGGCATTATTCACCTGAACTTCAGTCGGTTGCACTCTTTCCAGCACGGTTCTCATCGGTACCGCTTCTACCCTTCTCATTTCAGGCCTCACTGCCACTGGAACCATCCCCAGTTGGTTCATCCGTTGCAATTTCCAATCTTTTGATTTGGCAATCTCTACTGCATCCTCATAAGACCTAGGCTTCTTTAATTCCACCTTCCAGCGAATGCCTCCCTTCAATCCTGCAATAAAACTGTTGAAAGGACGGTAGAGGAGGAGGAGACACACACACAGGAGCAAACCCTAATGTATATTGCAAACCCTAACCATAGAGGGAAGCCATGTCCACTCTCACACAAAGCATAATGCACTAATCCATAATCCACACAACACACAATGAGTTGTGTCCACACTCTACTAACCCTAGCTAATGTCCACACACTATGACCAGCTGGACACGCGGTCATTTATGTCTCACACATGTTCCTACCTAATCTGCCAGCACCACATAGCATAGCTGGCTCACACTGACATCGAGCTTGAATCTCAACAGCCCCTCTCAAGCTCATGATGTACTGCCGATGAAGATGTAGATGAGCTTGGGATATCAAGACTCTCAACACTCCCCCTCAAGCTCATCCCATGTACTCCCAACATAGTCCGGAAGTACTCAAACTTCTCCCTGCTAAGTGGCTTCGTAAAGATGTCTGCCACCTGCTCATCAGTCTTCACATACTGAAGATCAACTGTACCATCCAGCACCTTCTCTCTGACAAAGTGATAATGGACCTCTATGTGTTTGGTCCTCGCATGAAACACTGGATTCTTTGCCAACTGTATACTGCTCATGTTGTCACAATGAATGACAACTTTGCCATCAAGAGGCTCACATAAATCTGCCAAGAGACTCTTTAACCATATAGCCTCACAAGTAGCAATGGCTGCACCTCTGTACTCCGCCTCTGTACTCGATAAAGCAACTGTGGGTTGCTTCTTGCTACTCCAACTCACCACGGCACTTCCAAGTGTAAAAGCATATCCACTAGTAGACCTCCTGTCATATGCGCTACCTGCCCAATCACCATCTGTGTAGCCATGTATGTCCAAGCTTTTACCACTCTCATAAAATAGACCATAATGTGCTGTGGTCTTCACATATCTCATGATGCGTCTCACTGTAGCCAAACGTGGTTTCCTGGGGCTCTGCATAAACTGGCTGACTAGCCCCACAGCATAACTCAAATCCGGGCGTGTGATAGTCATGTATATGAGACTACCAACCATCTTCCTGTACATAGAAGGATCATCCAATTCCTCGCCATAATCAGCCCGCAACTTCACATTTTGCTCCAATGGTGTACTCATAGGCTTACACCCTGTCATGCCATACTTTGCCAACATATCCAACGCCAATGCATATTGGCGTTGTACTAACCAAGTACCTACATGATCTTTCACCACTTCAATTCCAAGGAAGTATCTCAACTCACCAAGATCTTTCATGTCAAATTGCCCACTCAAAGCTTTCTTGACATGCATCACATCTGCACTATGATCACCTGTGATGATCAAGTCATCCACATAGATGACTAGTAAAACAATCCCATGCTGTGTCTTCTTCACATAGAGTGAAGAATCTACTGTAGAAGTCTGAAAACCAAGTGAGATAAGATATCTGCTCATCTTATCACTCCAAGCACGAGGTGCCTTTTTCAACTTGCATACGTGAGTGGGATATCTAGGGTGTACATACCCTTCTGGCTGTGCCATGTACACTTCCTCTTGTAGTTCTCCATTCAGAAATAAATTCTGGACATCCATCTGATGCATTTCCCAGCCATTAGCTGCAGCCATAGCAATGACTGCTCTCACTGTGCCCATCTTAGCCACTGGACTAAACGTCTCATCATAATCCAATCCTTGGGTCTGTGCATAACCCTTTGCTACCAATCTAGCTTTATGTCTCTCAATAGAACCATCAGAGATTTGCACTTTACTTTGTAAACCCATTTACATCCAATAACATTCTTGTCCTTTGGTAATGCAACCAAGTCCCATGTATCATTATGGACCAATGCGTCCATCTCTACATCCATTGCTTTCTCCCATACATGCTCTCCAACAGCCTCTGTATAGCATGTAGGTTCCACATGCTTCACCATAGATGTCATGTATGCATAGTACATAGCAAAATCTCTATATGTCAATCTGTCAACAGGATATCTGACTCTCTGGGATCTCCGCAATGCCTGCGGGTCACTCTGTACACCTGTAACTCTAGCATGTGGTGGCACATATCTGTCCTGTCTAGCACCAGGTGTGCGTAAAACAGGTATGCCAAGCTCCTCATCCAAACTCTCAGAACTAGATGACTCATAACCTGTGATTCCAATTCCTTCGACTTTCTTCTTTCCTTTATCCATAACACTACTCCCAGTGCTCACACTCTCATGCCTCAAACGTCCTGACCATGGACGTACACTGCTACTCTCAGCTTCTGCTGCTGGCCCAGACATAGTAGTAGAACTAGAACTTGCTTGTGGTGGCAAGTTCACATGCACATCAGCCTCAAGTGACTCAATAACACCCTCATCTTTTGCTTTGTACCAACTAGCAAGCTCATCAAACACCACATCACGTGAGATGACCACTTGTCTAGTTTGAGGGTTATAGCATTTGTATGCCTTTCGATCCTGTGCATATCCAACAAATACACATTTCTCTGCTTTAGGATCCAACTTCCTTCTTCTTTCATTAGGCACATGTACATAAGCTATGCATCCAAAAACTTTAAGATGTCCAATGTCTGGCCTGTAACCTGTGAGCCGCATCTCTGGCGTGCTTCCATGAATGGCTGATTTAGGTGTTTTGTTCAATATATACACTGCAGTAGCACATGCTTCTGCCCAATAGTAATCTAGCATGCTCTTTTCATTGAGCATCGCCCTTGCCACTTCACATATGACTCTATTCTTTCTCTCAGCCACACCATTCTGCTGAGGTGTATACCTGCAAGTCAACTGTCTTCTTATTCCATGCTTCCTCAAGAAGTGCTCAAAAGCCTTTGAGGTGTATTCACCACCTCCATCTGTCCTCAGACATTTAATCCAACAGCCATATTGCTTTTCTGCAAAAGCTTTGAAATCCATGAACTTTTCCAATACTTCACTCTTCTCTCTCAGAAAGTATATCCATGTCATCCTGCTAAAATCATCTATGAATGTAACATAGTATAAACTGCCTTTGATAGATGGGTTTTGTGCAGGACCCCATACATCACTGTGTACTATCTCAAGTGGCCTGTTACTCATATTTCCTTCTCTAGGAAACCTCAACCTTGCCTACTTTCCAAACTGACAGGCTTCACAAACATGCAGATGTCCATCATATTTGAACCTAGGCAATCCATTGACAATGCCTCTTGTTTGCATGTTCTTTAATCTCTGTATATTGACATGTCCAATCCTCTTGTGCCACATATCAATGTCCTGTACCACATTCCTGCTCTTTGAGAACATGGCTGATTTTAGCTCAGGAATTCCAGCATCCAGCTTAAACAATCTTCCTTCTTTCTTGCCTTTAGCAATCACTCTACATCCATGTTTGAAATCTTCAACGAAGCATCCATGCTCGTTGAAACGAAGCTGTAATCCCTGTTCTACCATTTGACCAACTGAGGCCAAGCTTTTAGTGATCGAAGGCACATACAGCACATCTGACATAGACTTTGTCTGACCATTGTGCATGACCAATGGTACACTTCCAACATGTGTAATGACATGCTGGGTATCATCACCTGTTTCCACATAGCCTTTTACATCCATAGGCTTCATGTGCTCAAACCATTCACCATGACATGTCATATGGTTTGATGCTCCTGAGTCCATATACCATGTATCATCATTCTCAGCATTTGTTGTCATAGAACCCACAACATGCTTCATGGCAAACAAATGATTTGCAGTTCCATCATTGCTACTTGATGCATAGTTACCACCATGTTGTGCATAGTTTCCACCATAATGACCACCACATTGTGCTCTTCCCCCTCTCAAATCATTCTGTTTGCGGAAACAATCTCTCGCCATATGACCATATTTGCCACAATAATGGCATTCCACATCTTGCATAGAATTTTGTTGGCCTTGCCAACATCCTCGACCACGGGGGTTGCCTCTACCTCGCTGAGGTGCATATCCACGACCACCTCGAGCACCATATGAAGGCTGAAAATTCTGTTGTGGAGGCCTATCCTGCCATCCACGACCATTACCACCACGTCCACGTGATGTGAATCTCCCCCTGCCTCTAAAGCCTCTCTGCGAGTAGAAAGCCTGATTTCTACCATCATCATGGCTAGAAGATGCATCCAGAAATGAATCACTGAGCTTGATTTCCTCAACCAGCAAGAGGGAAACCAACTCATCAAAGTCGGGTAGACCTGTACTCCTCACTGAGATAGATGTATCAAAGGATTTGTATTCCTTGCCAAGACCACGCAAGGTAATATCCACCAAATCATCATCAGGCATGGGGGCATTTATTGTGGCCAATGCATTTGCAAACTTTTTGATTTCTTGCACATAATCATGTATGCTCCTTTTATTCCTTTTCACATTGTGTATCTGCTGTCGCAATTGAGACTTGCAAGCACTCGTATCTGTATCAAACATCTTGACCAAAGTATCCCATGCATCTTTGGGATTCTCAGCATCCTGAATATGTATGAGCATAGCATCAGAAATGCATATAGACAAATAATGCAGCACTTTGAATGCTCTCTCTGACCATTGCTTATGAGCAATAAGCTGCTGCTGTGTAGGTTGCCGAGGTAGCTCAGGCTCAGGCTCAGCACCTGTAATGAGATTCCAAAATCCTTTCCCTTTCAAGAAACTCTTTATCCTGTACTTCCATGCCTGGAAGTTCTTCCTATCCAGCTTTTCACCAACAATCTGAACTGGATTATCCGACATGTTACTTAATGCGTACACCTTCCGCACACTTCAAATCTGTAAATGAGCCTTCCTCAGCTCAACCACACTCCAATGAATGTTTCAGATACTCCATGGTAGCCAACAAACTCCAAATTTGATGTAGAAAATCAACTTGTAATCATCCAAGATGAACTGACTCACTCAGTGCGGGATACCCTGAATTGACACGCCTTCCAAGGCTCCAAATCACAATGTAATGGTGCAATCAAGTATGGGCAACATGAATTGACACCTAATGAACCTCAATGTTGAGTATCAACACCATCTGACATGTGTACATATCAATTTTTGAAAACCCCTTTCTCTGTTTTTGGAAAAACCAGAAAAACCAGTAGAAAATTTGCTCTAATTCCTTCAATATTTGTCCAAATTGGGCAACCAGGCATTCATTAGCTTAGCATTAGTGTCCATCAACTCCATGTAAGAGGAATTTGTCCAATTGTAAAACACCAAGGATTAATTGCTCGATTAAAAATGCTCTGTTTCTCTGCAACTAGTGGACAGCCTGTTTTAATCAGCTCATTCCCAGCTCAATTAAGCATCATTGACCAAACAAATCACATAGCCCTCTTCTCCAAAGTGTAAAGCATCCAATTGCTAAAGCAAACTTGAAATATGTCAAGCATCCAATGAGTAATTGACCTCCTCGTAGTCAAAAAACCAGAAATCTGCCCTGTTTCCTCTGTATGGGCTGCGCCGCCTGCAATTAGGGGATTTGGAAGTGTTTATAATGTTGTTTGATGATGGGTATAGATGCCCAACACACCTAGGTACATGTGCAATCCACCAATGCTTGGATTTTTGCAAAATACATGCTCCAAATGCTTCAATTTCGGGCTTCTTTTTCACTGTTTCGTAAGAGCTCAAAAAACCAGAATTTTCACACATTCAAATGCTTCCAAAATGCTCCAAAATCACAATAGGGCTTGCATAAGAGTTGCCATTACATCCCTCTTTGTCAAATACATATGTCTTTTGCCAGAATCACACGTATTTCCACCATACATCAATGTTGCCAAGCTTTAATGGAAAGCTTCAAAAACCAGAATTTTTCTTTACTTTGATTTGCTTTGATTTGCTTTGTTTTTGCCTGTATCACCTGCAATCCGCTCAAGGATGTTTAGAGGACCTTACCCGGTAGGCCAAGCTCTCAGATCTGATAAGATTCGGTGTGCTCCAAGCTTCACAGCTCCAATGGCAAGCTTCACAGCTTCTTTTCCCTCTTCACTCACTCACTCATAAACCCTAATAAACAGCACAAGGCTCTGATACCATGCCATGAAAGGACGGTAGAGGAGGAGGAGACACACACACAGGAGCAAACCCTAATGTATATTGCAAACCCTAACCATAGAGGGAAGCCATGTCCACTCTCACACAAAGCATAATGCACTAATCCATAATCCACACAACACACAATGAGTTGTGTCCACACTCTACTAACCCTAGCTAATGTCCACACACTATGACCAGCTGGACACGCGGTCATTTATGTCTCACACATGTTCCTACCTAATCTGCCAGCACATAGCATAGCTGGCTCACACTGACATCGAGCTTGAATCTCAACAAAAACGATCCTTCTTCATCATGTCCGGAGGTACCTGATCATCTCCCAAAGCCCTGCATAAAGTCTCCCACAGCAAAGAGAACTTCTTCACATAATCCTCAATCGGCTCCAATTCACCCTGTATCAACCCCTGCACTTCATGCCAAACTTTATCTGGATCCTCAATTTTCTTGAACCTGTTTAAAAGAGCAGTCTTCAATCCATCCTCAGTCATCTCAATGCGTGGCTCAGCATCCTTCAATGACTCTTCATAAGCTCTGCACCATACCCTTGCATCCCCTTTCAAGCATATATAGGTTTTGAGTCTCTTCATCTCCACTTTCTCCTTCAGATCAGCATGAAGGGACCGGATCAACATATCTTTCTTCAAAAGAATAGGTTGATGCTCTATTCAATGAAGTGTCCCATCTTCCCCACAGGTCCTCAAAATGATCCACAAATCTATCAAACACATCAGTAACATTATGCTTTAACCTCTAGATTTCTTGCCACACAAAGCATCTAGAGATTTCCCCTATTTATTCTGCTGCACCAAGGCTATTTTGATGTCTTCATATGCCTGTCCTTGATTCAGTTGAGCTCTCCATGTCTACATCCACAGTTTGGCATCTCCCTTCAACAACAAGGACACGAAGATCAACTTATCTACATCTCTATCCTTCCCAAGGGTGAATGCTACCAGCCCCATCCCCGCCAAAAATTCCTATAGAACCTCTTGAGCATGCCCATGAAAGACCAAATATGTCATGATTTCTGCCATCTTCTCTACACAAAATGTTGAGTTGAAAATAAACAAAAAGTGTGCTTCAAATCCCTCCTCAGTGGGGATACCAAAACAATGATGTGTCGGTGTGGGGAGACCTGCCTCTATAACACCATAAGGAGGGAACTACCACCTAGCACCGCAACCTAGCACAAACACCAATTAGCTTGGCCACCTCCATGCTGTGGGTAGTTGGCCTGGACGTTGTAGCCCTAGATGAAGCCCAACTGCTTGGAGGAAGGCTGCCTGTTGAGTGCAGCTGCTATCTAGCGTTTCTGTAATGGGAGTACTGCTTGCGTGTATGGAATCAGGCCTTGCAGATAGCGCACAGGAGATTTCAAAATTCGCTGCTGTCGGGATCTGATTTGAATGTTGACCAATACAAACACGAGCTGGGTGGTGGCTATTTGTCGTGGCATTATACTCTCTCTCTCTCTCTCTCTCTCTCTCTCTCTCTCTCTCTCTCTCTCTCTCTCTCTCTCTCTCTCAGATAGATCATATTTGGTCTCTTGGGATTGTTCCTACGACGTCAAAAGAGCTTTTTCTTCTCTCTCTCTCTCTCTCTCTCTCTCTCTCTCTCTCTCTCCCTCCTCTCTCTCTCTCTCTCTCTCTCTCTCTCTCTCTCTCTCTCTCTCTCTCTCTCTCTCTCTCTCTCTCTCTATCTATCTATCTATCTATCTATCTCTACGTCAACGATGATGGGAGAAAAATGATAGCTCTCAAAACGGAACGGCCCACACCAAAGTTCTAAGGGCTTGTTCCCACATTGTCTCTCATGTTTATCTGTGATACAAAAATACAAGGTATTTTAACACGCCTAACTTTTCTTCGGTGCTTTTTGACCTGCATCTACGGCCTGCATCTACGGAACGTTGGTCGACAATGGTATTTTGCATCCTACTACGTGGAAACAACCCCTCACTTGAGTGACACTTTAATGTTAACGTAACTTAAGTTGAGGATATGGTCATTGAACATCGCTCAATCCCCCATGTGTCGCAACAAAAGAAAAAGGAGAGCTTCTCTGCAATTAACGAGCATTTGATCTTTTGCATCCCAAAGGGTCAGATTGTGCCAAATGACTCACACAGCTTCTCTGCAATTAATGAGTTTTTGATCTTTTGCATTCCAAGTTCAAATTATGCCAAATGGCTCAATGGTGAGATTAAATGCCAAATGCCTCAAGGATGAGATTATGCCAAATGGCTCATGGATAGGGCAAAATTTTAAAGGTTGATCAAAGAGCTTCTCTACAATTAATGACCATTTGATCTTTTGCATTCCAAAGGGTGAGATTGCACCAAATGGGGCTCAAGGAGAGGACATAAATTTCAAGGTTGAATTTGTGCTACCGACATGAGTAGGGGAGAGAAGCCTTTCCCCAAACAAGTTATAGAAGCACTGAAATGTTAAGAATCCTAAAATGGGATTAATCATGGCAGATAAGCATATATTAAGAATAAAATTAAGGTGGATTAAACCACACAAGAACTAGGAGAGAGAGAGAGAGAGATTGCACACTCAACAATAGTTCTCTATTGCATATCACAATGAACCACACAACAACGCTAATGCAGAAATATTGCAATGACGCTAATGATGCTAATGTGCTCTTGCATTATGAGCATACCGCATGCTCTCTCATACCAATTGAGTTGCTCTATCACAATAGTAATACTAGTATATTCATCAAAGATGAATCCTTACAAGTGCAACATTGTTTTTGTGTGTTTAGACAAAATTAGAGCTTGGTGCTCCCCACTGAAATAAAAAGGCCTTGTTGGCTATCTCATCAATGCCATATTTGAGTTTAAATCAAGTTCTTGAATGCTTAGTGGGGGTTATATGGTTACTTGTTTTTAAAATTTGTATAAGTTTTTCTAAGTTGTTATGAAAAATGTCCATGATTATTATAGTTGGGTTAGCATCCCAATCTATATTTTTTGCATTATCAGAGCTACATCCAGCTTCTTAATTCCTCACCAACATCAATACCATATTTTAAAAAAGAGAAGGTGAGTACATAAAAATATGGAGTTAAGGTGCCCTTGGGGTTATCAGTAGAGAGGCCAATTGGGAAGCTCGTCCAGTTAGCTGTTTCATTTCTTTGTCTAGCTCTATGACATGTAGCTTTACTTTTTATGCAAGCTGCATCTCCAAGTTGACAATCCTGGGAGAATTTGCATTCATCCTTAGTGTTCATTAGTGAAGGAGTGATTCCTCTCTAGTGGCCCTAGATGTCTCTCTAGCCCTACATATTAACTATTTGAAGTCTTTGCCTCTTGTTTGGTTCTTTTCCAGTTTTTCGTTTGTATACTATACAAGCTCCATTTTAATTGAGGTGTCTTTCTCTTATATTGCCCTCATGTTATGAGTTAGATGAGTGACCACGTGTTGGTCTGTCTTAAGTGTCAACTCCATATTGTCCTTGTTTGATTCGATTTCTTCACAAAGTGCTCAGATGGCCTGGGCATGTGCTTTGTTTATCAACTTCCTATTAGCTTGAAGTTGTTTGACCTTTTCTTTGAGAAGGGCATTCTTATAGTCTGAACTTATCGATTTGTTTTGCTTACATATCTCTACTTCCTTTAGCTTGCCTAAGATCTGGCTTCCCTCATAATTTCTATAATTGTTTCTGCATCTATAGGTCTTGCCTTTGCATGTAGTTGCTTGACCTCATCTTTATGTGTCTCTATGTCCCTTTCCAGGAAGTAAACCTAGAGCTCAATAAATCTAAATTGACCATCTCTTTAATTTTAGCTTAATGCTCCTTTAGCAGTGGATTAATATTGCCTTGTGCCTTCCTTCTTGCATAGATTCAGGTGATCCTAGCCGACTCCTTTCCTGACCAGATATAGCCTTCAGTCCGGCACCTAGACCATTAGAAGTGCATGATCTATCAGACTGAATTCTCACTAGTTGTAATTGTTATCCCAAAACTCACCAATATTAAACAAGACTAGGCCAATACTTTAATAGCCTCAACTAATCTATCGTGACACAGAGCTGACCAAGCTACCTCTATCAAAACTTACTAACTCAAACACAAGCTAACTAGCATAGTTCTGATTCCAATAAGTTAGCTCTTCACTCACAATTATTCCTTTTCAACAAACTCCATCAAAACAACACAACTAAAACCAAAGCATAAGATTTCATCAATCCAACACAATCAGACTTCCGTATGTAAGATTTCATCAATCCAACACAATCAGACTTCCGTATGTATATATAAAATTGAGCCAATCTTAACACCCCTGAGATTTGGGTATTGAATGGAAAAGAGAGAAGCACCACAAAACCAATGGACCTCCACACATTTATCCCCAACAAAACCAATTTTTGAATTATCATAATTTTGCACCAGTATGTCTTTGGCGTGTAACCATTGACTCTCTTTGAATGTAACTCGTCATCCAAGTTAGGTAGCCGATAAGTACCATTCTCATATATATGAACAACCTTGAAGTGACCCTCCAACTTGATGTGGAACTTGGTTTGAAAGGTGTTGTCTAGCTTGTTGTTGTATCTAGATCCCCTTCTTTGATACCTTGTCTTTGACAATCTCATTAAAATTCTCAGCTCTCCGATTGCTTAACTAAATGTAATGGTCCAAGGCTTCCTCTCTAGCTAACTGCAACTCTTACAGATCCAACAACCTATCTTTATACACATCCAAACCACTATGTTGATGCTTCAGACGAAATTGTGAATTGGGAATCTCAACTTCAATGGACATCATAGCCTCTTTCCCAAGAACAAAATGATAAGGTGAAAACTCAGTAGTAGTTGATTTGAGAGTTGTTCTAGAAGCCCACAGCGGGGTGAGGAAACATGAAAGTCACATTTCTTGGGATGCTCCTCCAGACACTTAGTCAACGTGGTGCACAACTCACCATTGAATCTTTCTACCTACCCATTTCATTATGCATAGTAAGGAGAAGAACCTATGAGTGATATGTAACTTTTGCATGAGCTCTTGTACAACCTCACCTCTGAATCCAAGCCCCTGTTCTGTCAAAAGCTCCAATGGCATGCCAAATCTAGCACATATGTTTTCAAATACAAATTTTCCCACTTCTTTAGAAGTAATATTCTTCACACATCTAGCTTCAACCCATTTGGTTAGATACTCTACTCCAGTCAATAGGTAAGTCTTGCCCCCCATAGCAGTAGTGGTGGGCAGAGGACCAATTTCATCCACTCCCCACTTTTCAAAAGTCCCATATGATACAAAGATGATACAATACT
Organism: Cibotium barometz; assembly: GCF_041138505.1. Taxonomy (NCBI): domain Eukaryota; kingdom Viridiplantae; phylum Streptophyta; class Polypodiopsida; order Cyatheales; family Cibotiaceae; genus Cibotium; species Cibotium barometz. The sequence goes on along the minus strand of NC_141071.1, from coordinate 48,574,816 downwards.
CTTCCTCAATTTTTATTGCAAAATGTTACTGCCTTACTTCTAGCAGGTCTCACAGGTCTTGCACCAGTGATACATATGTTCTTCTTAGACTAGGCCATACATACCCTGCTCTCAAAATCCTTCTTAGTGTCAGCTTTAGGGGAAAATTCCCTCCACAAACCCCTTCATGGCAGGTTTCCATAATGGCAAATATCTCCTCCTTGTGTGGAACTCTCCTCAAAATTAAGTCCTTGCCTTTCATATCTAGTTGATCATTCAAAAGAGTGTACTGGGATGGGCTACTATGATGGTATGCAATTTCAGATCATCCTTGGCCAACCCCTCTTTTGCTAAAAGCATTTGCAACTTGATTCTACTCTCTTCACACATGCTGCATCTGCACTTCCTGGAATCTATGTAACATCCTCTTTATTTAAAAAATTCCATTCGTTCAATTTAGGGTTTTTGGCTTTCCAAACTCCTTGAAGCTATCTAATGACCGACAAGCTATTTCCTTTGATAATAATCAGCCTTCTGATTCCCTTCTTGATACATTGCTAAAGCCCATACTCTAAGGTAGCACACTAAGCTTCATTACTGGTTTTGCACTTGCAACTTAATTCCTTCTTAAAACACCTCTTTACCCTCTAGATCCAACCAGACTATACCTCCATTGGCCACTCTTGAGCTTTCTTAAAAGACCCATCAAAGAACAGAGTGAAAGTATCCAACAACCCTGCTTGAAGGTCCTTTCATATGGGCACCTTCCTCTTTGCTATTGTCTCTTCCTTGAACACCACTGGATTCGCCCTATATGTCAGAATATCAGCTGCTATAGCCCTTGTGTTGTCCTCTACCATGCAAGAAAACTAAAATTTCTCCAATTCAATGAACGACTTCGACAATCTCTTAGAAGGAATGTGAGACTGGATCAGATAAATGAATAATGGGTAAGAATAGTATATGGCTTTGGGAGTAAATAGAATTTACTCAGAGTGCAATTAATGAGTTTTTGATCTTTTGCATTCCAAGTTCAAATTATGCCAAATGGCTCAATGGTGAGATTAAATGCCAAATGCCTCAAGGATGAGATTATGCCAAATGGCTCAAGGATAGGGCAAAATTTTAAAGGTTGATCAAAGAGCTTCTCTACAATTAATGACCATTTGATCTTTTGCATTCCAAAGGGTGAGATTGCACCAAATGGGGCTCAAGGAGAGGACATAAATTTCAAGGTTGAATTTGTGCTACCGACATGAGTAGGGGAGAGAAGCCTTTCCCCAAACAAGTTATAGAACCCTGAAATGTTAAGAATCCTAAAATGGGATTAATCATGGTAGATAAGCATATATTAAGAATAAAATTAAGGTGGATTAAACCACACAAGAACTAGGAGAGAGAGAGAGAGAGAGATTGCACACTCAACAATAGTTCTCTATTGCATATCACAATGAACCACACAACAACGCTAATGCAGAAATATTGCAATGACGCTAATGATGCTAATGTGCTCTTGCATTATGAGCATACCGCATGCTCTCTCATACCAATTGAGTTGCTCTATCACAATAGTAATACTAGTATATTCATCAAAGATGAATCCTTACAAGTGCAACATTGTTTTTGTGTGTTTAGACAAAATTAGAGCTTGGTGCTCCCCACTCAAATAAAAAGGCCTTGTTGGTTATCTCATCAATGCCATATTTGAGTTTAAATCAAGTTCTTGAATGCTTAGTGGGGGTTATATGGTTACTTGTTTTTAAAATTTGTATAAGTTTTTCTAAGTTGTTATGAAAAATGTCCATGATTATTATAGTTGGGTCAGCATCCCAATCTATATTTTTTGCATTATCAGAGCTACATCCAGCTTCTTAATTCCTCACCAACATCAATACCATATTTTAAAACAGAGAAGGTGAGTACATAAAAATATGGAGTTAAGGTGCCCTTGGGGTTATCAGTAGAGAGGCCAATTGGGAAGCTCGTCCAGTTAGCTGTTTCATTTCTTTGTCTAGCTCTATGACATGTAGCTTTACTTTTTATGCAAGCTGCATCTCCAAGTTGACAATCCTGGGAGAATTTGCATTCATCCTTAGTGTTCATTAGTGAAGGAGTGATTCCTCTCTAGTGGCCCTAGATGTCTCTCTAGCCCTACATATTAACTATTTGAAGTCTTTGCCTCTTGTTTGGTTCTTTTCCAGTTTTTCGTTTGTATACTATACAAGCTCCATTTTAATTGAGGTGTCTTTCTCTTATATTGCCCTCATGTTATGAGTTAGATGAGTGACCACGTGTTGGTCTGTCTTAAGTGTCAACTCCATATTGTCCTTGTTTGATTCGATTTCTTCACAAAGTGCTCAGATGGCCTGGGCATGTGCTTTGTTTATCAACTTCCTATTAGCTTGAAGTTGTTTGACCTTTTCTTTGAGAAGGGCATTCTTATAGTCTGAACTTATCGATTTGTTTTGCTTACATATCTCTACTTCCTTTAGCTTGCCTAAGATCTAGCTTCCCTCATAATTTCTATAATTGTTTCTGCATCTATAGGTCTTGCCTTTGCATGTAGTTGCTTGACCTCATCTTTATGTGTCTCTATGTCCCTTTCCAGGAAGTAAACCTAGAGCTCAATAAATCTAAATTGACCATCTCTTTAATTTTAGCTTAATGCTCCTTTAGCAGTGGATTAATATTGCCTTGTGCCTTCCTTCTTGCATAGATTCAGGTGATCCTAGCCGACTCCTTTCCTGACCAGATATAGCCTTCAGTCCGGCACCTAGACCATTAGAAGTGCATGATCTATCAGACTGAATTCTCACTAGTTGTAATTGTTATCCCAAAACTCACCAATATTAAACAAGACTAGGCCAATACTTTAATAGCCTCAACTAATCTATCGTGACACAGAGCTGACCAAGCTACCTCTATCAAAACTTACTAACTCAAACACAAGCTAACTAGCATAGTTCTGATTCCAATAAGTTAGCTCTTCACTCACAATTATTCCTTTTCAACAAACTCCATCAAAACAACACAACTAAAACCAAAGCATAAGATTTCATCAATCCAACACAATCAGACTTCCGTATGTAAGATTTCATCAATCCAACACAATCAGACTTCCGTATGTATATATAAAATTGAGCCAATCTTAACACCCCTGAGATTTGGGTATTGAATGGAAAAGAGAGAAGCACCACAAAACCAATGGACCTCCACACATTTATCCCCAACAAAACCAATTTTTGAATTATCATAATTTTGCACCAGTATGTCTTTGGCGTGTAACCATTGACTCTCTTTGAATGTAACTCGTCATCCAAGTTAGGTAGCCGATAAGTACCATTCTCATATATATGAACAACCTTGAAGTGACCCTCCAACTTGATGTGGAACTTGGTTTGAAAGGTGTTGTCTAGCTTGTTGTTGTATCTAGATCCCCTTCTTTGATACCTTGTCTTTGACAATCTCATTAAAATTCTCAGCTCTCCGATTGCTTAACTAAATGTAATGGTCCAAGGCTTCCTCTCTAGCTAACTGCAACTCTTACAGATCCAACAACCTATCTTTATACACATCCAAACCACTATGTTGATGCTTCAGACGAAATTGTGAATTGGGAATCTCAACTTCAATGGACATCATAGCCTCTTTCCCAAGAACAAAATGATAAGGTGAAAACTCAGTAGTAGTTGATTTGAGAGTTGTTCTAGAAGCCCACAGCGGGGTGAGGAAACATGAAAGTCACATTTCTTGGGATGCTCCTCCAGACACTTAGTCAACGTGGTGCACAACTCACCATTGAATCTTTCTACCTACCCATTTCATTATGCATAGTAAGGAGAAGAACCTATGAGTGATATGTAACTTTTGCATGAGCTCTTGTACAACCTCACCTCTGAATCCAAGCCCCTGTTCTGTCAAAAGCTCCAATGGCATGCCAAATCTAGCACATATGTTTTCAAATACAAATTTTCCCACTTCTTTAGAAGTAATATTCTTCACACATCTAGCTTCAACCCATTTGGTTAGATACTCTACTCCAGTCAATAGGTAAGTCTTGCCCCCCATAGCAGTAGTGGTGGGCAGAGGACCAATTTCATCCACTCCCCACTTTTCAAAAGTCCCATATGATACAAAGATGATACAATACTCTTCCTCAATTTTTATTGCAAAATGTTACTGCCTTACTTCTAGCAGGTCTCACAGGTCTTGCACCAGTGATACATATGTTCTTCTTAGACTAGGCCATACATACCCTGCTCTCAAAATCCTTCTTAGTGTCAGCTTTAGGGGAAAATTCCCTCCACAAACCCCTTCATGGCAGGTTGCCATAATGGCAAATATCTCCTCCTTGTGTGGAACTCTCCTCAAAATTAAGTCCTTGCCTTTCATATCTAGTTGATCATTCAAAAGAGTGTACTGGGATGGGCTACTATGATGGTATGCAATTTCAGATCATCCTTGGCCAACCCCTCTTTTGCTAAAAGCATTTGCAACTTGATTCTACTCTCTTCACACATGCTGCATCTGCACTTCCTGGAATCTATGTAACATCCTCTTTATTTAAAAAATTCCATTCGTTCAATTTAGGGTTTTTGGCTTTCCAAACTCCTTGAAGCTATCTAATGACCGACAAGCTATTTCCTTTGATAATAATCAGCCTTCTGATTCCCTTCTTGATACATTGCTAAAGCCCATACTCTAAGGTAGCACACTAAGCTTCATTACTGGTTTTGCACTTGCAACTTAATTCCTTCTTAAAACACCTCTTTACCCTCTAGATCCAACCAGACTATACCTCCATTGGCCACTCTTGAGCTTTCTTAAAAGACCCATCAAAGAACAGAGTGAAAGTATCCAACAACCCTGCTTGAAGGTCCTTTCATATGGGCACCTTCCTCTTTGCTATTGTCTCTTCCTTGAACACCACTGATTCGCCCTATATGTCAAAATATCAGCTGCTATAGCCCTTGTGTTGTCCTCTACCATGCAAGAAAACTAAAATTTCTCCAATTCAATGAACGACTTCGACAATCTCTTAGAAGGAATGTGAGACTGGATCAGATAAATGAATAATGGGTAAGAATAGTAAATGGCTTTGGGAGTAAATAGAATTTACTCAGAGCAAACACAAAAGCCACCATCACCTCCTGAATATGTTATGTCCCCTTGAGTCTTTGTTCTGCTGATAAAATATACAGGCCTCACATAAGAGTGTCTCTTTCCTTGCTATAACAGCATTGCTCCCATAGCATCCCTCCCCACAAAAAGGCAGGCCTCACATAAGAGTGTCTCTTTCCTTGCTATAACAGCATTGCTCCCATAGCATCCCTCCCCACAAAAAGGATCCCTCCCCACAAAAAGGATCCCTCCCCACACCGGCAAAGTGCTTAGGATCTCCTTCACCTCTATAAAGGCCTCTTCCTCCTCCTTATCTTTCCAATTAAAAGGATCCCTTTGGGATGCCTACTCTAATGGATATAAAGCTTGAGACAAAAGAAAGATGAACTTAGCAAGATATCTTACCTTGTGGGGTAAAAGTCAATAATTTCTTCACATTTTGAGGAGCTTCCAATAAAAGCAAAGCTTTGACCCTTTGAGGATATACTTCAATTTCATTCTCAGAAACCACATGACTAAGAAAAGTCACTTTGGCTTGTGCCAAGTGACATTTATCAGGGTTCAGTTGGCCACCTAGATGATCCAATCTCTCTAAAGCCAATGTTAGCTTTTCACAGTGAATCCATACAAAAATCATCAATGAACACTTTGATGAAGGACCCTAGATAGGGCTCAAACACCAAATTCATAATACTTTGAAAGGTTTCAGGGCCATTTGTTAGCCCAAAGGGCATAACCCTGTAAGAAAAGCACCCCCAAGGGGGGTAATAAAAGTGATTTTCCTCTCGTCCTTTGGAGCAATTGAAATCTGGAAGTATCTTGAATATCCATCACATACACTATATCTTTCATGTCCAACCACACTATCCAAGATCTCATCTTAGAGAGGCAGTGGGTAGTTATCTCTTTTGGTTACTACATTGAGAGGTTTAAAATCAACACATACTCTCCTTTTACCATTCTTCTTTAGGGTTATCACTACTAGAGAAGCCCATTCAGAATTATCAACTGGGTATATAAACCTTGCTTTCAATAGTTTATAAACTTCCTCTCTCAACACATGATGTACAACCTCGAATCTTCTCAATCTCTGTACAATTGGCGTAGCTTCTAGCATTAGCTGCATCTGCTGATGATACAAAATCCTCTACTCTAGTCATGACTATTGGCAAAGTGCTTAGGATCTCCTTCACCTGGACAAAGGCCTCTTCCTCCTTGTCTTGCCAATTAGAAGGATCCCTTTGGGATGCCTACTGTAATGGATATAAAGCCTAAAATAAAAGAAAGATGAACCTTGCAAGATATCTTACCTTGTGGGTAAAAGTTAGTAATTTCTTCACATTTTGAGGAGCTTCCAATAAAAGAAAAGCTTTATGGCTTGTGTCAAGTGACATTTATCGGGATTTAGTTGACCACCTAGATCATCCAATCTCTTTAAAGCCAATCTTAGCTTTTCAGAGCAGTGAGTCCATCTACCAATGTAGATACATAAATTATCAATGAACACTCTCCTACATAGGGCTCAAACACCAAATTCATAAACCTTTGAAAGGTTGTAGGGGCCGCTTGTTAGCCCAAAGGGCATAATGCTATAAGAAAAACACCCCAGGGGATAATAAAAGTGGTTTTCCTCTCATCCTTTGGAGGAGCAATTGAAATCTAGAAGTATCTTGAATATACATCACATACACTATATCTTTCATGTCCAGTCACACTATCTAGGATCTCATTTGGAAAGACAGTGGGTAATGATCTCTTTTGGTTACTACATTCAGAGGTTTAAAATCAACATAGACTCTCCATTTACAATTCTTCTTTTGGGTGATCACTACTAGAGAACCCCATTTAGAATTATCAATTGGGTATATAAACCCTACTTTTAATAGTTTATCCACTTCCTCTCTCAACACATGCTGTTGTGTAAAACCCCCAATATTCTCAATCTCCGTATAACTAACTTAGCTTATGGTTTCAACTGGATTTGATGTTGCAAACACTCTACTAACCTGTGTATAACACGAATAAACAAGTATGGAAATTTTTGTAGCATACTTATATATTCCTTTCTCTCAGCCTGAGTTAGATCCTTATCCAACATCTTTTGTAACACTTTCTCTCCAAGTAGTTGTACTTCAACTTTAGGTTTCAGCTCCTTCCCTTCCTCTGTACATAATTGTATCGACATACACATAAGGTTAGAATCAAGCTCCACTAGGCTAGACCTCTTCCCCATCATCCTCTAAATTGACCTCCTCTATTTCTCAATCCTCTGTAGAGCTGGTCTCTTCATCTTGTTTTGCTGATGGACGACTCTCTAGAAATAACCCCCTTTATTTAGCCATATCATATCTAACTTGTCTTCTCATAGGCTGGTCCAGCCCCAAAATTAGGTGTCCTCCCCACCACTCCTACCCACGTATCTCATCAACTCTTTAACATTGACTGTCCTCCCCACTCAATTTGACCCACATATCTCATTAACTATTGGTGTCCTCCCCACTTAATTTGACCCACATATCTCATCAACTCTTTAACACTGAGAGACTGGAGGCTTTGCAGATTGGATGGCTTCAATCTTCTTTACATCAATGGCCATCCCTTCACTTGAAACCACATGACCAAGTAGTACCCCACTTCTAACAGCTATGACACTCTTGTAAGGATTTAGTGCCATTCTGAACTGTCTACATCTCTCCAAACATAACTTCAGATGCAGCAAATGCAAGTCTTTCTTGCCAAAAACCGAAAAATCATCCACAAAAACCCCCATAAAATCCTGCAATATGGCTCAAATACCTTATGTGCCACAAAATTGAATGATGGTGGTCCATTCTTTAAGCCAAAACTCATTACTGTATACACAAATGCACCCCATTCAGTAATGAAGGCTGTTTTGTATTGATCCTCCTCAGCAACTTTAATCTGATTATACCCAGAAAACCCATCCAGAAAGCTATACATTTCATGACCTGCAACTGCATCCAAAACTGCATTGGAAAAGGATCAGTAATAGTTGCTGCTTTCTATAGTCCACACATACTCTCAGCTTCCCATTCTTCTTAGGTACCACTATAATTGGAGACAACCATGACACCTCATTCACTGGCTTGATGAAGCCTACTGCCAACAACTTATCTATCTCCTCCTTAACCTGTTTTGCAAAACTAGGGTTCATTCTGTACCTTTGCTGCACAATTGGAACTGCATCTTTTTGCAAGTTAAATAGATGTTGATGTAATGCAGGGTCTATACCTTTCACCTAAGAATACTCCCAAGCAAATACATCCATGTATTCTTGCAACAACTGTAACAACTCCTTCAAAAACTCTCCTTCAGCATGGACACTCACCTTTACCAGTTTTGGGTCAGCCTCTGTAGCCAAATTAATCTCTTTCAATTCATCCTCCTTAACCCTACTAGAAGTGCCAAACTTCTTGTCATAGATTCTTTCAGCCATAATTCTTGCATCCTTCTCCTCCTGCTCAGTCTTTTCCTTGGTAGAAGATTTTGCTGTGTGTTCCAGCAGCAACTGCCTGAATTCTGTTCCCTGAATCTCTTGTCCAGGTACTACATCTGACCTTTCCTGAACCTGTTCTTCATCCGGTTGTAGTATATGTTCCACATCCACGTCAAACACTGGAACAACTGTTGGATTTGCCTTCAGAAACTCCTCTTCCTCATCATCTTCAACTTCTTCTGCCAAATTGATAGTTTGTGCAAACAATGGTTTCTCCTTGAGTGGAATATTCTTCCTCCCCTGTATAGGTATAGTCACTTTCTTCTTCCCTTTTCTTATAACAACCACATTCTCTCCCCACTCTTGTCTGACTTTGGCCATTCTAAGCCAAGGTCTTCCCAATAGCATTTCATAAGAGGACGCTGAATCTGACATTCGAATGACCACAAAATTGACCAAGAAGGTCATACCTGCAATTACAATATGTTGCTGCTTGAGAATTCCTAACGGTTGTACTCTTGTTTGATATGCCATCTTCACCTGAAAAGGTGCTAGGGCCAACTTTCCCAAGCCCATTTGTGTATAAACAACTTCAGATAAAATGTTTACTCTGGATCCTCCATCCAACAATACATCTTCAAAATTCCTACCCTCAAACTGAACTTTGATTACAGGAACAACAAAATCAACATCTGCTGGATCAATGTTGTTTACTACTAGGGACCCTATTTGATGAACCAATAATTGATCATCATGATCCTGAAGTTTCCTCAACAACCTCGCCTTAAAAGCTGGCACCAAGCATAATAACTGATCCAATGACAATTGTAAGGGAGAGTTGATGAGTACCTCAAACCAATCTTTGTCGTGATTCACCTCAAGTTTAATGTTGTCCTTTTGTTGTTGACTTTCGGACTCCAATGCAGGCACAGCCTGCTTCCTCTGCTCCTTCTGAATCTGCTTCTGTACCTAATCTCTAATTCCTTTCTGCTAATTCCAATCTACTGGTCCCTTTTATTTGGATCTAGTGATAGCCATAACTTCAACATCATCAACTTGCATGCATTCATTACAAACCCACTCTTCCTTATCTTCTTGCTTGTGCTGCTCCTGAGTTGGTTGACTAACACCATCATACTTCTGCTGATCTGAGAGATCAACCAAAAGTACATTAGCTTGAGCTAGTTGTTGCTGATTTTGTTGCTGTTGCTATTTGCTGTTGTTGTCCTCCTTGGTGGTTACCCTGATTATACCTTATCACAAGTATTCCCCGTTCTTCTCTATGCCTAACCCACAATGCACAATTCAGGCCTACCCAATGATCTGGTGCACCATAGTACACACAAGGCATAGCACCTGGCGGTCCTCTATCATTATTCTCCTGCTCCCTCCATGGTGGTCTTGGAAGTCGAGGCCTCTGAAATGGTGGTCTGCCCCTCCATGGTGGTCTTGGAGGTCGAGGCCTCTGAAATGGTGGTCTGCCCCTCAATGGAGCTGCTTGATTTGCTCCTACATCAACTCTACCTCTTCCTGCATTAGGTGTAGGCTGTCCTCTGCTTTTAGGATTGTACCAACACTGAGCTGTGCTGTGACCATCCCTTTCACAAATGTGACAATACTGCTTCTCCTTTGGTGCTACCACAGAATACCCAAACTTTTTCAACTTACTTACCAAGTCTGCCTCTTTGGGATGATTATCCTTCTGTTTTTTCTTCTTACTTCTCTCCTTTCTTTTTCTTTTGTCCTCCTCTTCATCACTTTCTGATGATGTATCTGAATCCTCCTCCTTGTCTGAATCGGATGTTGCATCTGACCCTTCTTCGGAATCAGAACTCTTATCTCTACTACTCTTTGCTTTTGTCATACCCAACCTCTTTTCAACTGTTACTGCAGCAGCAACAAGATCATTGATTCCTCCAGTAATGTCAATGCTTGCCACAACATTCTTCAAACTACGCCTTAATCCTTTCAAGAAATATCTTGCCAACATCTCATTAGTGGGTCTTTCATTGCCCTGCAATCTTTCAACCAAATTTTTGAATTTTTGAGCATAGTCTTCCACCAACATATTCTTCTGCCTAATGTCCCTAAGTTTTCTCAGAATATCAGTTGGAGTCTTTTCCTTCCTAAACCTCTGCAAAAATGTTGTCCTCAAAGCATTATAATTGACAAAATGTGGTATACCATACTGGCTAAACCAGCTCATGGCTTTACCTTCTAATGTGGCTGCAAACTGCTGCTGAAGTTTAATTGGATCATTGTATAAAGCCGTATAACCGCTTGCTTGCCATCTAGTTTCAAACTGGGCTACATGGCAATCTACATCTTCCTTGGACCCTCCTCTGAATTTAGCAGCTTTGACCTTGGGGTTGAGAGGTGGTTGAGCCATGAGGTTCGGTTGTGGTGGTCTCCTAGGTCTTTGCATGGTAGCCCCCTGTAGTGGGTCAAACTGGAGACTTCTTCGTACTCTTGCAGATCTTCCTGCAAAGAGTAAAGTCCCTAACAATTGCCTCACTTGCCTTCCCCCTACTGCTCCAGAGTTCTCCCCCCGTTGGTCTACTGCTTCAGAGAGTGGACTCTCCTAATCATCCTGCGCATCTTGATCGTAAATAATGAAATGGATCAATATTGCCTGCCTGGGCCTGTGCCCTTGTATAATAAACTCTGCCTACTCTTCTCTCCCTCTCTGACATGCATCCTCTCTGGCATTCATCGTCTTTGTCCAAACAGGACAAACATAGCGGGATCGCCAATTGTGTTGGGGTTCATCAACACAAACACAAATACAACACGTAGACACAATTCCTCCACAAGAAACATGTTGATTAGGCGAAAACAGAAATTCAGACACAGCAAAAACTAAATGCACAGACAGAAATTTGACAGAGCAAGGTCACACAAGAGATATAAACGCCCTGAAATCTACTTCATCTCTCCCCCTATTACATTACATTACTTCCCTTCTTTTGTACCTTGCCCAAAACGTTACTCTTTCCCCAACAGTTACATATCTTGACTTCCAAGATCCCAAGACATTGTTAACTTCCAAGATCCCAAGACATTCATCAGACATTCCTACCACCTTATAATTCTGACTTAGCACATATCCGACTTACTACATATCCGACTTAGCAACATTCAACCTAAGAGAACTATGCCTTCAACATTAACGCCTCCATTGTCTTATGGGCATTAAACAGACTTGTGAACCACCATCAATATATACTTTGGGAATTCTTTGCTTGTTCAAGCATCCATAACTAGCAAATAATCCTTGACATCTAATTTGTCGTCTCCTCATAGGCTGGTCCAACCTCAAAATTAGGTGTCCACTAACTATTCTTAACCTTCCCTCATGGAAATAATTTCCTTCCTTTAACCAATCCATGCTGCCATCATGTGGGTAATCAGCCATGGCCTTCCAAGAAGCAATGGGTATTCCTCAGACTTTGCTGGCATCACATGAACATCTAATTTTTCTTCCATACCCAACACATTTACCTACAGCTGTTAGAATTTCATGGTGCTCATGCTAGATCAAAGATGTGGAGGAGAGAGACACAAAATACAAGAAAATATCTTGCTTATTAAGTTGCTCAAAATACAACTAGGCTTCTTGCTCCATATACAATGCCTTCTAGCTCCACCTTTAAATAGGTGAGCTAGTGGACCATAAGTCCATTCACACACACACCCTTCTCCTCCCCTTTTACATAACCTTAGTCTCTTAATACCCCCCATCAATACCAACTATGAAAAAAATTGGAATAGGTGGTATTCGACATAGGATGCCTTTATAACATTAGGCATACAAGGTTAGGAATATAGGTGTGGTTACATTGAGATTTAAAACAATTTCTCAGTGGAGTTAGAGGCTGATACAAAGTTAGCCTCTGACTGTTTGTTAGGACATTTAGAAGTGATATGTCCCATTTGTTTACATTTGTTACATTTCATTTTGTTGGGATATTTGATCCAACAATAATTTGCCAAATGACCCACCTTTTTACAATGGACACATCTTACTTTGATCACTTGATGTGACAAAGCTTGTTCGATATTCGATGAAGTTGTTGCATTTGAAGATTCAGCTCCTCCCTTTGGCCTCTTTTCTTCATCAAGACAAGATTGAATGACTCCTTCAAGGGTGAGATTAGGTATGTTCTTCACGGTGGTGACTAAGGTGGGGTACACCTTCTTAACTGCTTTTAGCAAAATAGCCACTGCATCATCTTCATCCATTCTCGCATTCACTGATGCAAGTTGAGCCATAAGGTCCTTCAAGTGAGAGATGAAGGCTCCAATGCCGTCTCCCTCTTTGAGTTCCAAGTTGAAAAATTCAATTTTAAGTGAGATCTTGGAATTCTTACCACGAGCTCCATAGAGCTTATCAAGCTCATCCCATTTCTCCTTTGCAGTCGAAAGCTGGTCCACATGGTGAACGAGAGCCTCATCAAGATGAAGCATGATGATGGCTTGTGCTCTCTCATCATCTTCAATATCTTCAGCCTTAGTTTGATCAATAATCTTATTGCCGGAGATGAATGGCCAAAAACCTTTGGACATCATCTTGTACTTGACAAGGACTTGCCAAGTGTGGAAGCCCTCTCCTGAGAATTCTTAATTTGGGTGTTGTCCTTTGACATTGGGTATTAATGAAGGAGGAGATTACTAGAGAGTAATGGGCTGATTTATGAAGAAGAAAAAAATAGAAATTTTTTATGTTTGGCTTAAGTAGAAAGAGAAAGGCTTATGAGAATGCAACAACCCTTAATCAAGCCAAGGATGTTGCATAAAAAAGGAGATTAAGATGGTGAAGCTTATGGTTTAGCACTTAGGGTTTGTGCCCAACCACTAATTCTGATGGGGAGAGCTTCATTAGTGTGTCTAAGAACACTTTGTTTGGTGATTAAGATCACCATTAGTGTTTAAAAACATGATTAGTGCTTAAGAGCATATTTCTAGCATCTAATGACACTTGCATTGGTGATTAGATTCACCATTAGTGTTTAAGAACACTCTTAGTGTTTAGAAACACTTTGGAATGGCTCCCCTCTGTTGGATTAGTAGCCTCATTAGTGTTAATCAACACTATTAGTGTTTATGAACACTATTAACAAGCTTGAGCAAGCTTTCATGGAGAAGAGAAACAGTAGGCACCTAGTTTTTTCACTCTCACAGTTGATTCAGCCCGCCATTAGGGCTAAGATTCAAGCTGTAGGATCTTGGGACCTTGCGCTTCAAAAGCCCTAAGCTCTCTAGGGCTGCAATCGCCTACACACGGTGAATTGTCATACGGCAACACCTGTGCAGTTTTCATGCGCCGGTCTACTCAGGCGGCAATTCCGCGACATCTTGAGAGTGAAGCTCACAATTGATAGCTCCTCCACTGGCAGGAGGTTCAGCTCCACAAAAGAAAAAGGAATAAAATTGACCTATTTTACACCACAAAAATGACCTAATCTTGCCAAGCTCTAGATACCATGTTAGAATTTTGTGGTGCTCATGCTAGATCAAAGATGTGGAGGAGAGAGACACAAAATACAAGAAAATATCTTGCTTATTAAGTTGCTCAAAATACAACTAGGCTTCTTGCTCCATACAATGCCTTCTAGCTCCACCTTTAAATAGGTGAGTTAGTGGACCATAAGTCCATTCACACACACCCCCTTCTCCTCCCCTTTTACATAACCTTAGTCTCTTAATAACAGCTTAACAATTCCCAAATACTTGACTTTTGAACTATTTTCCATTCTAACTCTTAATTCTGATGGGGCTCCAATAGTACTTTGTTTATTGCAAAACAAACACACCAAGTGCATAAGTGAATTTTTTAGCACATGGAAAATTGATTCATTCTTAAAGCCTTCATTGTTTGCTAGGTCAATACATAGACTTATGCACCGCCATCATTATACACTTTGGTAATTATGGGCTTGTTCACCTAAGCATCCATAACAGGCAAATAATCCTTGTCTCCCTTCACTTGCACTATATTAATCTAACCTCCCTTCTTCTCCTTCCTAGGGCATCTCATGTTGACCAACTTGCTCCATGTCCTTCTGAGTTTGGGGAATAAATGCAAAAGTTGGGGCCATGTCAAACTAGGACCCTTCTGCTGAAGATCTTTCATCAATTCATACTCATGGACACCTAGAGGAAAATCCTACATGATGCCAATGTGTCTTTCTGGACCTAGTCTTCTTCTTACCATCCTTGGGTTGATCTTCCACTTGCTTTCCTTTCTTCCTTATGGGGATGGACCTGGTTCATCATCTCCCTCTGCCCCTCTTGTTATTTTACTAGATAAAATGTATGCTTCTTCATCCACTCCAATCAAGTTTACTTCTCCTTGTCTAGGTCCATTTACTAGCTGTTGTTGACCCTATGGCACAGGCTGATTAGGCATCTCTTTTGCCCTCCTAACATCCTACCTCTCCTCCCTCCTAGGTGCCAAGGGATAAACATCACCTCTCATTCTTCTGGGATAAGGGCATTGAGGAGATATGTGGCCCCTCTCCATATAGCTAAAACACTGCACATTCATGTTTGGGCCTCCTCTTCCCTTGCCTGTCATGACATCTCTATCTCCTATCCTAGGAGCATTTTTGCCTCCTTACAATAGATTTAGATTTTAATTTTCCATATGCTCAGGCCAATGGTTAATACCATGCATCACAGTCAAAAACCACCGGGACTACTTGAGAAGCTCCTTCTTCTCTTCTTTCCCCAAGCACAATTGGCCTTCCTTTAGTATGAACCTCCTTTTGTTGTTGATCCAACCTATGTACCTTCCACTCCTTCTCTTTGGCTATCCTCAATGCCTCTTCATAGGTTCTGGGTCTCTTCAACTCCACTTTCTCCTTCAGAACAGCACAAAGGGACTAGATAAGCATATCTTTCTTAAGAAGAACATGCCGATTCTTTGTTCCCAAAGAAGTGTCCCATCTTCCCCATAGGTCCTCAAAATAGTCCACAAATCTATCAAACACATCATACAGATTATGCTTTAACTTCTAGATTTCCTGCCCACAGAGCATCTAGGGATTGCCCCTATCTATAGTACTGCACCAAGGCCGCTTTGATGTCTTCATATGCCTATCCTCCTTGATTCACCTTAGAGCTCTTTATAACTGCAGTCATCGTTTGGCATCTCCCTTCAATTTCTTCTCATCTATGTCCTTCCCAAAGGTGAATGCTCGCAGCTCTATGCCCACCAAAAATTCCTATGGAATCTCTCCACCACCAGCATGCCCATGGAATCTCTCCACCACCAGCATGCCCATGTAAGATTGGATATGTCGTTATGGCTGCCATCTGCTCTACTGAAAACTTTCAAACCTACAAACAAATATAAAGGGACCAAAACAATGATGTGTCGATGGGGAGACTTGCCTCTATAGCCCATTCGAAACACACCACTTTGAGGAGGGAACTACCACCTAGCACCACAACCCAACACAAATAATGGATGGAAGCACCAGTTCACTCAACTGATGTCCCTTGATCTTTAGCTGACATAGGCGAACACTTCAGCACACTCCAAACTCCTCAAACTGTATAGCTGCCTCTTCCAGACATCCTCCCAGGTCATCTTTAATCTTGAATAACCTTAGTTTTCCCTTAGTTGACTATAACAATTGACCAGAAACACTCTCAGCTTACACAAATAGATCAGATGTTGACTGTCTTTTGAATCAAACCCTAGTTGATGACTCTAATCAAAAATGAGTCCTCCAGGCTTCCTTAGAATTCATCCAATATCAGCTAATCTAAAACTCACAACCCCATATCCTTACTGGATGCTTTGTTGACCCTTCTCGGACCTTCTATTAGCATTTATCTGACTGAACCTGACTCTGCTTACTCAATTGTATGAACTGAAGCAAAAATCACCACTCACGTGTCCTCTGACCTCCCCTTGACTCTCAAGCTACTCCAATCTCAAAGAGATACCACACCAAAGACTCTCTGCTAACTCCAATTTACTGTATTCTGATTATTCTAACCAAACTGACCCAGTCGACCCAATAGGATCAGAATTCCTCTCCTCTGTGTCCACTAACCCTCTTAAGCCCTCAAAACACTCAAACCCCCCGGGACTCACCTCCGTATACTCATGGCTGAGAACAGCTCTGCTCATGGTCTTCTAACTCACGAATACCTTTCCATTCAATACTGCATCTAACTCTTGATAGGCTGACTGTCATACATGACTCAAAACTTTCCTCTTTAACACAAAGAGAGAAAAACTACTCCTAAAAACTCGACTGACTCCTACTAGGCTTCAGCTGATCCTAGCTGACTCCCTTCTAGCTAGACACAGTCTTTAGTTGTTGACACTTAGACCATTAGCAGTGCTAGACCTATCATATTGAGTTCTGACTACTTTTTATTGTTAGCCCAGACCTCACAAGTGTTATACAAGACTAGGCCAATACTTAAATAGCCTCCACCGATCTATCTTCCACAGAGCTGCCTCTGTCTCAGAACTTGCTGACTCAAACACAAGCTAACTGACACATTTTTCATTCAAGACAAGTCCGCTCCTCATTCACAGTCATTCCTTTTCAACAAACTCCATCAAAACATCAAAGCTGAAACTAAAGCATAAGTTTTCGTCAATCCAACACAATCAAACTTCCATATGTATATATAAAACTGAGCCAATCTCAACACCTTTGAGATTTGGAGATTGAACATAAAAGCGATAAGCACTACAAAATCAAGGGACTTCCACACAATTATACCCAACAAAAATCATGTATTCTCAATTCCACAAAGAACCAGAAAGAACCTTTACACTCTTCAGACCTCTACCAGCAAATATCATGGAATCATTGAATAATACTTTGAGTTCGTCCAAGTTCCAACAGAATTGCAGCCTCAAAGGTCCTAGGGAACCAACCTCTTACATGGCCCTCTCACCTTTGCAACCTCTCCTTTGGGCAGACTCAAGTATACTCAGACAAAACCCGGGCCGTCTCCTTTGCAAACAAAAAGTCACAACAAACTTCTACAGAACTCCCTCACCCAACGTCTCTTGGTTTCTTCACGAGACTGACAAGTCTCTTCCCCCACCCTTCAAAACTTCCCCCCAATTCACCTTCTTCAACTCGTCACGCTGCCTTTGATTCTTCCAGAGAGTTGCACCCTCGGCTTACTTGTTCACTTGTTTGCGCATGTGCTTTCCTTTTTATCCACGCACCCGCACAAATTAACTTGACAACGCAACAGTCGTCTATTTCCTATGGTTTCTAACCATAATCAATGCATTTTTTCTTATTCCCAGCTTTGGGGTGGACATATCCACCATTGGGAATGTTCTTTAAGCATAGAAAAACATATCATAGTCTGCCAAACCCCCATGGTTAGAGCATTCATGCTCAACCATATGTTGCTAGATCACGGAGACAATCCTCAAACAAAAGTACACCCAAATCCCAACACAAATCTACTGCATCAATTGGAATATTTGCATCAGTAGGCAGGCTTGTATCCAACATCTCTAAATCTTTCTAAATTGCATTAATTTTGCACCAACATGTCTTTAACCTCTGTAACCATTGACTCTCTTTTAATGTAACTAATCATTCAAGTCAGGTAGCTGCTGATAAGTACCATTCTCATATATATGAACAACCTTAAAGTGACCCTCCCACTTAATATGGAACTTGGTCTGAAAGGTGTTGCCTAACCTGTTGTTGAAGCGACCCTCCCTTTCTCTTTGATACCTTGTGCTTGACAGTCTCATTAAAATGCTCAGCTCTCTGATTGCTTAACTGAATGTAATGGTCCAAGGCTTCCTCTCTCTAGCTAATTGCAACTCTTACAGATCTAGCAACCTATCTTTATAAACATCCAAACCACTATCTTGATGCTTCAAGAAATTGTGAATTGGGAATCTCAACTTCAATGGGCATATCCTCTTTCCCAAAAACAAAATGATAAGGTGAAAACTCAGTAGCAGCAAGCTGATTTGAGAGTTGTCTTGTAAGCCCACAGTGCTAAGGAAACATGCAAGTCACATTGCTTGGGATGCTCCTCCCATTTCATTTTGGATGATATGTAACTTCTGCATGAGCTCTTATACAACCTCTCCTCTGAATCCATGCCTCTATTTTGTCAAAAGCTCCAATGGCATGCCCAATCTAGTATATATATTATCAAATACAAATTTTTCCACTTCTTTAGAAGTAATATTCTTCACAGATCTAGTTTCAACCCATCTGGTCAGATAGTCTACCCTTAGCACAGTAGTGGGAGTGGACCAATTTCATCTACTCCCCACTTTTCAAAAGTCCCATATGATACATAGATGATACAATACTCTTCCTCAATTCATATTGCAAAACCTTACTACCTTGCTTCTAATAAGTCCCACAGCTCTTGCACCAGTGATACACATCTCTCCTTAGACTAGGACATACATAGCTAGCTTTAGGGAAAAATTCCTTCCACAAACCCCTTCATGGAAGGTTTCTATTATGGCAAAGGTCTCCTTCCTGTGTGGAACTATCCTTAAAATCAAGTCCTTGTCTTTCATAAAATAATTGATCATTTAAAAGAGCGTACTATAATTGATCATTTAAAAGAGTGTACTATAATTGATCATTTAAAAGAGTGGAACTATCCTTAAAATCAAGTCCTTGTCTTTCATAAATAATTGATCATTTAAAAGAGTGTACTATAATTGATCATTTAAAAGAGTGTACTATAAATATTTCCTTATAAAACCATATTTTCGTCTTTTGGAAAAATCTACAGGTACAAGACCTGCATGAAGGAAATCCTCAATCTTCTGTAAATTATCCCTTCCAATGTAAATGGGATGGGCTACTGTGATGGCATGCACTTTTAGATCCTTGCTCAACCCATCTTTTGCTAAAGCATTTGCAACTTGATTCTTCTCTCTTCACATGCTATATCTGCACTTCCTAGAACCTATGTAACATCCTCTTTATTTAAAAAGTTCATTCTTTCAATTTAGAGTTTTTAGCTGTCCAAGCTGCTTGAAGATGTCTAATGACCAACAAGCTATCTCCTTTGATAATAATCAACCTTCTGATTCCCTTTTTGATACATTGCTAAAGCCCATACTCTAAGGCATCATACTCATCTTCATTACTGGTTTGCACTTGCAACTTAATTACTTGTTGAAACACCTCTTTACCCTATGGATCCAACAAGAGTACCTCCACTAGCCACTCTTGAGCTTCTTTTAAAATCCCCACCATCAAAGAATAGAGTGAAAGCATCTGACAGCCCTGTTTGAGATGAACTTGGCAAGATATCTTACCTTATGGGTAAAAGCCAATAATTTCTTCATATTTTGAGGAGCTTCCAATAAAAGCACAACTTTCACCCTTTCAGGATCTGCTTCATTTCCATTCTCTGAAACCACATGACTAAGAGAAAAGTCACTTTGGCTTGTGCGCCAAGTGACATTTATCAGGGTTCAGTTGACCACCTAGATCATCCAGTCTCTTCAAAGCCAATCTTAGCTTTTCACATTGAATCCATCTGCCATTGTAGATACAGAAATCATCACAATGAACACTTTGATGAAGGACCCTAGATAGGGCTCAAACACCAAATTCATAATACTTTGAAACGTTGTAGGGGCATTTGTTAGCCCAAAGGGCATAACCCTGTAAAAGCAAAACACCCCTAGGGGGTAATAAAAGTGATTTTCCTCTCGTCCTTTGGAGCAATTAAAATCTAGAAGCTAGGGGGTAATAAAAGTGGTTTTCCTCTCGTCCTTTGGAGCAATTGAAATCTAGAAGTATCTTGAATATCCATCACATACACTATATCTTTCATGTCCAGCCACAATATCTTGGAAAGGTAGTGGGTAATGATCTCTTTTGGTTACTATGTTTAGAGGTTTAAAATCAACATAGACTCTCCATTTACCATTCTTCTTTGGGGTAATCACTACTAGAGAAGCCTATTCAGAATTATCAACTGGGTATTATTAAGATTCCTTTATAACATTTAGCTCAAATCCAACATACTTGTTTCCCATCCTCCATAGGCTCCTATGATCTCCATGTGCAATGCTTCTTGCCACATAAGATAATACCGTTAGAAGATTTGTTTGTCACCACATCCATATTCCTACAATGGGAGGGTAGCATGATCACTAGCTTTGTTGCCATGGAAAAGGATCAACTTGGATCACGAGATTTATACTAGGTTCATTAATAGGCTCAATCAGCTTGATCATTTTATAGTGCATACCCATACTTACGTTTCTTCTTGCACCACTCAAGAAATTTGTGGTGCATTCTTCATTTAGATAAAACCAAAACACCTAACATTTTTGTATCTCAATAAGAGAATGCAAGTGAGACACTTGAGGAATTTAGCATGATTAAATGCAAGATACTTGGTACCTTGCATTTTTGTCTCTTAATAAAAGTATGCAAGTGAGGCATTTAGCATGATTAAATGAAAGAAAGACTAGGTTTTTCCATGTCCAACTTCTTGAACACCAATCCAAGAAATAAAGACTGCTAATGAGACGAGTGAGGGTAAGGATTTTCATTATCTTGGCCACCTCTTGTGCATAGGCGAGTAGAAAACCTCAATGCTCCTAGATGATAGGAGGGCGGAAGTGAATGGAAAAGCTTGAGAGAGAATATGTAGTAGAGAACAGAATGACTTCTTCAAAAAAATGTTGGAAATATCATATCCATCACAAGATGTCTCCTAACAATGGGGTAAGAATGGTGTTTTGATGAGGTGAAAAAAAAAAGAGAGAAAGTGTACATGTTTGTATATCTTTACATTTTTATTTGTTTGGGAGGCTGTGTTTGTTCTCATGAGTTACATTTTTATGAGTGTAGCTCTTTACATTTTTTATTTGTTGTTGGCAACTGTGTGTTTGTTTTTGAAAATCTTGCTAGCTCCTAGAGGAAGCGGAGCTCATGATGGAAGAGGACAAGGGTAGCGGAGGACTGGAGCTGGGTGATAATTCCGTAGCCTCACACACCTCAAAAGTCACTGGTGCCGCCCATGATGATGATTAATGACCGTTTCGTCTTTTGCATTCCAAAGGTTGATCAAAGTGCTTCTCTGCAATTAATGACCATTTGATCTTTTGGATTCCAAAGGGTGAGATTGCACCAAATGGGGCTCAAGGAGGTTAAAAAAATTTCAAGGTTGAATCTATGCTACCGGCATGAGTAGGGGAGAGAAGCCTTTCCCCAAACAAGTTATAGAAGCACTAAAATGTTAACAAT
Source organism: Cibotium barometz (assembly GCF_041138505.1). NCBI lineage: Eukaryota > Viridiplantae > Streptophyta > Polypodiopsida > Cyatheales > Cibotiaceae > Cibotium > Cibotium barometz. Next base: position 48,553,012 of record NC_141071.1, on the reverse strand, counting down.
CCTAATATGGGATTGATCATGGTGGATAAATGTATATTAAGCATAAAATTAAGGTGGATTAAACCACACAAGAAACTCCATGACAAGAGAGAGAGAGAGAGAGAGAGAGAGAGAGAGAGAGATTGCACACTCAACAATAGTTCTCTATTACATATCACAATGAACCATACAATGATATAGGCCTTCTAGCATTATCCTACTTTACACATCATCATGTCATGTGGCACTCCCATTCACACATCTTATGTGGCATTCTTATCCATCCACACACTCAAGAAAATATCCACACACTCAAGAAAATATCTAGCACCTCTAGGGTGCGTTCACATACGCAAGCCCAAGATTCACTCTCACACATTTTACATTGCACATTTCAACACCCCTCCTTAATGTAAACCTGGGTGTGTGCATAAAAACTCTCCAATAACTTTGATAAACTCACCTCTCACCCCCATCAATTAGGCATTGCCAATATCAACACTCCCCCTCAATGCAAATTGGAGTGTTAAACAAGTGTGTGTGCTTGTGCCTAGCCAGCCTAGACACGACGTCTATTTTGAGCCCACTTGCTCACAGTAGCGGAACCACTGAGTCCAATTTGAACATAAATGTTCAAGTGGGAACCAACCCATGCGCATGCACCTTGCACGTGCATCACTCACACTACTAAAAAACCACTTTGAGCTTCTTAGTGAGCTTGCGTACAGTTACCCTCATACTATGGGTGAAATTTCACAAAGCCATTTCGGGCAGGGGACCCAAGTGTGTGTGAACATCCTCAATCTTCACATATTGTTAACTTTGTTTTTGAAAGATGTGAATGAAACCTTTCAAATGAAAAAATGTGTGTGAATCTTCCTTTAAGCTTATAAAAGTTTGAAGGTTTGGGTTTATTAAACAATTTACAGACTGGCAACATCTCCACAGGCTTTCCTCGTTGTTTTGTTACTCTCTTCTTCAATGACTATTTTGTCATTTGCTCTTTCCTGCATGCTGCAACTTTGGACCCACATACGTGGTCTTCTTCTCAAAGCTTCCTTCATAGAGTCGCAAGCTTACCATGCTCACTTCCTGCTTCTACACTTTTCTATTTTTGAGCATCTCTTGGCATGCATAACAGCCTGCATTATCACTGACCATGGTCACCCTCAACATGAAATTTTGTTACTTTGTATACTTTACATGACTACCTATCACATGACTCCATATTCACAGTCTTTGAAACTCTCTCTAATGCGCCATAATAGTGCTTCTTCCTTCACGATAAACACCACTTCTTTCTACAATTTATTGTAGGTACATGCTAATTTTTGCACCAAATCCATAAATGCCTTCTTCCGCACTACTCTTGCTCTCTGCAGGCCATGGCAGGTGTGCGCCATGATTGTGAGCGTCAAGCTTCTTCTCCTTGACTGCCCCATTGCTTTGTGAGCTTCAATGGCAAGAGGAGCTCCTTATGCTAGTAGTCTTCATGCGTCTTTCTTGAAGAATATTTCATGAAAGTCAAGAAATTACTCAAGTTACCACAACTCCAAATCTTTGCCTCTTTGTAATGCACTCAGCGGTGTTCGCTCTTTACCGCTCTACCTCTATAGTGAGGTTACCATGGCCATTGACATGACCTTCATACGCTCCATAATGAGCTTCACAATATGCATGCATCCATTTCCAAGGGTGCTTCAACACAGATTTCTCGAAAGAAACCATAGGGGATATACCTTGTGAAAGCTTCTGCTTGCTTCCAACAAACATTGTCCATCTTCCATGAGTAAAATCTACAAGTGCATCCTCCTCTTGATGCACACACAAGGATTCCCAAATGTGCACGCAACCTTGCTTGTCTTGACAAGTACACACACCTTCAACATGCTCATTGCCCAAATGCAAGAGCCATAGGAATCAAAGTCCTACCACATAGCAACCCTTTACAAATATGAGAATTCTTCCATGCTCACACACCAAATTACCTTCACAAATCTCCTTGGTAGCTTCTCCTTGATGAGATGTGATGACTCAATTTTGCATCCCCCATGATACAAATCTTCAATTGGTGGCTTCTAGTCATCATCTTTTAATGAAAATCTCTCTCAAATCCTAACAAATGCAAATATAAATGATAATATGAGTGTGCATAATTTTTTTTCTTAATCAAAATGCTAATACAGAATGAAATGCTTATTCAAATGAACATATAAACTAATACACATACATAAGCACCATGACCAAGAGCCCATTCTAGCTCTGATACCATGTTAACAATCCTAATATGGAATTGATCATTGTGGATAAATATATATTAAGCATAGAATTAAGGTCGATTAAACCACACAAGAAACTCCATGACAAGAGAGAGAGAGAGAGAGAGAGAGAGAGAGAGAGATTGCACACTCAACAATAGTTCCCTATTGCATATCACAATGAACCATACAATGATATAGGACTTCTAGCCCTATCCCACTTTAGACATCATCATGCCATGTGGCACTCCCTTTTCCACATTCTTTTATGTGGCTCTCACCATTCACACATCTTATGTGGCATTCTTATCCATCCACATACTCAAGATAATATCTAGCACCTCTAGGGTGAGTTCACAAAGCCTAAGATTCACTCTCACACATTTTGCATTGCACATTTCAACATGAAATGCATAATGGAAACTTGTAATAGTCATTTGGTGATTGTCTATTTCTTAGTGAAAGTGAGCATTCCACTAGCACAAAGTGACACCCCCATGAACGAGCTTGCTAATCACTGTCTATTTCTTGAATCTACACTTAGTAGCATCCTCTTAGTTGCACTACAATACGTCCCCTTGTTAAGATTTAGCAACCTTTCACATGCTTGTTCGTTAGTCATCATAAGATAAGCGACCACAAAGTTGAGCAGAACGTACGTGTCTAAAATCAATTTTAGACCTACTTTAAAAATTACTAGAGCCGTTTCACTAGAGTGAAATCTTTGATGCAAACCTAATCTAGACTAATTGTTGGGAAAAGATAATGTAGTCGACTGTAGTAGTATATCAAACCACCCAACCTTTGATCCCTTCAAACGTTAATAGAGTCCTCCCTTGTTAAGAAGGAGGAAAGACTCCTTTATATCCACTTCAAGCGAGGAGCCTTGGGACAAGATGATCCAATTAAATATAGAGAGAGTGGAGGAACAATAGAACTCCTTAGAACAAAAGCCACCACAACCTTGGGACAAGATGATCCAATTAAATATAGAGAGAGTGGAGGAACAATAGAACTCCTTAGAACAAGAGCCACCACAGTCCGTCGGTTAGGTTGTGGATGCGGGCTACGATCGATGGCTCCTGAGATTTCATGAAAGCCATCTATTTTGGTTTTTTTTATACCTGAGAGCTTTGCTTAAGTGATGAATTATAGTTTGTACGTGTCGCTTCCAGCATCATGTAAGCATCGCATAGGCGATGGTTCATGTGACATTGTGTTTTCACCTCAAATAAATGTCGTTATACGACAATCATCATCACGTAAATGACATTTTTGTAAAAACACATCTTTTTGGGCCCGTCCACTAAGGGGGTTGTGTTGTAGTGCCATAAAGGCCTAGTTTTTTTGGGTAGAGCCAAGCTAATCCAAATCTCAAATTTTCTAGATATTCCATTCAATACTACCTAGATAAGTTTGATTAAGTTTACAAAGCCATGGGAAGGATTGTTCATTTGGAATTGTCCTTGAAGGCAAAGCATTCTAGTGGTTTATGACACTAAACCCATTTAGAAGGCCAATTACGAGGTCTTAAGGCACACCTTCATTGTCACATGCTCAAACCTTCATATAAGATACAAACCCAAAGAAAGGTTGGGTAGCCTAGTGCTCGTTGAGTCTCATGATCAATCTCAAGAGCAAAGATTCATAACCATGCACCATATCTCTAATGAGTGTTGTGGCGAGGACATAATCTATAATGAGGCTTATGCCTACAAGTGGTGGGATTCCCTAGGCCTCCCAACAATCCTTAGTGATTATGATGTTGCCAATAGTCCTTAATGATTATGATGATACCAACAACACCATCCTCCAAGTCTGCAGAGACTATCAATCCTTTGTACATGGTAGGTAACAAATCATTCATTTTGTCGCTTTCAAATTAGGTCCCATCTTGTTCATGGGAATATTTTTGTTTTGTCTATGCAAGGAGAGTTCTTTATGGTGGATGGCTCATCCTCCTCCTCTTCAGGTTCATGTTCCATTATTGTGTAGGCTCTTAGATGCCCATTCATCTATTTGATCAAGTCTCTCCAAAGTTAATAATTCCATTATAAAAGAGAACTTAACACACGAGCTAGAGTTCATTTGTGCAAACTTTGGCCATTTTGAAGGGTTTTAGAAAATTTTCACCCAATTTCGGACATTTTAGGGAATTTTTTGAAAACATTCGCCCCATTTTCTATAATTTAAGATTTATATAGGAGGAATAATCGCCAACCCACCTACACTTATACATTCATGAAAGCATCTTATTTTTTACCCTAACTACTGGTGATATTGGGTTATATTCACTTCGAGGTGGGCTAGGACCTATCAATGTGTAAGGGATATGCATCCTATGTTCTATTGGTGATATTGGTTTATGTTCACTCTGAGGTGGGTTAGGACTTGTCAATGTGTAAGGGAAGTGCATTGATTTTTTGTACTAATTATTCCCCCTTCAGAGGCAGAGCTACATCTAAGGAATATATCCAAAACCAAGAAAAAATTTATATCCTATAACAAATTGTCTATATTTCCCACCCAATTTGAGTCACAAATTCCACTGAGGATCTTGGCTACAACATAGCTCATGGCATGCACTCATGAGTACCATGGATGTATCTCAACACCAAAATACATTCTTTTCAATGATTGTTTCTTGGGGCTTGTTGGATAACATGCTTAAAATGCTAGTAATGTTGACATAGGTCTAACATTGTTTAAGATAAAGGTACCAAACAAGTACCTTGCATTTAATCATGCTAAATGTCTCAAGTGTATCACTTACATACTTTATTGAGATATAAAAATGTTATGTATTTTGATTTTATCTAACTAAAGGATGCACCACAAATTTCTTGAGTGGTGCAAGAAGGAAGGTTAAGTATGGATATGCACTATAAAATGATCAAGCTAAGCGAGCCTATTAATGAACCTAGAATAAATCCCATGATCCAAGTCAAACCTTTTCCATGTCAACAAAGCTAGTGATCATGCTACCCTCACATTGTAGGAATACAGATGTGCTGACAAAAACATATTCCAAACATATTGTCTTATGTGGCAAGAAGCATTTCACATAGAGAGATCATAGGAGCCCATGGACGATATGAAACATGTTGGATTCTAGCTTAACGTTGTAAAGGAACCTTAAGGGATTTAACACCAAATATGATGAAGCCTAGATCAAAATCAAATCAAAGTCACATCAATAAGCATGTTAGGGTCATGGGCAATAAATTAGGTTTTTCCATATCCAAGGTCTTGAACACCAATCCAAGAAACAAAGACTGCTATTGAGATGAGTGATGGCGAGGAGTTTCTTAGATTGGCCACCTCTAGTGCACAGATGAGAATGCTCCTAGATGATAGGAGAGCAGAAGTGAATGGCAGATCTTGAGAGAGAATATGTAGTAGACAAGAGAGTTACTTCTTCACAAAACTTTTGAAAATATGATATCCATGACAAGATGTCTTGTAAAAATGGGGTAAGAATGGTGTATGGAATCAGGCCCACCAGATAGCGCATCGGGGATATATATATATATATATATATATATATATATATATATATATTGAAATTCACTTGATTGTTGTGCACTGTCGAGATCGTGTTGCCTTTTTAAAAAGCCCGGATCTGATTTGAATGCTGACCAATACAAACAAGACTTGGGCGGTAGTTGTTTGCCGCGTGCGACTACTACTACCAAAATGCGACATTACTCTCTCTCTCTCTCTACATTAGGGATGATGGGAGCGAAATGATATCCCTCCTCCTCTCTCTCAACCACACCAAAATTCTAAGGGCTTTTTTCCACCTTGTCTTTTATGTTGATCTCTGATACAAAAAACCAAAGTATTTTATCATGCCTAACTTTTCTTTGGTGCTTTTTGACCGCATCTGGGGAACACCGCTTTGTGACCAATGGTATTTTGCATCCTCCGACATGGGAACAACCCCCATGTGACTCTTTAATGTTAACGTAACTTAAGTTGAGGATATGGTCATTGAACGTCACTCAATCCCCATGTGTCCGACAAAAGAAAAAGGAAAATCAAAGAGCTTCTCTATAATTAATGAGCATTTGATCTTTTGCATTCCAAAGGGTGAGATTGTGCCAATTGACTCATAGAGGTTCTCTGCAATTAATGAGTGTCTGATCTTTTGCATTCCCAAGTTGAGATTATGCCAAATGGCTCAAGGGCGAGATTAAATGGCAAATGCCATTATGCCAAATGGCTCAAGGACAGGACAAAAAATTTAAGGTAGATCAAAGATCTTCTCTTCTGCAATGAATGACCATTTGATCTTTTGCGTTCCAAAGGGTGAGATTACACCAAATGGGGGTCAAGGAGAGGGAAACATTTTCAAGGTTGAATCTGTGCTATCGGCACGAGAAGGGGAGAAAAGCCTTTCCCCAAACAAGTTATAAAAGTATTGAAATGCATAATGGAAACTTGTAATACACTCAAGTCCCGCAAACATCAACACAGTATTTTAAAAAAGAGAGGGTGAGTACAAAAAAATATAGAGTTAAGGTTCCCTTGGGGTTATCGGCAGAGAAGTCAATTGGGAAGCTCATCTAATTATCTCCTTAATATTTTTCTCTTGCCCTGCTACTTGTGGCTTTACTTTTTATGCAAGTTGCATCTCCAACTTGACAATCCTGGAATCATTTACATTCATCCTTAGTGTCCATTAGTGAAGGACTAATTTCTCTCTAGTTTCCCTTGCTATCTCTATGGATCTACATACTGTTTATTTGAGGTTTTTGTCTCTTGTTTTCTCCTTTTCGAGTTTTCCAGGTGGCTTCCCCTTACGTTTCCCTCATGTTATCAGTTAGATGAGTGACCACTTATTGCTGGTGTGTCTTAAGTGTCAACTCCATGTTCCCTTTGTTTGCTTAGATTTCTTGACTCTTTCTTCGTGCTCAGATGGCCTGGGCACGTGCTTTGTTTTTCACCTTCCTATCATCTTGAAGTTGTTCCACCTTTTCCTTGAGAAGGGGATTCTTGTAGTCTGAACTTCTCAATTTGTTTTGCTTATATATCATGCTCTACTTCCTTTAGCTTGCATAAGATCTAGCTTTCCTTGCTCTAATTGTAGTTGTCCCTGTATGTAGTCGCTTGACCTCATCTTTATGTGTCTATATGTCCCTCTCCCAGAAGCAAACCTAGGGCTTAATAAATCCAAATCAGTCTCCAGCTCTTTAATTTTAGCTTAATGCTCCTTCATCAATGAATTAGTATTACCTTGTCTATTTCTTCTTGTACCTCTGACACGTTTTTTAAAGCTCCTTTTGCACAAGAGCTACCTATTTCTTCTTGTAGTAGGATCTCCTTCTTCTACAGCTCTTCCTGGCTCTATACTATGGTATCCCTTTCTTCTTATGCCTCTAGCACTTCTTGTAGCATCCTTTTAAGCTCCAAAACCAAGCCTTTTTTTGCTTGTGAAGGTACTGATAGTGGTCAATTGTATAATTAATAAAAATTTGGCAATGTGTGATACCTTCCTCCATTCCTTCATCCTCTATCTTAAGATTTTTGATATGTTCCTTTGTATTCATGTAGTGAATAGGCATGTTGTGCTCTATGACTTTTTGGTAATTCTTCATTATCATTGTATTTGGGTATAGCATTTCTATGATTTGAGGTATATAGGACATGGTGCTCTAAGGTGATATGAGGATTTTGTCACCTTTGGAGGCTATCTTTTGCATCTGCTACTCTTTCTACTTTCTCCTCGGTTTCTTCTTGTTATGCTTCTTGGAAGTTTTGGCTTATGATTTTGTGGTTGATGTTTTTGGGGGAAAGTACTTGAATTGGTTCTTCCTCCTTTGCTATTGTGACTTTGATTTTTTTGCATTACCTTTATTTACCTTTGAGTGGCTATAGTTATTCTTTTAAAAGTAGCTCTCCAACTATCTTTCTTGTTGTAGTGGTAACTAGTTGATGTTGTTGTGTTTGTCCTCTGTATCTTGTGTCTACCTCTAGAGTGGCTTCTATGTCAAGCATCCTTTGCTCTTCGGTTTGTGGTACATCTTATGTTATTTTCCCTCCCTTTGAATCTTTATCATCAAATTTTGGGTGCTTTCTTTTGAAAGGTCATAATTTCAATTCTTGTTAAAGGGTGAATGACTGCCATTACTATTAGTGTCAGCCATGGTGTGATGAGGGGTGGTAGGTCCTCCTATTATTATTGTTCAAGGGTCAATGACTGTCATTACCATTAGTGTCACCCATGGTGATGAGGGGTGGTAGGTCCTATTATTCTTCTTCCTCCTCTTCGTCTTCCTTCGCTTCTGATGACTTTATTGGTGTGGTCTTCTTCCAATCGTCTCTTCATGCACCCTCCTTCAAATACTATAATAACAGTGTAGTTTTGATAACTTCAATTGTCCACCTTGAATCCTTTTTCTCTATCTTCAAGTCAAAAAGGGCTAGAAAATTATGATATTACTAATTCATGTATCTTTCTTAAGACTTACAAAGAAGACATGAAATGTTCTAAAATGACCATTGCAATAGAAAATTTTTTGAACCAATGGTGCAGATACAAAAAATCACTATTAAACCCATATTGCTTGGCTCAGATGTTGAATCTATAGTATTCACAATGTTGGAGAGCCATTAGCAAACAAAAGACAATAGACAGGAAAATTTATAAAATAACCAAAACATTTCCAAAACAATCACTAATAAACTCGTACTACGGTTCAGCGGGTATGACATGACCCCCATACATATTTCAACTAAAGTGGGTTGCAGGTTCCTAAAGCTATTGAGGATGACTTCTAATAGACTTAGTTAGCATGTCTTTTACAATTCTCTCAGAAATACAAAATTGATGAATATGCATATTATTATTCACATCCTGTCCAAGAATCATTAAGAACACAAAGTATGTGTACTTGCATGCAAGATATGGTCTTTTCTTGGCCACTCAATCTCTGAACTCCACACATGAACACATTGGATTCTTCTGAATAGTGACCTCTATCAGAGGTGTGTCTTGGCTCCCATTGGTCAATGGATTACTACTAAATGTTTCCTTTACCCCTTCTATATGTATATGGCTGCCTACAACTTCTGCATGCATATCTAAGGCCGCAGTGATTTGACCAAATGCAGCCTTTGAAATTCCTCGTCGATATGGAAATTGTTTCACCTCCTTGTTTGTCTCGCTAGTGCCTTTAGATCTGTCTCACAAAAGCATCATAAAGACTAATCTTTTACCTATATCCCTCCCCTGCCAACCAGCTTGCATGCTTGGTCTCCGACATATTTGTCCTTGGGACAAGAGCATTGACAATAGGCTCTCCATCCTACAAGAGAGTGGTAGAAATTGATTAAAAACAATGCAGTGCACATAAGTAGGAGGCACACAATAATACAATGAATAATCTCTTACAAACATTACCTTTAAAATGAAATGACCCCATCGACTAACCCTATAGTGCCACCAACTCAACCAGCTAACAAGCTTAGGGATGTTTCTATCAGCTGCCTTGCCAGTTGCCCACCATGCTCGTATCCTGCAAAATTGCTGAAGGGCACTTTCTTTGTTTGGGGCAGTCCTCCACTTCTCACACATCTCCCTATGCTTTTCTTGATGCGGGCTATAGATGTACCTCTGCATGTGGACACGAAGGTTGTCTTCCCAATGCCATAAACATGACCTTTCCCTTTTAATCATCTCCTTGCCGTCGTTGAAGACACGTCTCACTACACTCCAGTTAGCGCCAGCCTCATCCGCCATAAACCCAAAAAAAATTGCTACCTTCCCTGTGTGCTCCACCATTACCAAATTCATGTTTTCCCAAAACATGACTTGAGCATCCTCATCCTCTTCTCTAAATTCACAAGTTGCTATTGTCAACAGCTCACCAATCCTGCATGCCACAAATTGAAATAGAGTATATTAAAGACACAAAACAAGCAATGCTCTCTACCACTTGTAACTTACATGTGGTCATAAACATGTGCTCCCATTGTATGCCATCTAGTATCCACTTGATGCACATGATCAAAGCAGACCCATGCTTGATGAAGATCCCCATTACCATCCTTGTCCATTCGCCAAACAATGTCAATCCCAGAACCAGGTCCAGTAGTAGACATCTTAAAGATAAAGCAACGCTCAGTAGTGGTGGTGGCTTGCAATGGAAATCGAGAACCATGGAAGAACTCAAAATGGCATGTTCTTTTTAGATTAAGAATGGCTTCATATCCTTCACCCAGAGGCCGTGTTGTTTTTCATGTTTGCATTACCATCTGCTTCACCCTGCATTCATAAAGCATACTTAGTGTATTAAAGATGATAATTGCATACTATTCTTTGCTAAATTGCACTTCCTACGTACTTTTTGACATTTATCAAACTTTGCAACTCTTGCGACATCTCCTGCAGCTCCCTCTTTGTCATGAATTCTCCCTGTGCCTTGTCATCATCAGTGAACGCTCTTAGAACCACCTCCCTTGCCACAATCATTTGTACCTTTCTGGGCCCAGCGTTGTGGTCGATGCCCACTGCACGTGCTACAAAGGCCTTGATATTTCGTATCGATGCTCGGCACATTCCCTTGGAAACCATGTGTGTATGTTTGCCATAATGAATAAATAGTCTGTTGTGCATTGATTCTTTTGGCATAAAACAATAGACACAAGCAGGACATTCTTTAAGACACATTGGCACATGCTTGCAGAAAAAACACTCAAGGTTCCCGAAGCTCCCAATTGCTAAATTTCCATCTTTTGGAGATTTTATCACATTAGGGGAAGGTTGAGGTCTATAGGGGCCCTTTAAGATGCCATGTGATTAAAAGGTTATTAAGGAAAAGGGCCAATCATGTGATGCCATGTATACAAAAATGTTGGGTGATTAAAGGTGGTCAAAAGATTCTCTAGAAGATGCCTTTTTTTACTTTTCATTCCTAAAAAGCGAGGGGGAAAGTTTTTGAAATTTCGGACATCCATAACTTCTACATATGAGCTCAAAATTTGTCGGAGATTAGAGATCCAGAATCTACTCGCTGAGCTCTTTCCATAGATATGTCACATGATATGGTTTTGCTCACTTAATTTTAGTTTCAATTTTGGCGGGAAACTTTGAAATTCAAACTTCTAGCCATTTGAAGAATAAGAAGGTATCTTAAGTCAAAGAAACTTAACATTTTAACCAAAAATCATTAAAATCATAATATGGCAGCTTAAAGGGCCCCTATAGACCTCAACCTTCCCCTAATGAGCTACCCATTCCAATGGAATTTGTTTGGTTGATTCATACGTGTCCTAAAGGAGCAGTGCTCATTCATGCACTGGAAGGTTCCCCCGCAAAAGCTCTTCCTAAGAACAAAAGTTTTATTGGCCCTAGTTTGCGTTTGTGGCTTTGTCCAAATGTTGCCCTCGTATTTTTGCTCCATCCCTTCCATACCTTTCCCACCTTCTTCAAGCTCATACGTACTGAACTCTGGGTACACCTTGGGAAGCTCTTTTACCTTGCCTTTGTAATCACAATCATGGATTAAAGTGTGCAAGACATCAGTAGGAGGTAACATGCGGATTATTTGAAAGCAAGAGACCGCACTATCAAACTGAACATCTTCCTCTTCCAAATGTTGAAAGCACTTTTCCACAGGAGAGACCTCTACCTCCTCTTGCAATGACCCATGTGCCTGGACATTGATTTCTTCTATCTCTTCAGTGTCCAAGTCACTGCAAAGCACAATGCTCTCTAATTCAATGCACAATGCAAAACAAAAAATGTCAAAGTCAAAGTTAATGCCACTTACATTGGAGTACTCTTTCGAGAATCGGGAGGAAATATAGTTGAGGGGCCTTGTTCTGGGGTCTCAAAATAATTTTGTGATTTGGCAATATATACAGAGGACAATGAATGCTCCAGGATAAAATATGAACTCACAGTTGATGTCTTCTTGGTTGAGAAACGGCTCACATAGTCGAGATAGGAGACCAGCAAACATGTGCATCTAAAGAACAATAGCACAAAAAGAAAAAAGTTTGTCCTTAAAAAAGTGTTGGATTGCAAAATATCACTTCTAAAGTTTATTAGTACTCAATATTGAATGCCTTGAGATTTGCGCTACCGAATCTTTATATATTTTCCAATAAATTTGAATGCCTTGAATTGAACACCTGAAAAGGGCTCCGTAAATATTTTCCAATTAAGATTTTTTTAAAATATTCAATACGGCATTGAATGCCTTGGAATTTGGGCCAAAGCACTCCATATGATAATCTCAAAGATATTCTGTTCATTAATGAGTTGGCCGTTTCGTTGGACAGTGAATGTGCCACCTTTGTTTGATGATTGTGTTGCAGTACTGAATTTAATCTCTTTAGTGAATGTGCCACCTTTTTTTGAAGTTTGTGTCGTAGTACTGAATTTGCTGTTAAAATAATCAATTAATTATACAATACGAGTAGAATACTATTTGAAGATTTATTCTTGTATTTTTGAATGGTTATCTGGTTTTCAAATGAGTTCGAGTCATTTCACTAGAGCATCTTGCTTGAAAGGTTCTTGTTGTGCAAAAATGGATGATTTACCTCTTGCTAAGTGGAAAAAGAGTGTGCAGGTTGGCCCAGGTGACAGCTCATCGAGACACACAAGGAGGCAAGCTGATTTTTCCAGCACTTTGGAGCAGGCCGCCTCCTCAAACCCTACTACGGAGCAGGCGGTACATATCATAGATGACACTAACTTGGAGGTGGATATGGATAGGCAGCATCTACATAGTGATGAAAGAAATGAGGAGGATGGACAAAATGTAGTGGGGAAAATTGAGGAAAATAAAGGTGATCAAAATGAGGGTGAGAATACTCAAGGTGGTGATAATGAGGACGAAGGTGAGAATACTGAGGATACTGGGAGAGAGATAGAGGGGGAAGAGAACACACATCCACTAGAGGATCAAGAAGATACAGTTGTCACAACCCAAACTGAAGGAAGCAAGCAGAAAAAAAATATGGTTGATATTTTTGGGAAGATTCTTGAGACATCTACTCCACAAGCCTTCTTAGATAGGATAGGAGTCAAATTTAGGTCTCCATCTCCACGTGTTCCTCTCTGTAGGATGATCCAGACGGAGGCAATCCGAAAGGTTTCTCCCTCAACAGATAAGTCTCTTATACTCGAAGCTTCAAAAAAACTAGGTGGGTACATTGAGAGCATGGGAGCTTTCACAGTATCAATTATGGACTTGGAAGGGGAGGAGACACCATTGACACAAGAGAGGGAGGAATCTTGGGATGAGCATTGCAGGACTGTGAATCAACAATTTGAGGAATCTCTTGCACTTGACCCCGATTAGGGTCCGTACTTGAGCCGAAAAATGGTGCATATTCTTGATGGTAATAATCGACACAATGCTTGGATGGACTACATTTCTACAGGTGAGTTCTCATTGGGATGTTATATTTTCTTATGCTTCTTTGTCCTTCCTAATTTTGTGTTTTATTACAGGGTTTCAAGGGGATTTGTCCATGCATTGTTGTGTTCTCTGTAAATTTTATGTGTTCGAGCGGAGGGATGTGGGTGAGCTTATGTTTTCATTGTCCAGGTTGAACAAGTAAGTTAATTTGTTATCAGAGTCTCCTTCTATGTCAAGTAAGTTGTTTGTACTCAAGAATATTACATATTTTTTCTTTGTTTTGTAGGACGCATGATTATGCATTTGTGCCAACCACATTTGGTGATCGTCTATTTCAACTAAGAAGATTAGGAGAGTCCGACCTAATAGCTCTCATGGCACATTTGGACAATGAGGACAAGCTGTGGGTTGAGAGAGAGATGCAGAGTGCGTCTGCTAGAGGAAGGCCCAGTTGGCTTCATTATGTTGAGCGAACAAAAACAGCCAATATTAGACAAGTGACCTACAAGCAAAGACACATTGGTTGTTCATGCATTTTCACCTTAAATGGGACAAAGAAGATTTGCACAAATGACAGCCCAAAAGAGACTAGGGTTAGATGTGTGTGGATACAACTCATAGTGTGTTGTGTGTATTATGGATTATGGCTTTATGCATTGTGTGAGAAGGGAGAAAGCTTCCCTCTATGGTTAGGGTTTGCAATATACATTAGGGTTTGGTCCTGTGTGTGTGTCTCCTCTCCCTCTACCTATTTTTCAACATGGTATCAGAGCCTTGTGCTGTCTATTAGGGTTTATGAGTGAGTGAGAGAAGAGGGAGAAGAAGCTGTGAAGAAAAGCTGTGAAGCTTGCCATTGAAGCTGTGATTACTATCAGATCTGAGAGCTTGGCCTACCGGGTAAGGTCTTCTAAACATCCTTGAGCGGATTGCAGGTGATTCAGGCAAAAACAAAGCAAATTAGGGCAACCCAAAGTAAAGGAACTTTCTGGTTTTTGGAAGCTTTCCATTGAAGCTTGGAAGCGGTGATGTATGGTGAAATACATGCAAATTTGGCAAAGAAATATGTATGTGACAAGCAAGAATGTGTTGGCAACTCATGTACAAGCCCTACACTGATTTTGGAGCAATTTGGATGCATTTGAATGAGTGAAATTTACTAGTTTTTGAGCTCTCACAAAACAGAGAAAAGGAAGCCAAATTTTGATGCATTTGGAGCAATTTTTTGGCAAAAATCAAAGCATTGATGGATTGCACACTTGCCTAGGTGTGTTGGGTACCTAATACCATCATCAATTATCAACATAAACACTCCCAAAGCCCTCAGGAGCAGGCGGCACAGCTCATACAGAGAAACAGGGCAGAATTTTTCAGGTTTTTGATGCGAGGGATACATGGAAGTATGCCAGAGATGCAGCTTACAGGTTTTCAGCCAGACATTGGACACCTAGATGCATAGCTTATGTACATGTGCCTAACGAGAGAAGGAGGAAGTTGGATCCTAAGGTAGAAAAGTGTGTGTTTGTTGGATATGCACAGGATCGTAAGGCATACAAATGTTACAATCCACAAACTAGGCAAGTGGTTATCTCACGAGATGTGGTGTTTGATGAGCTTGCTAGTTGGTACAAAGCAAAGGATGAGGATGTCATTGAGTCTCTTGAAGCTGATGTGCACGTGAACTTGCCACAAGCAAGTTCTAGTTCTACTTCTATGTCTGGGCCAGCAGAAGCTGAGAGTAGTAGTACTGTACGTCCATGGTCAGGATGTTTGAGGCATGAGAGTGTGAGCACTGGGAGTAGTGCTGTGGATAAAGGAAAGAAGAAGGTTGAATGAAGGAATTACAGGTTATGAGTCATCAAGTTCAAAGAGTTTGGATGAGGAACTTAGTATACCTGTTTTACGCACACCTAGTGCAAGGCAGGATAGATATGTGCCACCACATGCTAGAGTGACAGGTGTTCAGAGTGATCCGCATGCATTGCGGAGATCCCAAAGGGTAAGATATCTAGTTGACAGGTTGACATACCGTGATTTTGCTATGCATTATGCATATATGACATCTTTGGTGAAGCATGTGGAACCTACATGCTATACAAAAGCTATTGGAAAGCATGTATGGAAGAAAGCAATGGATGTTGAGATGGACGCATTGGTTCATAATGACACATGGGATTTGGTTGCATTACCACAGGACAAAAATGTCATTGGTTATAAATGGGTTTACAAAGTGAAGTGCAAGTCAGAGATGGTTCCATTGAGCGACATAAAGCAAGATTGGTAGCTAAGGGTTATACACAAACCCAAGGCTTGGACTATGATGAAACATTTAGTCCAGTGGCAAAGATGGGAACAGTAAGAGCAGTCATTGCTATGGCTGCAGCAGCAGCTAATGATTGGGAAATGCATCAAATGGATGTCAAAAATGCATTTCTAAATGGTGATCTACAAGAAGAGGTTTATATGGCACAGCCAGAAGGTTATGTACACCCAAAGTATCCCACTCATGTATGCAGATTGAAAAAGGCATTATATGGTTTGAAGTAAGCACCTCGTGCTTGGAGTGATAAGATGAGTAGATATCTTATCTCCCTTGGATTTCAGGTTTCTACTTCAGGTTTCTACAGCAAATTCTTCACTCTATGTGAAGAAAACAGATCATGGGATTGTTTTACTTGTCATCTATGTGGATGAGTTGATTATCATAGGTGATCATGGTACAGATGTGATGCATTTCAAGAAAGCTTTGAGTGGGCAATTTGACATGAAAGACTTGGGTGAGTTGAGATACTTTCTTGAAATTAAAGTGATCAAAGACCATGCAGGTACATGGTTAGTGCAACGCCAATATGCATTGGATATGTTGGCAAAATATGGGATGTCAGGGTGTAAGCCTATGAGTACATCTTTGGAGCAGAATGTGAAGTTGCGGGCTGATTTTGGTGAGGAGTTGGATGATCCATCTATGTACAGGAAGATGGTTGTTGGTAGTCTCATTTACATGACTATCACATGCCCAGATTTGAGTTATGCTGTGGGGCTAGTAAGCCAATTTATGCAGAGCCCCAGGAAACCTCATTTGGATGCAGTGAGACACATTATGCGATATGTAAAGACCACTTCACATTATGGTCTTCTTTATGAGACTGGTAAAGGCTTGGATATACATGGCTACACAGATGCTAATTGGGTAGGTAGCTCATATCACAGGAGGTCTACTAGTGGTTATGCCTTTACACTTGGAAGTGTTGTGGTGAGTTGGAGTAGCAAGAAGCAACCTACAATTACTTTATCTAGTACAGAGGCTGAATACAGAGGTGCAGCCATTGCTACTTGTGAAGGAATATGATTAAAAAGTCTCTTGGCAGATTTGGGTGAGCCTATTGATGGCAAAGTTGTCATTCATTGTGACAACATGAGCAGTATACAGTCGGCCAAGAATCCAGTGTTTCATGCGCAGACCAAACACATAGAGGTCCATTATCACTTTGTCAGAGAGAAAGTGTTGGATGGTACAGCTGATCTACAGTATGTGAAGACTGATGAGCAGGTGGCAGACATCTTTACAAAGCCACTTAGCAGGGAGAAGTTTGAGTACTTCCGTACTATGTTGGGAGTACATGGGATGAGCTCCAGGGGGAGTGTTGAGAGCCTTGATATCCCAAGCTCATCTACATCTTCATCTATGGCAGTACATCATGAGCTTGAGAGGGGCTGTTGAGATTCAAGCTCGATGTCAGTGTGTGCGAGCTATGCTATGTGCTGGCATGTTAGGTAGCAGCATGTGTGAGACATAAATGACCGCGTCCAGCTGGTCATAGTGTGTGGACATTAGCTAGGGTTAGATGTGTGTGGATACAACTCATAGTGTGTTGTGTGTATTATGGATTATGGCTTTATGGATTATGGCTTTATGCATTGTGTGAGAAGGGAGATGGCTTCCCTCTATGGTTAGGGTTTGCAATATACATTAGGATTTGCTCCTGTGTATGTGTCTCCTCTCCCTCTACCTATTTTTCAACATCTATGATAAATGCCAAACCCAATGCTCTGTGCAACCTGCTCAATGGTCACTCCTTCTTCCATAGTGTAAAGGCATGTAAAGAAGCCTCGATCCGAGAGACAAGAATCAACAACTTTAAAAGTAGAGTCATACATGCCATCCCCAATCTTATTCCAATATGGAACCTTGTTTGCAACACAACCTCCAATGATGATATTTGAGGGGAAGTCTACAAATATCAACTCCACACAATAATCGGACCCTCTACTCTTGACATTCCCTACTATGCAAATAACATTCATAGCGTCAAGCACTTGCTTTCCCAATGAGGATGCATCCTCCATGTTCACAAAAGTAGCTGCAAGGTCCTCAATACTGACATTGAAGGCATAAATGGTTCCTATAGACAGGTTTTTGACATTGAACACATAGTCTTAAGTCAAAACAATCGGATCACGATAGATATGAGGTAGGAAGCTCACATACCTGGAGCTTGCAATGTCTTGGTTATGATGTCAGTTGGTTGTATCTCGCCTGCACTACTATTGGATGTCTTTTGTTGACTCTGCTCCCTATTTGCCTCCATTGCTCGATTCACCTCCAATGCACGATTCACTATTTCCCTCCCTAAATTCACTGGCAATGACTTACGAAAAGGAGCCGATGCAATCGATGTTGCATGTGATGTGAATGTGGCCTCATTATGATCAATTTGCTAGCTACGAAGCTCCAATATAGACTTATGTTGGCGATACAGATCAAGCTCCTCCTCAGGCACATGGTTTCTTTCAAGGTCCAACCACCACGGGCAGAAACGAAACTCCATGCTTGACATGGCCTGTTCAATGACAAACATCCATGGGTAAACACAACTCACCCTTAATATGAACATGTTTCTCAATCATGGATTCAATATGACAAATTCAATCACTTACTCTTCCAAGCTTCAAATCGGCATACATATAAGATTGATTGTCAACACAAAGCCACACACTAGCAAGAGGGGGTAAAATATCCAATTGGTGCTCCTCAATTTCAGAAAGCAACCATCTACAAGCCAAAGCCCAAATGATAAAACAACACACAGAAAGAAGTATGCATGTTTTTTAACAAGGAATATCTGGGTTATGTTGTAGGAAAACCTGTAAACAACTCGCCGTGCGGCACTTTGTAGGCCTGGTTGATGGTCAATATCATGGCTAAATTTTATGCCTCCTTTGTGCACTTTGAATACCCTTTTGAAGTACTTTCTTCTACATAGAATAACAAAAGAGGTGAATCGGCTCTCACCTAGCAACCTGACTCGATCGGCATTTTTAATATCATTTTGGATTCTCAAACCTAGCTCCGTGATCTGAAGCCAGTAGGAGTACATGTGCAGCCATTCCCTAACCTTTGTCTTATCATTTGGCATACCCTCAAGTGATCGCACTGTAGCCTGAGAGTTGTCCAATAGCTTGACAATGTGAGCCTTATCTGTGTCTCTGATGCATGTAGAACCTATCATATTGAGCTTTTCCTCTATGGCCACATGATTGGTTGACGCGTGCCATGGGAGGGAGAGCACCGCACACCAAAAGGCCTCACCGTTGGAGGGATCAGCAATCCTTGCATATTTTGATGTTTTTCCTCTGTAGAGAACTTCTATCTTTCGAGTCACATTCTCCCTAGCAGACTCGACAAGTGGTCCATTTGATGCCTCATCAATTTTTTGCTCCATCTCGTCCTTGAACAAGAGCCAAGTCATAATCTGGATTGGCCTGCTACAAGCTTTGTGATGCATGGGGATCAGCTAAGGGATTTGGCACTAGGTGATGATCTTGATGTAGGGCAAGATCTTATCTTTGACATGTATGTATGCATTCAAATCAAGATAGAATTTAAAATGATTTTCGGTGATCTTTATGGCATATGGTTAATGGTTTGTGTGAGTTTTCAAGAGTGCCATCAGAGGATCTGGTGAAGAGAAAGGGTAGACCATGGCGGGGCGGTTGTCAGAGAGGTCAGCGGCTTAGCACATACATCGTCTCCGTCTTCAGTCGTCCTGGGGACACAATTTTGGATTTGTTTGCTGGCACTGGAACTCTTGGGCTAGTGGCAGCATTTATGGATCGCAATGTCATAATGTTAGACAAGGATGAGCGGATCTATGATCAACTGTTAGAACCATACTCAGCAAAGGTATGCATGTTGAAAAGATAAATATGTTAGTAGAGAATAATTTTGTATTGATAAAGCTTATTTTCTTTTCTTTGTGTCTCTTGTAGTTATGAGGATCACATGTCTACATCAGAATGCCATTAGAGATAGTCTTTTTTTTAATTGAGACAATCATTTTTTTGGGACTATTGGAAGTAATGTTTTGATGGATGTTATGCTTGTGAATGTTTTTTACAATAGCATGTAGCTAATTGTTGGACAATAGCTGATTGTTGGACAATTTTTATTTGGATTATAAAAATTTTAAATCCTATGGTTATGGTTTCTAAAGAGTATTATATTGTTGTGTCAGTGGTATGGCTATTAAAATTGGTGTGCATTTTAATGGCTTGATTTCTATGCTCTCTCGTCGTCGCTGTGGTTTCCATGTGGTTGCAACAATAGTTTGTTTCTATTAATAGCTCAATGACCAATTCAATGTCTTTTTAGCGAGCCAAGTAGTATGAGTTTTGTAGTGATTTTTTATATCCGCACCATTCATTTGAAAATGCTTTATTTGCAATAGTCATTTTTAAACTTTTTTAGTCTTTTTTGTTCTGTTCATTATAGAGTTGCACTATGGTTTCACTCTTCTCTTTAACATTACATGCTCGCTTTTTAACATCATACCATGCCCCTACTTGCTCACTTTCACAAGGACTTTATTTCAACTCACTGCTCTGTGCTCACTGCTCTTGGCTCGCTAAATAGACGCACCCGTATCAGAGCCTAGCTTAGAATTGATCCAATTTATGAGCTTATTATCTTGCGAATCACCCTATTAATTAAGATTAAGCGATAATCATTTTTTAACCTTTTTTCAACCATTCTCTGCACCCCCATCTGGTGGAGAAGCCCCTAGCCTTAACAATAGGCTTCAACCTTCTAACCACACCTAGCTACTTTCCCAAGCTTCAACCCATCGCATCAAATCGCCAAACCGCCGCCGCTGGCTGCTCTTGGAAATTGCGAATTCGCTAGCGCCTATTTCTGGAAGAAATTTGCAGATCTACTCCTCCACAGAAGCAATTGGTCTAATTCCTCTTAGCCCTAAGGGTTTTCAAGGATGCTCTACATGCTGGTGATGTCAAATTTGTGAAATTCCTCAGGGAGAAGTTGCATCAAATCTGCAAGTGACTTTGGTAAAACAGAGATTAAGCATTCAATGTTTGGTCAAATCTTTTGTTTCTTAGCTTGATCCTCTACTAGACTAACTACTATTGATGCCTTTGAAAAGGAGTTGAGCTCATTTAAACTCTAAGGCCCCACATCTAGCCTCCCTGCACACTCTGCTTTTTGCACACAAAATAGGAGATTATTTTGCTAGTCACTGATGATTAATCAGCACTAATCATTGTATTTTGGTGTAATTAAGGGTTTAAATTTACCATTGGGTATCTGATACAGATCCCTATCACTTCAGATTACAATCCAAAGATGGTTTGATACTCCAACCATTCAGTAACAGATTTGTTACCCTTGGCTTTATGTAATTTTTGGTGAATTGATGCTGATAAATCTATTATAATCATCACCTAAACACCAGATTGAGTTGTAAAAGGGTAGAAACTGTCCTTGAATCTTGAATTGGATCAAGAGGTAAGACCCCCTTCACATTATCATGAGCATGGCAGCACAAGAGATAGCTAAATTTAATGCAGAGCAGTTTCATACATGGCAAACAAAAACCATGTATTTGCTCATGAGGAAAAATCTGTGGGGGCTAGTTCAGGGATATTTCAACACCATTGAGAGGGAAGCTATGGGACTAATTTACTTAGTCTTTAAATCTCTCATGCACTAGATTGTTGACCGAAATGCTAGCTATATTGTCCATATGCAAGATGATCTATAAATGACCTTGAATGTTCCTATAAATAGGCATCTAAGATGCGCTAGTCAACAAGCTCTTTTTGGACCCAAAAATATCAGCATCATTGAACATGTAAACGTTGCCCTGTACTCAATTTCACAGCAGCTAGAAGTGGCCACAGTGGGTTGCTTTTTATTTGTTGAGCCATGATATACATTAATTACCAAGGCGAAAGCAAAAACCACTAGTGGACACGTAACATCTAGCCGAGTTTGAGTCTATAAATGCATGCAGCTATGATTTATCCCCTTGGGATAAAATAAACCAAAGTGCATAGTGTCCTTTAGGTAACGGAACACCCGTTTGATAGATTGCCGATGCTTTGTGCCTGGGCTATGCTTAAATCTACTCAATATTGAGACCACATGCTAAATCTCAAGCCTAGTGTTGCACAAAATGATAAGGCATCCAACAGATGCTTGATACAAGCCAATATCAAAAGAGTCACCTACATCTTCAAGACTTAGTTGTAAACCTAGCTCCATAGGTGTAGCCACCTCGTGTAGCCACATGTTTACAGTCCTCAAGATTGAACCTCTTCTCAACAATGCATCTATGTATTTCCTCTGCAGCATAAAATGCCATCATTATGCTACCAAAACTCAATGCCCAAGTAATAATGCAACGGTCCAAGATCTGACATCTCAAAAGACTTCTCTAAATCAGGTCTATAAAAGCTAAAATATGATCATCATTAGGACCTATGAGCAGCATGTCATCAACGTATAACACAATGACCAATAAAACATCCTTATTCTCCTTAATATAGACGGTACTCTCAGTTGGGTTGTTGCAAAAACTATGTGCAACCAAGTATGCATATATCTTTTCATACCATGCTCTAGGAGCCTACTTAAGACCATATAAAGTTTTCTTCAATTTGCATACTTTTGATTCTTGACTTTTCTAAACAAAACCACGAGGCTAAGATACACAGACCTCCTCATGCAAATCTCCATTCAAGAAAGCAGTTTTGATATCCAACTAACGTACATTTCAACCTTTATGTGCTGCAAATACAATGATAGTCTGCATGGTATTCATAGGGCATGTGGATGCAAAGGTTTCACCATAGTTTATGCCTTTCTCTTATGCATAACCCTTTTTGCAATACGCCTAGCTTTGTATCGCTCAACACTACCATCCGCCTTACGTTTGAGCTTGTAAACCTATTTCGTATCAATGGCCTTCTTGGCCAGTCTACCAAATCCCATGTGTCATTTTTTAGTATCGAATCATACTTAGATTTCATAGCACTCATCCAATTTTCAGATTCATTTGCTTCATCAAAGGAGACAGGTTCCTCCTCATCACATAAACTGGCAATGAGCATAACCTGCATCAACATGAGATGCATGATTAGAACCTCCACGTGTTCTACTAGGCAAAGGAGTGACCAATTTGATGTCATGTAGTGTTTGCAAAACAACCATTTTGTTATACTTTTTGACTCCACAATTTTCCGTCTTTCCTCATCAACTGCATCATCCACATTTGCCTCATCAATAAGTTGATCCGTGGGCTGGTTTGTAACCTGTGTGGACTGATTTTCAACATTCCTTGGATTATCCAAATGCTCTATATCATTGTGTCTTGCATTGAACAATGGAAGGAGAGTGTCAAATATGTCCAAACCTTGGTATACGAGTCTTGCAATGCATTCAAGATAGTAGGCACCAATGAACTATCAGGATATATTTCGTACATGCCATAATGACACAACTGCATCCCAAGCATGTTTAGCAATCCTGCATGACCGAATGTGAAAAATGATACTCCTCTTAACTGACAAAGCAATCAACACATGTGCTGGCGTATCTCTTCCATCCCACTTTGTTTGTTCTTGCGTAGAAGGTATGCTATAATGTGGTAATGCACCATGTGAAACTGAGTCCGTGTTCGTAGATGTGTCTTCTGCATCATGTTCATCAGAGGAACCAAGACATTTTGTAATACCAACCACAACATTCCATAGACCTTTGGCTACCAATACATGCCACATCATATAGGACCATAACAAGTAGTTGGTCCTGTCAAGCTTCTCCTCAGTAGATAACATCTGAAATACATCATTGTCTACCATTTCTCATAATACCCAAGCAAGTAATCACGTAACCTGCAAAGTGTTGAGTTCTCTTTGATTGCAACCAAGGTGGCTGCAGTCAAGGTCGCTAACAATGGTGACCTACAAGGTGTATGAAAGAAATGTAGAGTATAGTGAGTAGAAATTTTACTCATAAGATGCAGAGATCGATATCGCTAAAGTGAAGCCTGTAGGTGCTTTCTCGTGTATCTGTACACCCGTTTGCAGTAGATCTGACAAAACTACTCCAGAATCCAATGAATATTAGTGCAAATCTAGTACCCGAAGATGCTTGTTGAAAACTGAAAACCATGCATACTGTCTCCAAAGTGTGCCCGAAACAAAAATTTAATCAAAAAACTGTAGTACAATATACTGCATACTACACATGCCTCTTTCTTCTCCCAAAAGGGCTCCTTGATCCGATTCAAGAAGATAGGTGACTTGGGGTGAGAGGTAAGGCGACTTGGGGTGAGAGGTAAGCAGCAGCACAAGAACGAAGAATGTATGCTCTAATACCAAATGTTGAAAATAGGGTTGCATGAATGCACGCACACACACACACACACACACACACAAAGTGGAGAAGCTCAAGAGAACACACAATGAGATGAAAGATAGATAATGAATGTGTGTTGTACAAAGAATGTATACTAGCACAAGGGAAAAAACCTCGTAAAGAGAGAAAAAGTGTCCCAACTGGTCCTAACATGTTCACACATCACTACCAAATATAGCTACGATTTTCAACTGTCCTCTCACTGAACTTGGAGCAGTGGGGTGGATAAACCTTTGCTCCATCCTTTGCTCCATCCTTGGTTCGGTCCAACGAAAGGTTGTGCGCTAAACTTTTTGACTCTTATCTTCAGTGGAAACTCCAATGGAACTTCTGCCAATAGCACTTTTGTCTCATTCTTCTCCATGTGGGATTCAAAGAGACACACGCGAATTGGTGATGTTTCCACTATCTATCCACTTCCACCACCACTAATTCTAAGACTGGTATTGACTAGTGTTGGCTTTTTAGATTTGGATATTTGCATCTCTTGGTTGATCTCCATCTATGAATCCCAAGTTGTCCTTGGCCTTTCATTCGTACCCCTCTGTCCTTGGTCTTTGCCTACAAGACTATTTATCAACTTCACATGCATGTACCACCCCTTCATCCTTGGCATGTCATTGGTACCCCTTTGTCCTTGGTCTTTGACTACAACACTCTTTATCTACTTCACATGTGTGTGCCACCACTACTTCTTTAACTATACTTGACTTTAGATAAGTCATCAGTAAATTTTTCAACATCTTGAGAAATCTAGTTTGAAGCTCTTTTTCTTTCCATTTGGATTGGATTAGCGCTCTTTATATTCTCAAAGATGTTTATTAATCTCGACGATACTGCACCTTGTCTTATCGCTAAAGTTACTCTATGACGTGCTCTCTCTATATCTACCATGAATGACGCGTGCCTACTAGACCTAGACTTAGATTGCATGTGAACTAGTGTCAATACAATGACCTAGCTAACTATCATTAGATTAACACAACTTGTGCTAGACTTGGATGTTCAAACCCTAATGAAATGACCTTATCAAACTTTGCTTACTTGTTGCAAATCCTCACACATATACTTATGCAAGCGTAAACTACCTCAAAATAATCTAACACAATACCTCACTAATAGGTCAACCTAAAGCTCTGATACCAATGTAACATGCAATTATGCAAAAGTGTGATAGACTTTGTAACAAAGTGTTCTAGTGGTGCACGTACACATGGGGATGGGCTTAGGCACATGGAGTTAGGGTCCATTTTCACATGTGGGGCACATGGGGCCTTAGGGGTATAAATAGGAGATTACTATCATGTACTAGGATCTTTTACTCACTTTATGACATTTGGACATCTATTCTCCTTAGAACATGTGTTCCCATGGAAATGGTGCAAACTCCCATGAGTGCTCTAGGTATTGCTCCCTATGATGAGCTTCCTCTAGGTGAGAGGCTAACACACCACACTTCCTTGGTTTCTTGCATTGGTATTAGAGCCTCGTCTTTGATCCATGATTTCTGAAAAAATAAAAAATAAAATTGCATTTTCTTGATTTTCTTGGAGTTTCTTTGAATTTTTCTTGATCAAGAAAATAGGCTTTGGTGGTTTTGTTTGAATTAATTTGATCCTTTTGATGCACGTTTTCGTGAGATTTTGGGAAGCTATGGGTTATGGTGGATCAAATTTGGGGATGGATTCATCAAATTTGAATTTCTGGACCAAAATTGGGGGAAAACTGCTAATCCATGATTAACTCTTAATCCAAAACGTTTTAGTTTTCTTCCCCTTTTTTCTTGTTTAGTCTTGAGACAAATTAGGGTTTCAATCTCTGTTTTAGCAAGGCATTTGCTTAGGGCTTTGATTAACTATGACCTAAGTCTTCCATAAACCACCTTAATAGTGAAGTTCATGAAGAATCAAGGCCATGAAGCAAGATGCTTCACCAGCTGATTTCTGCCCCGATTTGAAGAGGTATCACGGCCGTTTTGCTTTATTAAGAGTTCACTTATAAATGCCATGCAATTATATGCTGATTACGTGTGCATTTAGCGCTAAATCGTGCATGAATTACTAGAGTCGTGGGGCTGCATAGCTGCGTTTTTCCTTGTTGTTGTGGTAAGTTTAAACTTGTTTAAGCGTTGATTGAATATTGCAAGACATAATGGGAACAATAAGCACTTGTTTGCTGCGTTTTGAAGCATTTTCTGCGCACAGTCGTGGGGATTTTTGCACGATTTCAATGGCTGCGTTTTGCTATGATTTCAATGGCTACGTTTTGCTGCGTCTGCTGCGTTTTATACAGCTGTCTTGTGTGATTCGAGTCATGGAGCTTTCTTTTCATGAATTGAAGACTCTTTGATCAAGAGGCCAAGAGGAGCAGGGGATTTCCAAGAAAGCAATATTCTTAGCGATCTCTGTAAAATCTGAAGCTAATCAATGATTCTAGTCATGGAGCTTTCTTTTCATGAATTGAAGACTCTTTGATCAAGAGGCCAAGAGGAGCAAGGGATTTCCAAGAAAGCAATATTCTCAGCAATCTCTGCAAAATCTCAAGCTAATCAATCATTGGTGAGTACCTACATTCAATCCCTCATTGAATTTGGTGATTCTTGGCATCTAGGGGCAAGGTTTAGGGTTTATCCCAAGAAAACCCCAAGTTCTTGACCTAAGGTTGAAATTGATGATTCATTCATGCTATTGGCATTTTCCATGAATGTAATATGCTTCATATTGATTGGAATGGCTACCACATGAGACAAATGCTACCCCTAATGCACTAGATTGGGGATTTGTGAGCATTGAGGCTATAAGCTTGCCATTGAGTGATTCCATAAGCCATTCACATGCCATTGGGCCTTATGGATGTTTTATTACATGCTATGTGATGTTGGGATGCCTATATTTCACATGAGATGCCAATGGGGATGCCATATGATGTGATATGATGGTTTTTCATGCTTCACATTGTCTTTTGGTGGTGTTGATGTGATTGGAGCTATTGGGAAATGAATGGGCATGAGTACATGCCAAGTTTGTGATAAATGAGCATGAGTACATGCCAAGTTTGTGATAAATGAGCATGAGTTCATGCTATGTGATGTTGGGATGCCTATATTTCACATGAGATGCCAATGGGGATGCCATATGATGTGACATGATGGTTTTTCATGCTTCACATTGTCTTTTGGTGGTGTTGATGTGATTGGAGCTACTGGGAAATGAATGGGCATGAGTACATGCCAAGTTTGTGATAAATGAGCATGAGTTCATGCTAATGTGTATGTAAGTCACTCTACCCTACATTTTGGATTGTACACCACTCTCCAAACATTATATTCACTTTGATTCATAGAATCTAGTATGTGTGTGAGGGTACCCTTGGCATTGGTGGACAGGCCAAGGGGGAGCATGGCATGAACTCTCCTTGTCGTAAGTGCTTTTGGGTAAAGCGGCAAGGAGGGGGATTAGGTACTTGGTGTGAAGACTTGGCCCTAACCTTTGCCTTGAGGCCCAAACTCGGTAAAGGGGTGGGAAGGCTTGGCCGGGAGACCGGCAAGCAAAAGCGCTTCATTGACACGGTCTACATCGACATCATTGTATATTGCATGTGGGCAATGGGACCCTTGACATGAGTAATGCAACAAAGTGGTGTATGTAAATGATTGGGAAAATGATGCCTTTGTTTGGATGCAAAGTGATACAAATTTGTTGATGGGTTGTTGACAAGATTGATATGAATGGTGGATATAAGATTGTGGTCATACTTTTATTGAGATTTTATCCAAGATACAAAGGAGATATTGTCCAAATTTTTTCAGACAGCTGAACAAGAAAATCACTAATCATTTATTAGTGATTAAGAGTCTCTATTGGGCAATCATGCATCTTGAAAGAGCCATTTGAAAGCTACAAAGTGAGCTATTGACCTTTTGAATTGGACACCCGTAGGGCACCTAAATTAGGGTTTAGCAGAACATAAAAAAACCCTAATTCAGTCATAGATCCTTAGGGTTATCAAAGAAGTGTTCAAAGGTCTTCATAGTACTTCCTTAGGGCTATCCAATGAGCCAATAACCACTGTATTCTGATACCGTTTGATAGGTCAAATCTAGCAAGTTGACTTTTTCATAAAAAGTCAATTCAGTCTTGACTGAAATTTGACTTGATAAAACCACTTGGAATATAGTTTGCATATCCCTAGTGCTATCCAAACATCCAAGAAGTACTTGATTTGGACATATATTTTGTGTTTTAGGACCATTTTCTCATTCTCTGTAGTGCAGTAAAAACCCTAAAACAGAGAATATTATAGCTATTCGAAAATCTTCTGTTCTTACATATTTGCATTCTACGTCACAAGATCTTTCAAAAGAGTCCTAGATCATCAAATTCCAACACCATTTGTGCCTTCTACAAGCCATTTTTCATTTCCAGCCATTATATCAAGTGGGCGTCTATTCAAGCAAGTGATGGAACTTCAATTCAAGCAAGCGATGGGACTTCAAGAGATAAGGGAAGATAGGGAAATGGTGAATGACGATTTTGTAGAGGATAGTGATGAAGAGGATTTTGGGGATATGCGAGCAAGAAGAAATGATGATGAGCAAAGATTTCATGAGCAAGGGGACAATGTTAATGCAAATGTGCATGAAAGGGTGCAAATGCATGAAGGGAATGCTAGGCCAGCCAAAACTAATGACATGATGATGTTCATGCAAAAAAATGTTGGCAAACATGACGGCAAGCCTAGAAGAGCAACGAAGGTACAACAACCGTATGGAATCCATGATGAAGGATCAACAACAAGTCTTCATTGATGCATTTGCTGTACTCCGCAAAGATATCATGGGGGATGCCTCCAATGCAAGAAGAAATGTTTTTTCCAAGCAACCTTCTTCAAGCATATTTGGTGTACATGGACAGGACTTCTCTCAAGCAAGGCCAACTGGAGCTTCTTCATTTTCAAAGGCGATGGATGAAAATGCTTATCAAAGGTCTTTATAATTTGAGAGTCAAGTCAAAGGAAAATGTGCTTTTGAAGACATAAAGATTATAGAACATTATGGCGCACGTAAGGCTTAGATTTGCCATGGTGCATGTACTTTTGCATACAAGGTTGGAATCAATGAAGGTGCAAGCTTTTCTTGATTATATGGTATCTACTCAAGTGAGTAGTTTATGGATCAAAAGAGATGAGCCAATTGCACAAATATTGTTTGCATTCGATGGTGAAAGAGTTAATTGTATACAGCTCAAGGAATGGATTCGCAATTGGGATGCCTACTTTTGTGCATTTCCTTGTAATGAGGGAGACAAAGTGAAGAAACTGACTTCTCATTTCAAAGGAAGAGCTAGAGCTTGGTGGTTGAAGGAAATGCACAACTATGATTGGGATTGGTAAATTTTGGCATATGATGTTGTGCAATACTTTGCGACCACCTAACAGCAAAATTGCTTTAGAGATCGATGCATGGTATTCTCACATGAGGACTCTCTATCTGGCCATATGGAGAAATATTGGTACCTTTCCTTCTTCTCCCAACATCAAAGAGAAGGAAAGTATAGAGAGTTTTGTGCAAAGATTGGACAAAGATTTCATGCAAGTATCTCAAAGTATTTTGTAAATTGATGAGGATATTGGTCTAGATGAGATCATGGTGTTGATGGGACTTGTCCACATGCATGCCCAAAGAGTCAATCACAAGGGCAAGTTTGTTGAGCTAAGCAAGATAGAAATGATTCAATTGGTGGTACCCATTTTTGGCTACATTTCATGTTTGAATGGGGAAGGAATGCTTCAACTCATGTTGAAAGATTTGGATATCAAGATTAATAAAAGAGGTTACCCGCTCACTCAATCTTTTGGTCATTACATAGAGAATGACTATGCGAGTCTTTATGCACACATTGTGGGTGTTGAAGTGGATGAGATGCTTGATGTAATTTCTGGACACAGCAAGTACATGAGGAGATCTCGCTGCCAATTCTCTCTCAACAAGACATCACCAATGTGTTCGTGGCCAATAGGAATACACAAGTTGAAAATGGGAATGCTTGGATTACTTCCATAAGTGCTTTGATGGATGCATTTTCAGCTTATGATTTGATGCTACAAGATCATAAAGACTTGATCATTGAGGATATTTTGGATGTGCATGCAATTGGGTTTGACACAAGGGATGATGATTCATGTGATGATGCACATGCCTATGAGGATGCATTTGACATATGCCATGCACATGGGGATGAAGATTATACATATGGTGAAGACATATGCATTGTTGATCATGGTGACATTAGGCATCTTGATGATGATGATGATGCTTATGCAAGTGTTGATGATTCATCTATCATCATTATTTGTGATGAGGAGAGCATTTACGTTGATGTGGATGATGGTAGTATGCATACACATGCTACATATGATGAGGATGAGCTTTATGATGCTAGTGAGCATGTGGATGACATCGATGATGAGGTTATTCATGCATCTAGTAATAAGCAGCTATTGGATACTTCATGGAGGTTCTATGGGAACCTAGTCTATGACCCTTTCTTGAGATATGAGTGGAGAGTCTATGATTATGACCTCTACGAGGGTTACATGGACAGTGATGAGAATTATGCCTTGGTACATATGGATTATACTAAGGTAGTCATTTATGATGTGGATCATGCCTATAGACCTATGCATGGTGATGGATGCAGTGAGGACATGGATTCACATTTGATGGAGCATGCTATGGAGTATGAGGCATTCTCTTTTGATGATCATGGATGCCTATGCATTGATACATACATAGTCTATCAGGCATTCACTCTTGGACATGATGTATTCACCTATGATCTGAGTGGGTGGTGCTATGCAGGCTATCATGTACCCGCAGGATCCTATGCATGGGTTCATTATACTTCAGCTAGATGCATTAATCGAGATGAGGCTTGCATGGATATGTTCATTTTTTATCCAGGCGATCATATAGCCTCGATGTTGGATGATGGTCACCAAGGGTTTCCTTATGATCCGAGCATTATTGGTGGCTATCCTATCTTCGGACAGGAACATCGATACCATCCTTTCAACCCAAGCGGATGGCTTATGGTTTTTGATTTCACACCTGCTTTCCGTCGATTCCCTTTTGATCCTGGAGACTGTTCACTTACCCTCACCATCGTCGACACTCCCAGGAGAGTGCAATGGTCATGTTCATGTTCATGTTCATGTTCATGTTCATGTATACATCTAGGCCATGGACAGATTTTTGGCTTTGTACATAGCCTCTTGTATATGTTTTATGCATGACCACCCTTTGATTTCGAGGACAAAATCATTGTAGGAGTGGATGGTTTGTAACAAAGTGTCCTAACGGTGCACGTGCACATGACAATGGGCTTAGGCACATGGGATTAGGGTCCATTTACACGTGGAACACATAGGACCCTAGGGGTATAAATAAGAGGTTACTATCATGTACTAGGATCTTTTACTCACTTTATGATATTTGGACATCTATTCTCCTTGGAACATGTGTTCCCATGGATATGGTGCAAACTCCCATGAGTGCTCTAGGTATGATGAGCTTCCTCTAGGTGAGAGGCTAACACACCACACTTCCCTGGTTTCTTGCAGACGCTAACATACAAAGACTAACAATAATATAATCACATGGGCAATGATAACAAAAAAGCAAAAGAGACACTTTAGCTGGCCTACTCCTATTATACATTACCAAAACATAAGGTGCCCACAAATCTACATTAGACAAACAGTGATGATATGCATGACTATTGCCAATATAGTCCATGAATATGGATGTGTGTGTTTTTGATGTAGATGTCGTGTTGAAGATGCCTATAGAAGATGTGTGTTTTCTAATGTAGATGTCATGTTGTTGCCTGGGAATATGTGGTTGTAAGAACTCTCTCATGAACTAGATTGCTGACCCAAATGCTGCCAATATTAGCTCCGCCTCTGAATATGCAAGTTTTTTGTTTTTCGAGCCGGGGTCAGAGACGAGCATGCTCATCTCTGAGACTGCAGAGAAACGCTTTTGTCATTAGCTTCGTCGTCTCGGTCGTGAGGACGGTTTCGCTACTTCCTCAAGGCATGACGTCGGAAGACCCAAAAAAATTGGACACGATAGCAAGATGTTCTATAAATGACCCTTTTTCACAGTTAAAAATATCATCATAAAGACCACTATACATGTATATGTTGTGCCCCCAATACATATATCAACCATACGTGCATATCCTATCCATTCCTACGTGCCTACTCAACTTGCATGAGTTCCTCTACCTCCATGCTACTGCTACACCATTACTCTCTCCTGGTTTTTGTGTGACACAGGCCAAAGAGGGCTTGTCTTGCGCACACTGGTAGCATTGACAAACTTCACAAGCTCCACGTGTCCATCCAATTCTGTGTCAACACAAACTGGCACACCAGCACCATGTGCAAGACCCATCACAAAGCGTTTGTGAAAGCATGCATAGATAGGAAGAACCATCCCTGCATGAGTGTACTCTATGTGCCACTACTTTCCAACACTCTTAAATATCTAGTGGACCATAATTTACTACTCTTGTAGACTAATCATGATTTTGAAAGAAATTCATATACAACCTTTTACCCTCTTGGACACTTTGCATGTATTGATTCATTAACCACTTCAACACTTCCAAATACTATATATAAAGGCAACTGCAGGCCTGTGTCATATGGATTATACACCACAAACGTTATGCATTTGCCATGGCATAAACACGTCCAGCAGCAACATGGCCATGAGTAATTTGAGAGGGGCATATCATCAATAAGGAACATACATTATCTCCTCTTCAAGGTCAACAGCCAACTTAAGCCTCACTTGCTCTTTCACAAAAGAGATTAACTCAATAATGTCCGTTGCACGTGAACCTCCCACATTTACCACAAAATTGGCGTGCACCTCAGAGACTTTTGCTCCCCCAATGGCCACACCCTTCAATCCTGCCTTGTCAATTAAAGAGCCTGCCGATTGGCCTGATCCAGGGTTCCTAAATACACATCCTGCTGTCTGATCTGCAAGAGGCTGAGTCCGTTTTCTCCTGCAAAAAGAGAAAGCTAGCTCTACTTACACATCATAAATGTACAAGCACCAGCCTGCAGGTACAGCATAAAAAGGAACCACTCTAGTAGGAATATATGTACCTCTCTAAATATTTTCTTTGCCGTTCTCTAGAAGTTGGAGATGGTCTTAACTCAAAAGTAGCACTAGCAATTGCTGCAAACTCTTGGACAGTTTGAAATGGTGAACTGCGGTAGCTGTATGAGAGTTCCTCCCTCTGCAATACATGCTTGTTTCCACTAGTAGTGACAACTTCCACAGACTTCAACACGCCTGCAGTTTCCTAAACCATGAAAGTAAGTGAATTATGAAAACTTTTAGCCATTAGAAAGAAAACATTGAAGCATTGCATCAAAGTAATGATGGCAAATTCATTTCTATGCCTATGGGTAACAAGAAGGTCACTTTAGTTAAGCTGCAGCACCGTGCTTCATATGGTTCGTCTCTCCCTTCACCCACCGGCATCCTCGAATAGCCAGGCAAAAAGGGCCCATCCTCGGTCATTTTAAAGGATGCATTTTAAAGGATGACCCTTTCAATACCCCAGCTGCAATCACTGCTCTATGGTCAGCTGGTGCCTTCAACATGCCAGCAACCTCAGCAAACTCCCCACTAGCATCCAGCCCTTGAATGTCCAAGTAGCTGAGAGAAACTTTCTGCATATACCAATGTGCAAAAAGAAACCTGCTGTGATACCAATGGCAGGTGTCCCAGTGAAGTGTTTGTACTTCATAGAGTTACAACACTGAATTGTTTGAACAGCAATTTAAGTATTGGATACTGAGAAAGATTCACACACTAAATTCCTTGAACAGCAAGAGATGTACTGAAAACCCAAACACCAAACCAAACCACACAAACACAACCCCCCCCCCCCCCCCCTCCCACTCCCTACCACTGGTTGTCTTCATCAGCCAGGTCTATGACCAGAAAATGTAGGGAAGGACTCCCTTTTACCCCTTTGGTGCCGGTTGGGACTGGTTTGGGTTGCCAAAACAGCACATTACATTGATTGAAAATGCCTCATCACATTGAACTTGGCCTTGTGATAATACTATTCTGCTGCATCACATAGAACTTGGCCTTTAGATAATACTACACTACCTATTTGTAATGTAAAGAGGTGAGGGCCATTTCTGATGTGTAAAGAGCAGTCATGCCATTGGCACTGTGGTTCACCTTAAACCAGATCATTCTTGGATTGAAACCTTTACCAAGTTATCAACTTGATCTTGCTCATGCCTATGCTCCTGGAACATAACTGAACTTTTGATGTGGCATTATGAGGTGGCGTTTATATCCATTTTCCAAATAAAAGTCTTGTCACGTGCATCCCGCACTTAAATGTCATGTGGATATGCTGCGCCAGATAATTCCAAGGCCCTTTGCCTGGACACCACGCATTTCATCGTGATTGTCCAGGGATGAGTCGCAATCATGCACATCCTGCACAAGATCGTAACCCTCTTGTATCATGTGCCAAGCCGTACACTTATTAGACCATGTGGAAGAGTGGAAGGGTACCCGTGAGAGTCAATGTCTAGATCTAGGTGTCAATGAGCCCATATTTGATGGTATTAGTGACACCAAGTTAAGGGGAGGTGGATAGGTGCTGAGAAAAACAGCTTGTTGCATCTGCCGCCCATCTGTGTCCAAAATGCTTGATTAGCATGAAATGCAAACTCAGCCTGCCTATCCATGGCCAGATGTAACTCAGCTCTGGACGAGATCTGGGATATCCAAGGGGACTCGGGACGCTTCTCATGTTCCCTCTAAAGCACAGCCAACCTACGTTTGATAGCTCGTTCCTTGTCCAGAGCTTCTTCTTTCTTGGCCAAAGCAATGGAGTGATAGTGCTAGCTAGTCCTCTCCAAGGCCAGGACAAGTCTCTCCCGGGGTCAGGATCATAACAAAAGCCTCCAAATCTCCAGGAAGGCTTCATCGGAGAAGTCTTCTGAGAAGAAGCCTGACAAAGACCGAGAGAAACTGAAGGCTGAGAGGTCCTACAATGATTGTGGCGTGAAAGGCCACTATTGGAGGAAATGTCCTAAGCGGACTAGTGCTGATTCTTCAGCTTCAGCTACAAAGACTCCAGCCTTTGTGCACTTAGAGATGATGGACTCAGATGCTTCATCTTCTTCGAGCGAGGAGGCAGTTGGCTTCACCGGAAAGGATACCCGGGCGGCGGGAGTGGATTCTTGACAGTGGTGCTTCCAGGCACATGACTACTTCCCGTGACTTCTTTTTGGATCTGAAATGGCAGTCAGGTCGCATCTTCATTGGCGACAACTCCACAATTCCGATACACAGTTAGGGCCGGATGGAGATCATTCCCGACGGCAAAAGGGGTAAGCATTCCTCTCGTGTTCTTTACGTCCCAGCTCTTGGTTTTCATCTATTGTCAGTACATGAGGTATATGCAAGACTGGCTTCCGGGTGGAATTTGAGGAGCATTCTATTGCTCTAAGGGACCGCGAGACTGGCTAGGTTGTTTGGGAAGGTGAAGTCACTTAAATGTGGATGCGTTGCGGCGAGCTTTCCGGGACCAGATGGTGGTTGGCTTGCCAAATGTTGGCAGCAGGCATAGACGTTGCAGTTCTTGCATACGTGGTAAGCAACACAGGGAATCCTTTCCGAAGCAGGCTTCCAGGCGGGCTTCGAAACCATTGGAGTTGGTTCACACTGACTTGTGTGGACCTATGCAGACACCATCCTTGGGAGGATCTCTATATTTTATGCTACTTGTTGATGATTGTTCCAGATTCACATGGGTCTATTTTCTTTCTCACAAGGACCAAGCTTTTGCTCGGTTCAAGGATTGGCATGCAATGGTGGAGAAAGAGTCTGGATTGCAGGTAAAGACTCTCAGGGCTAACAAAGGAGGTGAATTCTCTTCAAATGCTTTCGTCAGATTTTGTGCAGATCATGGCATCAAGAGGGAACTGGCCAATACAAGTTCGCCATTCAGAGAATGGAGTGGTAGAACGCAAGAACATGACTATGGTGGAGATGGCGAGGACGATGCTGGAGCATCGTGATCTTCCTCGTCTGCTTTGGGGAGAGGCGCAGCCAACTATTGCCTTATCATCGACAGAGGCAGAGTACCGGGCTGCTTGTGGTGCTGCTTGCGAGGTTGTGTGGCTGCAGAGGTTGCTTGGCGAGATTGGGTTTCCACAGAAGGAGCCCACAGTCATCCAGTGCGATAACCAGAGTTGTATAGCTATTGCTCGGAGCCCGGTCGTCCATGCCCGGACCAAGCACATAGAGATACAATATCACTTTGTTCGTGAGAAGATCTTGGCTGGTGACATCTTGCTACTTTATTGTTCGGCGGAGGACAATGTGGCGGACCTCTTCACGAAGTCTCTACCTCAGGCTATGCTCCGGCGGCACTCTAGCTCCCTGGGGTTGGTTCCACATCCAGGAGCTGAGAGGGGGTGTTAGAAGTCATCTCCTGTCTATACATATACACCAGGGCCTCTATTGTGGGTGTGCCCGCCTGGATTAGGTGTTTTCTCATTTTTCCCCACTCTCCATATTTTTTTCCCGTTTTTTCCCTATTTTTCCATGGTGTGGGAGGCTGCCCTGTGCTGGCAGGATGATCCAGATTCTGGCCGCTACTGACTGCTGGCCGATTGGAGCAGGCCGACTGTCTATTGCTAGCCGACTGGGGGCAGATGTAGTCATGGCTGATTTGATTGTTGTCAGCTGGTTTTCTACTGGCTGACTAGATCATAGGGGCCATATATAATGGCCCCTAGCCCCCACATTGTTTTGTATCTTGCTTCGGGATTTTATCTTGTGTATATAGCAGAGTTACACGCCTCTCTCTCTCCCTCTCCATTGTTGTGTTTTTCTAAAGTGCACTTGCTCTTGTGTTCTCAGATTTTGTCATCATCTCCGCTGCATATTTTGACAATACACCCTTCTATCTCACAAGTTCCCTGATGTGCACAAGACAACCGCGCAATGATCTGATTTGATAGTACCATGCAAGATGGCAATAGAACCTCCTCTATCCACACCCCTATCATTCACATAAAATCTATCCAACCGTGCAAAGATACATCCATCCCCGCTTCTATGGTTATGCCATGAGTACGATAAAGAGTTAGGTCACCTCTTGCCACATGTAACTCAACTCTAACAGTGGACGAGATCTGGGATCCAAGGGGACTCATGGCGCTTCTCATGTTCCCTCTAAAGCAGAGCCAACCTGCGTTTGATAGCTCGTTCCTTGTCTAGAGCTTCTTCTTTCTTGGCCAAAGCAACAGAGTGATAGTGCTAGCTAGTCCTCTCCAAGGCCAAGGCAAGTCTCTCCCGGGGTCAGGATCACAAGAAAGCCTCCAAATCTCTCCAACCTCGAGAGAGGTCTCTGCATCCTAATAGAGAATCTGGGATGCTACACCCTTCTATCTCATAAGTTCCCTGATGTGCACAAGACAACCGCACAATGATCTGATTTGATAGTACCATACAAGATGGCAATAGAACCTCCTCTATCCAAGCCCCTATCATTCACATAAAGTCTATCCAACCATGCAAAGATGCATCCATTGTTAGACATCATCTCCTGGTTGTTGGCTTCCTGTTTGGTGTCCTATTTTAGCCTCTAGGGCTGACCATGTTAGCTAGAGGGGCTGGTCACCCCTCACATATTTTTCCCATATTTTATCCCTACTTTATGGAGTCTTGGGCACTTTTTCCCTAGTCATGAGCTGGTCGGATGCCTACATCTAGGCGGGCCTACCCTCACTCTTTTTCACTGCTTAGCATTGTTTGCTGCAATCCATCACATACGATGCCTTCTCCCCTCTTGCTCGGGACATGTATTCTTGGTTGAGAGCAAGTCTATACCTGTGTTTCCTCTCCATCTCTCTCTCTCACTCTCTCTCCTGTGTTTCCACTTTCCCTTCTTCCGCTGCACATTCTATCATGGTATCAGAGCGCCGGTGATCTACAGCGTTGGATGCTCCCTCCTGGCTGCGTTTTTTCTGCAGATGGACAGATCTGCGTTTTTTTCTCTCGGGTTGCTATTGATCGGCTGGTTCTTCCAAGCGTTTTTCTCTGAGGAAGCTGTGCCAAAACAATGCGAATTTGGGCTCTACAGCAGCGGTGAAGGCTCAAAATTTGCACTGTTCTGGCACTCTCCCCCCTAGGGTCATTTCTGATGCATTCACAAAAACATTGATGGTACAAACTAGAAAAAATAATGATATACTTGATGAAAATAAGTTTGCAAAAATTGTATTATATTCATAATAAGAAGTGATACATCAGAGGCAGTTTGGTACTTGAGGACACTGAATTTCTGATTTCAGTCATCGTTTTGCTGATTTTGGAGCATCTATACCTGTGTTTTGTTCCTGGCCTACAGAATTACCCGGTTTCTTCATGTTCCTTGCCTCTGTTGGCGGTCGAGTGCTATTTTTTGCTGGACAACGGTGTTTTGGCTGCGTTTTGCTTCCCAAAGGAGTTCTCTACACTCAAAAGGGGGCTTACCTCCAGCTACTACACTTGAGGATCAGTTTTTGAGAGCTGTTTTGTATCTGTGGAAACTTTCTTTTGTGACAAGAGTTTACAGATTTTGGAGGAAAGTAGTGATCTTTTCAGAGATCCTGAGCAGAGTTTATTTTGTCCGAGCATGTGTTCTTTGCAGTGTTTGCAGAGAAAGGAGGGTGTTTTGCCTGTGAGGTGATCCTTTCACACGGATCACTTGTTTGTTGCTTATTCTTGGGATCTGATTCTACTTATGGAACAATCTTCTGCTCTCAGTGATGCTTTTGAGGACTTTGTTACCACTGCAGTTTATATTCCTGCTTCCCTTCCTCATTGTGAGGAGTGTACCTCTGCCTCTCTTTGTGATGCTTCTAAGGATGCCCCTCCCCCTGCCAGTTTTGCATTGGTTTTGATGCGGTGTGCAAGTTTGTTGTTTTACAAAATGGACTTTTGGACTCAGTGGGATGCTTTGGATCTGTGGTTGCTAACCGTGCCTGGGGCACAGTGGTGCTTCCAGAGTTTTTTGGATTTGGATCAGAATCAGGTTGGGCTTGTACCAATCCGACGACATCATTTTTCAGAGGGGGATGTGGAGTCCTTTCATCTGGCGATGCCCACCTCAGTGGAGTGTGCTTATGTACAGCATTGGGCAACTCATGGTACGGAGTTTGAGCAGATGGACCCCATCTTTTCTAAAGAGTCTCTTGCGATGCCGACCTTTTTAGAGGATGCTTCTTTCCAGCATTTGGCAACTCTTGTTAGCAAATGAGCTCAGAGGGTTCCAGTGAGGAGCAACCTACTTCTCCCAGGATTGATTATCTACAAGATCTAATCTTGATTGGTTATGAGGTTTTTCATACCTTCTCCAGGCTGGATACACGACATATGACTTTGGGGAGTGTTCTTACACTTGGGTTTGGAACCATTATTTGGAACAACACGTCGCAGCCTACATGGTTGTTTTCTTCCAGAGGAGCGGT
This sequence comes from Cibotium barometz, assembly GCF_041138505.1. Taxonomy (NCBI): domain Eukaryota; kingdom Viridiplantae; phylum Streptophyta; class Polypodiopsida; order Cyatheales; family Cibotiaceae; genus Cibotium; species Cibotium barometz. The sequence goes on along the minus strand of NC_141071.1, from coordinate 48,513,104 downwards.
GTACCTAGCAGCTTGTTTTGTTGCTTTTGTAGCTGAGTTGCAGAGGAGATTGCTTGTGGAGCTTTCTTGGTACGTGTTTCTGCAATCTTTCATCTTTGATCGAGGATGGCGTCTCTAGCTTCTTGGAGTTCACTCACCATCCGGTGCTGAGAGGGGGTGTTAGACATCATCTCCTTGTTGCTGGCTTCCTGTTTGGTGTCCTATTTTAGCCTCTAGGGCTGACCATGTTAGCTAGAGACACTGGTCACCCCTCACATATTTTTGCCATATTTTATCCCCACTTTATGGAGTCTTGGGCACTTTTTCCCTAGTCGTGAGCTGGTCAGCTGCCTACATCTGGGCATATATATATAGGGAGCAAAGTCCAATGTCAGCATGTTCACTTTTTCCCTAGTCGTGAGCTGGTCAGCTGCCTACATCTGGGCATATATATATATAGGGAGCAAAGTCCAATGTCAGCATGTTCACTCTATCCTAGACTCTACATAGTCTCTCTGGCATATGTGCGCAATGCATGGGTGCCTTGCAAGGCATCATGGCATATATCCCGTTGTACATCCTACAAGGCCTCATAAGATGGCAACGTGTCATGTACATCCATACCAAGTGCACCCTGCATATTGTCCATCCCAAGCAAGGAGGACTCAACATAGTCATTCTGCCCTTATGCAACATGCAACATCCTTCTGCAAGGAATCAGGATGACTCTGTGAACTCATCACTTTGACCCTATACATCATCATTGTGTATATTGTCTTTGGGAGAGGCATCATCATGTGCCCCAGCATTCCCACCTCCCACCTGGAGGATGGCCATGAGAGACGAGCCGCCACTCCTGACGACATTAGGCTGTCACTTGGGGAGCGCGTTCCTACGACCCCTAGTCCCACACAAAGTGGCCCATTTGGTGACAGATCTAGCACTGATCAGGTCTACCTGATGCTCCATACATTGCTTTAAGGGATCATTAGATCCCGGTAGCAACACAAAATCCTCAAAGGACTCACTGTCATGAGCCAACACCATAACCCTAGGAACCACATCAGCCAAGGCAATGAATACCTGGGAAGCAGAAGAGGGAAAAGCAAGGATGGTGGGCACCTAAAGAACCAACCAAAGGCTGCCCCAATGGCCTCCAACAATGGCCAATAAGCATGAGGGAGACTTGGGAATCTGAGTGTAATAGGGTAATGGTTCCAATCTTCTTCCACAAGGTCGAAGTAGCTGGTGTAGGGTAGGACGAAAATATTCCTTGGGCCCAAAGGGAAAGGACTGCCCTTGAGCACTTATGCAATGCCACCATTATCCAATCATGGGCTTGGATACGAGAGGGGTGAGAGCCAAAGATTTTTCCAATGAGTGTCGCCTTGGAGTATTTATCAATTTTAGTGAAGAGGGTCGCAAGCTCGTATTTGAGAGAACTCGACAGTTCACCCGACCGGAGGGGATCGATTAGCCATGATGCTAATCGAGAAAAAAGGACCGACTGAACCCTGATTAAGAGTAATCTGTACTTGAGCAAGGCAAAGGAAAGGGCAGTGAAGAGGAGGGAGGCGAAGGGGAAAGCAAGAAGGGAGGAAAGGACAGCAAAGAGGACGGGTGGCAGAAGAGGAGGCCGAACAGCTAAACAAGGCAATAGGACAAGTGGGAGCGAAAGGTAGGCGGGGAAGAAAGGGTGGAACTTGGGATGCCAAGGGACATGGAATGAGAAGGGGAACAAAGGACTAGGTGGAGGTTGCCAACTGGTTGCCACTACCTCAAATGGCCTTTGATGATGCCCTTATGGGCTGGCCCATAGGCTTGTCTGCCATGCAACTACTGCAAATCTACTACTAAGGTTTGACCTCTACATGCCCTATCTGATGAATTCTCCAAGTGGATAAGAGGAATGACACATGTCACCATTTGGCCACCCAATTGGTCCACCCGTGTTTTCTCATTATGTATGTACATTGGACCGACGTCCATGGTAGTTGCATATGCCAGGGATTGATGCCACTCATGTGATACTGTGGCCTTCGCCTTCCGCTGGGACTTGTGCCGTGTGTACATGCTCGGAAATGCCTGGAGCATTGGCGTTCCATTGGATCTGGTACCTCGGGTACTTGCCTGGAGCACGTCTATTTTGGTATAGTTTCATGAACGGGAATTGTCCATACCAATGCTACATTGCATAGCATCTTTATGTGCTTGCTTGCAATTGAAATTGCATGATGTTTTCATAAAACCGATAGGGGACCCAGAACAATTGAATAGACCAACACTTCAAATACGAAAGACAGAGCATCTCAACACAGCGGAAGAACCTTAAATAATACAAGGACAGACACTTCAGATGCCCAACAAAAGATGTGAAGACGCAGCAGAAATGATAATAAACAATACTAAAAGGAACACCGCACTGAGCCGGAACGGCCGGCCCCCCGTAGGAACTTCTTTATTCACATAGAAGCTTTTACAAGATACGAAGGTGCAGGTGCATAAAACACCGGATTTTCCACAAGCTTCCTCAACAAGCACTTGCACAGGAATATGGATCAACAGCCCGGATTGGTGTCAAACCCAACGCTGCCAAAACAGCCCTGAAAAGACTCTCAAACAGGTACCTTGTCTCTCCAAAAATAGTCCCCGATTTGGCCCAGCTGTTGTACCACTGTACAACCTGAGCAAAAAGGGAGAGAAGTCCTATTTGGCCACTGTACCACTGTACGGCCTGCCACAGTACTTCGACAAGTCCACGATCCACAAAGATCTCCCAACATCTGTGCAAAGATAGCTCAAAAACAGCCCTCAAAACTGTCCTCAAAATCTGGTCCAAATCTGCCCTCAAGGCTGGCCGGTTACACTTCACACCTGTGGCCTGTATTGTCCCTGTACGACTGTACGGACAGGCCCTGTTGTTGGCGGCTGAATCTCTGTACGATCAATCAAGAGAGAACCTTCTGTACTTGCTGCACGGCCATCGTACAGACAGCACAATAAGCGACCCTGCCTGCCAACATTCAACCGCCCACTGCTGAGTACGGTTTGCTGCCCATCTGTGCGACCAGCAATCTGCTGTATGGCCTGCACCGAAAAGAGAAAAACTGCCTGTCTACTCTCGCCTAGGAGAGAAGAAACTGCTGCTCACCTTGTTGTGCGGACAGCACTCAAGAGAGAAGGAGAGGGAAAGAGAGAGAGAATCTGCCCGTATGGCCAGCAAACTGACCAGTCAGCTACCCCCTTCTGTACGGCCAGCATACTGGCAAGAAAGTAAGGAAAAGCTGCCGTCTGCTGAAGACTGGGTGAAGAGGGAGCAAACAGAACCTGAATGGCCAGCGCATCTGCTTGTATGGCCACGAAAACAGAGAAAAAAGCCTGCCCGTCTGCTCTCGCCTAGAAGAGAAGGGACTGCTGCCCACTGTATGGACAGCGCTCAGGAGAGAAGAAGGAGAAGGAGAGAACACTTCTCAACTGCTGCCCGCCTACCCTCCTTCATGTGCATACTTGTGCTGCTATTTAAAGGAATCCACCAGCCAAAAATACCTATGTTTGCTTTTTCCCATCGTTAAAAGTGACAGACCCTCCAAAAATACCACAAACCTCTCTTATTAGGAGATAAAAGAGGCGCCCACTTGAAGTGTTCACACATGGTTAAAAAGATTAGGTCCACCTCATATATATATATATATATATATATCTTGACCAAAACCCCACATGTCCACCCACTTATAAGTCTACCCAGTGTATAAAACACTAGTCGAGACGGGTGAGGGACCAAATGGTGACATTTCATGCTTGTTTGACCAATGTGTAGTTTCGGGTAAGAGGACGCCCGCCCGAGAACCGTGCGTTTAACTGTCTGCTGACATGGTTATGTGGCATGTGACAGGTGGTAAGTATCGGTCATAAACCTAGCTTTAGGAATTAGCACTAATTTATAAGTGAGCGTGTACCATTCTTCATTAAGTTTTGGGCGACCAAAACTCACTTATAAGTTATGACCAGCCCTGTGTTCGTACACACTGATATGCCGAGATGGACAAAGCCCAATCTCCACCGCCCAGACCTTATTCCCTTTGTACAAAGGGAGCAACCAACCATGTGTCCGTTCTAGCTTGCACCACAAGGCACTTGTCCTCTCTACCTAACACCTAGAGTGGACAACATCTCTCTTCTCTCTCTCTCTAGAAGTAGGCGCCCCCTTCATGAGGCCTCTTTGGCTGTATTTTCTGCACTTTCTCCGTCCCAACTCCATATCCAAGCTTACTAGTGTATTTTCCAAGCTTCCAAGAGTGTTTCTAGGTGGTGTTCACTCTTCCACACACTCCCAATGACTAAAATTCAGCAAAACAGGTCTTATTTTTGCTATAATTTTTTGTCTTTTTGCTGAAAACTCTAATTTCAGTCCTCCTTTCTCAAGTTGAACCAAAGGAAAAGCTTTCCCAGGGTTCCCTTCGTCCTCTTGAAGACTTTTGTCACTAAGGATCACGACAAATCGAAGATTTCAACACACCAAACGCTTCCATCACGAAGACTTCCACTGGCACCAACTCAACTTGCAATTTGGTAAGCTTTGATGCTTAAATATGGAAGCAAGTAGCAGGAGGAAGGAACCGGACTCCATGTTCACATACCCTGTGTAGTGTTCTCTTGTCCTACGTGCTCTCTTGCAGATTGTTGCTACCATGTGTTGGTGGAACAATAGAGAGCAGATGGTAGGAAACATGGGCACTTGAGAGAGTAGTGTGAGTTGCTAGTCTACACCGACAACTACATTTGTTTGCAATACTGTTTTCATATGCATTGGTATGGAAATCTGGTCAAAAATGCCCATGACACTATGTACTTGATTCTCCGAAGATCAATATACTTTATTTGAGAGAAAGGCCGGCCATTCCAGCTCACTGTGTATCTCTTGTCAATTCGGCAGTCACATTGGTATTAGAGCATACGGTTCTCTTCCACTTCTATCATGAAAGACGATCACCGCGAATACTAGCTATCTCTACACTTAGAACACTATGGACATCCATACAGTGAATGTTGGAGAAGCTAACACAAGTTGCGGAGACAATGAAATGCATGCTTCCAATGCTTTACAAGAGACAAACTCATGTGGTGCACATTAGGGAACAAGAATATGTGGGACAGCCGTCCCGTGGGGCAAAGAGAAAATGCAAGAAGAAGAGTCCATAGCCTTAAGGGCTGAATTTACTCATATGCAAGCTCTTCCTTATGCACAAAAAGAAGAATTGAAGCTCTATAACCGTGAGGATCCATTGGTACATGATCGTTTGAAGACCTAGAAAGCTGAATCTTATATGGATCATGCAATGGCAATGATTGCTCAAGAGTTGCACATGCAACTGGGGGATGCAATACGTGCATACTTAGCTCGTACAAAGTGCACATGCACACATGTTTACATGCTTGAAATTGTTTTCGTGTATTTGCCTATTATGAATGTTCAATTCACGGGCTTGGGACGCCTGCCTGTGAACCGTGCGATTGTCGTGTATTCCGACATGTAGTGAGTGCACTCAAAAACCCTTGTATTAGTTATTCAATGCTTTCTAATGTTTATAACCTTTGCAGGTTCACACTCATTTAAAAATGGGTGGACATTTTTACAAAGCGCCCAGGGCCCAACTTAGTAGGCACCCGGTTTGGGCACCCTAGTAGCCACAATGTGTGGGGTGGGCACCCCATAAGTGAGGGGTAACCACCCATGTGGCCAAAGTTTGATGTGGGCAACTAATAATCCATGCACGATTCATTTTCACCTTCTCTACAAGCAAATCATCACTTTCCTACACCATCATTTTTGCTCATTGTAGGTGCTACACTCATTCATTTGCAAATTCAAGCACATAACTATGATCAGCATCATAAAAACGTCCTGCTACACTCCTCTACGTTTGCTTTCGTGCTACTTCATCAAGGCGACTTGTGTGGGCGCCACATCACCATCAAGCAGATGGTTTTGTTACTGTTCGGTTTTTGTGCACTGCCCTGCTCTGCCCATGCTGCTGGACAGCCTGTTTTGAGTTGGTCAACCCATTCCAAGGACTGGTTGCAAACCTTATCTTTTGACTCACATAAATCACAGATGCATATGGGGACATGACACATGGCACACACTTACCTTCTCCAAATAAGAGGATGTTCACACATATTGGCACACCATAGTCACAGGGGGACGGACCCTTGGAATGGAACGGCCCAACGGGGGGACGCTATCCCGAGAACACTTTGGGACGGGGAAGGACGGACGTCCCCAACTAGGCGTCCCTCACAAGGGATGGTGTTCCGGGGACGGATCCAAGAGGGGATAGCTGTGAGGGATGGCTGCATGGGAACGCCCCAAGTTAATCTTTGGGCGACAGTCACATTTTTTACCCTTTTTTTTGGCCGTTTGGGAGGGGCTTTTTGTGGGCCTTTAGCCTTGGCCCATAGGCCTTGAGCCTTTGAGGCTTTGGGCCTTGGCCTCTCTCTTGCCTCCCTCCCTATAAGAAGACACACACACACACTCCCTCACACACTTCAAGCTTAAGCTTCACACACACACACTCTCTCTCCCCCTCAAGCAGCAACCCTCAAGGGCCAAGGTCTCAAGTTTCAAGCTCTCACACAAGCAAGCTCTAGCCTCTCAAGACTCACACTCTCTCCCTCACACACACTCGCTCAAGCTTTACACACACACTCTCTCCCTCACACACTCGCTCAAGCTTCACACACACACACACACACACACACACAACCACCCACCCTCACACTCAAGTTCTCCCTCAACTTTCAAGGCTCAAGCCTCGCTCACTCTCTCTCTCTCTCTCAAGCTATCAAGTGACAAGGACGCAATGGACATCCATCATCCATGGCATCCTCCTCACATGGAGGCGGCACTTCAAGTTCCAACTTCTCGTAGAAGCCGAAGGACAATAAGAACATGGTGGGATGAGGTCAATCACACCCCATCCCCTCATGGTGGCAGTGCACGGCCATGGACATGCAAGCTTTGCCTATATGGGCGAGTGGGTGACGCCGACAAAGTAATTTTAAGTGCCGTTCCTACCCCCGTCCCCGTTCCCTACATACGGCCATCCCCGTCCCGTTACCATCCCCTATCCCTTGTGACTATGAGGCTCACTTACATATATATGAGGTGTTCACATCTATACAAACATATATAGATGGTTACACACACACTGATAGGTACACCGGATGGACATAGAGGACACAGGAGACTCCAAAATACCCAACAACTAGTGTCGTGTGTGAACATGGAACACGTTTGCTTCTCTCTAGTGAGTGACAGGAAATTGTTGAAAGCCTTGTTCGACCGAATTCCATTGTTTGGTATTTGAATTCATATCTTTGTTTATGGCAAATCTAGCTATCATAGCTCGTGGAACATTGTACCAAAAAAAATACTCCAATAATATACTTGGTATTGGGGGGGAGGTAGATTCACCTTTGACTTTTTCCTTATGGTTTTTTTCTAGATTTTATCCACTCTCTTTGAAAAGAGTGGTTACTTTCTAGATTTTATCCCCTCTCTTTTACAAGAGAGTGTGCACATGCCTTTGTACTTTTGCACTTGGATAAGGCTTGTTCTCCAACACCACCATCCAAGATTGTGGTCACTTGATTATGAGCTGCCAACATGCAAGGGGAGCCCCCATTGCAAGCACACACCGGTAGCTCTCGGGAGGTCTCAATGTATGCATTGCAAGCACCCGGTATTGTGTTTAATCAAGGATTTTGAAATAACTATAGAGAAGCACATAGGGCAATGCTGGATGGTACAATTGCTTAGAGAAGCACATAGGGCAATTAGAGTGTTGGATATCATTTTATGTATCAAAAACCTCTTTCCCTGTGGTACAAGATTGCTCGTTACAGCACTGATGATCCTTGTCAGTCAGAATATTACACAAAATAACTCTTGGACAGGTCTAGGTTAACTTAGAGCATGACATTTATATCAAAATTGATATATGAGTATTCAGTATTGTGTGTAATGATAGGCTTTGAATAAGTCAACGGTAGCTAATACCCTTCGATGAATTGCAATTTCTTTTACCTGTCCATCAGCACCTGCATTCATAAAGACTGCTCCCCCAACAGTTCCAGGTATGCCAGAGGCGAATTCGAGTCCTGAAAATCCATCTTTCGAGCATTGCATTCCCAAGACATTGAAAGGGTAGCCACTTCCGGCATGGTACACACCCGGACGGAGTGTTTGGATGAAAGAAACTCGATTAAGAATAATGCAACCATCATA